>NC_072893.1:7500000-8125000 GCF_027943255.1 Anastrepha obliqua
TGTCGATTCTCCTTTCATGGGTATTTCCCAAGATTTGGCGTATTGTGAATATTTGGTCAGTGGTAGACTTTCCAGGTCTAAAGTCACACTGATAAGGTCCAATTAGTTGGTTGTGTCGATTCTCCTTTCATGGGTATTTCCCAAGATTTGGCGTATTGTGAATATTTGGTCAGTGGTAGACTTTCCAGGTCTAAAGTCACACTGATAAGGTCCAATTAGTTGGTTGATGGTGTGCTTCAGCCTTTCACGCGGTACGCTCGCTAAGACTTTATAGGTGATATTTAGAAGACTAATTCCGCGGAAATTGACACAGAGTGCAGGATTATCCTTCTTATGGATTGGGCAGAGCACACTTAAATTCCAATCGGCAGGCATACTTTCATCCGATCATATTTTGTATAGAAGCTGATGCATGCACCTTACCTTACTTCTCGCTGCCAAGTTGAATAGCTCAGCCGGCAGTCCGTCGGATCCAGTGGCTTTGGTAACGGGATATTCACATTCAGTTTGACATGCGCAGCTGTCACTATTTAGCAAGTTCGAGAAGTGTTCCTTTCATAATTGAAGTTCGCTCTGGATGTCAGCCACCAGATAGCCGTCTTTGCTCTTGCAGGAAAACGCACTGGTCTTGAAGCCTTTGTATGCCGCCGAACTTTATATTAATTTATTTAAAATTTTTGACGTCAAAGTGGAGTCCTTAAAGAAAAGATGAGTTGGTTCGGGGCAACACACAGCCTTCCAAAGTCATCTGATATAAATAATTCAAAGATATTATTATTCTGCAGACTTTATTTTAGGTCCCAAACATAAAATATACAAAAAAAGAGAAAATCAAAAACAAAATGGCGGACTTGTGAAAAAAGTTCTGAAAATCTAATTTTTTTTCTTCATAAATTGTTTAAATTAAATAGTTTATTATTAAAAAATTAAATGATTTAGAGGCCCTGGATCTAGATATGTGTGTCTAGAATAACGGGTTAAATTTTTAGCCAAATCGGTTGAATAGTTTTGAGTCAGTGATTCCCCGAAATTTCGAAAACATGGTTTTGAGGAAAACGCGTTTAAATTCTAATTTTTTGTTTATGTAAGTCGAATTCGCTTTCATCCACACTACGGCGCGCTCTCTTATTTTAGCTAAAACTTTAAAAATAATTAAAATTTGTGTCTGAAATTTTTGTAGTATATTTTTCCTCCGTAGTAGGTTTTTCCTCCGCAAAATGTAAAAAAAAAAATTCGATTTTTTGAACACGCACTCACGGATTTCGGCCTCTCGTTTCTTCCTTCTGATAATACGTCTCCCTTGCTTTTCCAGCTAAATATTCTGTTTGCATTAATTTAAAAAAGTTACATTTTACATTTTCATCTGATCGATTTCCGAGTACTTCACTGAATAAAAGAAAACTCTAGGCATTCTGAAAATTTACTGAAATTAAGAAATTTATGTTCACGTATAAATCCCAAAATCACATTAAAAAATAGCCCGAAATCCCGGAAACAACAATTGCCGCTGATATTGGCATTTCTAGTTCGCATGTTTGCGTGCCTGCGGATGGAACTGTGTGTTGAGGGGTTTTATTGTTACTCATACGCCCAGGTGTCACTCACGCGCTGTGTACTAAATTTTTTTTCGTTTCTATTTTATTTACTGTCATCTATGCGAACATTTAAATTAAATTAAAGCATTCACACTAGTTAGCTGAAAGCAACAAAAAAAATTAAAAAAATTTTGCATAAAATATAATACCAGAAAAAAATTCTCTTTTCGCATAGTTTTTTACGTACAAGCACGCATTTTTTATTTAACAGTTTGTCAATAGATTTTTGTGCAAATTATTTCATTGCGCTCAAACAAAAAAGTAGGTACTATTTCCATATTTTTGCTTTTTTCCACTTATCTGCGTGTAACATATTCGCAATGACATTTTAATTCGTTGACGGTCGTTACATGGCCGTTGTAATATTTTGCTTAAAATACTTAAAGCTATTGAATTACCGAGTGCTTTAAAAGCGCATAAATAAAGCTTACAGCAATAGACATGACAAATTTTACGTACTCACTAAAAAACCGTATGCAAATAATTGTAAATGCAATTCCTCTTTGCGCTGAAATGAAGTTGCACTTCACCGCTTCGTGGATTTCAACTGCCTTCTGTTCGTTCTCACAATTGGCATACACACAAACAAACGTACAAACAAACGAATGTGCGAATGTTTGCGCTCTTTTGTAACTCATACAGACTGCTGTTGAAAGTCAGCCGTATTGCCGCGTGCCATCATAGTCAGCAAAGGTGTACCAAAAAGCAGGCAAAAAATAAAATAAAAATTAATCGTCAAAAAGTATTGAATGGCAGATGGTAAAATGAGTTTTATGAATTAATATAAAAAGTACGTTATCACCTTGTAGCAAAATGGCTCAGCGGATATCGTAATTGCTATTTGCAGGATGTGCTGTAGTTTGGGTCATTTCGCTTTTTTGTAAATCATTTATTTCCATGAACTCAGATCGACTCAGCGTACTTTATTAACGATCATGTTGACATTTTTTTTTATATTTTTTTATATTTTTTTTTATGAAACATGCACTTATGTATGCGTGTGTATTATATTTAATTGGCGTTTTTTAATAACCTTTAACTGAAGTACCACAAAGAAAAATTTTCTCAATGCAGAAAAAATTTGCATTCAGCTGCTTTTTGTGTGTTCAAATCGAGCTCTCAAAGAACTTCTCACGCTCGAATGCCGTGAAAGCAATCCATAAGGCAAAGGTTCACAGGCAAAGGCTTTGAGATAAAAATTGAAAAATTGCAATATTTTCCCCGTAACGCTAATTTTTGAATTAATTTTGAAAACTTCTTTTTCAAATTCTTTTCGTTAAAGCGAACTTTCGCTCATTTTCTCAGGCCTCTTTTAAAATCAATTTTGTACCATCGAGAAAATTTTTGAAAATGTTATGGTTGTTTGTTCCATCCAAACTCTCGCAGCATCGGCCACGTCCTTAACGAGATATATGGTGGTGGTTGCTAGAACACAACACCCTTCCGGTTCGACAATTCTGATAGCTTCTGGTCGTTAATCTACTCTAATCTGATCATTTTATGATGACAATTCAGGTATAAATTGAATATTTGTTCCATTCAGAGCCGGTAGTCCGGACTTGATAATGGTCAGGGTTGGCTTATTGCGATTTTACCTTGACTTTTTGGTTAGTTTTTCTCGCATGTGACCCAGAGGTGTTTGCCCCCCTCAGAGGGCGCAGTGCAATATAAAATTATTTCTGCTACTTCCGACCTAAAGTTAGGTAGTGTAATTTTATTAGTGTTCTGATGGTTTGTCTCCCTTCATGACTTCTTATGAATCACTCCACTCCAGCTCCGTCCACTCAAACCATCCAGCAAGCCCAATCCGCTTATGTGTCGGTTGTACGCGCCTATAATATAAAAATCCCGTAAATGATCCTGGAAAAAAATATTTTATTTTTATATGTATTATTATGAAGGGACCTAGCTCTGCGATCTGAAAGATTCATTGTACCCCTTTCATGGATTGGAAGTATTACTCTGAACCCAACTCCCTCAATAAATGTTAATAATCCCATTGTATTGAGTTTTATTTTCTCCCTTGATGAAATACTCTTACCCAGGTGTTTGTCACGCTACCACCTCGCTGTCAACGTCGCCGGTTCTCTCGCTTTCGTAAAGTAGCAGTGAGACATCTATAGTGACCTCGCATTCACAGGCATTCCTTCAATTGTCTTTGCCAATACGTCAACCGGCTTTTTATTCCAGTGTTGATGTCGGCTTGACTACTGTTTGCTTTGTTATCTGAGCCTTCCACAATTTCTGCGGGTGTTTTTACCTCCGATGTCACTTAAGCCTGAGTTTCTATAATTATCCACACGACACAAATCGGGCCAGATCTTTAAAATATCCATCTTCCTGATTACTTTTATTGACTGGTCATCTATGCATATTATTAATAGACTCCCAGTTTTCACCTCCTAGCCACAGTTGTGTACATAGACTTCTATTATAGATGAAGATGAGCTTCAGAAGTTTTTGAAGTGAAACTTCTTAGCCGTCGATGAACGAGCGATAATGGAGAGTAAAATTTCAAGGCCATGCAACGTTTTGGACAGTTTGGTTCCGCGAGAGAGAAAAAAGATATAACGTAGAGGAAAAGGAGAGAGAGAGAGCTATACTTTATATATATATTATATATACCTTATATATATCTTAGATACGCTTAAGCTATTTTTCCTGAGTTTTTCCTTGTGGTTGCTAATTTCTAGTGAGAAATAACACTGCCTACTTTTCGGCGCTTGTTTGTTGGTGCAAACTTGTAGGAAATATATTTTTGATGCCTACTTTTTGGCGTTATATTTCCTTGGTGCTTACTGTTTGGGGCGTTTTTTGTTCCCAATTTTTTTGGCGGTTTTTTTTTTGTGCCTACTGTTTGGAACTTATTTCCGTTTCCTGGCTAGTGCTTGTGCGTACTATAAAGTGGTATCCATTCCGGCGTCAGATTTATTGGTATTGCCTTGCGGTAATTTGTGCTGTTGCTGGGGTCCTAGAATTGCTACGTTTGTGCGGGTGGTAAGCGCTCGGAGTAGTGCGCATTGTTGCCACGGTTTGTGTCCGGCGTTTACCTACACCGGTCGACCCTTCTCCGTTTTTTGTAAATTTTGTCTCTTTGTATTCTCTGCAAATGTTGTGAATTTATTTAGATATATATTCTCTCTCTCTCTCTCTCTCTCTCTCTCTCTCTCTCTCTCTCTCTCTCTCTCTCTCTCTCTCATTCTCTCTCGGGTCTCTCCCTCTTTCTTTGTCTGCCTTGAAAGTTTCACTTCTGTTATGTGTAATACGCTACACGCACTTTTTTTGTTTCAACACCAGTTGCTTGTGATGGGTACGCCGTCATTAGGTGCACATCCGATATATTGGCTCCGTCAGTTGGTAACTTCGTTGGTTGCATAATTGACTTGCATTAAGCTTGGCCTGTGTAACCAGGAATTTAAGTTCGGATTTGCATTTCTTATACATATCCTCTTCAAGGAGTTCCTCAACTCTTCACTGCTCATCTCGTGAGATCATAGTTTGTACGGAAAGATTTGGGTAGAATACCCAGTCTTAAACCGGTCATGATATTGCTAATACCAGGTCTCCTGAAGTTAAAATTAGTTAGTACAGCTGCATAGAAAGCTTTTTGGCATAGTTGCCTTCTGCAGTGCTTATTTCAGCAGCGCCGCGTTTTCTCGCCCCTGAGTTCATTTGGCGCGATCCAGCAGCTCCTGCTTCGGGTCCTCTGGTTTGAGCAGCAGCTGCTATGAGATAACCTGCATCAGTATGACCAGTCACTTTTCTGGTTTCCCTGAAGCTGTGAGTTTGCACAGAGGGCTGCTCGTACTTGGCTTTGTGATTGCCTCTTTGGATGCTGAAGCATTGCTTGAATCCAGTTGCTTTTTCTTTCCTTCTTAAGTCTGCCACTTGACGAGTCGCAGTTTTTTTCAGCGCTGATCCAAGTTTATCAGGTAATTTAGTATTTGAATTGCCCTCTATCAGTCTTGCTGCTTTAAGAGTTAATACCTGGCGATCCTGGAGATATTTGTTCATTAAATCGACCAGTTCAGATACGTCTTGCAGATCCGCCTGCTTTATTATTTTGTGCATACTTTTTTGGTGCATAAGTAATTGAATCCCGGGAGTGTGAGTGAAAGAAATTTTTCTGTGGCATAGCCCCCAGTAGCACAGTAAGTAAACAGATACCCACTAAGATCTAAGTGAATTGCAACGCAAAAATAAAGTATTTTATCCCCAACTACAAACAAGTCCATTGGGCACTTACTATCCCGCATTAGGCGATAACTTTTTGAATATTTAGTTTGTTTTAAAATTGCAGGGGTGTAAGGTGGATCAGATAGTGTTATTGACAGATTAGGCGTGACTACTGCCAAACGAAATATACAATTTTTTTCAGAATTCTGTAACATTTTATCATGGAAAGACTTAGGCCTGAACAACATTAACGTATCGGAAACATGTATAACGAAAACCGGCGCTCTTTGAAAAGTTTTAATCGCTCTTCCAGATCAACTTATGGCCCATATATATATGAGGCCCATCAATTTCGATTGAGGCATTGGAAGCCACCATTACTAAAGTTATCCACGAAATATCAACCAAAAGTACTCCAGCGAGTCATTCAAAATTGGAGCTTACGGATGCCGCATTACGGCCAACAGTTGCGACCAACGTTTTAAAGGAATTATATTTAAAAAATAAATGTCATGAATGGTTGTACGCAAAAATAATAAAGATTCCCCATCAATTTGAAGTTTCCTTGTTTTATTTCAATTTAAAATCTGATACGCCTTAATTGATCACCCTTCGCATATATTAAATATTTTTAACAATTTTTTTTATAAAAACCTTAATTGTTTCGAAGTACGTTCCACACATTTCAATAATTCATTTTTTTATTTTTACAGGAATCAAAGCCAGCTGGGAGGAATGGTGGACATATGACGGCATCTCCGGTAAGTAAACAATTAAAAAAAAAATCCAAAAATCACTAAAGGAGTTGCATATTAAATTCCTTAAAATCAGAGGCATAATTACAAGAATAAAGAGAATGAAATTCAAAAGCGGATTTATTATTTTAAAGTCTAAAAGCTCTCAATCAAGTGAAACATAAAATTTAAGGAAATGCCTCATTTGGCTATACCAAAGTATACGAAGAAAATTGGGTTATATACAGGCAATATTTTTCGTGTCAAGTAAACTTTCTCAAAATCGTTAACAGTTTGTATATATGTTTACAAATATTTAATTTTAATTTTATTACTTGTTGTTGCTGTTATAGCAGCACACATATTCCCCATACATGGACGGGGAATGATGCTGGAATAACAAGTCCTTGGTTGGATATAAATCCGGGTCAACTTAGAACCAACAGCAGTGGGATTGATTTTGTAACTTATCATTCTGAAAAAAATTAAAGAGAGAATTATAAATTGGTTTCCAATAAGAGGTGTTACTTTGATATTCAATTAATGGCTTCGTTGCTTGTGTGGCACGTAGCGCCGCCTTGTTAGAAATAAACGTTGCCCAGATCATACCATCCAAATCCGGCCATAAAAAATGGTTAATCATCTCTCGATAGCGCAATCCACTCACCGTAACTGTTGCTTCAGCTTCATTTTCGAAAAAGTAAGGTCCAATGACTCCGCCGGACCATAAATCACACCAAACAGTCACACGTTGAGGGTAGAGAGGCTTTTCAACAATAACTCTTGGTTTTTCTGAGTCCCAGATCCGACAATTTAGCTTGTTGACGAAACCACAGAGGTGGAAATGGGCCTCATCACTCATGATGATTTTTCGATGGAAATCCGGATCATTTCCATGCATTTCAACGACCCGATCAGCAAAGACACGACGATGTTGATGATCGGCCGGCCTTAGTTCGGCCGGTGTAATGACGTTTGTGGGATGCCTAATTCGAAATAACGACGAGGAATGGACAAACCTGGCTTATCTTCAACACTTTCGGTCACAACAGCAATATTTCGGCTGACCGGTTTTATTCTTCACATCACTAACTTGTCCCAACAGCCCGAATTTTTTCACCAATTTCTGTATTGCAGTCCAACAAGGTGCTTCACGATGACCTAAAATGTTCGAGTTTTACGAACCGTCTCTGCCAAATTTTCACCGTTTTTATAGTGAATTTTAATAACACCAACCAAATCTGGACGCGGCTTTGAACGAAATTGTAATGGATTCACCTGAAGAAGACGAATTAGGCAGGTTTCATTATAAAGAAACTAAATTTCAAAAGCATAATTTCAAATGAGGCTACTTGAACAAGTTAATCAGACAATTGTAAACAATCTTCCATATATAAGTGAATGTCTATTAGCGGAAAGTCAAAATATTCTCTTGATGGTAGAACTCGCCTAATATGAAACAAAATTTGCTAACGTGCAAAAGTCCACCGTGCATCTTTCCTTTCGGCTCATTGTACTAAAAACCCACTCCTGCTCTGTTTGCTTGCCTTTCTAAGGAAATTAATTTAGCGCAATTTTGTAATGAATTTACATTGCAAACAGCGGACTAGTTTTCCTTGGACTTAAGCGTAATTGCAACCAGGTTCTTAACCCTAAGTGCTCAAGTCAAGTTCAAATTCAAGTCAAAGTCAAATTCGGTTTCAAACTACGGACAGACAAAAAATTATGTTCTGTGTCTTCAATAATTGCACAAGCGGGGGCAGCATGGCTCGTCTTCATGCCCGAATTTATGTAAATAAAATTAAAAAAAACACAATTTTTTTCTTTTTTTTCTTCTGTTTATTAATGATATTTGCTCTTGATTCTCGTCCTGCTTTATGCAAATGACGTTAAGGGGTTAGGTGGGTTTCAGAGGTTTAAAAAAAGAAGATTTTGTCTATTTTTTTAGTATATAAAATCATATATTTTATTAAAACAATTCAATTTTGCGAAATTTTTATTTAAAAATTTCGAAAACTCAGCCGTTGGTATCTCGTCTTCCTTGACGTCTCAAAAAAAATGCTCTTGCCGTGGACAGCATAACTCATTATTGGTTCATCTAAAATCAAAAAACAAAACGGATTTCATTAGTACATGGATAAATCTCGTTGTTGTACGAAGGACAAAAAAAAATCAAAATTTGAATTTTTGACAGGCTTTGAACCAAGAAACACATTTTTTAGTGAAATTTTCGACATACATTGGCTAAAAAAAAAATTGTAATTAAAAAAAAATCCTTCGTTCAATAACTAGATAATGTTATTTCAAAGATTTGTACAAAATTTTAACTAAATCGCTTCATAACTTTTGGAGATATCGTGTCCACCGACTTAAAAAATAGAGTTTTGAGATAAACACGTATACCTGCGAAGCGCTCAACTGACGTGGGCTAATGGGCGGAACTTCTGAAGGGTCTATCTCCTAGAATCTTCCTCGAATCGACTTCAAATTGTAGGAGAGTATTTTAAACATACTGTACTATTTAATGAGACAAAAGAAAAATCGATTTTTTGAAATTTTCAAACCCACCTAACCCCTTAAGATTTGTTCGGCGTTCACTAGCTTCTCGATTCTGAATTGATGCAAGTTGATTTAGATAATTTCAGTAACTGGTGTGTCAATAATCGTCTACAGGTGAACATAAATAAGTGTTTCCAAATAACCTCTTTTAAGGTTAGGTTAGGTTCAAGCAGGTGTCAACTATGGGTCACAATCAGGCTCATAACCCATTGTGATGCCGCGTGTAAAACTTTTTCATATCTCTCCTAAGCCCAGTGTGTACATTTCAAAAATTTTAGAAGATCCTTGATTTCGACAGAACTAAGATCTTCCAATTGATTTAAGAATTGTCTACCTAAAATGGTGAGTCTACGTCTGATAGAGCAGGACTGCGGCACAAAAGGTGCCACTTATATCCAGCACGCCCCTGTCACATGTAAGTGAAATTATGCTCAAAATGCTTCTACTACTAGATCCTTAATTGAGTTTAATAAAATCTCTCTAAATATGTTGAAATAGATTTTTCAAAACCTATTGAAATTTTTGAATATTTATTACAAATAGTTTAATAGGACTTTTTTAATGCCTGTTAACTCTGAAATATGTCTACTTAGCCTATAAGAATCTATTATATTCATTGGCTTTGTAAATGAAAAAATAAATAAAATCAATAAATAAGTAAAATAAAATGTAGTATAAATAAAAATATTTGCTTAACGTGGAAGTCCACTTCCCCATGTCGTTGTCTAGCCAGCTTTGCACAGAAGGAATTAAGTGTAAGGTCCGACATCTGTGCAACGGATTGCTTCACCGACTCTGCCACTTCGGCCAACAACTCTCTTTCACTACTTGACTTCTTCTACGTTACTGTCTGGGCCCTCCTTATTAGTTCACCAAGAGGCGAGATAGCATCGCTGCTACTTTTTCAGCGTTCTCTATACTCAGTGTGTGGCTTAAACGTTAGCCTTATATACGTATATATAATATATATAATTGGCAAGTACACCCTTTCTGGGTGTTTGGCCGAGCTCCTCCTTCTATTTGTGGTGTGCGTCTTGATGCTGTTCCGCAAATGGAGGGACCTACAGCTTCAAGCCGACTCCGAACGGCAGATATTTTTTTTGAGGAACTTTTTCATGACAGAAATACTCTCGGAGGCTTGGCATTGCCTGCCGAGGAGCGACCGCTAATAGAAAAAAACTTATTCTTCATTTCGGTCTTTCACCGAGATTGGAACCTACGTTCTCTCTGAATTCCGAATGGTAGTCATACACCAACCCATTCAGCTACGTTAGCTTTGCATCGAATCAAATGCCAAGATATGTGAGGCCATCTTTTTAGACAATTCCCTGTGAACCGATTGTGATATTAATGACCTCTTGCACCACTGCCGTATGCAAACGGTGTTCAATATTTTGTTACAAACAGCTTTTCATACTCTCCCAAGTAGTGTCACGCATTTTAATCAATTAGAATTACCGATGTGTGCAAGGTTCATTGCCTCTTGCTGCTCATTGGCCACCTACTGGCTACAGAACTACACTTTTTGTTGACTTTCACTTATGTCATTCCTCATTTTTCATATTTTTGTTTTTATTTTTGAACTGCTTTTCGGTTACAAGTGTTCACGCATTCCATAAAATCAATCAACATCAGTGCACATCGACAGTTATTGCGGGCTGTCAAGTTGTACGTATATGTAATATGTGTATATGTGTGTATGTATATGTGTATGTATGCATAGGGTATTAGAAATTACGAAATGGAGAACGGTAAGGGGTTTTTTCATCAGTTTATTGTATTTTTGTTACCCTAGAGAAAAGTTTTGAAAACCATATACAGGGTGATTCAAAGAAAACTTTCCAAGCATACAACTGGCTTTAAAAACAACATAAAATAAAATAAAAAAGTATTTGGGTATTTCCCCACCTGCGCTATATTTTGACACTAGTAGAAATAATAAATATTCTCATCAATCATCATCGCCGTCAGCTGCACACCACCATCATTAGCATCATCATTGGCGTCACAGTCTTTAGCAAACTATAGCTTCCGCAGCTACATTCCTTCATATAACTCGATCATTAAACAGCTCCTTCCGATTGGCGTCACTCATTGTTTTTAGATCACCACAAAGTGCAGCCTCCCTTTCCGCGGTCCTTCTCTGCTACTTTTTTCCACCGATGGTCTGTGATACGTTATGCTAGTAGCTTTATTTTTTGGCATTCTCACCCGGTTTTCTTATTCTTTGACTCTTCATACATCTTACTGCATTTTCTATTTCTATAAGTATTCGAGCTCTTCGTAATTTTTCCTCGATATGCGCCATCTGCCATGCAACGTGGATTATATTTGTGTTATGTCTGATGTTTTAAAGTCCATACCTCGTAATCTTATGTAAAAAATGCCTGATTAGCGGCTTATATGTACATACAAAGCTTCTGCACTCTTGTTAATAGTCGGAATTTTAGTAGTTTCACATCACCTCCAGCGTTCGAAGAATTCTATGAAAGTGAACCAATTACACCCGAGAAAGTAGCAGTTCAAATGTCTAAATTGAAAACAAAGGAGTGCCGGTTTCAACCTAACAACAGCTGATATTCTTAAAAACCTAACATTTAAGACATTAATCAAGCTAACAACGATTATGAATGCACGCATCAGTTTAAAATATATTCCACTACAATGGAAAATTTCTGAAATTATGATTCCTAAACCAGAGAAAAGTGCCAATGAAGCAGCCTCATCACCCAATCTCACTACTCTCACTGCTGTGAGAAACTATTTTAGGGAAACTATTTTCCTCACATCTAAAACAATGATATCGCGAAAATAATTAGTACAAACTATTAGTACCAGCTACTACTCTACTCCTGAGTAGAGTGAACAAGGGAAAACAAAATTCATATCAAAACATCAGTTTGGGTTCAGAGAAAAACTTTCTACGATAGACCAAGTTTATAAAATAGTCCACACGATAGAAGAAGCTCTACAGAAAAATAGCATCCGCTCCGCAATTTTTGTAGATGTACAGGGTGAACGATATGAAGTGTTACCAACTTCACACTGCTTGTAAAACTGTAACTGTAAAACAGCTCATGACATCAGCGTCAAAATTGTTCTAATGACAGTTCAATATATTGTTTATAAGCCATCAAAAGGGTCTCAGTTTTGTTGAATTTTTTTCTCTGTGATAGCATTCAAACGTAATAGTGAGATTGCGTTATATTTGGCTGGAAAATCACAACCAGCCATTGTTCGTGAGCTCAGCCACCTCAAAGTGAATAAAATGTTTTTGTATCGCACTATAAAACGTTATAATGATACTGGTAGCAATGCAAAACGCTATAGAGGTGGACCAAAAAAAAACCGCAACAACGCCAGCAAAGGAGTTGTTGCGCTAGCACGAACGTAGCGAATTTCCTAACATTGTGTTTTCTGATAAAAAAAAATGTCCCAATTGAGCAGTTCATAAACACTCAAAACGATCGATTTTACTTAAAGAAAGTGTACTCCGCATCATCATACTCAGTATCTCCATATATGCAGTTTGGTTGGCTCACTTTTCCCATTCGCCACAAATACTTGCGAAAGGACCCATGTCCGGACAAAAACTGTGTGAGGTAATAGTTAACCTCGCCATGCTTTCTTTCTACCCACTTTTTTAGATCGGGTATTAGTCTCGCTGTCCATCTACCATACCGTTCAGAGTTCCATCTTGCCTGCCAAGTGTGAGCGTTTGAACTCTAATATCGGGGAAGCGTGGTACTGGGATTCCTGTGTTTTTTGCCTCCCATCTCCGTTTGCGCTCTTGTGCTAGAATATCTATAGGGATGGTTCCACTGATAACTAACACCGCTGCTTCAGATACTGTTCTGTATGACGAAGGTACTCTGAGAGCACAGGTGCGTTGCACAGATTGCAGAATTTTCCGCAGGCATTGCACCCTTAGCGAATCTGCCCATATTTCGCATCCGTTAAGAGAATCGAGTTCGTCGTGTCCATTAAAAGTTTTCGCTTGTTCTACGTTGGATCTCCAAGATTTGCCATGAGCTTACTTAACATGCCGCTTACTTTGGCAGCTCTTGTGGCAGCATTGTTTATATGCGCCCAGTAAGTTAGTCTTGTGTCTAATGTCACTCCTAGGTACTTGACCACTCTTTTTGTCGACAAAGTGGCATCAAGTACTTGTAAGTCTACTTCTAATGAGATACGTTTGTTCGTTAGAAGGATTAGCTCTGTTTTCTCTGTGGCCAACTTTAATCCATGATCTTCTAGCCATGTGTGGACTCGGATCATCACCTGATTTAACTTCCTTTTGGCTTCGTCGGTGTTTCTGCGTATCCCACTAAATGCACAGCCTCAGGCATCTCTATTTGAAGGATTTCATCGTAGCTTATATTCCAGAGTTCAGGTCCGAGTATTTATCCTTGGGCCGCACCTGCTGTTATTTGTTTAGTCTTACACCCTTCTCGCGTTTCGTATAAGAGCACGCGATTGCTGAGATAGCTACGAATAATCTTCAATAGATTATTCGGGATCTTGAATTTTACCTTTAAGGCTTCCATTACGTCGTCCCAGCTTAAACTCTTGAAAGCATTTCTAATATCCAGTGTAGCTAGTAATACTAAGCGTTTGGAGTATCGATTACCTGCCTGGGCATGTTCTACGCTAACTATTACATCTTGGATGGCTCCTAAGGTAGATCTGCCACTTCTAAAACCACGCTAAGCCTATGCTTTATCAGTGCCGTAGACCATGGACGTTCCAACAGGACTGGGCTTCAAGAATGGTTAAAAAATCATGTTCCACACTTCATTTCGTCACACAATGGCTTTCGAATTCGCCAGACGCAAATCCGATGGACTATTTCATCTGGTCCATTTTGGAGAGCAAGGTGAGGACTAAAAAATATGTCACTATGAATGCGCTGATGAAAGCGATTATACGAGAATAGGCCCAAATACCCCAAGATCACATTCGTGCAGCATGCAACTTATGTTTTGTCCGTTTGAAGGCTATAGTCAAGGCAAGAGGTGGTCATATCGAGCTGAAGTGAATATATGTTAAAATTGTAATCATTTTTTAGCAATTTTGTCTTTGAAATCATTAAAAACTAATTTAGCACAAAAAAGTGATGGTGTTTTGAATAGGTAACACTTCATATCGTTCACCTGTAGCACAGGCTTTCCATAAAGCCTGGCATGAGGGACTGATGTACAAACTTAAGACGTAGTGTCTTCCGATGCAGTTAACTGACCAATAATGTTTCTTATATCAACGATCGATGTTTTCGCATAAAACATGGACAGACCATATTCTTCACGGCAACATACTTGGGCCTATTCCGGACTTGTTGTACACAAAGAAATCTGATCACTTCCAAAATACTGTCAAATAACGATATTTGCAGATGATACCTGTGTACTCGCTATTGGTGAAAACGAGAGCGCTTTGATTAAGCAAACAACAAATTGGACTAGAACGCGGAAAGTAAGTCTTAATGTAACTAAATCGGGAAACGTAAATTTTACAAAAAAAAAAAAATTTATTCAAACCCGTTCGTATATTTTCTATAGACATTTCTCATGCCTGCACTGCAAAGTACTTGGGCATGAAGTTAGACGCCAAGCTGTGCTGTACCACACCAAAACCAAAGTTTGCTAAACTTAATTTAAAATAAAAAAATTTGTGCTGGCTTATCGGCAGAACGTCAAAGCTTCTTCTTCTTCATGAATAGCGCAGTAACGATTTTGGCCAAGTTTAACAAAGCGCGCCAGTCGTTTCTTTCTCGTGCTAACCGGCGTCAGAGAACTCGCCAAGTGAAGCCAAGTCCTTCAGCTGATCTTTCCAACGCAAAGGCAAACTTCCTCTTCCTCTGCTACTTTCAAAAACGCCGACGGGTCTTTATTCGCTGCGCTAGGTATATGTCACCGTAAATCTTTGGCACCGTAAATCTCTTGGATAACACTAGGTCCAAGCAATCCCCAAAAATTTATTAATTACTAAAACAAGAAAGAAAAAAGAAATATGAAATGTCTTTATTATTTTATTGTACAAAGCCAAACATCATTAGAATAACTGCCATAGCTAACTTCACCTTTCAAATTACTTATAAAGGGCGGTTAAATTTTAAGGCCCGATGTTAAATGTGAAACACACCTATACGTCAAATTTTTTTCTGCATTTGATGTGACATTTTTCAATTTCAGATTAATTCAATTTGAACCATAGAAAGAGGCATAATCGAGCAACGCGTTAAAGTTATTCAGGCTTATTATGAAAACGGGCGTTCAAATCAAAATGCATATCGCGCACTTCGTGATTTTTCGGTCAATTGAACCGTCCAAATGTGCGTACAATTGGAAAAATTGTGCAAAAGTTTGAGCAAACCGGGTCTGTAGGAGATGTGAAAACACCAGTGCATGCTCGTACAGCTCGTACTGCAGAAAATATTGCTGCTGTTCGTGATAGTGTGGTTTAAGAGCCGTTCACCTCAACTCGTCGTCGTGCCCAACAATTGCACCTCTCACGCTCATCGTTGATGAACATTATGCATAAAGACTTGCATTTACACGCTTACAAGGTACAATTGACTCAAAACCTAAAGCCTCTTGACCATTTCAAGCGTCGTCAATGGTCAGAATGGTGGCAGGAAATGGCGACAGTGAATGACCAATTTTGGAAGAAAATCATCTTCAGTGATGAGGCACATTTTCACCTCAGTGAATTCGTCAATAAGCAGAATTGCCGCATTTGAGCGAATGATAATCCAAGAGTGATTGCCGAAAAACCATGGCACCCACAAAGAGTGACTGTTTGGTGCAGTTTATGGGCCGGCGGCATCATTGGGCCGTATTTTTTCCAAAATGAGGCCGGTCAGGCAGTTACTGTGAATAGTGTTCGCTATCGTGAGATGATAACGAACTTTTTATGGCCCGAATTGGAAGATATGGATGTGCCACTTGTCACACAGCTAACGAAACAATGGCTCTTTTGCGCGATGGCCGAATAATCTCACGTCGCGGTGATGTCAATTGGCCACCAAGATCATGTGATTTGACACCGTTGGACTTCTTTCTTTGGGGTAATGTGAAAGAAAAGGTGTACATCGATAAGCCAGCAACAAGTCAAGAGCTAAAAGATGAGATAATTCGCCACATTAACGGCATAGAACCTCAATTAAGCCTCAGCGTCATCGAAAATTTGGACCATCGGATGGATGTGTGCCGCCGAGGTCGCGATATTTTATTCCATGTGTAATTGAGCTATAGCAATTTTAACATAGTAAAGAGAAATGACAATAATTTCTAAAAAAATTGTATTTATTCAAAATCAACACCACCCCTTGAAACTTAACCATCCTTTATAATAAAAAATTGATTCCAACAATATTTGTGTTTTATATTATCATTTTAATTTCTTAAGCTCCTAAAAATGTATCCGGTACAATGCCCCTGTACTCTGCAATCTCAAATATTATCCATGACGCATGGCGTTCGCCCTATATATAGAGGTATTTAATAAATTTTACCACCTTCTCAGGCTTTTTTAATGCGTATTTCAAATGATTTAAAGTTTACAACATCTAAGTAGCCAACTATGAGAAAGTTTAGTTTACCCAGAGTCATGGCGAAACCAAGAACACCCCAGTGAAGGATCGTAAGTTTTCTCTGCCCAAATTAAATACTCCATTTAGTGCGTCCTTTAATAGGCTACTCGCAGTCCCTGACTATTAGACTTTTCACTTTCTCAGCTTAGCTGTAATTTCATAAATTCTCAGATGGCTAGGGACTGTAAAATATTCATCTGTTACATTACCGTCAAGGTTCTCATGATCTGAAGTTTTATCCACTGAGCCATATTCTTTGCTCCCAAATGCAATCAGTTTTGGCGGCAAGGGTGGAGATTTGGATAGTGCCTTTGCATAGACACTTTACAGTCAGTGAATGCAGTAAAAATATAAATCGTTCTTTAGTGTACTGAGTTCGATAGACCTGTGTTAGATCGTTTTTTTATTCGATTTTTTTTTTATTATGTTTTTCGATCAAAACTGATTTACGATTTATTTTTTGATACATTTCTGGTGCCCAAAAGTACACTTCATTTCATGGTTTGCGAAATTTGGGCGTTGAAACAGAGTAAAACTAGTTTTTAGTTTACTAGTTCCTAAACTAGTTTTTCTCTCCCTCCTTTTCCCGAAAGTCTAGTAAAAAACTTCAATTTATATGAAACTAAAGCTTGAACTTTAAACATTTTGTTTTATTTGAAAAGGCGAGCCAAGAAGCACCGAGAGATTTGGTACCTCCTAAAACACTCTGGCTAAACATCCCATTGCATTCAAAGCTGTGGAGAGTAAAAAGGTCAAGGATAATCAAGGAGGAAAGGAGAGAAGTGGCAGAAAGAAGTAGATAGGATAGATCAGAGATAAAGACAGAGATAACTAGTCCTATGATAACTTTCTATAGGCAAATCTGAAAACATCCTCCATTTTGAGAGAACGAATTTGACTCATTCTCATGACTTCGGAACTCAAATTTCCTAGCCTTGCTCTAGCAAGCGCACGACACTCACAGAGAAAGTGCTCCCTGATATCTGCCTACTGCAAGCAAGACAGACACATCGGGTCCTCAATGATTCCAATAGTGGTCATATGCTGCCCCCATGGGTAGTGTCCTGTAATAATACCGACCATCAACCGATCGTCCTTTCTTTCAAGTTTTAGAAGAAAGTTCTACAATTTTCTGTTCGGACTTGTCACAAAACACTTTGAACTCAGCAATGCTCTAGACCGGACCATCGCTCCTTATGTAAATTGCATGCATAATCGCTGATCTAATTCGTGATTCCCGCAGAAGGGATTTCGATTATTGGTTCTGGTCACTGTGGGTAACCGCTGATCTCCAGTTGGCCGATTCATCGCTAATTGCATTTCCATGAACCCTGCGGTGTCCTGGAACCCATATAAGAACAAGCTTATTGTGTCTTGCAACAGAATTAAGCTTCTTCTTACATTCTTGAACAATACTTGAGGTTTACCTAGAGTTCTCCAAGGCCTGCAAGGCAGCCTGACTCTCATTAAAGACTTCAATCTGTTACCCCGTTCCAGCTACTCTCAATTATCTGTTCTGGTAGTTCAGAATGGCAGAAACAGTTACCATTCCTCCCAAAGCCTAATGATACTCATCACTATCGTTTGTGTACCCTCCGGCTCCAAAACCTATTTCATTCTTGGACACTCTGGATTACTCCATTTGATATCAAATTACCTTCGAAATGAAACTATGGGCATTAGATGCCAAGAACTTAGGCGCCAATTTGACGCTATAATAACCATATTTGTAAGCTCTAAAAGAATTAAAAAACTTCAAATAAAATAGCGTTAGTCCTTTAGGTCACCGATCTCACAAATTAGTTATAAGTCGGCCTCGGGTGGGTTATTAGCGTTATTTTACCGGAAAAATTAGTAATACTATACAAATTATTCGACCATCCCTTCGCGACCGCCAAAGAAGGCCTCTACATGCGAAAGGTAGCCATTTGACAAAAAATAGTCATAAACACTGAATGTCCTTAAATTTAAAGCCAGTAAAGCGAAAATATTAACGTTTTGTATTTGCTTACAGCTTACAAAAAATAGTTTACCACAAACAACAACAAAACACCCGCTACATATCGTGAAAGTATATCAAGTATGTGTGTGTGTATGCGTGTGTGTGTATGTGCGTAACTGCATTTACCATTTACCAGAAGTGAGCTCAGCCGCAATGAGTTGACATGAATGACATGTGACCTGTCGAAAAGTTCGCATGTAAGCGCAATCACAGAGCGGCGTACGTACCTACACATGCACATATTTACATGTGTATACAAACTACACAATGACTGAAATCTCAACGTACGAACTCACAGACAGCTGGTCATTTGAAAGGAGTGAATGACGAACAAACACACGAGCCTGAACGACTAACGGCTGTTGGATTGGATAGGAATGACAGCTGGATATGCGTGCAATGAATAAAAATTTAATATTTCCGCTATGTGCAACAACAAATACGTACATGTTTGTACTTACAATAACTGCACAAACATCGGCATGCAATATTTACAAAATATACTTTCATGACATTTTATTTATACGCGCATTCACTTTGATGGGAAAGGATAATAAATGGCAGCGCGCTTTCATTCACCTCAGTCAGATTGTGAGTTGTTGTTGTCGCTGCAATTGTTGGAGTTTGCGGTGTAGTTGGCAAGCAACTATTCGCGGCCAGCAAATCCATCAACTGGCATTGGATAAACTTCCGCACACTGGCGGCTGACTTTCACATTGGCGATAGCACCACGACGATTCTGCTTGCCATTTGCCATTGACGGCATTTAAAGTGGGAGTAATTAAAAGTGGCAAAAGTATTTGAAGGGCGAGCATTGAATTTTAACTGACTGCAATAAAAAATGTTTAAATTTATAACTTAGCGAATTTAAGTAGTTCAATGACTGGCTAGGTTAGGTTAGGTTAGGGTAAATGTATGTTGGTGTAAGAGCCCACTTGGAAAAAAATGAAATTCTTTGATTGTAATGCTATATAGAGGAAAAATTGAGGGAGAGGGGCCAAACAGGGGGAAAAAAGAAGGAAAGGGGCTGTGGATTGAAGTAGCATGACGATCAAACGGTTTTTGAAGTGAAACTTCTTAGGCGTCGATGGACGAGCGAGAATGGAGAGTAAAATTTCAAGGCCATGCAACGTTTTGAGCATTTTCGTTCCGCGAAAGAGAAAAAAGATATAAGGTACAGGAAAAGGAGAGAGAGAGCTATACCTTGTATATGTTTTAGATACACTATAGGTTTTTTTTTCTTGAGTTTTTCCTTGTGGTTGCTAATTTCTAATGAGAAAAAACACTGCCTACTTTTTGGCGCTTGTTTGTTGGTGCAAACTTGTAGGAAATATATTTTTGGTGCCTACTTTTTGGCGTTATATTTCCTTGGTGTCTACTCTTTGGGGCGTTTTTTAGACCCAATTTTTTTGGCGTTTACCTCACCACGTCAGTGTGGGACTCTAGCCCGAACTAAATCTCCTACCGTCAAAGTACCGATCCCCCGTACTGCCGATAAGTAATTCGTCGACAGGCCATTTGAGTACTAGACTCTAAGTTTCTGTTCTAATGCAATACGTCGAACGTAGCATCTGCTTGTGACCACCCACTGCTTACATCATTTGATAAGAGAGCCACTCCTGTCGCATCAGTACTCCCCCACTCGCCATGTCCCAGAATTTTCGAGTTTGTTAACTTATACACTTTCTTGGCGTGCGCATATCTTCGCCTTGCCTGCAAACTGTACCGAAGTTGCTGCATTACAGGCAAATTAAGTAGCAAATTTCAGGCAAATTTTAATTCATCTCCTTCAAAATATGGCCGGCCTGAAGCAACACAGATGTACCAACGTTTAACCCAGGGATGGCCTTCAGCTCCTTCATCGTATTCTCTTTTATCTCCTCTATCGACTGAAATATTCTTCAATGAAGTGGTAACTCTAACTTGGGAAACAAAAAGAAGTCTCACGGAGCCATATCAAGTGAATACGGTGCTTGCACGACGGGATTTACTTAGTTTTGGTCAAATAATCCAGCACAATTTGAGCTCGGTGCGATGACGTGTTATCCTCATATTATCCTCATGCTGCTTTAAGGGGAAACAACGAGCCGAGATTGGTTCCGTCGCTTCTAAGACGGTAATTTTAATGTTCACGGCCGTCTGCGTGAAGGAAGGCCAAGAACCTTCGAAGACGCTGAATTGGAGGCATTGCTCAATGAGGATCCGTGACAAACGCAATAAGAGCTTGCTTCAGTATTAGGAGTTACCCGCCAATCCATTTCCAAGCGATTGCATGCTTTGGGAATGATTCAGATACAGGGGACTTGGGTTCCTTGTGAGCTAAAACCAAGGGATGTTGAACGTCGTTTTTTCGCCTGTGAACAACTGCTCCAGCGGCAAAAAATGAAGGGTTTCCTTGATCACATCGTGACGGGTGATTAAAAATGGATTCATTACAGCAATCCAAAGAAAAAAAGTCATGGGGACTACCCGGCCATGCTTCTACGTCGTCGCCTCGGCCGAATATTCACGCTGCAAAGGCTATGCTATGTATTTGGTGGGATCATGTTGGTGTTATTTATTATGAACTGTTAAAACCAAGCGAACCAATGAGTGGGGTTCGGTATCGACTTAATTTGATGCGATTGAGGCGAGCACTGCGCGAGAAGCGGCCGTTATACGCGGGGAGGCATGAAAAAGTGATTCTACAACATGATAACGCCTCGGCCTCTTATTTCAGAATAAAGTTGTATATATTTTCATCAAAAAAACAGTGTGAACCTAGTTGCGCACCTAATATTTGGAGTCCGCCTAAGAGTGTAGGTCTCTTCGTTTCTGGAACAAAATCAAGACACATACCACAAATAGGAAGAGACTAGCTAGGCCAAACACTCCACAATATTTGGTTCCAGCAAGGCGGCTCTACTTGCCAAACAGCCGTGAAACAGCTATGTCGTCGTTTCGGTGAGCGATTTATCTCTCGACTCGGAAGAGTGGGTTGGCCACCAAAGTCATTTGATATCACACCTTTGAACTTTTGAAGTGAAAACTTCTTTAGAATCGTTGGGAGTGATTTGAGACTCGATGAAACGAAAAAGCGACACCAAAAAGAAGAAGAAAAAAGATATACGTATATATATGTATGTATAGAAAATGCTTCATTACCAGGCACACAGAAGGATGGCATAAGCAAATTTAAATTTGTGAATTTATATATGTATGTATATATGCGGATATATGTATATATGTTGTGTGTATGTACATATGTGCCTCGCCACAGCAAAACATACGGTAAAATTTCTCAAGAAATCCAGCGCGCATTCATAGGCACAGCGCACATTCATAGGCACAGCATTGCATGTACAGTAGGGCGGGTCGATTTAAAAATCGCTCATTGCTCTACGAAAATCATATTCTAGGGATCAAAATAAGAAACTTTGCCGAAGGAACCATACCTCTAAAACGAATTCTGATGTCCCCCAATTTCAAAATATCACCATTTTTGGCCTTTACATGAAAAAATCAGCTAAATGGCTATGTTTTTTCTTTATTTTTATTTATTTATAATATTATCTATTTTTTCTCTTAAGAAATTTATTTAGTCAGAACATATGTAAATGAATGAATGTGAGTTATAGAAAAGAAACTAAAAAGTTCGACCCATATTGGGGGACATCAGAAATCGTTTTAGAGGTATGGTTCCTTCGGCAAAATTTCTTATTCTGATCCCTAGAATATGATTTTCACAGAGCAATGGGCGATTTTTTTGCCTTCCCACAAATCGACCCGGCCTAATGTACAGTAACCTTGAACAGGCAGCTGCGGTTGTCGAGCATTTAGAAACATATATTTACATACATATATGGGTGCAAACATATTTACGGAGCCGCGGGCACTCGACTTGACAAAAATTGAATATTGGCAAATAATTCTACGCGAAATATTCCAATATTGACTATTTTCGAATTGTCGAGAAAATTAGCATATGGGCGGCTCGTTTTATGAATGAAAGTACTTGCTCTTAGAACTATGAGCTCGAATTTATAAATCAATTTTTTGATGATGAGTTTTTGTTGCACAGTACAATAGTTGAAACTGTTCGGCGCCGCCGCGACTGTTCAGCGCTATGGCAACTAGGATGATGGCCGCTACGCCTGCGCCTATTAATGCATTTTGTTCTTGTAGTCGCTAGGCATAGAATTTTAGCTTTGGACGACATACGCATTTACAGGAATAAAGTGAGTGGCCTGTGTGTGCGGTTGTATGTAGATGCATATGTGTATATTAATAAGCATTGTTTTGCTGGAAGTTCAGAACACAAATATGTATGTACGTACATAGGCTAGGCCATAGTATAGCATACATACATATGTATAAAAAATTCAAACCAAGCGTCCTACGAATGTTTGCGTGTATGTTAGTACGTCTGTGTGACTTATATTAGAAAAGATTACGATAAAGTTCCAATGATTTTAAGTGGCGATTTTAACGTAAATTTTGCATTGGACACAGCGGTTCCTTTAATTGACGTTCTCAATACAACATTTAATTTAAAAATGTGTAACAATCGCACTGAATCGACAACACGATCAAAAACAACCATTGACGCGGTATTTCAAAGATATGTTGACAACATCGAAACCAAAGCATTTGTATCATATTTTAGCTATCATAAGCCACTCGTATCATTTGTTGAAATTGAAAACATTGAGGATGAATAACAATAAAATGAAGAAAATAAAATATGAACTTTATAGCAATATTATAATGAACCTATAATTATCCTGCTCCTAATGCTGCTTTTGTCTCATTCTCTCTCAGTTTGTTTTACGGAAGGTTTCACTTCTATCGCGTCTAACCGTTAGACTGGTATTTTTTTTTGTGAGGGTATATAAAGCCTAAATGATTTGCAAATAAACCAGCTTCGATTGAGGCATTGGAAGCCAACATTACTAAAGTTATTCACGATTTACCCCCAGTCATTCAAAATTGGTGTTTACAAATAGCCGAATCACGGCGCAGTTGAAGCCAACATTTGAAAGGTATTACCTTTAAAAAATAAATGTCATGAATGGCTCTACTCAAAAATAATTACCGGTAGATACCTATAAAATGAGACTTTTTTCAATTTCAAAAAATTATTAACAAAAAATGATAGAAATTTAATCTTCAAAATAATAGCCATCGCTAGCGACACATTTTTCCCATCTCTCAGGCAATTTGTGGATGCCGCGCCGAAAAAATTGGACGTCTTTGGCCGCAAACCAATCATTGAGCCAATTTTTGGCTTCTTCGTGAGAATTGAAGCGCTGCTCGGAAAGTGCGTGGCCCATCGATGCAACCAAATGATAATCAGAAGGCGCCAAGTGTGGTGAGTGAGCCGCATGCACCAGCGGTTCCCAATCGTACGTCTCCACCAAATCCCGGCTCGCTCTTGTTCGATGTGGTGGTGCTTTGTCATCAAGTCAGTTCATGCGGCACGCATCTTCCGACTATTTCAAATGTTTGGAAATGGTTTTTTGGGTCACTCCCAACTGCCCTGCCATCATTTCTTGCGTTTGACCATCATCTTCATCCAACAATGCTTGCAATTCGGCGTCCTCAAACGTTTTCGGTGGTCCGCGTTCTCCACGCTAAAATCACCACTTCGGAATTTTTCAAACCACCTGAAGCACTGTGCTCGACTAAGAGCATGTCCACCATAAGCTTCTATAAGCATTTGAGGAGCTTGAGAAGGGATTTTCTTCAATTGATAACAGAAAATCAACAATGTCCGCAAATCGTAGTTTGAAGGCACGAAATTCGTCATTTTTAAGAGCGACAAAAATGCATTGTTGTGTGAAATGTAACAAATAATGAACTGAATATTATTGACAGATGACAGACGAAAAAACAAGACATTTGGGAAGGTTTAAAAATTCTCCAAGCGACATCTGTGGACTAATAGCTGAAAGTCTTATTTCCTAGGTATCTACCAAGATTGTCCAATTAATTTGCATTTCGGTTGTTTTAATTCAATTTAAAATCCGATATCTTTAAATTGATCACCCTTTATTAGAATAAAATTTGTATTGGCTATACGACTATATGACAATGTATTAGTTCACAGCAGCTTTTATAAACCCCGGCGAATATTTTACGACAAAAATATGTATTTCTTGTAAATTTTACCACCAACAAATCAAGTCATCCCGGTTGAAAATCAAACAGTATAGTTTTTAAGGGGTAACACCACTGTAGAAATTTCAAAAAATTGATTTTTTTTATAAGCTTAAAAAATTCTTTGAAACTTTTAAAATACAGAACAAAAAGTTGTATACGTTACCGAAGTCTATTTCATAAATATTTTAAGCTTTTAACCAAGCGTTAGTGACTGCTACCTAACGACTTCTCCAAATTTCCAAACTTTAAACGCGTTTTTCTCAAAACACGTTTTCTGAAATTGGCACGCAGCATAACTCAAACAATTTTAAATATTTTTAATCAGGTTTTTCACTACGTCTGTATAATAACCTTCTTAAGAGAAGAGCGTAGGGGATTTTCGATAGATTAATTTAAACGATTGTTATAATTATTTAAGTGCCGTTTTTTTAGTCCAAAATAGAGTTTTTTCCTTCAAATGCTTGCTAATTCCACAAAAATAAATATTTTTTAAATCCCCTACGTGTTTCTCTAGCTATTCTTATCTAGATTAAGAAAAAAAATGTTTGTTTGTTCCAGATTAAAATTTGCACCCTCTGTGCTGCGTGCCGCGGAGCTCTTTCAAGAGAAACCACATTACAAAAATGTCTCCTATGCCGCCATTTTGTAAAATTTTTCGATCAAACTTTGTAGTTTTGTATTTTAGTATATAAGTAATAACTTCCCAAATCAGAGTGATTGTTTTCCCTTTCCTTCTATACAAAAAAATTCTTTAAAAATCGTGTTTATTTTACGCGTGTACAGTGGTGTTACCCCTTAATGCCTTTCATTAAACGCAATTCTAGACACATTTTTCTTCCTAGAATTTTTCAGAAGAGCAAAATTTAAATTTAAAAATCTTAAAAATATATTAGCTGACGCAAAGAGAATTATATTAATTCTTGATGTAAATAAAACATGCGTTAAAAGTGCCACCAGACGAACATTAACCAACAACTCTCTGCATTCAAAAATGAAATTTTTGAAGCTGATGCTATATCTTCTATTTCTTATAGGACCAAGCTTTTGGGGCCTTATCAATCCACAATGGAATATGTGTAATAAAGGGCGACGTCAGTCACCGATAGACGTAGTGCCAGACAAATTACTATTCGACCCATACCTGCGGCCGTTGCACATCGATAAGCACAAGGTAAGAGATGAAAAGTTATGAAACTATTTTTACTATAAAAAAAACTTATATTTTAAGTATGATTTTTTCACAAATTCTTGGTATGAAAATTCCTCCATCCCTTCTACTTTGTAAGAAAAAAATTTCAATATATGGCATATTTTAACATTTCTCAAAAAGTTTATGTAATTGTACGCACATATGAAAAACATTTTTAAATGTCTGTCTTATTCTCCTTTAGTTTTTATTCCACATCATTTTATCGCATACTTTTATAGATTGGTAATCATTTTTAGAATCTTTTGCAGAGTCATATTTCTGTTCCGGTCTTAGTACAAGCGCAAATAGTGTAGACTCTTAGATAAAATGTTGATTATACCCGAAACAGTAAGACATTATGACATAGAAGATATTTCGTAATTTCTCATGCGTCCATTTCCCAATAACTAAACGAAGTCACCTATAAACTGACTTGTTTAACCTAAAAGGCCTTTGTTAGTCACAGTCTCAACTGAATTAAAATCAGCTGCAACTTTTTTTAAAGCTGCAAATTCACATAAAGTAGCCGACGTCTCATTGCCGAAATCCTGTCCCAGTAGGTAGAACCATCTGGCATAAATGCTAATTCAGTCTGATATGAACGATGAAGTAGTCGGTGAAACATCTGAAGTCAGCAACTAGCCACTCCTCCTAAATCAGTATATGAAATTTATTGAAAACAAAAGGCGACTTTTTATTATTCCCAAAAAATATTTATTTAATCAAGAAATCCATTTGAAGGGGGCCAAGGACACAGATTTATGTAATACCTATACTTGTGTTAGCATTTTTCTCCAATTCTTAAGGTATTTCTCTGGTATGTCGCTAAGCTCTTCCGGCGATGCAGTCTTTACCTCCTCAAACGTGACAATTCTCCATCCTTCCGTGTGTCTTTTCACTTTTGAAGGCAAGTAAAAGTCACAGGGGTTTAAGTTCGGTCAATATGATATCTGTGCTATAATTAAGATATTGCTTTGGTAAAAAAATACAGATTCTTGCCAACATTCTTTTGGCATAACTTTATTAACTCGTATCTTCCCGATAGGTAATTTTTGTCAAACAAGGCGATGAAGTAACCAATCTCCACAAAATAAAAGATGGAGTGCGTCAAGGTTATGTCCTAGATCCCATATTATACCTGCTATTCGCGCATGATCTGATTGCCTCATCAGGTGCCATAATCGGAATATTACCCGATGATACAGTTGCCCTAGCTGTAGACGAAGTCGCAAACAAAGCATCTCTAAATTGCGAACTTCTCGATAATTTTACCCAAGAGCTACAAAATTGGTGTATCAAAGCATACGAGACTTAATCAAGTAACATTTAGAACCTGACGTGAACACTGTGCTCCAATAAAGCTCAATGGCATCGAGATCCCACAGGCATTCATATGGCCTCAAAACTCATTTGGAAAACTCACATCTTCACCAAAAGAAAAGCTTTGGGTTTAAAACTTAATTCTCTCTACTGGTTACTAACCAAAAAATCCCAATTGGCGCTACATAACAAAATCCTCTTGTAAAAGACCAGTCGCAAACCCAACTTGGACATACGGTGCCCAGCTATGGAGTACTTCAGCCAACGCAAATATCGAAATACTACAGAGAATTCAGCCTAAAATACTCTGGGAGTTAATAAATTTTCCGTTGTATGTCTCCAACGCCCAAATTCACGGGGATCTCAAAATACCGACTGTTAAAGAGGAAATAAAAAACACAGCAAAAAATAAGCTAAAGACGATTTCATCACAAAACGAGAGTATTGAGGTTCCCTTGAGAATCTGTGGTCTACTCTTCGAAAAATGGGCCTCGCGTCAACTGAGCGAGCGCTGGGCTAGTGCGCAAACATGCAAAGTCGCGAGATCCTTCTGGAAATGGGTAGGACGGGTGCGCTCGAGGGGACTTCTAGTGCTAACGAAGCCGAAGCTCTCGAATTTGGTAGGTGTCCTTATTGGACATTGTTCGGTAGGTGTCCACGCGACGACACGTAGGATAGCTTCAAGTTCTCCTGTGTGGCGGATGAGTTGAAATTATTTTAGTAACTTCTTCTCAGCTGCCCTGCTCTCGCCGGGCAAAGATTTAGACTTCTGGGCTCTCACTTTTCTGCTGCACCTGCAGATATCTCTGGTTTCAATATCACACACCAGGGGAAATTCATCAGTAGCTTGAATCGTTAATAACAATGCACTTCAATTAGCCACCGTTGGTCGTCATTCGCTAATCCAAAGCCCCTTCTTTTTTTTTACTTGGCTGCAATGCGACCGGCGTAGCCGAATAGGTTGGTGCGTGACTACCATTCGGGAGTGCGTAGGTTTGAATCTTCGTGCGTGAACATCAAATAATAGAAAACCGCTTTTTTATAATTCCGGTCGCCCTCAGCAGGCAAAGGCAAGCCTACGAGTGTATTTCTCCCATGAAAAAGCTCTTGATAAAAGGCATTTGGCGTTCGGAGTTGGCTGAAAATTTTAGGTCTCTCCATTTGAGGAACAACATCAAGATGAACACCACAAATAGGAGGAGGAGCTCGCCAAACACTTAACAGACGTGTCCGCGCCAATTATTTATTTATTTTATGCTGCGGTACTTGGCTGCGTTATAGCCCATAAACACCAACTAATTCTTCTATTCTGATTTTGAAGAAAGTTGGCCTACCTTACTTGTAGCATTGAGTAAGTAGGTAGGTAGGTTAGATGGCAAGAATAGCCCAGACTACAAATAGCACTCACGTGCCGTTTTGATACCATAATGTGGACCACTACCTGCGCAAAAAAAAATTTAGGGAAGAGAGAACAGTCTACAGCCATCCAGTGCTGTTGATGTAGTGGAGGAGAGAAAAGGGATCTAGGCTGGGGAACTGCATCAGTTTATCCCCGAAAGGCACACTAAGGAACCCCAAGCACCTAACTGCCAGACTTGGACATATGCAAAGAAAGTGTTCAACAGTCTCTATTTCTACCGGACCCCCACAGCTTCTGCAATAGGGGTTTTACGGAATTCCAAGCTTCTCCGCTCGACCGATGAACACCGCAATGAGTTTGGAATTTGAATGGCGGGGGACTCCCATCACCTGTTTATATCGTATTAAGGCCAGAGTGCTTTCGAAATAGCATACGATGAGACAGACCTCCATCTGTCTTGCGCTTTTTTTATAAAGAACTTGTGTAGTTTGCCTTTAACAACGGTCAAGGGGACACCGATGTCTGACGAGGGGACCACTGAAACCGGTTCTGTCGACCACTTCCTGGCAAGCTCATCGGCAATTTCATATTCATGTGTCCAGGAACGCAGATAAGGGAAATGTTTCCTGCACGTTCGAGACGATTGAGTTCCTCCTTACAGGAGTTTATGAGAAAAGAGCTGCAATACGGCGATGACAGTTTCTTGAACGCAGCTTGACTTTCGGAAAAAATATTAATGCCTCCCTCCCAACAGCGATCCCTAACCATTTTGTATGCTTGCAGGTAGACCTTGCACGTAGACCTCTGCTTTAACAACGCTGCTCGTTTTCGGCAGTTTAAATTAGACTGAAATATGATTTAGAGAAAACCCCCGCTCCCACTCCAGATTTCATCTTGGATCCGTCAGTGAAAACAGAGGCGCCTGTATCTGTGCCGACTTTCCCCTCTTTCCAATCTTGCCCGCTCGGAAAGATAGCCCTAGCACAACCCTCAAAACCCAGCATTGAGTACTCATTCGCATTAAGAAAAAACTTAAAATCTTTTCACGCACAAATTCTTTGCCAGTACGAACTAAAACGTGTCTCCATTTCAGCCAGTAATCGCGCTTTAAATGAAGTTTGCTCCTTAAAAGGCAACTTCAATTCATGTGTTCCAATTTTTCTTTTCTTTTTGTCTAAAAAAGCAAACAATCAATAGCTCAAAGTCATTTGTTTTCTCTTTTCTTTTCAATTTTCGTCACATCGTTTGCTGTCTGCGCTGCACGCCCGAATGGCTGATTGTTTGAATGCTTAACTTTGTTGGCTGTTTGACTGCTTGTTTGGCTAACTGGCTGCTTGTTTGACTGGCTGCTTGTTTGGCTAACTGGCTGCTTGTGTTATTGGTTCGTTGACTGGCTGTTATCGCCCAGGTTTCCGGTACACTACACAACACAGGTCAATCGCTTGTCTTCCGCGTCGACAAGGACACAAAGCAACCGGTGAACATCACTGGCGGCCCGCTCGCCTATCGCTATCAATTCGAAGAGATTTACATACACTACGGCACGGAGAACAGTCGGGGGTCAGAACACTACATACAGGGTTACAGTTTCCCCGGTGAGGTAAGTGTGTGCTATACACAGGTGTGCATATAAATGAGACAACTGCACGCTGTTGGCTTAACAAGCATTTTTCACTTTTCTACTAATCCAAACACGTTTCACCTTCTTTTCAACTGCCGTTCACAGATACAAATTTACGGCTTCAACAAAGAACTCTACCACAACATGTCTGAGGCGCAACACAAATCGCAAGGTATTGTGGGCCTCTCGCTGATGGTGCAAATTGGTGATACACCAAATCCCGAGCTACGAATCATTACCACCACATTTAATAAGGTTTTGTACAGAGGTAAGTTTGCGTACCAAATGCACAACCCTCACAGGTGACAAAGACAGAGAGTGGAAGAGAGAGAGAGAGAGAGAGAGAGAGATAGAGGTATGAAGGGGAAGTTTATGTGGATTTCAAATGTCAACGACTTGCGTTTCAAATGCGGCCGAGTGTGTGCCTGCGTGTCAAAAAGAGAAATTAACAAGGCATGGAAGTTATTTCCGGTCAACAAAGTGCAAAAGCTCAATTCAAATACAAACGAGTGCAAGCATTTGCCTGCGAATTTCGAATTTGTGCAGAAAGATGAGCGCAAGATGGGCTGGTGGAGGTGAGCGTAGAATAGAGGCCGACCAAAGTGATTTTTAGTGCCATTTACTTTTCGTACATAACCAAAGTTAAAAATTGTGTTCTAGGCGAGTTTTTCCGGCACAAGCAGTAATCATTATGGCCACAGCCAACTTAGCGCAGTTGCAGCAACCTGAAATGCGAAATCAAAATTAGAAAGCGAAAAGACCAAAGCGAAGCTAAAAATCAGTTTTTTTTTTGTTCTTTTTTGTGCTTACATTTTAATGGTTCATAGTGTGCAACAACAAAAGCGGCCATACAACACAACATACGGTGGAAGTGACTGTAGATTTGTTACGAACATTTCTCGTCCACAATTACTTTCAGCGGTGCCAGCAGCGGCGCGGACAGCAACTACAAGAGCAACAATGCCACGTTTTATTGCCTGATGGCCACCTTTGGACGTCGCAAAATTATGCGCTACCAAATGCAATAAAAACGCCCGCTCATAATATAATAACATGGCAGCAACACTTACAGTTGCTACACTTCCTTCCGACTTTTCCACTTTTGCTGCTCAAATGCCGCACCAAAGTCAACTGCGGGCAACGACGGCACAGCGCCGCATGTCATTTGAACCGCCACCGTTCCGTCACAGTGTCCGTAATAAATTGAAGCACGCGAAAGCCAATCAACAGAGTCGCCCAGCTGTTGTGTGCTGTTGCATGGCAGAAATGCAAACAGTAAAAGTGGCAGTTAAGTTGCGCCATAACAACCTGCATTGACCGCTTGCGAACATGTGGCCGGTGTAACAGTAGCCGGCAAATTGGGCCAAGAAAAATTCAGCGCCTAAAGATTTCCAGTAAAAAAAGCAACAAAAAAATGAAAGGTAAATAAGTAAATGGGAAATAATAAAAGAAAGAATAATAAAACAAGTGGGTTGAAGAAAAAAAAAATTAGAATATGGTTGGAAAAAAAGGACGTAGAGAAGGAATAGTCCGAGCGCACGACGGCTGCCTAAGCGCCGTTATTCAGCAGTTTACCGCCACCTTTGCAACAAATGACGGCAACAATAATTTAGCTGTGCTTCAGTTGCCTGAATTGCGCTTGGTAGGTCGATTACATTTTGCAATTGCAAGGAAGAAATATTTTTTACGAGGCTTAAAGTGACGTACTAATGCAAGGCGAATTGGAGAAAATTTAATGAGCAAAGGAAATCGTAAAATTATGCAACGCAAATTTCTTAAATAATCTACAAATTTTTTAATTAGTCTCTAAAATATTTAAAGACTAAATTAAATGTCCCCATGTGAGTATTAAGTGAATGACTTTCTAGCCAGCTTTGATACAAAAATAATGGGTAGTCGAAAAAGTCTTTTCGTATTTCTAATCAAACTCCAACTCATTTTTTTTATATTTATAATGAACTTTATTAAACCAAATATGTACCATTTTGGTTGACTACCCTTTGCCATTTTTCTTCTAGAGACATTATTCCATCAGTGTAAAACTTTTGTGGTTTCTCGGCGAAAAACTGCGACAAGTAATTTTCACAGGCTTCTCTTGAAGCCAACTTTACTCCATTAAGGGAGTTCTGCATTGACCGAAACAAATGGTAGTCCGATGGTGCAAGGTCAGGGCTATTTGATGGATGCATCAAAACTTCCCAGTCAAGCTCTCCCAGTTTTTGCCGAGTCATCAAAGACGCTGATCAGTTCTGGCCGTTTTTTTCGATTGCTTGCTTCAATCGCATCAGTTGTTGACAGTAAAGTGTAGAATCAATCGTTCGAGCAGGCTGGAGCAGCTCATAGTGAATGATTCCTTTCCAATCCCACCAAACACACAGCATAACCTTTCGAGGCGTCAATCCTAGCTTTGCGACCATTTGTTGAGTTTCACCACCCTTGCACCATGATCTTTTTCGCACATTATTGTCATATTTGATCCACTTTTCGTCTCCTGTTACCATTCGCTTCAGAAAAGGTTCGATTTCATTTCGTTTCAGCAAAGAATCGCAGATGTTAATTCGGTCCATTAAATTTTTCACAGACAATTCATGTGGTACCCAAACATCGAGCTTCTTTTTGTAACCAGCCTTTTTTAAATAGTTCAAAACCGTTTGATGATGAATGTTTAGTGCCTTGGCGATGTCATGGCAGCTTATGTGACGGTCCTGGTCAATCTTTTCCATAATTTCATCGACTTTTTCAACGATAGGTCGATCGGAGCGAGGTGCATCTTTCACATCGAAATTTCCAGAACGGAAGCGAGCGAACCATTGTTGTGCTACACGAACGGATACAGCATCGTCTCCGTAAACTTCGCAAATTTCATTGGTGGCTTGCGTGGCATTCTTCCCTTTTTAATACAAAAATTTCAAAATATAGCGAATTTCTTCATTATTTTCACTCATTTTTGAACAGCTATAACTTTTTTTCAACTTCTCCGAATTTAATTTTTTTTTTTTGTGTTTAAATGAATCTTAAAATGTCGCCTTTTCAACACCATATGATATGACACAATGTGATTGGTAGCACTGGAGATAGATGACTCCAACGACATCTATTGACATAATACGAAACGACTTTTTCGACTGCCATAGTTTTGTGAAAGGTGACAACGTATTTTTGATAATTCATTGGAGTGATTCTAAAACCGCGCTGAAATGTTGATTGACGGACCTAGCATAATTGAAGTAACCACAGCAATAAATAAATTAAAAAACAATAAAACGGTGGTGAAGACGGAACCCCAGCAGAGCTCATAAAATATGGAGGGCAAGCCTTGCACAAGCAAATACACTATCTTTGTATTTGGAAAAATAATAAAATACCACATGAATGGCTAACAAGTGTAATAGTGGCAATACATAAGAAGGGCAATAAGACTGAATGTCGAAATTATCGAGGAATATCGCTATTGAACGTTGGTTACCAAGTGTTCACAAAATATTGTGTACGCGCGTATCAAAGTTTATGCTTATGAACTAATAACTAGATGAATACCACTGTGGCTTTAGAAGCAATCGATCAACAATTGATCAAGGTTTCCTGGTAAACTAAATTTTTTAAAAACTTATTCGAGCACAACAGTGCCTATTTATTGATTTTAAACAAGCGTTCGATAGTCTAGACAGAAAGCAAATCGAAACTTTGGCGTTCCGTTGAAACTGATTGAACTGGTTCTTTGCACGTTGAAGAATACTACTAGCAAGCTGCTAGGACTAGGCGAAGTGTCTGAACCCTTCCAGGTCCTGTCTGGTGTTAAACAAGAAAACGCATTGTCCACTCTGATAAACATAAAACCAAAAATTATATGTAGGACTGAATGTCAACGCCGAAAAAACTAAGTTTGTGCTTCGCTCAGCACGTAATATGGATGCCAACAATCTAGCCATAGATGATTTTGATTTTGAAAGTGTAAATGAATTCAAATATCAGGTCAGTCCATAAGTTCGTGCGTATTTTACCCATAATTTCACTTTTGTACGATTTTTGCATACAAAAAATTATTCGCGGAATATAACGGAAATATTTATATTTTCTTTGATACTATATTGTGCATTCAACAGTTGCGGAAGAAGCACGTGTTGTTAAAAAATAAAATTGGATCTTCGAACGCGTATAAGGGGCATATTATGTATTCTTTTTATAAAAGTGGTAAAAATGCAACAACTGCTGCTGCAGAAATAAACACTGTTCACGGAGAGGAACACACTGTTCCGAAGTGGTAACTGCGACGTAGAGGATGCCCCGCGCGCTGGTCGTCCTGAAGTCTTTAACTCCAATGCCTTGCTCGAAATCGTGGAAGCTGAGCCAAATTACCAGTCGATAGGATAGCTCAGAGGTTAAATTCATCGCATGACGCAGTTCACAGGCACCTGGTTAAGTTGGGAAAGCTTTCAAACCTGGGGAAAATGGGTTCTGCATAGACTTTCCGTAGCCAACCTTCAGCCGAGAGTGAATGTGTGTTCTCGGCTGCTGCAACGGCTTGAAAATTAAATTTCTTTGAACCGTATCGTTACTGGTGATGAAAAATTGGTCCTTTACAATAATCCTGTTCGCAAACGCCAATGGTTAGGTAAAGATTAAACACTAGAACCGACACCTAAAGATGGTCTTTACCGCAAGAAGATTCTCCTGTCTACTCGGTGGGATATGGGCGGTGTTGTCCATTATGAACTTCTGGAACCAAACCAGACGATAACTGCTCATTATTATTCCCATCAGCTATCAAACCTGAATGAAGCATTTAACAAAAATCGACCGTCTTTAGTGAATAGACGCAAAGTTTTGTTTCACCACGACAACGCAAGACCTCATACCACAAGGCAAACATTGGACAAGCTGAACGAGCTCGGATGGGAGCTAATGCCGCATCCACCATACTCTCCGGATATTGCACCTTGTGATTATCACCTTTTCCGTGGACTTCAAACCCATATGAGCAACAAGAACTACTCCTCAAAAGAAGCTATAAAAAGGGATATTGAAGCGTATTTTGGCTCCAAAGACAAACAATTTTTTGAGCAGCGGATTAAAAATTTGCCTAAACGTTGAGAAGACATTGTAAATAATGAAGGAGAATATATCATTGATTAATAAATGCTTTAAACATCTTTTTTATTAATTTTAAAACCATCTTTAAAAAACGCACGAACTTATGGACTGACCTGGTGCTTAGGATTCGTTCTATCAGCGAGTAAAGACACATCAATTGCAATAGATGAAATAATTAAATCTGCTAATATGCTATGCAAATATAAAATTGTTCAGATCAAAGGTTTTATCACGAATGATACGTTCGGTTCTTATGGTGCTGAAATCTGGACACTGAAATCTAATGATATCAAGCAGCTATTGCGATTTGAAAGATCCATAATGAGAAAAATATACGGTCTTATTCGACTTGAAAATGGCACGTATCGAATCCGTTATAAATGTAAATTTCATTTAATCGCCATAAATCTGTTTCTCGCAATACAATTTCTTACACATTGGACATTGATGTCTTCAAATAGTGCATCAAATAATATGCATTAGGTAACAGAAAGAGCACTATAATACATTTTAGACAAAAATTTAGAATAAAGTGAACTGCACAGGAACGATATATATACTGAATCAATAATAAAAAATATAAAAGTCATGAATGCATTTAGTTATCTTAGTACATATATCACCTTGCATACAAGCTCGACTCATATAAAAACATGTTTAGTGTACGCAACACATACCAATGCAATGATTGTACTAGGAAATTTCATTACTAAAAATATATTGCAATAAATAAAAAATATAAACCGTAAAGTCATCACTTCACAACCATGGTCGCTAATGGGTTAAGCTCTCTCGTAAGAGCTCTCATTGATTTTGAAGGCTCCTCGTCAACGATTGCTTGAACTGAATAAATTCTTCAAATCGGACAAAGTCAGAAGGATTCTCGTGTTTTTTGCATTTTGCAACTGATTCTGCATTGCCGCCTGATGCTTCGAATTCACAGCGAACGTTATGAATGAATGAATGAATGGGCGCAATTAACATAATTAGAGGTTTCTAAATCGGTGTGATTTGCACCTATACCGACGATAACCGCATGCCTCTTCATTTCTTGAGTTAAGTTGTAGTCCGCCTTGTCTTATCTGAAAAAGAGCAAAAATAATAATAATGGTTTCGGGAAGTTATAGCCACGTAACATAGCTTGTATATTAGATGTGCGTGACGTAGATGTGCCGAATGAAGATTTTTTTTATACCGATCGTCCCATTCTTTGTATTCTATTATTCTTGTCTATTGCACCCGTATTTGTATTTTAATTTTTTTTTTATTTCCTAGGTTTCTCCACGCCCATACGGCACATATCAGTGCGTTCACTGTTGCCAAATACGGATCACTACATCACCTACGAAGGATCGACAACGCATCCCGGCTGCTGGGAGAGCACCGTCTGGATTATTATAAATAAACCCATTTACATTACAAAACAAGAGGTGAGCCTTTCGCTTTCAATTACTTTGCCAATACAGACTTTAATTAGTAATTGCTAAAATGAATTGTTTAAGCCACAATCAGTTGGTTGAATTACACCAAAGACTGAGCGAAGCCAAAAAAATCGTAAAGTAGAGAGAAAAAGCAAACAAAAATATTTGCAAACGGCGGAAAAAACTTTAAGCGCCTGATTACTGGCTAATTGAACGCAATTAACCGCGCCAGCAAATTTGTTTATTTGTTGGAAATATTACAAATTGAATATTGCGTATTATTTTCAACTGGCAAATAAAATTAAATGTAAGCGTAAACACGCATACAAACACAAGCACAAGCGCTGACCAACTGGCGGTGGTGTTAATCAAATAAATGCAATTACTACATTTCGTATTTGATGGGACTAGTAAATTGAATGGACTCGACTAGTAATATTTGTGCGTATGTATTTTTTGTGCGAAATATTCTTATATAGAATGCAACAGTTGAAGTCATTTGTGCCTTTTTCAAGTAAATAGTAAAAATCAGATAAAATTTTGTTCGCCTGAAATCGTCAACGATCTGATTAATTAGTTTTACCTCTCGACGCCAATTTTTTTTTTATAGATATTTTGGAAAAACGCAGTAAAATTTAGTAGCTGATATTTAAAAGATAAATACGTCCCTTCATGGGACTTCTTTTCACGTCAAATTTCTTAATTATTGGCATTTAATTTGCGCTTAGTATACATTCTTCCTCGGCAACCGCCGTAGCGGAATGAGTTAATGCGTGACGCGTGTCTAACATTCGGAAGTGCACGGGCTTGACACGCCGGACACGAAACACCAAATGATAGAAAAAGTGTTTCTAAATAGTGGCTGCCTTCGGCAGGTAATGGCAAACCTCCGAGTGTACGAGTATTTCTGCCAATAAAAAAGTCCCTTATAAAAACCCGTTGCCGTTCGGAGTCGGCTTAAAACTGTAAGTCCCTCCATTTGTGGAACAAATATCAAGACGCACGCCACAAATAGGAGGAGGAGCTCGGCCAAATACCCGAAAAGGGTATAAGTGTCATATATAAGTAAATAAAATACATTTTTCTTCTCATTAATTGGGGCGATAACCATTTAAGCGTTTTAAGCTGAGTTTCCCATGTTTAACGGCTCTAGTTGGGCACACCAAGTGAAGCCAAGTCCTTTTCCATCTGATTTTTCAAACACAAAGGAGACGTTCCTCTTCATCTGCTACCACCAGCTCGTACCGCATGGAATATCTATTTTCAGTGTCGGAACGTTTGTATCGATTCGAATGGCATGACCTAGTTAATGGAACCTAGCCCTATGTCGCTGTTATAACTCATTCCATGCGTTACTTAAAGTCGTAAATCGTAGGTCTAGAAACCGTTCGCAGAATCTATCTCCTGCCTTAACCTAATCTTTCCAAGGCAAACGAGACCGTCTTCTTTCTCTGCTACTGCCAGCTGGTCCCGCATTGAATACTTTCAGAGCCGGAGCGTTTGTATTCCCTCGAATGACAGGGTCTAGCCAACGGAGTGGCTGTTAACTTGTTCGTTTCACTATTCCTATGTCACCCGTTATGCTGCATTCCTTGCAATACTCGCCGAGGCAAGATGCAAAGGTCCAAAAATCGTCAGTGGAATTTTCCTCTCAAACAATCCATGTGACGCTTCATCGAATGTTGTCGTCATCCAAGGTCTTCTCCACCCGATCGTTCTAACGCAACATCCTCTATGTCCTAATATTTTAAATGCAAAGAAGACCTTCCTATTTCTCTGCTACCACCAACTGGTACCCCATCGAATAATTTCATAATTGGAGCGTTTGTATCCATTCGAACGACATGAACTAACGAGCTGCATCTTTACTCACTGCACTATGCCTATATCGTCGTAAAGCTCAAACAGCTCATTGTTCCATCGCCTGCTATGCTCGCTGAAGCAAGGTGCAAAGGTCCGAAAATCGGCCGCAGAATCTTTCTCTCAAACACTCCAAGAGACGTCTCATCGGATTTTGTCAACGTCCAACCTTCTGCGCCACACAATAGGACGGGAATTGGTCTAAAGTGGCGCTGTTGGTAAGAGAGATTATCCGTTAGATCTCAAGACTGACATAGTTATCTGTGTTAATGCTAAACTCCACGCCACTCAATTTCCAAACTCGTAGCTGAAAATGTTGATGTACCATTTATTTCCCATTGTAGAAGATTTGGGAACCTTTCATAGAAAGAGACTCTGTAAATGTCCGGGTCTGGCAGCTAGACAATTAAGGTCACTAAGCGCTCCTTTCGTCGACTGCCAAGGGCAGTGCGCCAACCTAAATCACATCAATCTTCTTCATCTTGGGGAGTGCAACACATGACCTCTTTCATGCTGAAAAGTCTCGAAAGGGTAGTGGAGTTGCGTAAGCGTCAGAAGTCGCTGAAGGTTAACCCACTCTCTCCATTTCAGCATGCCTATCAAAACGGAAAATCCTGCGAGTCGGCACTGCAAGACCTTGTTGCTAGGATAGAGCGGGTCATCGACAGAAGAGACTACGCTATGGGCATCTTTTTTGATATAGAGGGGGCTTTTTGATAATGCCACTTTCGACAGTATGTCCAGCTCTGCAAGCAGACATGGTGTAGACCGGGTGCTGGTGAATTGGATTAATTCAATGCTAGCCCAAAGAATCGTCATGGTGCGGGCGGAGGAAGATATGCTGGTGTCGTCCAGAGTTAATAGAGGCTGCCTCCAAGGTGGTATGCTGTCTCCATTGCTCTGGTGCATGGTAATCGATCCTCCACTCACCACCTTAAATGGTGCTGGAGTCTACACACAAACAAATGCGGACGGCGTTGCCTGTTTGATAACGGGCCTTATGAGTATTTGTAGAAAAGTACAAAAAATCGGCAAACTCCACCAAAACTGGCATTGTCCCCTTTACCACAAGGAGGAAACTTGATGGACTCACTCTGCCTAAGCTAAAAGGAGTCACAATCCAGCTATCGCACTTTGCTCTTGGAATGCATGCATCTGTGTTTCAAGCGGAGGTGTATGCGGTTCAAGAAGCGATGATCTTTGTTGTAGAAAACAGATGGAGAGGCAGATCTATATGTGTCTGCAGCGACTGCCAAACTGCGCTCATGGCCTTAGACAGCCCCCCAACCACATCAGGGCTAGTCAAGAGCTTTAAATCTAGGCTGAACTATGTTGGTAGGCATAACAGCCTGATGCTAACATGGGTCCCGGGACACGTGGGTATCGTGGGAAACCTCTGACTCCTTAGCTAAGATGGGCTCTGAGGCGAATTTCTTTGGCCCAGAGCCCGTTTTGCCACTGCCTTCTGCCGCCATCAAAGCCACGATTAGTAAATGGGTTACTACAACCCACAAGCGAGCTTGGCAGACTGAGAGAGGCTGCCGATGGACTAAACTGATGTTACCTGTCATGCCCAATCGACTGTCGCAAGCCCTTCTGTCATTAAGCAGAAGGGAGTGCAGACAGCTGGTTGGATTGATGACGGGCCACTTTCTGTAGGCGTAGCACATGGAAAAGGTAGGCATCTCAGAAAGTGTACTCGGCCCAGCTTGTGGAGAGGAGGATGAGACGGCGGACCACTTCCTATTCGTCTGCCCCGCCTTCGCTCGAATCCGGTTTGAGGTCTTTGGCACTGATGTATTAAGAAGCGACCACCTTGGCTCTACTCAGATTTCTTCGGAGATCGGGTAGATTTAAAGAAAATTAAAAGGGAATCCAAGTGTAGTACAATGGACTTAATTAATGTCTGCGTGCTGTACTAGCTAGTTGTTCCGACAAAAAAAAACGAAGTAGGGCCAAAAAGTAAGTTGACTTTTTATTTTTCTCGAAAAAATCAATTTTATTCATTGATATATATTTTGTCCCCTTCAAAGTAATTCGGCTCAGATAAAATTTATGTTTACACAAATAACATAAAAAATATTTTTCTAAACTTTGTTCAATCCACGCACGACCTTTGACCAAGAAGCGCTTTCGTATGACTTAAATTTATCCGTAGGGCAACAGCTCATAGTACATGATAGTAAATGATTCACTGCTAATCACATCAAACACTCAGCAAAGTTTTTCTGATGATCAATTCTGACTTTGCGACTGTTTGCGCCAGCTCACCGCTTTTCCACCACATTTACTTTACATTGTTGTAAGTGACCCACTTTGCCACATCAGTTAACCTTTGCTTCAGACATGCATTAATTTTGTTGAGATTCAGCAGCATTTTGCAGAAGGAATTTCGCTCAATGACGTAGCTTGTTCTTCGTTCACTCGTGCGGCGGAAATAGAGCTTGTTTTTGTATCCAGCCTTATCCAAAGGCATACCTGAGAGCACAGTTCTGTTATAAATGAGATGCTCCTAAAGCCATCTGACGCACGACGAAACATAAAACTATGAGGCTCTCGCCAGATTGGGACATCCCTTCACCATAATTTTATTATTACCCATGTTGGTGCTCTAATAAGTGAAATATAAATTTCGTATGATTTTGCCCCCATTTTATCACTCTAATTGCAATTACCGAGTGTTAGACCATAGTCACTTATTTCTCTGTAATACAACTGAACTGCGTAACTACTTTTCAAATATTCTCTCTAAGTATTCCTATTATTTGTTGTCATTTAAAATATTCTGTTCACTCAAATAAATTTGCTTAAACGAGACGCTCGTGTGTTTTATTCCATGGCCACTCCATTTCGCTAATAATGGCAAAAATTTTACATGCAAATCAAATGCATTCGTTGACAAGAAATAAAATAAAATAAAATAAAATAAAAGCAAATAAAATAAAATAAAATAAAATAAAATAAAATAAAATAAAATAAAATAAAATAAAATAAAATAAAATAAAATAAAATAAAATAAAATAAAATAAAATAAAATAAAATAAAATAAAATAAAATAAAATAAAATAAAATAAAATAAAATAAAATAAAATAAAATAAAATAAAATAAAATAAAATAAAATAAAATAAAATAAAATAAAATAAAATAAAATAAAATAAAATAAAATAAAATAAAATAAAATAAAATAAAAGCATATTTGATTAAACTTTTTAACCAACTGGTTTCTTTCACTATGCGTAAACAGCGCCATTGCGGCAATTTGTCATGAATAAAATATGTAAATACAATAAATCGAACAGTGGCGGTCATTTCCAAGTAACTAAGTGGCAGAGTTGAGAGAGCGTCTGTCTAGTGGCACTTCTGCCTTGCTTGCGCTCGAGCTTCATTTAAACGTAATTACGTGTTAAGTGGTTGTAATTTGTTTAAAGCATTTTATGGACGATTTTCCCATGCATTCGTAGCAATTACAGTTTTATTAATGTTTGCAATCAGCAAAAATAAAAAGGGCAGCACGTGCATACACATACACATTTAAATGTACGAGTAAAGTAAAAAACCTACATGAATTTAAATTATCCAAGTACGAATTAAATGCCTAGTCATCCATATATTTTGAAAATTGGCGTAAATTTGTCTGAAAATTAAGTTATTTGTCGGATTGAATGTAATCAGAAGTGAACTGAACAAATTTTGAAAAAAATTTAAAGATTTTAAGATAAATTATTGGATTTAATGATAAAAATGTTGCTACAGATTTCTTTAACGTCTAATATCTGCTGTTATTTTTAATATTTTTATAATTATTTTACTTTTTAATATTTTTGGATTAAATACACTTTTTAAAAAAAATTTATGTTGCAAAATTTTTTTACGTTTTTTGCTCAAAAATTTTGGGTGTAAACATTTTTGTGTCATTTTTGAAAAACATCCCACCTCAGAGACCCTGAAAGTTTCATTTGGGGACTCCCACAACTTTTCGAGTTATATTCCAATACGTATATTACGTAAGTACAGTAAAACATTACAGTGGGGGTGAAACCAGTAAAAAATCAGCAGTGGGTATTTTTTGACACATTTTGTTCAAAAATGGCTGCAGGATAAAATGTTGACCAATTTTAATTTTTTTTGTAACGCTCGTTAATGATTTTGAAAGAGATTATCTAGGCCCGAGTTTCAGTTTTTTTATTATATCAAATCACACCCTTCGATACCTCCATCTGTGAAAAACTTTAAAAATAAAAATTGTGTGTATTGAAATTCGGTTTGACAATATTTAATTGTAGTTATAACTAATACCAAGGACAAACCTAGAATATTCACTGGAAAATTTCAAAAAATTGATATCTATACTAATATTATAAAGAGGAAAACTTTGTTTGTTTGTTTGTTTGTTTGTTTGTTTGTAACGAATAGGCTCAGAAACAACTGGACCGATTTTAAAAATTTTTTCACCATTCGAAAACTACATTATCCACGAGTAACATGGATTGCATTTTATTTTGGAAAAATATAGGGTTCCATAAGATATTTGGATTTTTCGGACACAAACTGAAAAAAATCTTATATATAAAATAAAGTCAACTTTTTGTGTCTGTTCGGTAACCGGCCGTGTCTGCACCGAATTAAACCAAACTTACACACATTGTTAAGAAGGTATTGAAGATGGTTTCTGTATAGTTTGGATACCTATTGGTGGATAGGGCTCGAGATATAGGTCAAAACGTGGACCCGGGTAACCTTCGGATGTGTATGTACAATATGGGTATCAAATGAAAGCTGTTGATAAGTGCTTTAATACGGGGTAATTTTCATACCTATTGATGACTAGGGTCTCGAAATATATGCCAAAACGTGGACCCGCCGTGTCTTTGCACCGAATTAAACCAAACTTATGCACATTGTTAAGTAAGTATTGAAAATGGGTTTCGTAAAGTTTGGTTGTAATTCGGAGCAGTGGCAACGGGTACAGCGTTCTTTTGAGTCAGCCATAATGTCGCTTACTTTTTTAACGCTTGGGGCGGAACTGAACTGTCAAATTTACAGTGTGAGTTACAATGTGTCAATATTTCTTTCTGATTTGGATGCCATAAGGAAAAAACGTAAGTGCAACATGTAAAAATTGTTTGTGAATTTTTTTGGAGTGGATTTTGGAACAGTGAATAATTTCTTACGAAATTTTAGAATTTAATGTGGAATCCGAATGAAATTATGTGTTCTTGGAAAAAACAATTTTTTTCGTTTTTTTTTTTGAAAAATTTAAATGGATAATGGTTAAGAAAGCTCCAATGCTTAATAAAACATATAAATTGAAACGAAAAATTCATGGATGATCAGGAAAAAAGACGATTGTTTATTCATATGCGTTGATTTGAAATTTAAAAACAATCTTCTTTTTTCCTGATTTTCAATTTATATTTTATATTTACTCAAAAACAAATAGAAAAACAAAAAATATTGTTTATGCCAAAGCGCTTGAATAAAGAATAAAGAAATAAATAATATGATAATCATATATTTTCTGTTCTAAACCATATCTATTCTATTTTAGTGTACCCAGCGAAGGGGGCCGGGTTTGCTAGTGTATGTATATATGCGGATATATGTATATATGTTGTGTGTATGTACATATGTGCCTCGCCACAGCAAAACATACGGTAAAATTTCTCAAGAAATCCAGCGCGCATTCATAGGCACAGCGCACATACATAGGCACAGCATTGCATGTACAGTAGGGCGGGTCGATTTTAAAATCGCTCATTGCTCTATGAAAATCGTATTCTAGGGATCAAAATAAGAAACTTTGCCGAAGGAACCATACCTCTAAAACGAATTCTGATGTCCCCCAATTTCAAAATATCACCATTTTTGGCCTTTACATGAAAAAATCAGCTAAATGGCTATGTTTTTTCTTTATTTTTATTTATTTATAATATTATCTATTTTTTCTCTTAAGAAATTTATTTAGTCAGAACATATGTAAATGAATGAATGTGAGTTTTAGAAAAGAAACCAAAAAGTTCGACCCATATTGGGGGACATCAGAAATCGTTTTAGAGGTATGGTTCCTTCGGCAAAATTTCTTATTCTGATCCCTAGAATATGATTTTCACAGAGCAATGTGCGATTTTTTTGCCTTCCCACAAATCGACCCGGCCTAATGTACAGTAACCTTGAACAGGCAGCTGCGGTTGTCGAGCATTTAGAAACATATATTTACGTACATATATGGGTGCAAACATATTTACGGAGCCGCGGGCACTTGACTTGGCAAAAATTGAATATTGGCAAATAATTCTACGCGAAATATTCCAATATTGACTATTTTCGAATTGTCGAGAAAATTAGCATATGGGCGGCTCGTTTTATGAATGAAAGAACTTGCTCTTAGAACTATGAGCTCGAATTTATCAATGAATTTTTTGATGATGAGTTTTTGTTGCACAGTACACTAGTTGAAACCGCGACTGTTCAGCGCTATGGCAACTAGGATGATGGCCGCTACGCCTGCGCCTATTAATGCATTTTGTTCTTGTATCATAGTATATATACATTTTTGGGTTTGCTGAGCCCAATTGAATGTCAGTTCAAGTTGAAACAAAGAACATTCACCGGAAAATATATATATACAGAATATTCACTTTAGGAAAAACATTATTAAAATCGACCAAAAATTGCCTTTTCTAGGATTTTACTGAAAAATCCCCATTGTGCGACACCTCGAAACGACCACCAAAGCGAACGTAATACTCGTATACGAGCATGAACGAGAGTCATTTGTAACGTCCGTAAAACTACTCAATTGTTTGTTTGAACGTTTTGTTCAACGCTATTTTAGTTTACTAATCCCTTCCGAATAATAGGATTGAGCCAAATCTGAAATATAGCAATGCGTTTCTGCAATTATCAGCTCGTTTGAATAAAATCTTTTTGCCGCCGGCTAATGCCTCAAATTTGGGGGAAAATAGTAATCTGAGGAAGCCAAATCTGAAGAGTATATGGGATATAAAACGAGTTGGAACCATATTTCCATTAAATTTGCGTCCACAACTGCTGAGGCGTGAGCTGGAAAAGGAAGCTAACTCGACTCCATCGATTCAAACGGATGCCAAACACAAAGAAATAGACCGATCTGGCTGAAACTTAATGTGGCTTCTTTCAAAAGATGCTACAAACTAAACATATCGTCGATACGTGCCAGTAGCGTCATCTCTCTGACTTTACACTTCGCTGAGTGGTATTTTGCATTGGAATTTCACTGCCTCGCTAGACAATTTCTTTTTTGCGCACGAGGAATCAAGCTTCAAACCCGTTGTAGACCTGTGCAGTATACGTGAATTGCCCATCACGAATCCTCTGCTAAGACAGGTTGCGCTTATCCAAATTCTCGATTACTTTTTGGCCATGAATTTAGTTTGGAAAATTACTTCTATTCAATTCAAAATAGAAAATGTGTGAAAATAATACAAAAATAAGAATAAATTTACTTCTGCTCGATATGACCACCTTGTACCTTGACTATGGCCTTGAGACGGTCCAGAAACGAATCGCCCGAATGTGACTTGTAGGTATTTTGGCCCAATGGCTTTTTTCAGCGCCTCGAGACTGGTGAATCTTTTAGTTCGGACCGTGCTCTCCAAAATGGCCCAAAGAGAATAATCCATCGGACTCGCGTCTGGTGAATTTGAGAGCCATTGTATGGACACTGTGAAGTTCGAAACATTGTTTTTTAGACATCCTTGGTTCATTCGAGCTTTGTGAGACGGTGCCGAGTCCTGTTGAAACGTCCATGGTCTGCCCACGGCCTTAAAGCAACCTCCAAAATATTTTCCCGATAATATTTCGCATTTACCTTGACGCCCGTCTGCGATTACAGCGGCCCAAACCATTTCCTATGGCGGGTTCTGCCTCGTGGTAGCCAATCGATAACTTAAATGTTCAGTATGCGGCGGATGCTACAGTCAGATATTTTCTTTAGTTCAGTTCTTTCGCCATTTGGTTGGCACTTCGTCGGGGATTTCGCTCAAGTCGCTTCTTCACTCTTTGAACCATTCCACGTGACGTTGCAGTCTTTTGAAGACCACCTCCATGACGTTTTACGGTGCTACCAGTATTAATGTAACGAGCAATGCTGCGATAAACAAAAACTTTATATACTTTAAGGTGGTCGAGCTCACGAACAATCGCTGGATGTGATTTTCCAGCCAAATATAATGCAATCACACTATTACTTTGGAAATCCATTACTGATTTTCTTTTTTCGCGTTTACTCTCGCCAAAATGCTTCCGCGCTTGTAAACAATACTCTGGACTGTCATTTAGCCAACTAACATACAGTTGATGTCCCTATATCTTGTCCAGTTACATCCAACCAACGCCTTCTAAGGTATATTGAAAGAGCTGGGTTTGGATGTGATGAGTAGAGGGCATAAAAGATCTTAAGGTCGAAGTGCATACCTCTTCCCTTTTTCATTTTCATTTTCAACGCATGGCTCTATTACTAAGTTTATCAAAACCTGTAGTATCAGTTGTCTAAGCAAAAATGTATAATTAAAGGGTTACATACGTCCAGCAGCGCCAAAAAGCGCTAAAAGAAAAACTGTTTTTAGAAGAGATAACAGTAGAAATAAATATACAAAAAATTTACACATTATTTATTAGTACTTAAACTTTATAAAAACATGTATTTTCATTTTTCTTTACAAAAATTAGTAAATAAAAAATCACGTGACCCAAAGTACAATGAAAAAGAAGTTTTTCCATGGTCTGCATCATTTCTCCTGGATATGTTGATGGATCTGTAAAAAGTTGAAACATTTTTTGTAAAATAAAGTTGTAATTATAGTCTGTCGAACCAGCTTTTTGGAAAAATTTTGCAATTTACGGCATTTAAAAAAAGTACGCGTCATAAATGCCACACTTTAATTATGTTTATAAATTTTTTTAATAAAAATATCAAAAATCAAATCTATAGAGAAAACACTTTCAAATATTAAAAAAAACGCATCAAAAAATATTAAAAACTGTATGAGTTATCATACAAACCGTACCGGAAAAAGTAGTTTCGAGAAAAACGAGTTTAAACTTTGAGGTACAGGAGCGCGCGGACCGCGCTAATGGGCTGTAGAAACTATAATATAGGGAATTTCCGCATAAAAATTTAACAGTATATTCTTAAACTACTATGCTTTTGAAATATCTTTCGGAAAATTCTGGACGTTTGTAACCCCTTAACATGTCATAAATTATAGCAGTCAAAGATCTGCATTATCCTTGAAACAGTATACGCTAAAGTAGAAACAAGGGTGAGTTCATGCAGCGGAACGGGGAGATAAGAGTTCCTAATTTGTGCTTCTATTCTAGCCCCCGATTCTCTAGTCCTTTATTACTAATTAATAACTAAAAACTTAATTAAAAACAAAAACCCATATTCAGTAACCTAGAATTCGATCCAATTAAAAGTTTTGCATATTTTGTTTTATAATTTTTCCACAGTTATATCAACTCCGACGACTGATGCAAGGCTCCGAGAGTACACCGAAAGCTCCATTAGGTAATAATGCGCGTCCCGTACAAGGACTCCATCATAGAACTGTAAGGACAAACATAGACTTTAAGCGTAATAAGGTGAGTAAAAAAAACAACAAAGCAACAACAATAACAATTGTGATATTATGCTCCGCGAATTCGCTGGAAGAGTGTCGTATCACCTCAGACAACTTTAGGTTGCATTTCAAACTGAATCAATAGATCCTCTCAAGCATGAACATAGAGCATGAATATAGAAGCAGCTACTTTTGTACTATTATTCAACTGAGTCTTATAGGCCAAATATGGGTGAATTCATTACAAAAAGTCTAAATATTCCTGTGCACCGCATTTATATTGCCGAAATTGCATTCACACATTGAAAAAAGAGATATACTCGTATTATATAATAACATTTTTCAAGATTCAAATTACAGATTGACTAGCTTAGGGAGTGTGGGTGAGCCGAGGAGAGTGGAAATGATGCCTAAGCTTCTGGTTGAGCTCCTTTGCGTGACTATTTATTTCAGCTTTATAGCTCATAAGGCTTGTTATGTACCTCAGTGTGGTACACCTAAACACCTTCCGATAAATTTATAAAGCTTTGAGGCTCGGCGACTCATGGAGTCGCTCTTATTGGAAAAGCCTAATGTAAAAAATTGCCCAGCAAATGAAATGATAAGCATAAACGCAATTTACTGCATACTTCCAGATGAGAAGGAATTTAAGTGGAAGTTGCTTAATTAAAAGGAAACCCCTAGTGTTGCGAGGCTGTCATCACATCAAAGCCCCGCAACGCCCTCCCAAACTTCTGCCAATCTGCTTTTCTTGGGTTTCTAGAGAGCAATGGTATTTCTGCCTCCTCGCCACACTAAAACTCAATATACCTGTGGTTCGACCACGAATCTTCGGCAAGGACTATCCAGTTCCTGATTGATCACCCAAGTTTTAAACTTAATAAGATGAGATCAATCACCTCCTGCCTTCTAGCAGTAATAAATGTAGGCTGTCTGCCCTTGTTGGGTATATTTAGGCAAGAGAAAGCGATAAACTCGGATAGCCGAGAGCTCCGCTTATTGCATTTGCTGCTGCCCCAGATTGTATGCTGGGAATTAGCATCGTAACAGAGAACAAGGCCCAGATTATACCGCTTACAGAATCTCACGAGACTGGTGACCTTCCCGGGCGGTGGCGCTTCCAGCGCATCGTAAGGAAAATAAGCAAATGCAATCACAAACCTCAGCCATCCTCTTCTACCTTATAACACGCCTGAGCAGCTACCAGGTCTGGGCAACAGAATTGCTCAAGACCCGTCACAGTGAGATGGGATGATACTACAAGACCGCTCCGAGGTCTATTCGAACTCCTGAACTCCTCCGCTAAAGCCACAGAGGCGGCCCCTAAAGACCCAGGGCTTTTGCACTGTTGTTATGTGGGGTATGTGTGAGTGGTCCCCATGGGTGCCACGTTATTGACTGCGGTTCTGATTTACTTGAAGTTGGCAAGCGACGCGCTCGTCACCCTTATGGTGCCGTTCATTGCCTCATAGCCTTTCGCGTTGGCTTGAGGATCGGAGGCAACAACCTGACGCAACAGCCGGCTTTTGCAGTATCTGATTTCTGCATCAGTCAGCAGATGGTCAGGCCACACTTTTCCGATGACCGTTACAGGTCGTGGGCCAGCAGCCCTCTCGCTATAGGATGGCTTGGCCACACCTTTAAACGTGCTCGGGCAAAGGTCCATCATCCTCCACTGACGTAATTTTCGCTGGGCAGACAACTAAGTTAGAGTTTTTGTCGAGGCGGCAGTGTTAGACCGTGGCTTGGCGGAACAAAGGGATTGGCTGGCGCCGAAATGACGCTCGTACCTTGGAGGATCGTGGTACACAGATGTGAGACATAGATGCAGAAGGGCCGACAGAACCACATGAAGATTTCTAACGCTTGAGCTTCGCCAGTCGCATTCTCCTTTCCCTCCTCGCCTTACTCTCTTTCTAAAGCTCTAAATACAATGGGCTTTTTAGCCTGAGTGTTTTAGGAGCCATCAAATCTCCTGGTGCTCCTTGGCTCGACCTTTTCAAATTTCAATTTCAACCCCCTACTCCTCTAGTAAGCGCTCTCGCTCATAAAAGCGGGTTCCACCTGGAGTAATCAATGCTTCGTTTTCCAATACCTTTATCGGTTTTTGCTCGGGACTCCTCCCGAGCCAGTTTGGTTTCCAGATGGCAACTTTGAGTCACCACACGAGTGTTGGAACCTAACCCTAGTGGGAATGCCACTATTGTGACGCCAGGACTTCCCTTACCACCACCTGAGACACCCCCGATGGGAGATCAGGCAACTCCACACGGGCTGCAATCACTTGCAAACAAATTTCCTTAAAATGTATTTTCTTCTCTTAATTTAATACTAACATTTTACTAATTAACCATATTTTTATAAATTGGGAAAATAAAAGTGGTTACTCCTTCTGTATTTTATCTCGAAACTTTTCTCCAACTATTAAACTACGTCGTAAAAAATTCTTTGAGAAATCTACAAAATGGCGCTGCTAATAAACTCAGTGATACGAATTTCACTCTACGAATTTCGAGCTTACGAGATAGTCATTCGAACTCAGTGATGCTTTCATCGGTGAATCTACAAAAATTATGCCACGTGGGATTCAGTGCTAGGGCTGCATATATTTGTATTACTGCTTATGAAGACAAATTTTGACTATGAAATATTTTCAGCAAAACGCACAACTTCCTTTTTTAAAAATCGCAAATAACGCAATTACTAAATTACCAAACTCGCTCACCACATTTTTGTTTTGTTTTTGCAGAATCAAAATTCATGTCCGACCATGTACAAGGATATGTATTACAGAGCGAATCGTTGGTCACCAGATACTGGCTTATTGATTCGTTGACCCAACAGAGGACATATGCAAATAAATGATAATAATACACGTAATAATAATAATAATAATCATCATAACGATAGTGATTGTACTGGTAATAGTAATAGTGGCAGGAATAACTACATTTTCGATAACTTGAACAGCAATTATTTGTACAACGGCAGCAGGAATAGCAATAGTAGCAGCGACAACAACGACGCGAACAGTAACACTCACGACAGTAGCAGTAACAGCAACATACACAACAGCAACAACAAGCAAAATAATTACGAACACAGCGGTCGTGCCCACAAATGCTACAACACCAGCAACAGCAGTAACGAGTGTAACCATAGCAAAGCAAGTGACAAATTTAATTGTAACAACAATACAATAACAACACTAACAACAACATGCTCTAGTACTGACGCGGTGAGTGTCGGTAATTTTCGTACGATAATAAATGTACGCCATAATAATCGAATTCATTATTATGAAAATCAGACAGAGCGGCACAGCAATGAAGTTGGTAATTTTGTGCTATCGCAGCAAACGCAACTGTTGCTACCAATTTTACAAGCGTGGAAATGAGCGAGCGATTCACTCACACTCATGCAAACACTTCTCCTCTTTTCGTTGCTTAATTTCACACAATTTTTCATTATAATTTTCGATGAGTGTACAGTTGCATATGAGACACATACAGATAAATATGAGCCGTTTGCTTTGGAAGTGGTGTAAGTGTATTTTATTGTATTTTACTTTATATGCAGATATTTAAGGTTTCGCATTTGAATAATTTGAAAAATATGGAAATGTATACATATGTGATTACATTAGTTTTGCATTTTTTCAATATTAAATTAAAAGAAATTTATAATGGAATATTTTTTTTTTAATGTGACTAACAAAAATTTATAGTTTTAGTGACTGCTAAAAAACTTATCTCACTTTCAAAGTCAGCAAAGCGTAAAAATCTTACATATGCAAAATATTAACTGCGGGATCTCAATGGAAACAAACCATTTTTTTATGACCTTTTTTTTTAAATACTTCGCAACAAAAAAAAAAAAGAAAATAAAGTAAAAAGGCTTTATTTCAATATTTACTATTTAACACAAATTATTTATGCTCTTACTTTCAATATATTTTATCTTTTTTCGTTATGATCCAATATTCGAAAATAGTTATGATGTATTGGAGGGTAATAAATCAATCATACCTGTGAATTTTTCGTATGTAATGGGTCGAGAATGACCCCCGTTAAACAAAAAATGTATTGATTTAAAATCCTCGTTCTCACTAAATGAAGTTTTATTGAATATGGCTTGTTTTTTCAAACCCTTATCCACCATACATTCAACCAATCTACTTCTTCACCACTCATATTTTTTCGCATCTTCTAAGGTTTCTATAGAAACAAAATCAGCTTTTTTCATTTTGACCAAAATAAACTTTTTATATTTTCGGCAGCGTTTTTTGAAAGGATAATAGCCTTTAGGGGCTTACAATAAATCATTTTTTTCTTATAGTACACTCTATACTTCCAAAATAGGTAGATAAAAGTGCCCAGAATACAAAAATTTGTAGGAGATAATTTCTACAACGTTCTTGGCGGACTGAGCAAATGTATGTATATATATAATATATTTTCCCGTCCTTCCTACGTGGAACATAGAGCCTGCATAAACAATTTATAATTAAATATGTTTGAAGCTAGAAATTTCCCTTGTCTCCAAGGGCGGCCTGCTTGTAGCGCACCTGCTTCGACTAGTCTACTCCACGTGTTCTATGGTCTGGCACATCAGCGACTTCCTTGCGGTTTCTAGTCTGAAGCTGCTTTGCCAATATCTCCATAGAATTTCCTCGGACCAATCCATTTCCATTTCCGAAGTTTTACGATGGGCAGGCGTTTTCTTTTGTCATAGCCCAGATATAAAAATACGCATGACCCTACGAAGGCTGCGGTTGATCAAAACTTGTACATGGTGTTAATCACGCGTTCGAAGTCTCGCATCCGCAATAGACAACTGACTTGACATTCTTCTTCTTCTTGATTGGTGTGATAACCACTTACGAGACTTTGGCGGAGTGGGCTTAGATATATGTGTTGACCTTCACACCTTGTCCAACATGGCACGCACTGCAATGCATTTTGATATTCGGCTACATATATCAGCCTTCCTTATTGATGAAACTCTATAGATAATAAATTCTTCTACTTCTTCGATGTTTCTACTGCATATTTGCAAAGATTGAGCTACTGTGACATTGAAGCACATCACCTTCGTTTTTGGCGCAACATCGTTTCCCGTATTTGTGCGGGAATAGCGTCCGCATAGTCTAGATCTTCTAGACTGCCGCCCAAGCCCCAAGAAATGTCTTTTCTCTTAACGAAGGTTTGTCGCATAGTTAGGTTCTAGACCAGGTGAAACAAGTGCTGAGACAGCACACAGACGGCGAGTCACTACAAATGTGTGTGGCCTTGCGTTGTTCTGATGGCACACAACACCTCCTCTGTTGGCCAATACATATAGGGGGAATGCTGCTGCAGCGACAGTCCTTGGCCGGATATAAACCCGAGTTGTTCCGGTTACATAGAACCTACTGTCGTGGGAACGATCGATACTTTACTTTCTTTTGTAGACGTCGCAAGGTCACATGTTTTTCTTGCCTTGCCCCCTACATCGCAGCCTTTGTTCTTACGAGAATGCGAGGTGCATGCCTTCAAATCGTGATCCTTAATTTGTTTGCAGTGGTCGTCAGCAGCATAGGTAGTTCTCATCCGAGGCCTCGTTTTCATTAGGAGGGGCTTCTACGTAGCGAGCCCCAAACCTAGCGCACAACCAGCTATTTTGGGTTGCTTCGCCTTCTCACATTAGCTCACTCTCGAATGGATGTTCGGAAGCTACCCAGAGGATCCTTGGGCTAAGCCTGGAAGTTGTGAGCTGGTCGCACCATATGCAGAAGAATCGTCCTGGCCATTTCCAACTGAATGGCAATCAATGACTCTTGGACTTCTACATATGCAACAATCCACTCGGCCAAAATCGCATATGCGGTTATCGCGCCAATCAAAAAGAAGAAGAATATTTGTAAGGTATGGTACACTAGACAGGGCTAGTTCACTGTTTACGGTAACGTAAAACCGCCTGCCATGGCAACAGTTTTAAACTATGCTGTGCCTGTCTGGTCACCTGGAACCAGTGATTCGCAGTAGACGAAGCTACAGACTTGTCAAAACACTGCCATTAGGACTGCGGCAGGATGTTTCTTTATGCCCCCACTTCAACATCTATACGACGAGGCCCTTATGCTCCCTGTAAAGGAGCATAATAAACTGCTTGATCCGGAGGCACCTCTCAGGGACATCAGGAGGCACCTTCTCAATTGCGCGGACAAGATCCAGGACAAAACAGACCGACAATTACTGGATCGGACAGTGTACAAACAAACAATTAACGACATTCATCGGCACCCGTAGCCGAATGGGTTGGTGCGTGCTTACCATTCGGAATTCACAGAGAGAACGTAGGTTCGAATCTCAGTGAAACACCAAAATTAAGAAAAACATTTTTCTAATAGCGGTCGCCCCTCGGCAGGCAATGGCTAACCTCCGAGTGTATTTCTGCCATGAAAAGCTCCTCATAGAAACCGCTTGCCGTTCGGAAAATAGAGACAAATAGAAGAGCCAAAATAGACAACACCGTCTTGGTCCAATTTTTCGGGACGGTCAATTTCAGCGCCATTTTTTAAATTACTAAAAGTACGGCGGTCGCCGAATGGGTTGGTGCGTGCTTACCATTCGGAATTCACAGAGAGGCCGTTGGTTCGAATCTCGGTGAAAGCAAAATTAATAAAAACATTTTTTCTAATAGCGGTCGCCCCTCGGCAAGCAATGACAAACCTCCGAGTGTATTTCTGCCATGAAAAAGCTCCTCATAAAAATATCTGCCGTTCGGAGTCGGCTTGAAACTGAAGGTCCCTCCATTTGCGGAACACCATCATGACGCACACCACAAATAGGAGGAGGAACTCGGCCAAACACCCAAAAAGGGTGTACGCGCCAATTATATATATATATCGGGAGACTCTTACCACCTTCTTAAGCTGCCGACCCCCGAATGCCGTCATCGGAGTCCAGCCACCTCCCATTGCAGACGAAGAGCTCCAACTTCCCCGAGATACTTCCCCGATGGATACTGTAGCAGGTTAAACTCTTACCTATTTAGAATTGACCCCAACATATGTAAAACCCACTCATCTAACACCCCTCTCCCTCTCTGGACCCAACCTGTCGAAACAGCAAGTTTCCTGGGTCTACCGTTAGAGGAGCTAGACGAAGACGACCAGTGATTTACACCACACTGGCGGGGTAAAATTACTGCTACAACAACAACAACAATAAGAATATTTGTAATGAAAATTTGTAATGATAAAAAAATTAAAATTTTAACAGATTTTTTTGGAAAAAATTTATAAATGAAAACTTCATACTAAATTGTATTCATTTTTAGCATTAACTCATTTTTTGTAAAAATCGACTTACACCACTTTCAAAGAAAACGGCTCATATGTGTATGTATGCGAATATGCTTGTGTGTGTGTGTGTGTGTGTGTATGTGCGACACATTTGCATACTCTATTTATGTATTCGCTGCTCTTGTGATTAAATTAAAATGCAATTCAATTCAGTTTGGCAATACTGTGCCCAACCAAAAACAATAATTAACGAAATACACACACCCACACGAAATACGCGCTTACATATGCAACAAATGAATGGTGCTGCAGCAGGCACATATACTGACGCATAGCCAACTCTATAAGCTTCATATGATATGTTGTACATATATGAACACACACACATACATGTAAACACATATACTTATATAATAATGTGAAATAATAAATGAGCACTAACGGAACACGAGTATGGCTGCAATAACTATTAATTACCACAAACTATAAGTATTTGCTTAAGTCACTTGTATGCACTTACGGCATACAGACAGACAGTTTAACGTATAATTACGAACATATAGCAGAAGAGAACTCATTACACACACAAGCAAAAAAGAAAAAGAAAAACAAAAACAAACAAAAACTATTCATATGCATACTGTATGGGCGGACAATAACTACAAAATAACTAGCAAAATAAAAAATAATGGACATCGTAAATATGTACTTATACTATGCAAGCAAACTACTTATAGTGAAATACCATAAATAAAAAAATAATTTAAAAATAAAAATAAAAATAAACTAACTACCGAAATCCTCCAATAAGCAGAAGTTATGGTCTAATCTTATATTCAATAATTGTATTCACTTGTTAAACCTCAAATGATTACTACAAATATCGTCATAGCGTCATAACATCATAACTACAACTCGTTTACTACAACAAATAGCTTGCATATCGATGTAGATGTATATGTATATGTGTATTATAGTATTTAGCTAGACAGCCAGCGAATCATTTCAAGCGATTCATATTTTGTTTTTTTTTTTGTTCATTTTTAGAGTGCGAAAATATTTAATAGCCCAAGCAACTTCTTCTTGATTTTGCCCTATTCTAAATGGGCCCTGAGGCTTCACAATCAACTGCATGTCATTTAGGTTAGGTTAGGTTGACCTGGCTGGCTGAAAGCCATCACTTAGACCTATTGGTGGTTAGTGTTACCGGATGGAGCTGGACGCTTACGTTTCTTTGTAGTAGACATCTTGTAATACAGGGTTTGATTGAAAAGTAATGCACCTTATTTTTTTTAAGCAGTTTTATTAAACCTTTTGGCTTATACAGGGTCCGCCATATAACTTTACGGAATTAAAAATGCTATAAAAAAGAAACAACTCAATATTTTTCCTAACTGTTTTTTTTTTATTTTGAAGTACAATCCTTCCGGTTAATGATGGAACACAACTTCATTCATATGGCTGCCTCGGCTAGTTATGCACCATCCCATATGATCGGTCCAATTTTTCAACACATTTTCGATTGTATGCGGCTGTATTTCAGCTATGACGTCGCGTATGTTGGTCTTCAGTGTATCATTTGTTGCTGGTTTGTTGGCATAACACTGGTCTAAATGGCAACACTTGTCCAAAGATAATAATCCAACGGCGTCAAATCGCAGCTCTGAGGCGGCCAAACGATATCAGAATTTAAGCTGATAATGCGATCTTCGAAGACAGTGCGCAAAAGATTGATCGTAGCATTCGCTGTGTGGCAAGTAGCGCAATCTTGTTGGAACCAAATGCCACCAATATCCTCCTCTTCAATTTCTCGGAACAAAAATTCGTTCAACATGGCCCGGTTACGGCCACTGCTCGCTCATTTTCGAAGGAAAATGGACCAATGATGCCTCTCGACCAAAATCCTCACCAAAGAGTGACTCGTTGTGAATGCATCGGCTTTTCTTCGAGTGCGTGCGGGTTTTCTGAGCCCCAAATGGGGCAATTTTGCTTGATAACATACCCGCCGAGATGAAAATGAGCTTCATCCGAAAAGATGATTTTTCGGTAAAAGTCTTCATCTTCTTCAAGACGATCTCAAGCCCATGAAGCGAAGCGAAAACGCATTGGGTGGTCGGTTTGCACAACCATTTTCGTTCAGCGGAAGAATAAAACTAATTTTCTGTCAAATAAGATGACAGCTAAGTGTTACCATTCTTCAAATAATACCTAGTTCAAATCCGTAACGATAGATGGCGGGCCCTGTACAACTAATATTCTTCAAAATAGGATCCTTAAGTGTCAATACACCGCTGGTAGCGGTCCCTGCCCTGCAAGAAACATTTTTTAAACTCATCCGCCGGAATCGCGTCCAATTCGGCTGTCACAGTTTTTTGGATCGCCTCGATGGAGTCGAAACGCCTTCCCTTCAGCTTTCTTTACAGGCGCGGAAACAAGAAGAAGTCCGGAGGGGACAGGTCTGGGCTGTAGGGAGGGTGGGGAAGCACCGGAACCCCCGATCTTGGCCAATGCAGAGGTGCAGAGGAAGGAGGTGTGCCCGGCGCATTGTCGTGATGAAGGGTCCAATTGTTGACGAGGTCGGGCCGAACCCGGGCGACGTGGTTTTTCAGCCGAAGGAGCACTTCTTTGTAAAATGCCGCATATACAGTGCTTTCTGAAGGTACAAACTCCTTGTGGACGATGCCTCGAGAGTCGAAAGAGATGATCAGCCTTCCAGATCGCTGACGTCCTCCCGGCCTTCCTTGAACGACTTGTGCCACCGTTTTACCTGGGCACTGGACAGAGATTGGTCCCCGTAAGCCTGCATGAGTAGCCCAATGGTTTCGGTACTCGTTTTGTTTAGCTTTACGCAAAATTTGATCGAGTAACGTTGCTCCCACGATCGCTGCATTTTCGCCACTGCAAAATCTTAACACACTTTTAAAACTGGTAAGTCCGAATATTTTACTAGTAAATTCGCCTGTCGCGCGACAGAGTAAAACACACAGGAGAATATTAAAGCAAAGGTTTCGATGGCGTTTAGTTTGTTAACTAACTACAGCGTCATCATCATCATTGTTTCCTTGAATTCCTAGCAGGACCTAGGGCACCAACAATATTGGCAATAAATTGAATCAGACGGTCAGAACACCGATCTTCTCTCCTTATCCTGCGAAGCCGACCTTACCCGCCTATCTTCAAGGCATCCAGGCGCGCCAGCTGGTCACCCTAAGCGGGCTAAAGGCTAATACCGTTGACCCCAAGTGTGTTCACGTCATCAACCACTACATTTAATACGCCAGCCCAGTCTTAAAATCTAATCCGGCCTGGACTACCAATAAGCAGTAGCAGTCCAAGATTGACACCCATAAAAAGATCAGACTCCTCCTACGCCAGGTTTGCTTTACCAGTCCTTCTGACCTCAGCCATTCCGCCGCGGAACTCATCGTGCGATGTTTGGGTTGTACATCGTGCACCCTGCTCATTAGGTAAATACAAGGTGAGGTCCAAAATAAACGTCATAAAAATGTTTCTGATGGCGACATTTTTTAATGAGTTAGTGCATTGGAGATTACATCTTAAGCTGACTTCCAGTGAAAGGTTGGTGAAACGTTTACCAACACATTTGAATTGATGAAAAACGTTTATGGCGATGATTGTCTCCCAGAGTTATTGAGTGGTTTACACGTTTCAGAGATGATTGTGAGGACATAAATAAGAATGAACATACGGGCCGCCCAAAATCACCGAAAACTTCATCGAAATTGTTCGTAAATTTATAAAAAATGAACCGAAATCATCGTTGAATATCTCCAAAACATCGACTAATCGCATTTTAACTGATCATTTGGGCTTACGAAAGGTCTGTGCACGTTTCAATCCGCTCAAGTTATATTAACTGAGGACCAAAAATTGCTAAGGATTCAACATTCGACAGACCTCATTAAAGAAGTGAGAAAAGACGAGAACTTCCTTCACAAAATTGTAACTGGTGATTAAACGTGGTTTTTCCAACATGAACTTAAAACTAAGCGTCAAAATGCCGAATGGGAGGCCTCAGATGAGCCACTGCCCAAAAAATCGCGTTTGAAAAAGTCAAAAATCAAGTCCATAGAACTTTTCACATCTATACAGACGGCTCTAAAACTTTAGACGGAGTGAGAGCGAGTATTTCTTGCTCAAAACTAGGGATAAGACAGCCTATGCGTCTGCCTGTTGACACTAATAATCTTCCAATTGATTTTCCTCGTTGAATGGCTGCGAAAATTCGTCGTGTACCATCGACAGTTACGGTACAGCCCTCGGCATCTTCGAAAATGAATAGCCCGATATTGTTCTAGCGCACATCACACCAAAAAGTGGCAGGGTACGAAGATTCTCAGTGCCCCAGAACCGACAATTTTTTTTATTTACTACTCCACTGGGCGTGAAATTTGTTCAAGATGAGTCAATTCCAAAAACCTTGTTCTATTTGCGAGAATTCAAGCATTTTTTGTCAAACGCATTGTCCATGCGAGTCAGTTTTTTCAGAGCCAACAAACTCTGCATCGATTGCATTTTATAGGAAAACAAGCGCAAGTTTTTCTTCATAAGTTTCCATAAAGTGGTTTTAGAATATTTTTGCACTGTGGAAGAATGGAGGGTTAAAGCATATGGCAGCTTATTAAATGTCGTAACTTTTGATTGTCTTTTCTCTCGCTAAAGCACCCATAGAAAACCGGAGTATTCGGGCATTAGAAAATATTTTCGCACTATGAGAGTGAATGTCAAGGTTTTTTTAATTTTTTGTAGTTACTTTGCTGCTATTTAGAGTATTTATTAAGTGCTAAATAAATCTAAGTCACATTTATTATTTAATAAAAATAATTGCAAGCACTCTGTGCTGGAGGCGGGGTGAGCTTACCGTATATTTTTATTGTCAAAAAATTTTTAATTAAATTTATACATAAAAAACTCTCAACTACTTGAAGAAGAGAAGTTGCCATCAAAAGTCACTTATCAGTAGGAATCAATGAAATTTGGTAAAGCAGAAGAATTTAGTTGGAAAACATTACAATTAGCTGGTAATTATAAGGCTTAGAATTTAGATGAAAGGCTGCAGACGTTAGTCGGTGCATGCAAATGTGTTAAATATTTGAAGAGTTTAAATGAAAACCAAAAAGTAAAACCAAAAACAATTGAAGCAAGTCAATAAAATTGAAACTTTAAGTGTGTGTTGATTAATTTCATAGTTAAATGCATCATAACGTCAATAAATATGAATTAATGTAAAAAAAATCTTGAAATATATTTGCGAATAAATAATTATTTAGTTGAAGGAACGTAATTAATATGCCATTAATTACTGGACACTTGTAAAAAATTGGCAATGCATAAATTATGGGCATAGAATTGAGTTACCAGGTACGAGTTAATTAAATTATTAATAAGTTGGTATTTATTTCATAAATTATAGTTAAGAACATAAAATGAGATCTATGAAATAAGGAAGGAAGTCGAGTGAAGTTATATGTGCGCGCGAAAACTGTTATAAATACAACCGATTGATGGTTTAAAGCGAAATTTGTTTAATAAAACAAGGAGGATATGTCCGAAGTAAGAGGATTAAAAATTTTAAAAACCAGCAGCTGCATATATTACACTGGCAAAAATGAAGCGAAAAAACAATAAAAAGAAAATTATGCCAAAATGTTTGAGAGTTTTTTTTTTTTTTTGTAGTGAAAATTTGAAAAGTACGCGTAAGTACAAGTAGGGGTAAGGTAATATGTAAGCTTATAATAATAATATTATAAATATTATTGTATTATAAATATTTGGTGAAACAGGCAATGGCTGACCTGCGAGTTTATTCTGGCATGAAAAAGGTACTCATTAAAAATCATCCACCGCTCGGAGGTGGCCTAAAATGTTAAGTCACTACATCATCAGTCAAAGTCGAAACATCAAGACACACATCACAAAACAAAGAAAGAACTCGACAAAACAGCCAGCATTTTTAATATTAATTATTGTTAAAGTCGGAAATTAATGCGCTGGTTTGTTGGTGTAGTAACTCCGGCATCTTACTAAAGGTAAAGTAATGTTTATTATTTAACAAATAACTGCTTAGCAGCGCTAGCAACAAAGGCCTTCGGCTGTCTCTAAATTAATAATAGGTGTACATACAATATAATCGATTAGTCATTGATATTATATTCGTCTTAACAGATCAGTCTCTTTCAGAAACTTAAACAGCTTATTAATGTTTCCAGTGTTTGTCACTCTCAGAAGGTTAAGAGGATCAATTGCGCCAAATTGCGTGTTGCAGTGTGCGATGTTTTGACATTCTAACAATATGTGTAATATCGCTGCATACTCATCGCAAAATGGGCAATTTGCTAGGAGGGGCACGTAGAAAAATGTGTCCATGTGTTAAAATGGTGTATCCGAGGTGTAGACGAATGAAAGGCTTTATCTTTGGAATAGAAATGTCAGCGGGAAGATTGAGTTTTGTTCTGGATGGATTGATATCGGAATAGTGATGTTTGTTAGTTTTAGAGTCGTCAATTAGCTATCTGTATCTCTCCCTTGCAATTGCAGCGAAGAAATCTTTTTCGTTGTGTAATTGAAGATTCGTTGCCTTTGATTCCCACGTGTCCAGGAGTCCACGTCAGTCTGATTTTTCTGGGAGGGAATGATATTTATTTCATTTTGATCATTGAGCGGGTATTCAATAGCTTCAATGCATGAGCTACTGTCGGTGCAAATGATAAACTTGCCCTTACTGCGCTTGGCATACATCACTGCTTCAAGTATGGCTGCTACATAGTTCGGCAGTAAACACGGAACATATGGGGTGTAGTATATCTACGCGGATAATATCTCCATTTTCTCTTGTTACAGCGAAAGAGGTGTTGTGGGACGTTTTGGAGCCATCAGTCAACATAAAACTCCACCCATTTCTGCTGTAAAATTCTTTTTCCTTCGCAAATATTGTATTAAAATTTTCTTTTGGAATGCTTGCCTTTGGGCAGCTGCAGGGTTTTTATCGTTATCCAAGATGGACGAGTAGAAGTATTTTCAACGTTGGGGTTTGTTGGTCTCCTAGAAGATTTAACAGGTACGACAAATGACAGTTACAAATCTTGGTTGCCGTTTTTTCGTTGCCTGCATCTTTTGCCAGACGGCTATTTGAGGAACATAAAAATTTCGGCAGTAAACGACGGGTGCAATCAATTATTCTGACGCCAATCGTAGATAGACCAGTTTCTGCAAACAAATTTTTTAGCGGAGTAGTCAGAAATTCCCTTAAACTTTTTCTCATTAAAATATGATAAGGTGTAGACATTTTTTCATTGTAAAGGCCGAACCGTGTCCGTAGATGGATAGTGCGTAGTCAATCTTTGAAGCATTAAGACTCGTGTAACATTAGGCGGACAGATACCTGTAAACGGTCATATTTTCCCTGATTTTCATTAAAATTATTTAAAATTAAGAAGCCAATATATTTTTTTCAAAATTGGCATACAGTTTATTTATACGTTAAAATAATATAATTTTTTTTTTTATTTTAATCATTTAAAATGGCGGATGTACACTCAATTCTTCCAGGAAGGTGGCAACGGGGCTTCTCACGCGGCGGACATTGTAGCATCGGCGTCAGTGACCTGAATACAAAAAATCAAAATTTTTTTTGTTTTTTAAAGTCATAATATCTATATGACTTACAAAAAATGGAAAAAAAATTCGCGGAGTAAAATGCTTAAAAAAAATGAATTTTGTTGCGATTTTCCTACAATTTTTGCTTCGAAAAAATTATTTTTTCCAAAAGTTTTCGAAAACTTGTAAATTCACATAGAGTAATATGATAAAAAAGATGTGTGCAAAATTTTAGGAAGATTGGTCAATAATTTTTCGAGTTATCGTGTACGCCAAAATCGAAAAATATAGTTTGAGAAAAACGCGTCTAAAGTTTGAATACAACGTAAATTTACCTCTCCCAGCGCTCGAACGTAGAGAATAGAGTCGTCACGGTTGACGATCTATAATATAAGAAATACTTAAATGTATGTTCTAAAAATTTTTTGACATATTTTTAAAGGCTTATATTAACATTCTATGAAAAAAAAAAGTTTTTTGAATCCATCTCTTTCAGTGCTTTCGACTTTTTACAGTTTTAATAGTGGATTTAAATTTGTAACAATGAGTTTGTATCAAATTTTACGTTAATAATGCGATGCAGATTCAATGGTTTGAAAACCTTAGAAATGGTGGCTAGCTGTTTCGGCAATGATATTTTAAAGGAAGCAGCCATTTACGAGTGGCATGAGCACTTCAGAAACGATCGTGAGTCTATCGAGGATGACGAACGTCGTGGCAAGCCATTGACAACGAAAATTGATGAAAACATCAATAAAGTGAAAGAAGAAACCTCAGAGAGCTAACAGAGGACTCGAACATTGGTTATGGATATTGTAGTTAATGTTTTGGGTTTGCGCCATGTTGCTGCAAAGTTGGTCGCAAAATATCTGAATTTCATGCAGAAAAGAGACCGCGTTGATATCGCCAAAGAATTAATTTCCATGACTCAATCCGACTCAACATTCATCAAACGCATTATTCCTCGAGACATGGCGTGGATTTATGAGTACGACACGCAATCCAGATATCAGGCGAACGAGTGGAAAGCTCCGAATGTACCAAGACTAGAGGAACAACGTCGTTTTCAGTCCAAAAAATTCCATGCTTACGGTTTTTATGCCTTGCAAAGGTACTGCACTCAACAAATTTTTCCAGAAGGTCAGATATTTAATTACGGCTATTGCTTGGGTGTTTTGAGACGTTTACGTGAAGCAATTCGCCAAAAATGAAAGGATGTGTGGGAAAACAGCTCGTCGATTTTGCACCATAATAGGGCAACGTCACACAGTGCCATCATTATACTGCGAATTTTTGATCTAGAATGAGACGAATACCATCCAACAGCCATTGAATTCACCTGATATGGCTCCCTATGATTTTTTCTCTGAGCTCCAGAAATGTTTCGAGAGCTAGATCAAACGCTGACTTAAGTGCGTTGATCACTTTAAAGGTGCTGAAATGTTTAAAGATAGGAGCGCAAAACGAGGAAAGGCTTTCTGAACTCTCTCAACCCGATTGGAGAGACCTATTTGGTGTAGTCTCCAAATAACAGCGTATACTCTAATACTCAAATAACCGCATACACTAATCTTGATCTAACAAAAGCTCAATACAATGTATTGAGAATGCGTGGGCTAATAAATGCAGAACAATTTCGGCGCTCGAATGCTAGCATCGAATATGGCCGTCTTATATCGCGGTTAACGTGGCTAGTGAAATCCAACTTAGAATCAAAAATAATGCCCAAGTCCTTAATTTTTTCAACGGATTGCAGGGAAGAGAAAGAGGAACCTAATGTTTATCAATTACAGATATGGGATACCTTCAAAGTGTAGTTGAGATTATTGGAGATAAGCATTAAATCTAAAATTCTGTTAAGGCTGTTGTCAGAAGCCATAAAAGCAGCCGAGTTTCTAAGTGGGGACCAACTCAAGTGACATAAATTAAAATCACAAAGATGACTGTCACCAGCGATGCTTGATAATGGCACATCATTGTCGGCGTGTGCGAAATATAAAAAAAACCCTCAGCACTATTTGGCGGAATATACGATGCGCACACATAAACGGTTCTAGATGAGTCAGGAACACGTACACAAAGCTGCTAGATGACTGTGTCAGTATTAGTTAGTGTTACCAATGATGCCCTAAATTTTCACCGAACAGTAATATGAAAACCACCCCCAATGGAAATCCAGATTTGATAGGGTCACGGTCTTCATGGAAAACATCATAAAGATTGAGGTCAAAAGTTTTCATTCAGCGAAGATTAAAGGAATAGAAAAATATCAAAGGCTAGGGAAGAACTTTTCATATACGAGTATATATTCGAACATTTAGTCCGAAGTCCAGATATATTTTGAAAATACACTTTTAATAATTTATTACTAGGGCTGCGGCAGTTACAGAACTTGCCATGGAGCAACGTCGTTTTGAGAAAAAGTGAATGGACGAATTCTTATGTTCGTAGGCCAAATATCAGCACACAGAGTCACTTATAAGAGTTGCACGAAAATTTTAAATACTAAGCGAAATGATCTTAGCGAATAGGTGATAAGTTATACAAATTATCAAAACTTAATTTTTAATTATAATATCATCTTTGATTTTTCAAATAGATTTCCTAAAAATCGCCTTTAATTTACTTGAAATATTATCATAAATCGAGTTGAAAAGTCATTACTTTTACAGGGGCCTACAACTAAATTTTAACCTTCTAACTGCTACTTAAAAAAAAATTACGGAGCATTTTAACCCCCTAATTCCTACCTGGTGGGTCCCTTTGACCCTCTTTTTAAGGAGCCTATATGAGCTTACATAAAATTTAAATTAAAAAGGGCACTTTCAGGGTTTGAATGTTCGGCAGATTTCCATGTGCAAATTTTTACTAGGAGTTAACGGGGATAAAAAGCTCAAACGGAATAAGGTAAGTACGAACAAAAAGTTTAAAAGGTTAAGAATTTTAAAATCCCTACAAGGTTAGGTTAGCTTAGCCAGGTTGCTTGTCTAAGACAAGACATTCGGTGGCCCTAAGGCCCTTTGTGATACCTGCATTTGATTTCCAGCCCCTAACTAAGTTGCTTAAATCACTTAAATCTTTTTAAGAAGGTGACTAGTCTCTCCAGTGAGATATTTTGCTAATTTCCCAGGACTTCAAAGAAATAATCGCAAAGATATTTGACACAGCTTCTTTAAAGTGCTGGACAACACTTCCGTTCCGACTCAATTCCTTCTTCATCCCAACAACTCCTGCAGAAGTCATTGCGAGGTACACCCATTCTACTGGCTAGGGTGCTAATAGCGCAGTGACTCATTTTAACACCTGTTAGGACTCTGGTAGTTGATCTGGTCAATCCAAACAGACTTTGTGTCCTTTTAAGATTAAGTTTTGGAGCGCATGGAGACTCTACAAATTGGAGTCAGAGACTAACTTCTACTGGTTTCCGCGATTACGCTCAAGTTATTCACAGTTTAGAGGAATACTGAATGAACCATTCGCTGAAGGTCCAGTTCAGAGCTTTTCCTTTCCATTCATCCGCTCTTTCATTTCCCTGAGTGACCGCGGTCCCAGCAAAGCGTGGTGTTGTGTTGGTGGATAAGCGAGAGTGACCTCCTGCATTCCGTAACACATCTTGAGTTGGGGCAAGCTGAGGCCAGTACCTTGATGACTGCTTGACTGTCAACAAAAACGGTAAGGTTTGTCGGAAGTAAGTCCATTAGTCTCATCGTTTTTGCAGCTTTGTCTATAATATAGATCTCAGCTTGGAAGACGCTAAACTGGTCTGGGAGTCTAAAGGAGCACATCTCAACAAAGACTGCGCTGATGTTTTGATTAGCTGACCGAACTTTTCTTCTTATTTATAGTGCACATCTTGGCATTGTGTAACAAAAATGGAAGTTGACACAAACTCATCGCTTCCCTGATTAGCTGCGAATTTCCAGGTAGGTAGGTTAAATTATTAAAATCCCAGTCTGGCACTCCTCAAGTAACACTAAATCACCGTTTTCATACCATTATGAATCCTCCAACAGGCAGATATCTACAGCCAACCAGAGCTGTTTATATAATGGAGGAGATTGATCGGATTTAGGTTAGCGCACTGCCCCAGGCTGTCGACGAAAGGAGCGCCCAGTGAACTTAATCGTCTAGCTGCTAAACCCGAACATTTACAGAGACAGAGTTTAACAGTCTCCTTCTCTGAAATGTCCCCACAACTTCTGCAAGGGGGGTTGAATGGTAGCCCTAGCTTTCTCGGGTGTGTGCCGATCGTCGTGTGGGGTCAAAGGGTTTTCGAAATAGCACATGAAGAAATGGAGTTCCATCTTTTTTGCGCTTTCTTGAGAAATAATTTGTGCCGGATGCCCGGGTAGGAAGTCTCTGAGGCTAATTCAGTCCTTTTCCTGGCAAGCTCATCAGCAATTTCATTTCTCTCTATGTTCCTATGTCCTGGAACTCAGATCAGAGAAATGTTACCCGCACCCCCAAGTGATTTGATCTCCTCCTTACAGGAGCTTACTAGTTTCGTTCTGCGCCAGCGCATTTCTACTATAGTCCCAAAATCACATTTGTAAATATCAACCCTCGTATTTATATTACTTTTAACTTTTAAATATTTATTTTCAAACTGATTTTCAAAATAACACATTAATAAACTTTATTGCCTCAAAAATAATATTTACCATTTTCAATATACACAAAAAAACCTGATGTTCAATATTTCAAATTCATGTTTAACTTTTAGTCGATTCGCGTACAAACCTTCAAAATGCAAACTCTTTGCAAGGCATATAAAATCATGAAATGCATTCATTTAAATACAAACACAAATACTATTCAAAGCCATTAATTAATCAACATTTCCGCCGCAGTCACGCCGAATAGACCCAGCCCATCTCCACCGGCCATCCCCGCTAGTAACCAATCACTAAAAATCAACATACGTTGGCGCTAGCTACACCCGCCAAATATTTGGCCTGAAATCGTTAAAATATGCAATTGTAATTTCCGTTAGTAAATTGTAAGCTCCCCTCAGTCCACTAATTTCGGCGCTATATTCATTTCCTCTGCACCCCAACTAACACGCACACGCACACACAGCCAAGCGTACAAACCTATGCGTGCAGTGGTGGTCGCTCGCTCGCTGGAGTTTGACGCAGACTGCCAATGACCGTTAAACAGTTGTATAACATTTGGTAATTTCAGATGATTTTCAATTTCACAAATTAAAATTGGCGTGAAAAATCTCTTTGCGGTTATTTGCGCAAAAACTAATTAAAAATTTAAAATTTTAACGCGTAGCTGATTTGCCGAGTGGCAGCGATGCTTCTATATTTAAAATGTTTTTTTAGTTTCTTTTACTATAAATAAATTTATAAATGTGCGTGTAATAGAAAATAATACAAAAACAATGTGAAATATATAGAAGCTTTTATATATGAGTGTCTGCACATTAGAGTGGGTCGCTTTGTAAGGAAACAAAAAAACACGAAGCAAAAATCTTTATAAAATGAAAGGCCCATTTTTATTAGTAAACGGATTTGCAAAATAAAATTAATTTTAAAGCATTTTTCAACTGAAGTTCAGAATTGAACTGAACGATATGTAAAACTGGGGTAGTCTCGCATTTTAAAAGAAACTCCAGGAGTGTACCCTGTCCTGGTACAAAGATGCCGCGAAGACACCAGAAGACATAGGCGCTGGAATATATGGCCCCAAAACCAAGCTTTCTGTGACGACGGGTCGTTTTTCAAGTGTCTCTCAAGCCGAGATGTATACCATCTGTCTATTTTCAAAGCTAAACTTAGACAGAAATTTCCGGAATGAGCGAATTGCCTTTTTGAGCGACAGTCAGTAGGCACTCAAGACTCTATCATTCATTGAAATTAAGTCCGCACTGGTTCTTGAGTGTATCAAGAAACTTAATATACTAGGAACGCACAATTGCGTCCTGTTAATGTGGGTCCCAAGACACAGGGGTATAACTGGAAACAAAGTAGCGGACGCATTGACAAGAGAGGCTGTGGCCCCGCCTTTAATACACCAGACTCCTTCCTTGCCATGGAGCAGCACACCATTAAGGATAAACTTAGGAGTGAAGAGCTAAGACTAAGGGGGGTTAGCTGGCACATGAAATATTCTTATCCTTTTTCATATATGAAATATTCTTATCTTTTTCAAAACTATTCTTGCACTTACGATTTAATTTTACTTCTAAATTCAGAATGTTTGTTTCTATTCACCGGCACAAAGTTTATTGCCGGGTGCAAACCGGCTTATATGCGCATGTAACCTCACATCACTATCATATTTCCTGCCAACCAAATGGAGCTACGCCAGGCGAGATCATTATTGGAATTATGCAACCAAAAGACCAACATAACCCTCCCAAAGGACAAGCTGAGAATGCTCACGGGCATTCTTGTCGTCTACTGCGTACTGCGTAGTCATCTGCACATGATCGGGATTTGGTCTACGGATACGTGTCATTTCTGCAAACAATCTCAGGAGACTCCAATGCATCTCCTCCTTGAATATAGCGCTATAGCGCGGAGAAGGTTGAGACTCCTTGGCAAACTACAGGCACAAGAAAGGCACATACGCTCAATCCAACCCAGCTCTATCCTTAGTTTCATAAAGGAACTGGGTCTACATGAGGTACTGTGATGAGCAGAGGGCACAAAATACCATTAGGTCGAAGTGCAAGCCTCGAAGTAATCTATCGATCTAATTGAAGAATCGTGCATTTACCAAATAAGGATGAAGTGGTTCCAATTCAGTAAAGTAAGTGAAAATGTAGTACGCGTTATTAAAGCGCAGCGGATTAGATGGATTGGCCACATTATAAGAATGCCCAACGAAAGAATCCAAAAAAGGGTGTTTACTTTGCGTCCAATTGGAGGAAGAAAGACAGACCGACCAAGAAAGAGATGACTTGATGACGTCGAATCAGACTTAAAAAAGATGAACGTTCGTAATTAAAGAGATGAGACAAGAGAGAGACAGAATTGAAGAAGGATTGTTGATGAAGCAATGGTCCACCACAGACAGTGAAGCCAAGAGAAAGAGAGAGGTTGCAATTCAGTATAAAGACCAATTTAGTTTATTTTTTAGCCTGATAACCTTTAAATTATATAGCTCAGTGTTTTTAGAAAACATGAAAAAAATTAAAGCACTGTTAAAATGCATATCTGAGAGGGTCGATTTGTGGGGAGGCAAAAAAATCGTCCATTGCACTGTGAAAATCATATTCTAGGGATCAAAATAAGAAACTTTGCCGAAGGAACCATACCTCTAAAACGAATTCTGATGTCCCCCAATTTGGGTCGAACTTTTTAGTTTCTTTTCTCATGTAAAGGCCAAAAATGGTGATATTTTGAAATGATTGTATGGGGGAGTTCCAGGGGATGTGCCTCTGGCATGGGTGGATCGGCCGTCCAAAGTTAGTGTGGGTCGGTCATACATTTGGACGCGATTGGAGCACTCTAAATGGGTCAAAGTGGGATTTTTCGTTCGAATCAAATTGGGGAACATCAGAATTCCTTTTAGAGGTATGGTTCCTTCGGCAAAGTTTCTTATTTCGATCCCTAGAATACGATTTTCACAGAGCAATAAGCGATTTTTAAATCGACCCGCCCTAGTACACATACATCAAAAAGTGCTGGGAAGTATTTTATTAATTAGAATATATAAGTTATAAAGTTCTTCTATTCTTGTCAACGATCAATTGTTTTAATGCAGCGTAAATATCGGCAACATTTTGATTCCAGATTCAAGCCGATAGCCCTGGTAGCTAGAGCTTTTATCTTAGATTAATCTATAATATTAATTATATTTTAATAAATGATAATAATAATAATAATAATAATAATAATAGTTCCAGATCAGCTCGCACAGCCTTCATGATTAGGAGTTTGGTCGGTCGTTTTGAGGAACTGGGTTCAGTGGCCGACCGTCCTGGACGAGGTGCCCATCGAAATATTCGCACTGAAGACAACGTGGAAACTGTGCGGCAGAGTGTTGCAGATGATCCATTCAGTTGGGCATTTCCAGAACGACATTGCGTAGAATTTTAAAGTTGGATCTTAAGATGTACCCATATTAAATTCAAATTGTGCAAGCACTGCTACCGCAAGACCACCAACAACGACTACAATACGCTATTCGTTTAACACAATTAGCCACACAAATTGATTTTTTAAATAATGTTTTGATGTCGGATGAAGCGCATTTCCATTTAAATGGTTATGTCAACAAACAAAACTGTAGATTGTGAGGCTCTGAAAATCCAAGGGCAACACATCAACATCAGTTGCACCCATCTAAATGTATTGTTTGGTGCGGTGTTATGGCCACTAGAGTTATCGGTTCATATTTCCTCGAAAATGTGGATGAAACGTCGAAATCGATTTCAGGAGCTTTTTACAGAACATTGATTGAAAACTTTTTGGGGCCAATGGCGGAGCAGTATTCTAATTTCTGGTTTCAACAGGATGAAGCAACTGCGCATGCTGCTAGGCAAACTATGGACCTGCTACGTGAAATTTTTGGCAAACGTCTGATTTCCAAAAATTCAGATTTCATTTGGCCACCTCTTACGCCAGATATGACTGCGCCCGACTTCTTTTTATAGGGATATTTAAAAGATAAAGTGTATCTTAATAAACCAGAGACTATTAGACAGCTGAAGCAAAATATTCGCGACGAAATACTGAGCCTTCAACCAGAAACATTATGTGGTGTAATAGAAAAGAGCCAACCTTTGTGGCGAGAAAAATGGTGGACATTTGCCTGATGTAACATTTCATACATAATTTCCATAAAATATATTCAATGTATTTAAAGAATTAACCAAAATAAATGATTAAGGGATAAAAATCGATTTTTTTTTGTTTTTTGCATGTTATTGTAGTAAAACATTTCAAAAATACCGTGTTAAAATTTTAAGTCAATCCGAGCAAAACTTTTTAAGTTATAGAGCATAAAGCCGAGCCGCCTCAAACATCTGCCGAGACGCAGCAGTTGCGCGCGTAGTCCGTTACAAACTTTAAACGCGGTTTTCTCGAACCTTTTTTTTTTAAAGTGCGTAGCCATTGGCATTTGAAAACTACTCAACCGATCCTTTTGAAATTTTGCACACATATTTTACATATAAAAAACCTCCCTCCAACGTTTTTTTCGCCATTTTTTTTTTATATTAAGGTGGTTTTACACCTACAAAATGGCGGCATTTTTCGTCAAAAATCACTTTTTACTTCAAACGACTACCAAATGGCTGAAAATGAAAATAAATCGTCAAAAAAACGTTGGGGGGAAGTTTAACTCATACTTTAACTAAATTATTCGATTTTTTTGATTTCAGATGATTCTACGCTGAGATATGCTGACTACTGCAAAATGTATTTTTGAAAAGACGTCTACGTAAATGTGCTCTCATTCGCTCATTTTGCAATATTTTTACATGAAAATTTTATCAAATATTCTTGAAATGTTACTTTATAATATGCAACAACTTTTAATAAACTGACTTGAACCGTTTCGCTACAATAAATTCATGAAAAAAGTGTTTTTTTTAGCGTTTATCCCTTACCCCCCCCCTTAACATTAATAGGTCTTATTTGGCCCACCCTGTATTAGCATTCTTCTTCTTCATAAGTGACGCGATAATCACGTTCTCGTGCTAACCATTGCCAGTTGGACGCATCAAGTGCACCTGATCTTTTCAAGAGTAAGGCCTCCTTCCTCTGCTACCAACAGCAGGTACCGCATCGAATTCTTTCAACGCTGCCACGTTTGTATCCATTCGGACGACGTGCCGTAGTAGTAGCCTAATGGACCCATTTACTAAGTTTTTATAGCTCCGAAATCAAAGAAATGGTGATGAGCGATATTTGGTTTCGAATGGTTGCGCACCAGACCAAAAAGCAAGATATTTTCAATTTCAAGTGGCCGCCTTGCTGCTACAATTTGAACCCTGTTTCTTTTTTATGGGGTGCCTTTAAAATTCTACGCTTTAAGAAAAACTCTTTGTGATGAAGTCGGAAACCATCAACGTGGCCTTAGCTGCTTTATTGAGACTCTACACATCTCATTGAAAGCCATTAAACATTTAACTATTTTCAAAATATGTAAATATTCTAGAAACAAACATTTCATACGCATTCATTTATTACCTAAACACCTAAAATTATGCAATCCAAACTGACGTAGGCAAGTTCAATTGCACAATGGCAGATATCAATTTTCAGTTCACCGGACCAATGTCACTGACACATGGCTAGGCACACACCAGTCAACCGATTCAATTACCTGCGCTGTACGGGCTCATATGTGTGTGTGTGTGTGTGCGCCTAAAAGTGTTATAAGCATAATTGAGGCGCTGCACTCGTTTGGCGAATGATATTTGAAAAACAGTTGGCGAGCATGACGACGAGTGTCATGTCTATTAAATTATGTAATTAGTTTCAAATTGAGCGCATGACACAAAGGACTACGCGCCGATTGTTAGTGTACGAGTTGGGATATTAGTTTGTTTTTGGTGTTGTTATAAAATTTTGGCCACTAAACCGCAATAATACATGCAAATAAACAGCTGCAAAATGGCGTTTATAAATTAACCTAACATTTTCGCGCATGCATTAGTGCAACAACAAATATGCATGCAAAACATATCAATCCATGGGTATAAATGAATATTAAGGTGGTACTTGAAAAATAAATACACATCAGTTAAATATTTTGAAACAAGTTTTACAGCTCACTGCCATGATTTAAGAAGTTAAAACTGTGGCCACAATCGATAACCGCCTAAGTCGACTTAATTATGTATGGCGATTTGAGTTATATGTATATCCTATCACATTCTATTAACAAAACTTTACATTTATGTGAAATACCCATTTCTCCAACAATATTTTTAAGGAGATTAATAAAAACTTGTTGACCTAAGCCGTTATGACGGCGCATTACATTTATAATAAGCTTAGACACATACGAAAATATTGGGTAGTCGAAAAAGTCGTTTCGTATTTCTAATCAAACTTCAACTCATTTTTTTTATATTTATAACGAACTTTATTAAACCAAATATGTACCATTTTGGTTGACTACCCTTTGCCATTTTTCTTCTAGAGACATTATTCCATCAGTGTAAAACTTTTGTGGTTTCTCGGCGAAAAACTGCGACAAGTAATTTTCACAGGCTTCTGTTGAAGCCAACTTTACTCCATTAAGGGAGCTCTGCATTGACCGAAACAAATGGCAGTCCGATGGTGCAAGGTCAGGGCTATATGGTGGATGCATCAAAACTTCCCAGCCAAGCTCTCCTAGTTTTTGCCGAGTCATCAAAGATGTGTGTGGCCTAGCGTTGTCCTGATGGAAGACGACGCCGTTTCTGCTGATCAGTTCTGGCCGTCTTTTTTCGATTGCTTGCTTCAATCTTCATCAGTTATTGACAGTAAAGTGTAGAATCAATCGTTCGAGCAGGCTGGAGCAGCTCATAGTGGATGATTCCTTTCCAATCCCACCAAACACACGGCATAACCTTTCGAGGCGTCAATCCTGGCTTTGCGACCATTTGTTGAGCTTCACCACCCTTGCACCATGATCTTTTTCGCACATTATTGTCGTATTTGATCCACTTTTCGTCTCCTGTTACCATTCGCTTCAGAAATGGTTCGATTTCATTTCGTTTCAGCAAAGAATCGCAGATGTTAATTCAGTCCATTAAATTTTTCACAGACAATTCATGTGGTACCCAAACATCGAGCTTCTTTTTGTAACCAGCCTTTTTTAAATGGTTCAAAATGATGATTTGATGATGAATGTTTAGTGCCTTGGCGATGTCATGGCAGGTTATGTGACGGTCCTAGTCAATCTTTTCCATAATTTCATCGACTTTTTCAACGATAGGTCGACCGGAGCGAGGTGCATCTTTCACATCGAAATTTCCAGAACGGAAGTGAGCGAACCATTGTTGTGCTACACGAACTGATACAGCATCGTCTCCGTAAACTTCACAAATTTCATTGGTGGCTTGCATAGCATTCTTCCCTTTTTTATACAAAAATTTCAAAATGTAGCGAATTTCTTCATTATTTTCACTCATTGTTGAACAGCTATAACTTTTTTTCAACTTCTCCGAATTCAATTTTTTTTTGGTTAAATGAAGCTTAAAATGTCACCTTTCTAACACCATATGATATGACACAATGTGATTGGTCGCACTGGAGATAGATGACTCCAACGACATCTATTGACAAAATACGAAAAGACTTTTTCGACTACCCAATATTTCCATGAAATTTGAATTTATTTACTTATAAATAGCCGATAATGCCTTAAGCTGTTTTTACACATTTTTTTTATAAAATGAATTACGATAAACAAGGGAGTTTGTTTAAGAGACAAAGTAAAGCTAAGTGATTGTTGCAAATGAAGAATTTTGAAGCACATGACTTCTCTCTGCATCAAGTATTAATGCATTGTTGTTGATATAATTTAAAGAAAACTATATCATCATAAGATACAATAGAGAATGCAAAATACAGTTAGGCTATTCTAGTTGAACCAGTCTTTGAAAATGATTTCAGTTAAGACAATAAGACTCCAGAAGGAAAACCAAAATTAAATGTTGTACTAAATAAAAATTCAAAAATATAATATGGTTAAAAGAGACAATAAGATAGGCAAGAGAAATGTGTACAAAACACAATGCATGACTTACTTAATTAATGTTTTTTTTTGGTGATGAAGGCAGTTAAATGTCTTTTAGGCTTTGCAAGCCAAGATCAACGATGAAAGCCGCATGTCTTTTTTTGAACGCAGTGAGGCTGTTCGCGATGAAAAGTCAACTTATCAGGAAGTTCGTCATTTTTGCAGCGATAACTCAGTTCAAGATCCCAATTATGAACCTGCACTTTCTTCTGCTCAGTCTGATGACTGGGAATAGTAGTGCTGTAGAAGAAGATGTAGTGCTCAGCGAAGGTCCGACCACATCTCAAAAAGTTTATTCACGAAAAGTCTCATGGGAAAGACGAAACCAGGGAGAAACATACGTAAATGTAAAAGGAAATGTTACAAGAAAGTATACGAGTACGAGCAAGTACTGGGCTTTGGGCACAAACGATCAGCGAATTGTATTTATTGGGTCTTTGATTGACATAAACAACAACAAAAAATCAGAAATTAGAAAAGCACTCTAAAAAGCCACGAGAACGAAACTCGCAAGCTACTTATCATATAGAATATGAAGGCCAAAGAGTGCAGGTATGCCAAAAATGATTTCTGCAGGGATTTGATGAGGACGCAAGTTTTGTCAAAACTGTTTGAAGTAGAAACTTAATTTTCTTCAAAATGACTTATGTGGCCAGCGTGGATCACAGGAAGAAAACTACTTAACTGTCGGATGACGGAACCACACAAGCAGCTTATTTAATAATGTCTACACATAAAAGGGTTGTTCTTAAAAATGAACATTTAAGTCTATTTCAAAATTTTAAAATAAGTTTTAAGGCGCGATACGAAGGTTTAAGAAACTGAAAATAAATATGTATGCATATTAGGGTTGTCCCTAAATAGGAACATTTAAATCTTGCATATAATTTTTTTTTAATAAGTTTGAAGGCTCGCTGTGAAGGTATAAGAAATTGAGTGTATATTAGGGTGGTCCTAAAGAAATTAAAAAAAAAATATTTTTATATTTTTAGACAAGTTTTAAGACTCACTACCAAGGTTTACGAAATTAAAAATATCTAAAAATGTTTGTACACATAGTAGGGTTGTCCTTAAAAATTAACATTTAAATCTTGCATTTCAAAATTTTTAAATAAGTTTGTAGGCTCGCTATGAAAGTTTAAGAAATTGAAAATAAATTTATATGCATATGTAGGTTATAGGTTAATATTAGGGTGGTCCCTAAAAAATTTAAATCTTAACGTCAAAATTTTAAAACAAGTTTTAAGACGATTTACCAAGGTTTAAGAAATTAAAAATATCTACACATGTATGTGCACATATTAGGGTCGTCCTTAAAAATTTACATTTAAATCTTTGTATTTCAAAATTGTAAAACAAATTTTAAGACTAATTACCAAGGCTTAAGAATTTGAAAATAAATTCATATGCATATGTAGGCACGTGTATATTAGGGTGGTTCCTAAAAAATTTAAATCTTAATGTCAAAATTTTTAAACGGGCTTAAAGACTCACCGCCAAAGGTTAAGAAATTAAAAAGGTCTACACATGTATGTACACATATTAGGGTTGTCCTTTAAAATTAACATCTAAATTTTGTATTTCAAAATTTTAAATAATTTTAAGTCACACTACCAAGGTTTAAGAAATTGAAAATAAATTCAAATGCATATGTAAGTATGTGTATATTAGGGTGGTCCCCAAACAATTAAAATCTTAATGTCAAAATTTTGAAACAAGTTTAAAGACTCACCGCCAAGGGTTAAGAAATTAAAAATATCTACACAAATGTGTGCACATATTAGGGTTGTCCTTAAAAATTAACACTTAAATCTTGTATTTCCAAATTTGAAAACAAGGTTAAAGACTCACTACTAAGGCTTAATAAAATAAATGCAAAGCTACAAATATTATAAATATCAGGGTGGTCTTTAAAAACTAATATTTAAATTTTATAAAGCCACCGCTTTTCTCGTTCTGTAAAAATAAAAAAGCTCACGAAAATTTAAATAATATGACAGAACTTTTATTGGATTACATATTCCTTGCGATTATTAGTACTATTCAGTGATCGAAGTCAGAGGAACTATTGTGCGAGATTTTCTTTGAATAAATACGTAGAAAATTCTTAACAATTGGTGTCAAAAGTAGGATTAAGGTCCCATAGAACAGGGTTGTGAAGATGGCAAGACTTAAGATTCAGCAACTGAAAAAAGAGTTGGAACATTGTGGCTTGTTAACTACTAGAAACAAGGCGGAGTTACCAACATGGCTGCGCGAGGCTATGGAGGCAGAGATCGTCGATATAGACGAATATGTGTTCCAGTAGAAAAATGGAAGAGAAGGCAGAGAATCCTGGACCGCCACCAGGAATAGACTGGAACGATATTACGGCTACTTTATCACAACTCTCGTCACAAATAACATCAGAAATATCCTTGCTGTCGGTAAAATCTCAGAACAGATGTCTCAAATGTCCACGGAGTTATCCCTGAAGATGGATGCGCGCTGGAAAAATACCATCTTAAGCATCGTAATGGGGGAAACTGACGAGGACGAAGTCCATCAGACAGATAAAAAAAGAAACTAGGGACACTGAAGATCAATTAGACGTTGTTAAGGAAATGTTAAAAGAAGCAACCCAAGGCATTATTATTTACAACCCAGATGGGGATTTTATAATATATGAGGCACACATTGTAGGAGCAGAGAAAACACAAGGAAGAGGACAAATAAACCACGAAGCAGTGCTGCAGTAAATAATAAAACAGCAAAGAGGGATCGATCAAATTGATGGAGAACAGCTTGAACAAGACACCGAATTATCTGAAAAGAAGAAAACTGAAAGGAACAAGACAAAGAAATACACTGTTCAGAAAGTAGACGTCACGGAAGCAAATAAAATGAAAGGTGCCGCAGACGAAATGAAATCAAAATAAGCAGTGGAATAACAACTGAATTCAATGAGTCTGGTTAAAAATTAGTCTCAAGCCGCCAAATCTGAAGTTCAGTCCGACAAGTCTGATAACGCTTGCAACAACGGTAATTGCAGCAGTAGCAGCAAGAGACACAAGCGATCGAAAAAATAGGTACACACAGCATTTGAGAAAAAGATACTGATGCAGTTGATGAACCAGAGAATGAGGATGATACGGAGAATAGCAGTGTCATTAGGAGAGGTGAAGAAAAGAATCGCATTCTACTAAGGGTTGAAGTTAATGACAGCCTAAAGGCCGAGAAACCAGAAGAACCACCTAGCCAGCCATTGTAGTCGCTAATTTCATTCAACTTATGAAATTATACTCTGAGGAATGCCAGATGTTGGAAATTTTTAGTTCACATTTTTTATATAATTTTTTCGCAATTTTTGATATTTTTTCGTTTTTTTTCTTGGTGGCGATTTTGGTGAATTTTCAATGAGTGAAGTAAATGCTAGCGGTTTAGCTGGTACAAACCAAAATCAAAGAATTAAAATTTATAAAAACTAAAAAAAAAAACAGATTACCCTTTTTAAGGTCCACCCTAATACGCATGCCTTTAAAACAATGCATTTGGTCGATGGTGCGTGAAAATATCGCCAGACCACGCCTCGTTCATGTTGAAGACACGCAAAATGTGCGGAGAAATTGCCGCACGAACAAATTGAGCCAACGGCAGATTTCACCGCCACTACAAGTTGCTGCACCATAATACTTGTGTGGCATGCCACAGGCCGCATGCCGCATGCCGCATGCCGCACGCCACGTAGCACATGTCACATGTTTTCCGCACAAATGCATCGCTGCCGCTGTCCATTGTGCACTTGAGCAGCGCCCAAAACCACTCGCACACACTCGCACGGGCATCGCATTTTTGGCGTATAAACTAATTAAAATGCACAACAACGAAGGTGTTAATCCGCGCATACAATAATGGGCTGCAAAATATTTATTACATTATCCAAAGAGTTATGAAGCTGTAATGAGGCGTTTGGTAAATGGCTGCGCTGCCTTGTAGTTACACACACACACACACCCACCTACAGTGGGTAGTCGCGTTCGAAAATGCTGGGCATATCTGCTCTCGAATTCACAAAGCGTGCGCTGCTCAAATTCGTCCTTTACGCTGTTTCGCGGAAAGTATGTTAATTAATTTCCAATAATTTTTAAAATTTCATGCGGGTTTTATGAAAATGTACACTCGGTATTTACAGGCTTTCATGCAGTGTTTGTAAATGTGAGCTTTTACTATTTTACTATGTAATTTTTTGTTTTTGTTTTTTTGTGTGCACTTTTTAAATAATTTAATACTGGCATTAAGCACTCGAATTATGAATGGAAGAAGAAGCAACTGTATTTTACATTCGTTATTGAAAGCCACTTAAAGCCAAAGTAATGACTGCCATTTACTAAATATGGAAATTGCCGACTGCATATCTGGAAGTAGGGGGGTTGCTAAACCTTGAGATAAACAAGTAAAAATGAGTATTTATGATCAAAAATATTTTTTATTGTTTTTTCGAAATTTTGTTCATGAAGATCAGTGCATCTGTGCATGTCAATTTTCGATGCTCCCGACCTGTCCTATTATCGCGTGATTGTAAACTTATACGGTACATGCAATACTGAATATACTATATGTAAGTGGAACTAATAGTCAAGCATGCCACATGACGTTCTTGTAATATAAAAGGTTCACTAGACAGTGCTAGTTTACTGGGGCGGCAGCCCTTGGTCGGGAAAAAACCCGAGTCATTACGGTAACGTAGAGCCAACGGAGACCATTACCACCTTTTTAAGCTCCCGAGCACCGAATGCCGTAATCGAAGTCCAACCACTACCTATAGCAGATAGATGAAGAGCTCCAGTTTCCCCACGAGGCCCGCATAATACTGGCATAATTACGTTCTGGGAATATTCTAGCAGATTAAACTCCTGCCTATCCTACTTAACATATGTCCGGCATGTAAAGGCACCCTTCACGACACTAACCACCTGTTCACATGTCCCACTAAACCCACTCATCTAACACCCCTCTCCCGCTGGACCCAGTTCCCTAGGCCTACCTTTAGATGAGTTAGACGAAGACGACCGGTGATATACATAGTATTGCTGCTATAACAACAAAAACGTTCTTCTCATATCTCTGCACGCACATCTTAGCTCAACACCGATTTTGAACGACCGGAACGAAATTCGTCCTTTAGGGTACCACGATTGAATTCAGAAAACCAGCGAAACAAAAATTGCCTAAGTCATACAGAACGATTAGCCTTAGCTCATTTTTTCTCAAAACAATGGAAAACATCTTGGAGTAGTACAACCCAATCAGATTTCAATTTGCCTACCAACAAAAAAAATATACTAAGACTGCAATATACAGTGTTGCAACTATTTTTGAAAAGCCTAATGAAGCAAAACAAATCGGACTTTGCGCCTTTATTGGCAGGAGCTTTAGACAATAAGGCAATCAACGATGCCCTATGTCAAAAGGACGTACCTAAACCCATCCCCCTTGCGGGAAGTACTTTCTCCTTTTCTGTGGGCACTACTAATAGATGAACTTCTCTACAAACTGAACAATTTTGATTTCCACAGGCTGATGACCTGGTAGTATACATAGTAGACTGCGTTTGCTGGTAGATACCTATGAAATGAGACTTTCAAATGTCTTGTTATTTTCGTCTGTCATCTGTCAACAATTTCGTCCCTTCAAACTACGATTTGCGGACATCGTTGATTTTCTGTTATAAATTGAAGAAAACCCCTTCTCAAGCTCCTCAAATGCTTATAGAAGCTTATGGTGGACATGCTCTTAGTCGAGCGCAGTGCTTCAGGTGGTTTGAAAAATTCCGAAGTGGTGATTTTAGCGTGGAGAACGAGGACCGTGGCCGGCCACCGATAAAGTTTGACGGTGCCGAATTGCAAGCATTGTTGGATGAAGATGATGGTCAAACGCAAGAAATGATGGCAGAGCAGTTGGGAGTGACCCAACCAACCATTTCCAAATGTTTGAAAGACATGGGCATGATTTTAAAGGTCGGAAGATGGGTGCCGCATGGACTGACTGAAAGGCAACAATAGCACCGAAAAACCACTTGTGAAATGCTGCTCTCCCGGTTCAAAAGGAAGTCTTTTTTGCATCGAATCGTTACGGGTGATGAAAAATGGGTGTATTTCTTCAATCCCAAGCGTAAATGATCGTATGGTCCGCCCAGCCACAAGCCAAAAACAACGGCCAAACCAAATCGCTTCGGCCGCCAGGGAATGTTGTGTGTTTTCTAGGATCAGCGTGGTATGATTTGGTACGAGCTATTAAAACCGGGTGAAACAGTTGACGGTGCACGCTACCAACGACAATTGGCCGATTTGAGCAGCGCTATATACCGAAAACGCCCAGAATATGCCGATCGGCGTCACAAAGTAATTTTTCTTGATGACAATGCACCGCCACATCGAACAAGAGCGACCCGGGAATTGGTAGAGTCGTACGATTGGGAACCGCTGGTGCATGCGGCTTACTCACCAGATTTGGCGTCTTCCGATTATCATTTGTTTGCATTGATGGGCCACGCACTTTCCGAGGACCACTTCAATTCTCCCGAAGAAGCCAAAAAATGGCTCGATAATTGGTTTGCGGCCAAAGACGGCCAATTTTTTTGGCGCGGCATCCGCAAACTGCCTGAGAGATAGGAAAAATGTGTCGCGATGGCTATTATTTTGAAGATTAAATTTGTAAACATATTTTGTTAATAAATGTTTGAAATTGAAAAAAAAGTCTCATTTCATAGGTATCTACATAGGTACTAGGATATGGAATATCAACATTAACTGTCCAATCCTGTCCTGTCCCAAATGAATCGACTCTTCAACTCTCCACAGAAGCGAACTACCTTGGCATCAACCTTGACAAAACGCTCATCTTGGGAAAGTTACTGTAAAAGCCACAAGAGCATTCCGTGGCTGCACAAGTTCTTTTGGAAAAGCATGGGAACTGAGCCCCAGACTGGTTTAGTGGACATTCACTACACTTGCTAAACTTATAGTCACTTACGCTTCCTTAGCTTCGTGGCCTAAAGTTAAGCAATGAAAAGGGGTAAATGATCCCAACAAATTGTACCGCCTTATCTGCGTTGGTACAAGAGGAGCAATAAAACCCTGCCCAACTGACGCATTAGGTGGGCTCCTATGCATACCACCACTTTCCATCTTAATAAGCTCGTTTGAGCGCTTTAAGATTAAAAGGCAACTCCGACCTAAAAAGTGGAGCTATGAAAGGACATCTAAAGATCTGAGAAGACTTCCTACTCCTATTCTTCACAGAATGGATGCATTATCCCCTAAACCCATTCGCTTTGGGAACTTTCAAGTTCTTATTAATGACTGTACGGCCTGGAAAAATAAATTTGTCATCTTCAAACCTGGATCACAGTTATGGTATACTGATGAGTCGAAATTAGAAAATGGTAGAACAGGGGCGGAAAACAATGGACCTAAATTCGGAAAAATCAATTCCGGTGGATTTTTACCTAACAATTTTCCAGGCAGAAATACACCATTGAGATATGTATGAGGGAACGTCTCAGTAGCAAATTGAGAGCAACCCACATTTACAAACCTTCAGATAGTCAGGTGGCTTTTAAGACACTTTTATCAACTGTAATCATATCAAAAATGGTATATGACTGCCTGAACCTCTTCAAAACCTTACAAAACTTGAAACAGTATTATATTAGGTTAGGTTCCTGGGCACGAGGGGCATGAGCGAATTGAAATAGCGCACCATCTGGCTAAAAAAGAGGCCTCTAATTGGTCTTGAGCCTTTCTGTGGACTTACAAAGGGCTATATTAACAATATTCTCAGAAGGTGGGAGTAGAAGAAATTCGTGGAATACTGTCGAAATTCTATTGGTCAGCGACAAGCGAAACAATTGTTAACGCCGGACAGAAGAATTTCTGATAACCTACTTTCACTCAGCAGAGTAGACTTAAGACTTCTAGCTGGTTACTTTACAGGTCACTGCAGCCTGAGATGCCGCTGAAATAAAGTTGGCCTTTCTGAGACTATCATCTTTCGACTCTGTGAAATGGACACTGAAAGTTCAGAGCAGATTATTTGTAAATGTCCTGCACTAGGCAGAAAACGGTTACACCACCTTGGTGATATTTGGCTGTGAGGAGTGTAAGTAAGTATTGCAAAATGAGCTCTATGAAAGATAGCATCACAAATAGGTGAAAATATCCAACCAACAAAACAGACCAAAGGGCTTTCCATATTAAAGTATTTATCATTGCTGCGCCTAGACATCACCTGCACTATTATCTGCCGCATAAACCAACATTTTCCTATACCTTTCTTGACAAGGTAATTGTCAGGGAAATATACCCATTATTTTCGCAAACGAAAAAAATAACTATTCTGTCCACTTTCCCACGTACAATGCCACCTGAGTGTAAACTGATGTAAATATAAAAAATCTTGTTGCGAATAGCAGGAATTCAGTGCAGGTGTACTTTTGCAATTTAGTCGCTTTGTGAATTTATTTAGCACTTCCACTTGCGCCTCCGTCACGTAGAATGAGCGCACACTTCCCGTTTTCACTTCCGTTACGACTCTCAGCACATACCAAGGAGGGGAAATGAAAATAAGAATAGCAAACCCACTGCTGAGGCTGACGCGTGTGGCAATAACCAAATCCAAATTCAAATTTCGTGCACAAAATCTAGAGTGAATGGCGGAGTTTTTGTTTTGCCGCTGACTTTGCAAAACGCAGGTCAGCCGTATCAAATGCAAAGTTCTACTTTAAAACAATTTAACGATAAAAAGAAAAACAGAATATAAACTACGCCCCCCATTCATTGAATTTACTCTCTGTCATTGCTTAATCTTCCTTAGCCGCCACAGCCGCTGCTGCTTCCCTTTGTATTGGGCAGCAATGAGATTTTTAGCATGAATCCGGATTATTATGAATATTTTATTAACATTTTGAATTTTTTAAGGCATCAACTAATGGCGCCAAATTGTTGATGCCAGCAACAACAACAGCAAATGGCAAAAACGTTGCAACAAACCAATAAAAACAAGCAGCCAACAATGGCCAACGGGAAAGTGGCAGCTGCATCAACAGATTCTACTTGAAATGCCAGACAAGAGGCAATGGCGCACAAAGGCCGCACGCCCAAAAATATGCTTTATGGTTTTTCGCTTGAATTTGTGCTGGCGAAAATTTGTTATCTTCACAGTGTGCGCCACAAAGCTACTGGCCGTTTTTCGACGCTGCAGTGTGAGAGACGAGGGAATCACATTTTCTGAAATGTTATTTTAACAGACCAAAGCGGTGTGATACTAAAAGTAGGCGGGGCAGTGAAAAGGAAACCGGAAGGCAAGGAAATGTTAATATGGTGAGAAAAGAATTTATGGCCTGAGGTCTTCAGAGAGCGCACAAGGTAGATATTTCATTTCGTTGTGTATGTGTGTGTGTGTGTGCGTGTGTAGATGAAATATGTTTTTAGTTGTTTGTTTTATAGAGAATGCGTAGCTCGGTTTAAAGCGGCACTCCAAGCAAAAAAGCGACTGCTAAAATTTTATTACACTTGCGATATCTTACATTTTCCATTGTGTGCTTTAAAGTGGTTTTTCTATGCGCACATATGTAGCGCGCCTAAATATATGCAAATATTACTTCATTAAATTCGCAGCGTAAAAGAATTCACTTAAATTCTTGGGCACAAAAACACACAAACGCACTCACATAAGCATTCATGTAAATAGGGGGCAAAATTCGATGAGACGCGCAACCAGATAGGCAACAATAAGAAGAAGCCGCGAAATCCATTGCGGAAACAGTAACAAAAACGTACGTTATTGCTTTGGCTAGCCAAACGTGCGCTGCTAATAAATTCGTTTATTGAATTGCCAACAAATACGCGAGAGACATGCCTACCAACCGGCTGCCGCTGCCGCCACTGACGTAGTACTCACCCGCCTACTATTTTCATTTACATTACTATTCTTCGTACCAACTGTTTTCCCCTTCACCTGCTTGCGGGCTCCTCCGATGGCGACTGACCACTTCAAAGTCAGTTAAATGGCGGCCGAAACTAAGATTGCAAAAGCAACAACAAACTATAGTAAATCGTCCAACGAAGTCCAAGTGAGGGCAGATGTTGAAAGAGCAAAAATTACTTTGGGAATGCGATTTATGCACGCCAATAAGAACAACAACAGCAAAAAACAGCGCGCGGATCGACCAACTGCAGCTGAGGTACTTAAAAGCGCACTTAGAGTGGCAGCGGTACATAAAAAACCTGCGATTATTTGAAGAAATATGCGCTACGTTTGCTGCATTTAAAGGGCGTAAACTAAATAAATTTTAAAACGCCTGTAAACATGCAATACGCGTTGAGCAAAAATTTTGGCACTCGAAAAGCCAAGGGGAAATGAAGAGTTTTTCTGTTTGTTGTTTTTGCAGTGTTTGCGTTGTTTGTTTTTGTGCAGCTACACTAGCAGCAACAACACCACAAATATTCTGTTTTTTGTTTTTGTTTGTTTTATAGCTTCAGATATTTATTTATGTATGTGTGATACTTGCATTCCGATTTGATTTTGCTTGTCCGCCTTAAAGCATGCAATTCAATTTGGCTAAAATACAATTGCCTGTGTGGTTGAAAATTTAAATATTTTTTATAATTCTTTTTTCTTTAATTGCTGTATTCCTATATTGCCTCCCATTGAATGACTTTTTTCATCTTTTCTTATTACTTTGAAAGCCGAATTCGAGCGCCACTGATGCGGAAGTCAAATGTGCTAAGTCACGTAATTCAAATAGAGTCTTCATGGCTGCATGACTGGCATATATGTATGAAATTGGCCCAACTACAAAGTGTGGCCACTCCAACTAACTTGAGGTTAGTGAAGCTTTACACCAGTAACGGTACATTTGCATGCTATTTTAGGATTTCTGTAGGAATTTTGCAGTTTCTTGCAAGTTAATTGTAATTTTTCTGCATGCTATGGGCGTCAAAAGTGAATCGCCTCCTCCTATGGAATTTTTGGTGCTCCTAAATTAGGGAAACAGCATAGAAGGTACATCGATTTTGAATACACAAACTTAGAGAATCAATTAGTATTAAGAAAATAAAAGCGCTGAGTGGTAAGGATTACGATTGCCAAATGATTATGATTCCAATAATTGCCAAAAGCTAAGAAAACAAGACTGCAATTAATGTAATCGTACATCGAATGAACTTAAACTACGCCTGCAACAATCGTAGCATTGAAAAAGTCAAAATTATGATTACTGTGATCGTAATCTAAGTTGGTTCCATGGCAGTTAAAGTACGTTCACATATGCCGGGATTACGAATAAATCCAGAAAAATTTAGTTACCCGTTTATATGTGACAGGTTAGCTGCAAAATTGACAATCAGCTGTCAAGCGAGTTTTGAAGGGTTTTTCTTCGTAGAAATTTGTTTGGTGGAATATTTTAGTGTTTTTGGTTTGTTTCATTGTTATTAGATTAGTTTTGACAGCAGCATCGCGCATAGATACAGCGATGCCACTTAGACCACGAAATGGGTCCGTTGTGACCCGCAGGGGCTGGACTACATTTTCCCTTTCCATGTTGAACCATACTGAGCTTTTCACAAAGCGTAAAAGGTTGTTGATACCTAAAGTGTATATATTATCCATATTCATTAAGAAGTAGCATCTTAAATATCGCTTCCTGCTTCTGGCTAGAGCCGGGCATGCGTAAAAAAGGTTTTGAATTGTTTTCAACTCTTCCTCATTCCTAGAGCTACGACAGAAATCAAGCATGTAAACGCCCAATCTCCTTACATGATTTCCTATGAGACAATGTCCTGTGAGGGCCCCTACTAAGGTCCCCATCAATTTTATAATATTATATTTTTGGACAGACGTAGATTTAGCCTTGACTATGTTTGCCTAGTAATTTCGCAGGTGTTAACGCTAATCCATCTTTGATTTGCATAACTGATTAGTGCGTCCATAATAAGAGGCTTACAAGTTGCGAGAGGTACCCCCATAAAATTATTTATGTTTGGCATACAGGTACCTTCTCTTGCAAGATGGTCAGCCCTACAGTTACGTGGTATATCTCTTTGGCCTGGAACCCAGCATAAGATTATACGATATTGTTTGGCCATCTCATTTAGAGATTGGTGACAACGTCAGACACTCCTTGATGTTGTTTGGAGTGCATCCAGGGCTCGTAGAGCTGCTTGACTGTCTGAATGCAGATATCTGTTGCTGATATTCTGTTTATCTCTAACCATTTTAAGGCTTCATAAGGCGTTTATTTCTACTTGAGAAACACAGTGATTCGGTAGTTCATAAGATTCACTGATAGAAAGCTCTTCGCAATATAACCCTGATCCTAAACTACACCGGTGTCCATTTTAGATCCGTCCGTGTAGATCTTAACGGGTATGATGGATCGTCTTCAAGCCATTCCAGTCTAGAAGGGATTTTCGTTAGGAAATTCCTTTCGAAGCAGAGAACGGGAGGGGGATAGTCATAATCACTGGGTATATAGTTATGTGTTGAATTGAAAGAAGTCTTCCTTCTTCGGTAGTTTTCTTCAACTGCACTTTATTTTCGCTTCCAAACAAACAATTTACAAAAAACTAACATTAGAAATACAATATATGTTTTTTGTTGGCATTTCGTGAGAACGCTTTTTGTGATCCGTTCACATGCCGAATTTGAAACTTTAATAACATACACCTGCATTTTGTTTACGTTTATGTCACGTCTTTAGAACTCGCGCGTAAAGTGTCTTCATATGTATGTACGTATGTGTGTTTATTTGGATTTACATATTTATATATTTATGTATGCAAGCATGTCTTTATGTTTATGTATGTAAGTATGTCTTTATGGAGGTGTCTCAAGTGGCCCATATATGACTCCACCACCCCTAGTTTCAACAGTCTCTGTTGAAGCAGGTTGTATGTTTAATTCTAGATTTACAATTTTATCATTTATTTTAGCTTTATTTCTTTTATAGATAATATAAATTACAATAATTCCTATCAAAATCACGATCAGTGCATTTATTGCGTAACTTGCATTTTTATGCATTTTCAGTTCGTCTATTTTTGAAATATTATCTTCTTGGTTAATGAGGATATCTGAGAAAGTTATCTGATTTTCAAAGTACAATTCATTAGATGGTGTTTCTGGATAGAAGTACTTTTCGTTTACAATAGTTTTAGTGTTGTAGAATGTTTCATTACATATTTCAATTTTACAGTTATAAAAATTTATCAAAACATTTCCTTTTATTACGATATTTCGGTTATCACAATTTTGTTTTATTTTCATATCGAACGCATTTTTGATAATTAAGGTATCTTCTCCAATATTTTCTATAATTGTTTTATTATTATATCTTAATTTACATGTGTTTAAGTTGCAAATGCTTGTTTTCTTCAGATTCTTAAAACTAACGCCTTCTTTATATTCGTACATTTTGTTATCTATATTGACAACATATTTATTTTCTTCTGCTATTTCTAAAAAATTTTTGTTTGGTAATGGAGTTATTAATGTTAAATCTCCTTTAATGTATGAAGTGGGCAGCTTTATTGCTAATATTCAAGAGTCATCTTTGTATGTTAGAAGTCCCATTTCAACTAATTTTAATTTATAAAAATCTATGTTAAATGTTTTAATTTCCTCCGCCGATAAAATACTAGGGTGCAAAATATTATATTTCGCAGACGCTATATTGTCTTGCAATTGTTCTATTTTATTTTCTAAATATTTAAGTTTGAGCATTTGGTCTGTAAATAACATTTGTTTGGCTATTCTGTTGTTTGTTAACCGTGATTCATTAAATGCATATAATACTTTTGTTCTGTCATCTTCTATAGCCTTTTTTAATATATTAATAGTCTCATTGAAATTCTCATTAATATGGATCTGTTTGTTTACAGTTTTTATAATATTATGGTTATTTTTGTCTGTTATTTCTAAATGGTTTAATATTTGTTCTCTGTCGTCTTCGTCCATAAGTCCAAATAACCACTTGTAAGTTGTGCCTACAATATTAACTAAACCCCGTTTTTTCCTAGCGCTAGTTACTGGAATCAGAGTATTTATTTTGGCTCTAATTGTTTTTATTTCTCCATAAAGCATATTTCTACCATCTATATTAAATTGGTCTAAGTTACTCTCTATATTATTTTCTATTTTATCGATTAGATATATTATTTCTTTAGGATGAATAATATGAAGAATTGTTGCTGTTTTATTAACAATTTCTGTTTCCCTTATTTGTATTCTTGCGTATCCTGCTTCATTTTCTATCTGGTTTATTTGAAGTAATGCGTTGATGATTACCAGCGTTGTAATTAATGTCATAGCTTTAGTCAACATTTTCATCCTGAAATTTAAATTTTCGTTTTACTTGTGTTTTGTAAACTTTTTTGAAGTTATTATTTTTGAAGTGAAACTTCTTTTGTCTCGAAGGATGAAACGCTGTGAGGAGTAAAACCATAGCGTTTCATCGATATGTGACGCTACGCCAGCGCCATCTGTTAAAAGCGTGGCGTGGATGAAACGCTGTGAGGAGTAAAACTACGCTAAACTACGTAAAACTCACGCTATGCCAGCGCCATCTGTTAAAAGACTGGCGTGGCGTGTCGTCGTGAATGTAATGCGGTCGTTTATTATTGCATTCTTATCGAATGTAATTTGTAAATATGACATTTAATTGACGGCCGCCGTAGCCGAGTGGGTTGGTGCGTGATCACCATTCGGAATTCACAGAGAGGTCATTGGTTCGAATCTCGGTGAAAGCAAAATTAATGAAAACATTTTTCTAATAGCGGTCGCCCCTCGGCAGGCAATGGCAAACCTCCGAGTGTATTTCTGCCATGAAAAAAATCTGCTCATAAACATATCATAAAACAAAATGAAATAAATGCATAAAAAAAAAAAAAAAAAAAAAATTTCTTGTGATTCGAACCAAGGATTTCGGATCGGAAGCCCACATTGCTAGCCGCTGGGCTATCGCGCTGTGCTGTCGGCGCAAAATAATGTATCATAAATCTGTTTACCATACCAAAGACCATACACTTTGCGAACGCATTTCGGTGGAAACAGTTGACAGTTATCCCAAACACAATATTATATTAGTAACGCGAGACGCGTCATAGAGTGTGTGTGTAGTTTTGAGCAAATCTTACAAACATATTTTGTTTTGTTGATTGATTTCTGTTAAATATGGCATCAAATCAACAAAAACGGAAACCGAAAACAGGTGCTGAACGGCAACGTGAGTATTTGGAGCGTAAAAAATTAAGAGCTACTGTTGAACACCGTGACAGTGAATCCTCCGGTTGTACGATAAGTGATAATTTGTAGTACCAACAACAAGATGCGGAACTACCATTGATGCAGTATTTCATCGATACCTTGATAGATTAGAATGTAGATCATTTTTTACGTATTTCAGTTACCATAAAGCCCTTGTTTCATTTTTGGAAAACGAATCCAATAATGATAATGACAATGCCGAGAACCAAATGTAATTGAGTACAATAAATTCATTTCTTTTTATATTAAAATAAATAAATAATTCTGTTTAATAAAATTCCATTCCATGCTTTCCATGACTTCTGCATGCATTATATTGAAATAATAGTTAAATTATTGATTTGTTGATAAAAGAAGTTTCACTTCAATCGTGCGGGTTCCGTGAACTACCACACACTTTCTTTTTTTTTGAAATTAAATGGTCCCCTTCTCTTTGAAAGTTGTTTATTTTTTTATATTTAGGCTGTGATTTACTAACTCTATAGTTTTTTATATAATTATTTTCGAAATTCTGGTCATTAGTTCTATTATTTTTATTATTCAAGGCTTTTATTTTATCTTCCTTTTCTTTATGTAGTTTTTCAGAAAACTTATTCACATCTTGCTCAGACAGCAAGTTATTTATAAAATCAATCGGTCTTATTCTTGTTGTCGAATGTATTGTGTTGTTATAAGAAATTACTGCTTTGAAGACCTTTCCTTTTAAATCATCATCATTTTTCGCATCAGCGTTAAAAATTCTAACATGTTCATTTAGTGTGGAGTGCAATCTTTCTACATCTGCGTTACCGGTTTTGTTATAGGTTGTAGTTAAATGTAGTTCAATTTTATTATCTTTCAAGAATTCTCTTATCATTGTCGTATCTAGTTCATTATCTGTTACTAGAGTTTTTGGCTTACCTAAATATTGGATTCTTTGTTTGATTGCATCTAATATGGAAACCCATGTTCTGTCATTTAATAGGTGAGCTGTGGCATACTTTGTTAATTTATCGATACTTGTAAGGAACATTATGCCTCTTTGTGGATACCAAATATCAAAGTGAACTATATCATTAGCCTTCCCTGGAGTCTTTGTAACATTAAGATTATGTTTAATAGGATTGCGATCGAATTTCGCTTTATTGCATATTTCGCAATTATTAATGTATTTATTTATTTCTACCTGTAACTTGGGGTAATAATGTGTTCTCTTTATTTCCTCAAATACTTCATTTATGCCTCTGTGATTGTTTTCTAAATGTTTTTCTTCGATCAATGTTAAAAGTTCTCCTCTATCTGTTATATCTTTCAGTATAATATTCGATCTCAGCACTCTCATCTTTGAATTGCTAGCGAAATAGTTTCTGTATAACTCTTGAAAATGTAAAAATAATTTATTGTCAGGGCAATATATTACTGTCAAACCTTTTTGAGGTAAGTTTACGCTCATTATTTCTAAGATGTCACTTTCCGATGTCACATTTATTATGGTTCGAATTTTTTGTTTATATAATATTCTCTTAGTTATTGACTCCTTCTGCGCGTATTTCAAAATTAATTGATTCTTAAATATGTTAATTGAATTTTCTGTTATTTTTATGAAGTAAGTACTGTCAGTCTCTGCACTGTGTACGGTATTTAAATCATCCTCAAATAGTTCATTTAAATTGACTTCTGCATCGACAACGATTCTACTCAAACCATCTGCAATAACATTTTCTTTTCCCTTTATATATTCTATGTTGAAATCGTATTCATTTAATTTTATTTTCCATCTTTGTAGTTTAGAGTTTGGCTCTTTTAAGTTATTCAGCCAAACAAGAGGTCGATGGTCGGTTTTTATTGTAAACTTCCTACCAAATAAGTATGGTCGAAAATATTTTGTTGCCCACACAATAGCTAATAACTCTTTTTCTATTGTACTATAGTTTTTCTCATGACCATTAAGTGATCTACTCGCATAACAAATAACTTTGTTATTTTGCATTAAAACTGCTCCGAGCGCAACATTGCTTGCATCGGTAACCAGTGTGACTTCTTTTCTGAAATCTGGATGTATTAAAATAGGATCAGATTTGATCAGCAACTTTAGTTTTTCAAAAGCTTCAATGTAATATTTATCTTGCAAATTAATTTTTACGTTTTTCTTTAAGTATTTTATTATATGATAGGCAACTTTCGAATAATCCCTTATGAATCTCCTATAATAACCAGTAATTCCAAGAAATGATTTAATTTCCTTTTGGTTTTTAGGAAGTAGAATCTTATCTATTGCTTCCACTTTTTTTGGATTCGGTTTAATGCCTTCTTTTGTTACCAGGTGACCCAAGAATTCTGTTTCTTGTTTCAAAAAATTGCATTTATTCAATTGGACCTTTAAATTCGTTTCTTTCAGACGTGCTAAAATTTTAGTTAGTGATTCTAAATGTTCGTCTACGCTAGTAGAAAATATTAAAATGTCATCTAAGTAAACTATACAGATTTTCCCAATATATTCTTTTAATACTTGGTTCATTAGTCTTTGAAAAGTTGCAGGAGCATTACGTAATCCGAAAGGCATTCTTAGGAATTCGTAATGTCCATTTGCTGTAGAAAATGCTGTTTTGTGTATGTCTCGTTTGTCCATTTCTATCTGATGGAATCCTTTAGCTAGATCGATCGTTGTAAAATACTGACATCTTCCTAATTTATCAAATATTTCTTCCATATTTGGAATAGGAAACCTATCCTCAGTAGTTACGCTGTTCAATTTCCTGTAGTCGATTACAAGGCGCCATTTTTGTTCATTTGACGCACCCAGCTTCTTTGAAACAATCCAAATAGGGCTGTTGTAAGGACTGGCAGATTCTCTAATTATGCCCTGTTCTAGCATTTGTTCGATTTGTTTATTTATTTCATCTTTATGTATCTCTGGATACCTATATATTCTTGAATAAACTGGAATATCATTTTTTGTGTCTATACGATGCTTTACTTGATTAGTAAATGTCAAATTGTCATTTTCCTTATAGAAAACTATTTTATTTTTTCTTAGAATGGTTATCAATTTATTTTTGTCGACGTCGTTTAAATGGTCTGTGTTTATGGATTCGCAGACATTATTATCTTTTACTGAATTTGTAAAGATTTCTATTATATTTCCTTTGTAGCTTCTGTTCATATAAAGCTCTTATTCTTTATTCATAAAAAAATGTACTACAGCATTATTAGTTCTTAACGTTCTATTGGAGTAGTCAATTTTACAATTCAACTTATTCAAAATGTTATTTCCTAAAAGTCCGTCAAAGTTCTTATTAAAATTGCATTCAAGAAATTGGAATGTGCAATTTTCTTCTCTAAATTCTTTAAAGCTTGGTACTGTACATAAAGTTCTGACTTTATATTCATTTGTCATTGAGGTTACTATAGCTTCTATACTCGTTTTCCATTTTGGATTACATATTCCTTCGTTAATCATGCTGAATTCTGCTCCTGTGTCTATTATAAAATATAGTTTTCTTATATGAGTTTCGATCACTATATAGGGAAGCTGTTTACTCCCGTTTCGCAAAAATTTATTTGTGTGTTACCTATGTCCATAGGCTCTGGTTTATCGAACCTGCTACGATTAGTTTATCTAGTTTGGCCTGAATGCGTGCGATTTTGATCACTTCGCTCATTGTATTGCCTATTGTAGTTCTGATAGTAATTGCCACTATAGTTACCAGTATTTCCTGTATTGTAACTTCTTCTGTTGTAAGTATTTGTTTCGTCCCTGCCTTGACCATAGCTCTGAGGGCAATTGAATTTTTTGTAATTATTTTTATAACTATTATAATTTCGAACTTCATTACTTTTAATTCGATTTTTCGCGTCTTGGTTTTGGTTGAAGTTGTAATTGTTTCTAACGTTATCACTAAAATTTTGTCTAAAGCTATAATTTTTTCCCGTTGGTCCATACGCTGTATAATGTTGTTGCCTGGTGTCTACAATTATTTTATAAGTTGCTTCTAGAGTTTCCGGATTCCTCCCATATATCATCGTTTTCGTCGGCTCTGGTAAATTTTCCTTGAAAATTTTTAAAGCTATTCTGTTGATCTCGTTTGTCGTATAAATTCCGTCGTTATGCGTTAGGTTTCTGTTATGTAACCTATTTACTAATTGAGTAACGTTGTAGTGATAGTTTTCAATAGTACCATACACTTTTAACATTTTTAATTTATCCATTAAATTGTTGGTATTTTCTTTTTCACCAAAGTTATTTTTTAAAATTTCTCTTAATTCGGCCCAATTTCGCGTATTTGTGTGCCGGTGCAAAACTTTTCGTGTGTCGCCTACACACTTGTTTTTAATGTAATCGAACAACACCTTTTTATTATTTGCGTCAAACGCTTACACTGACGGCAGAATATTCTCTATTTGTGTAAAGAAGTCAGGCAACTGATCAACATCTTTGCCGTTGAACTCACTTATTTGTTTTATACAGTTTAATACAAGAGTAAACATTCTTATTGTATTTTCATCCATGTTTTTTTTTTTTTTTTTTTATTGTTACTGATTGATTTTTATTATTGTAATTAATTACTTCTATTTAGTAATTAATTAGATATATGTGTATTTTTTCTGTTGGTATAGTTCAGAGAAAGTGTGTGAGTTTATTTTTAAATATCTTTCGATTATATGCACTTGTACGTATTTATTTATTTGTTGTTATCATTCCGAGCTTCTTTTAGATTGAATGCGACATTGCTACTCGTTTGCATAAAAAGTTAATTTCAAAGTTTTAAGAAATGAAACGCACAGTTCTATTTTTTTTCTTACAGCATTTACATGTGACTCATTTGCATTGGTGCTATACTTTAGCTTGTTGATATTTTTGCGCTCAAACTTTTTTTTTTTTTTTGCACTTAAAAATAAAGGTATCTTACTTAGTTTGATAGTCCTTCCTTGGTTTAATTAGATGCTTGAAGTAGTCCTTCCTTGGCTTAGTTTGATGTTCGAATTAGTCCTTCCTTGGCTTAATTTGATGTTCGAATTTTGTAAGCTTAATTTGATGCTTGAAGTAATCCTTCTTTGGATTAATCTTATGATCGAATTTATTTTTCTTTTCCTCGTCGCCAGTTATGTGTTGAATTGAAAGAAGTCTTCCTTCTTCGGTAGTTTTCTTCAACTGCACTTTATTTTCGCTTCCAAACAAACAATTTACAAAAAACTAACATTAGAAATACAATATATGTTTTTTGTTGGCATTTCGTGAGAACGCTTTTTGTGATCCGTTCACATGCCGAATTTGAAACTTTAATAACATACACCTGCATTTTGTTTACGTTTATGTCACGTCTTTAGAACTCGCGCGTATTGTAAATATTTGGATTTACATATTTATATATTTATGTATGCAAGCATGTCTTTATGTTTATGTATGTAAGTATGTCTTTATGGAGGTGTCTCAAGTGGCCCATATATGACTATATCCGTATAGGAGTTTAAGATGGTTGAATGTCCATGTGTGACAGTCTTCCATTGTGAGCTCGCTCTGAGCCTTAAGCAGAACAGGCCGCTGAGTATTTGCAGAAGAGATCTAGGAGTGGCAGATATAATGTGATATCCAAAGCCGTAGACGGCGTGGTTTTCATGACGCCACATTGGGGCGGGTTGATTTAAAAATCGCTCATTGCTCTGTGAAAATCGTATTCTAAGGATCAAAATAAGAAACTTTGCCGAAGGAACCCTACCTCTAAAACAAATTGTGATGTCCCCCAATTTGGGTCGAACGAAAAATCCCACTTTGACCCATTTAGAGTGCTCCAATCGAGTCCAAATGTATGACCGACCCCCACTAACTTTGGACGGCCGATCCATGCCAGTGGCACACCCTCTGGAACTCCCCTGGGGGGTTCCCCATACAATCATTTGAAAATATCACCATTTTTGGCTTTTACATGAGAAAAGAAACTAAAAAGTTCGACCCAAATTGGGGGACATCAGAATTCGTTTTAGAGGTATGGTTCCTTCGGCAAAGTTTCTTATTTTGATCCCTAGAATATGATTTTCACAGAGCAATGGGCGATTTTTTTGCCTCCCCACAAATCGAGCCGGCCTACGCCACATATTGCTAATTCCGCTGATCTCTGCACCTTATTCAATAAATTAGACAACACCACCAGACAACAGTTCCATATAGAAGAATGGGTCTGACGACAGCAGTATAAAGCCAATGAGCAACCTTAGGTTTAATTCCCCAGGTCTTACCTAAAGCTCTTTTACAGGCATAAAACGCTAAGTTCGCTTTCCTAACACTCATTATTATAAACAATATGAAGAAAAGGCAAAGAGAAGTAATAGCTGCTAGTAAAAGACAGTTGAAGGAAATCCATGAATGGTGTCTAAGAATGACGCTAAAGCGCTTCTCTTAGAAAAAAATTATGCTGTTCACCTTTAATAACATAATGACGACCGAGTGGGATATCCATTCTCTGAGATCAATGCAGTCGACGCCTTCTTGGCAAGCTCACCAGCAACCTCCTTACATAAGTTGATCAGTTTGGATCTGCACCATGGCGTCGTCAGTACTTTGATATCAGCTCGACTATCAGAAAAAATTACTATCGGATAGACGTCTACTGAAGTTACAAAAATAATGGAAGCAATTTGTATGCGAAATTCTATATTACATTTTATAATAAGCAATAACAGGTTAATAATAATTAGGTTACTTCGCTCTGCACCCGAAAGATATATATCTTACAAAACCTGCTGAGGTACCCTATAGTTTTTACAAATTTTATCACATTCTGGGGCTTATTGTTCCATAATTATGTGATGTAGCCGTTTTCTGCCTAGTACAGGACATTTACAAAGAATCTGATCTGAACTTTCAGTATCCATTTCACAGAATCGATAATATTCTCAGAGAGACTAACTTTGTTTAAGTGATTTCTAAGGCTACAGTGACCTGTGAGGCAACCAGTTAAAAGTCTTAAATCGACTCTGCTGAGTGAAAGTAGCTTATCAGAAATGCCTCTGTCTAGAAGTTAGGAACTATTTCGCTGGTCACTGACCAATATTATTTCGCCAGTTTTTCACGAATTTCTTCTTCTTCCACCTCCTGAGAAGCTCCTTAATATGGCTCTTTATAAGTCCATAGTAAATTCCCTTATATCCTTCGTGTCCAGGAACCCAACCTAATAAAATACTGTGTTCAAGTGTCCTAACGTGTTGAGGCGGTTCAGGCAGTCAGATACCATTTTTGATGTGATTACAGTTGATAGAAGTGTCTTAAAAGCCGACTATTTGAAGGTTTGTAATTGTGGGTTGCTCTCATTTTGCTATTGAGACATTCCCTCATACATATGTCAATTATGAATATATCTGCCTGGAAATTGTTGGGTAAAAATTCACCGGAATCGATTTTTCTAAATTTAGGCCTATTGATTCTCGCCCTTGTTCTACCATCTTCTAATTTTGACTCATCAGTATACCATAACTGTGATCCAGTCTAAAAGATGACAGAATTATTTTTCTACGCCATAGGTTCATTAATAAGAACTTGAAAGATCCCAAAGCGAATGGGTTTAGGGGATCATGCAGCCACCATGTGAAGAATAGGAGTGTGGCGGCAGTCTTCTAAGATCTTTAGATGACCTTCCAGTCGCCACACATTAGATCAGAGTTGCCTTTTAGTCTTAAGGCGCTCAAATGTGCTTCTTTAAGATGGGAAGCGGTGGTATGCATAGGTACACGCCGAGTGTGTCAGTTGGGCAGGGTTTCATTGCTCCTGTTATACCGACACAGACAACTTGTTGGTTCATTTCCGCCTTTCATTCCTTAACTTTAGGGCACCAGGCAAGGGAAGCGTAAGTGATTATAGGTTTAACAACTGTAGTAAATGTCCAGTAAGCCATTCTGAGACTCAGTTCCCATGTTTTTCCAAAATAAGTAACTATTTCAAGATGAAAGTTCCAAGTGAGCGTTTCGTCAGGGTTGATGCCAAGTTAGTTCGCTTCTGTGGAGAGTTCAAGAATTGATTCATGTGGGTCAGGGTATTTAATGTTGATATTCAATTTCCTAGTGGACAGAAGGAGCGCAAAAGGCGCATGATCTCACACCAAAGCAGGAACAAGTCAAACTTGAGAGTTACTTCGCTTGGCCGAAAGCTGTCAATTTCCGAACATTGTGTTTTCTGACCAGAAATTTTTTGAAATTGAGCTACTCGTAAACACCTAAAACGATACGATTTATTTGACCGACCGTTCATACGAGAATTTGTGTCATCGATTGGCAACATCCGCCACAGGCAATTGTTTGAGCCGCTGGCGTCAAGGTAAATGCGAAGTATTATCGGGAAAGTATTCTGGAGGTTGCTTTGAAGCCGTGGGCAGATAAACATTTCGGTCGCAGAGCATGGACGTTTCAACAGGACTCGGCACCGTCTCACAAAGCTTGAATGAATCCAGAATGGCTAAAACACAACGTTCCGAACTTCATAATACTCACACAATGGCTCTCAAATTCAACAGACGCGAATCCGATGGATTATTCTCTTTGAGCCAGTTCGCGGAGCAAGGTCCGAACTAAAAAAATCACCAGCTTCGAGGTGCTGAAAAAACCCATTGTCCGCGAGTGGTCCAAAATACCTGCAATTTTGTATTATTTTCAGATATTTTTTACTTTGAATAGAATGAAAATAATTGTCCAAATTAAATGTACAGCCTTTTTAATTGGTTACACTTCGAGTGCCGGACGCTTACTAAACATCATATTTTTGGGTGTTTGGCCGAGCGTCTCCTCCTATTTGTGGGGTGCTTCTTGATGTTGTTGCATAAATGGATGGGCCTACAGGTTTCAATTCAACTTCGAACGCCAAATGGTTTCTATAAGGAGCTTTTCCATGGCAGAAATACACTCGGAGGTTTGCCACTGCCTATCGAGAGACGATCGCTATTAGAAAAAACTTTTTCTTCATTTTGGTCTTTCACCGAGATTCGAACCTACGTTCTACGAATTACGACTGGTAGTCACGCACGACCCTTTTGTCTATGGCGGTCGCCTATTCGCCGGTATTTACGAAAATATTGATTATAATAAAAAAATGAATATTAAAAAATATTATAAATATATAAAAATAGTACAATTAAAATCACACAATCACACGTGCAATGTATGCCACATGAAGTGCAACATGAAATATTTCATTAACGCTAATTAATCGATTTTCAAAGTGTTGGCTGACAAAATTCCCATGAGCTCACATTTACTGAGGTCCGGCGTATATCAATGCAGTGAATTGCATGTGCTTCTATAATCGCATTTGCGTTGAGCTTTGTGATTTGCTGGTAAAAGTATGCCAGAGCCATGCTTTTCTAAGGTAGGCGAAATCTCAAGCGGCGCTCATTTCAGATCCTCAAGAGAATATCTGAACAAAATTAAGTTAACTTAAGTTATTAAGTCACTTAGTAAGCCGTTAAAGCCTTAGTTTAATCGGGTAAGTCAAACTATAAAAGACTATTATATTCAGTACGTGGTATTCTCTGTTGTAGTATCCGTTGTTTTTTAAGGGGTTAGGGGTAGTCCGAATTTTCAAAAAATTGCATCTGTTTTTTGCAGTTTCTTAAAGTATAATATCTTAAAAATATTGTGTGAAAATTTGAAGTGAACCCGACAAATACTTTTCGAGTTATTCAACAATTAACAAAGGGTGCTCGGGCGCTCCGGAGCGTTCGACAGTAAGCAGCTGGATGCTGCACGTATGAAAGTGGCAAATAAGAGCGCTAACGATAACACTCGAGACTATACTTATACGTAGGCAACAGCAAAACGATATTTTGGAAGCTGCTATGACGGCTGAAGAACTATTATATGGCCCAGGAATAGATGGCACAGTGGAAAAAATTAAATAATTCGTATAATTCTACATAAATCGAAAGCAAAACTTTAAATGCTTTTGGAACTGGTGCTTTTGAAAAACATAAAAAACTCGTGCCTGTTCGAAGGATTTTTTTTTTCAAAAATTTCGATTTTTCGAAGATCTGAAAAATATTTCCGGAGGCCGCCATTTTGTTAATTTAAAAACAAAGCTTCGATCAGGCTCAAGTTTTTCTATTAATAAAATTAATTTATCTTGTCCGATTGGACTTGTGATGATCACCGCAAGGAGCTTCTGGAGAAACGGGCTGCACACAAGCAAAGATAACTTTTACAATTATTATTTTTTTTTTTAATTTTGCTAAGGTCAAGTCGATGATGTATTAATGTTTTGTTTTTATTTGTGTAAAATAAAGCAATTGACTAGCAAAAAAATTATTGAAAATCATCATTTTTTCGAACCTCTGACTACCCCTACCTACTCCTTAAGAATTTTTGGAATGAATTTTGTTTTATTATAATCTGGTAGATAATTTCATGGCATTTATTTTTTGAACAAGATATCCCGCATATGGCCGCCACGGTCCAATTAGATCGGTTAAATTTTTACCCACTTTTTTCAATAATTCTAAATAATATAGCTAAATCAGCAAAAATGCAACGCAAACAAGGGTAATTTGGTTTCAGTTCTTGTCCGAGCCCTATTTTATAGGCACGCCTGATGTCTGGACAGCGTGTTGTACCTATAAACCCACGTCTCGCCTCCAGTAAGGAAGCGTTTGGTGAATGTTGGTACGGATTCTACCTGGGAAATCAAGTCTTTGGCGATATCAAAGCGGTCCTTCTTTTGCATGAAATTCAGTTACTTTGGGGCCAACTTTACAGCAGCACGGCGCAAACCCAAATCAATAACTACAATGTCCTGATCGAATCCACAGGCAATTTTCGAGTCCCCTGTCAGCTCTTTGAAGTTTCTTCTTTCACTTTATTGATATTTTTATCAGATTGCAATGCCCATAGCCTGTCACTATGTTCGTCATCCTCGATGGACTCACGAGCTCTTCTAAAGCGTTCATCATGCCACTCGTAAACGGCTGTCGGCTCTTTTCCTTGGAGTATCATTACAGTTTCTCAACATTTCTAAGGTTTTCGATCATTGAATCTGCATCGCATTTTTAGCGAAAAAAACTGTAACAAATCTGAAACACGCGCAGAGGTAGATTTTCTCAAGACGACGTAACTTTTACAAATGTCAGACAATGCCGATACAATTTTTGTAGGATTGTAAATCGCAGATGTGGCAACGTAACAAAAAAAGAACAGAATTCAAATCAGAGCGTCACCTAGTGGTTGTTCCGGGAAGTTTTTGTTCAAAGTGATACATGCGACCTGTATTCAATTCACTTTAGCTGTCTAGTATCTAGCCAACAGAGATATTAAAAATTGCATCCCTCGTGCAAAGCCACACTGGACATTTCAGCCTTGTCATATTCCGCCACATAATGGCATACTAAATATATAAGCCTTACCACTCACACAGCTTATTCTATTCCATTTAGAGCGGCTCTTATTGTACAGTCCTATTCATAGTATACATACACACATACAAATATGCGCAATGAGCGTCGAGTAATCAGTTTTCAGCAAGACGATATGACGAGTGTTGGTTTATAGCAATTTTGCTGCCCATTGAACACCTTGGCATGAATTTAAAGCCGAGATTATTAAAAATCTTTGCAATCATCCACCCTCGTCAGCCCATCCAATTTCATTTCTCATTTCACGATTTTCATGTGCTGCTCTTTTTTCCAAGAGCCTTGCCATTTCAGCACGTTCCTATCAACCAATCCATGACTGCATTGAGCCTGTTGCGCAATTCACAATAGTTCAGCCGTCTGCGGTCGGATTATATTTTCTATTAGATTTTGCATGTTCATTTCACATTCGAGATTTTCAACACGTCCAACGCTAATGCGAACAGCAGCTCTTTTATGCAAGCCACGACACCTCATCTTCAGCGCCACCACTTCCACTTCATCCCGCTTTTGCCAACGTCTCAAAATATCTTATCTGCCTGGGTGTCGATACGCTGCGCAATGCCTTATTGATTGCTTTCATTTCATCATTATTGTACGTGTGCAACTGCAGCCGCACCTTCAATCACAATATTGCTCGAATAGATTTGCTAGCTGGTTGTCCGTCTTCGACAACAACAAAGGGCAGCACTTCAATTTCCACATAGTCATTGCCGCAATGTTGCACGCATTGCCGACGTTGTACTCGCAGCTATGGTAGTCAATTCAGCCGACAAGGATTCACACTCGATTTGGTGACACACACACCACTATACGAAATCATTATCTGTATGTGTAAGCAAATGTGTGTGCAATTGCCACATCGCAACTAGTGTCGGCGTATCTGTGGCACAAGGATGCTAGAATGCCATTGAATTTAGCATAAAGCATTTGGAATCCGACTTTTTGGATATGGCAGCTTGTGGTTGACTGGTAGATGGCAGGCGCCATGTGGGCTTTTGACCATGGCCAACTACCAACTATCACGCAACAGTATTGCTAGTGTGTGCAGCGCATGGCGTCATGGCTTTGTTGCCTCCTTTTATTTGCAGAGTTGTGATTATTATTTCCAAGTCGGATTTGCCAATCATTTCCAATATTGCCGGGACAAGTGCGTGCGAATGCAGAGGAAATGAGCGCAAAAGCTCTCGTGTTTTTGCATTGGGCTTATTGAGGCCTGGTTAATATCGATTTAGTCTTAACTAAGGTGTAATAGCTTGGATGATGAAAATATCCGTTGAGACGTCCCTTGGAGTGTTAGAGAGTAAGATTCTGCGTAAAATTTTTAGACCTTTGCACGTTGGTAACGGCGAATATTGCAGGTGATGGAACGATGAGCTGTATGAGCTTTACGACGACATAGACATAGCGCAGCGAAGAAAGATCCAGCGACTACGTTGGCTGGGTCATGTCGTCCGAATACATGCAAAAGCACCGGCCCGCAAAGTATTCGATGCGATACCAGCTGGTGGTGACAGAGGGAGAAGAAGAACTTCTCTACGTTGAAAAGATCAAGTGGAGAAGGACTTAGCTTCACTTGGTGTGTCCAACTAGCGCCGGTTAGCACGAGAAAGAAATGACTGGTGCACTTTGTTAAACGGACGAACAAAATCGCGTAAGCGGCTATCGTGCCAATCAAGAAGAAGAAGGATTCAGGGTATTTTTAGGTGATGAAAAATTTGTTTAATGAAATACTTTTAAAGTTTAAGGAAGAAGTGTCTCCCATAAAATGAAAGTGATTTTGTTTATTTACTTATTTTTGAAGTGAAACTTCTTAGACGTCGATGGACGAGCGAGAATGGAGAGTAAAATTTGAAGGCCATGCAACGTTTTGGGCATTTTCGTTCCGCGAGAGAGAAAAAAGATACAACGTAGAGGAAAAGAAGAGAGAGAGAGATATACCTTATATATATATTAAATACACTTTAGGCTATTTTTCCTGAGTTTTTCCTTGTGGTTGTTAATTTTTAGTGAGAAATAACACTGTCTACTTTTTGGCGCTTGTTTGTTGGTGCACACTTGTAGGAAATATATTTTGGGTGCCTACTTTTTGGCGTTATATTTCCTTGGTGCCTATTGTTTGGGGCGTTTTTTGGTCCCAATTTTTTTTGGAGTTTTCTTTTGGTGCCTACTTTTTGGCGCTTATTACCGTTTCCTCGCTAGTGCTTGTGCGTACTATAAAGTGCTATCCATTCCGCCGTCGGATGTATTGGTATTGCCTTGCGGTAATTTGGGCCGTTACTGCGGTCCTGGAATCGCTGCGTTTGTGGGGGTGATAAACGCTGGGAATAGTGCGCGTTGTTGCCACGGTTTGTGTCCGGCGTTTACCAACACCGGTCGACCCTTCCCTGTTTTTTGTAAATTTTGTCTATTTGTATTCTCCGCCAATGTTGTAAATTTATTTAGATATATATTTGTTTTCTCTCTCTCTCTCTCTCTCTCTCTCTCTCTCTCTATTCAGATATATATTTGTTCTCTCTTTCTCTCTCTCTATTTAGATATATATTTGTTCTCTCTCTCTCTCTTTCTCTCTCTCTCTCGGATCTCTCCTTTTTTCTTTGTCTGCCTTAAAAGTTTCACTTCTATTATGTGTACTACGCTACACGCACTTTTTTATGACAATAATGAGATGTTTTGAAGTACTCCCAAATCAATCCTGCTTATATAAATCTTAATTATCAAATCACCCTTGAATCACATTATACATTTCAAAAATACTTTGGCGGAAGTTTTCAAATATAATAAATTATAATTTCGAAGGAAAAGCAGTACAAATTAATTTTTTTCTATTTTTAATTTTTTGGAAGCGAATGTTAGGTTAAGTTAAGTTTTTGTGGCAGTCGGTTTAGCGTAGCCAACTCACTTAAATGGGGTTCTTATTTACATACGTAAGTGTTTATTCACCCCTGGCACCATTTAGACGCTCTTATGAAGCGTAGGGATAGGTTTTAAACAAACACCGGATAGTTCCGTAAGAGTTGGAAAATAGTGTTTTCCCAACAACCTTGCTCTACTCCTAACTAAGGCTGGACAACCACTGAGAGTGTGCTACTGTTTCCTCCTCTTCTTCGTCTCTACAACTTTGGCTGTGGTATACACACGAATGCATTGTGAAATATTTGCCGTTCGGAGTCAGCTTACTACCTTCGTTACTTTTCAGCCCTAACTTTCCATACTACAGTCTGATTTCCACCCGAAAAACATACCTTTTTTCAAAAGTCCGCCATTTTGTTACAATATTTTTCAAAAAAATTTTGCAATTGTAGCACCTGCTAGAATGACAAGCCTACAGAACAATAGTCAGTTTAACTTTTTCATTTCAGATGTCCTGAAGAGCAAAAATCCTGCTGACAAGCCACCTATCTTTTTTTTAAGACGTTTACTTTGGTGTCACAGTACCACAAAAAAATATGTAAAAAAAAATTGCTTTTGTATGCTATTTGATATCACTAATAACATTCTATAAAATAAAAACGATCGTATTTTATTTTCTTAAAAAAAAATCCTGAGAAATATCTATAAAAAATGAGTATTTGACCAGACTACTACCTTAAAACTTTACGTATCTCCTTTTGGGGAACAACATCAAGACGCACGCCACGAATAGGAGGAGGAGGTCGACCGAACATCAAAGAATATATATAGTATTTGACGTTATATAGTTATTTGACGCGCTATATTTACCCTGCCGTTATCACTCAAAAGCTAAAGCTTCCTCATTCAAAAGAATATGTACAACACTGCGTATGAGTAACTTTTCTGCTTTACTACTACGCTAAGGAAAATAGAGAAACATAAATGTGGATCGGCCAAACACCAAATAAAGGGTGTAAGCGCTCAATACGTGTGTATAATCAACTAATTTAAAATATGAAAACATTTGCCACATCCCGCATTGATTATGAAAAAATAGTTGAGAAAAAATAGAGCTATAAAAAATATTAATTATTGAAATTAAATTGGTATGCATTATGCAAAAATCCAGTAAAAACCATAAATCACTTTCTATGCACATAAAGCTGGCGATTACAATGTATTTATTGTATTTATAAAAAAATGTAAATAAATAGAGTAAGGTGGCGCAAAATTAATCATCCAATTTTGTTTTCGAATAACTTTTTCACCAAATAAAAAAAGCGATTTTGAGTGATGGAAATCTTTGCATACTACAACTGTCTGGTGCGCATGTGTCAAATATGACTGACGTACAATGCCATATGCAAAAATTATACATCTTCCTGCAACGTGATTAATTTTGCGCCACCTTGTATATCTACACAATTTTTTTCGGTAGCGCATAACAGTGATTTAACCACGCTAGTGGATATTTGGCCTTGTAAATTCTAAATCCGGTTGATATTTTCGTTTTTTGCCATTGTGAGCTTTTTGCGGTTTTGCGCATACTTTCCTACAAATGCATCTACGCGCGTATGTGCAAAATTGTCATTGTAACGAAATTGAAAATTAAAATGTTCAGTGGGACAAGTAAGCCTTTTGTAAGTTTGTTGTGATTTTGAAAACATATTTATTTGTTTAAATATGCAAATTTATTGTTACTAATGGAAATTAATTGTATTTTCTTGCTGAAGAATTAAGTTAGATTTTCAAATTTAATTATAGCTTACAAAAGTAGCATATTACTAAGTAATATTTAATTTTAAAATAAAATTCCAATAAACATTTCATAATTTGCTCTATTTAATTAATTGCATTTTTTTTTTTTTTGTTTTTAAATGAATTTTTTCATTTTTCAATTAAAATCTGGATGTTGGTAATTATATTTGGGTTAGGGTAGGTTAAGGTTAATTGGTTAATTGCACTTGAGAAGTTGACACGGAGCTCTCAAAACCCCATTATAAAGAAGCTCATTTAGAAAATGATATTTTCTCCAAGCTTACATTCATTGCTTTTTACGCGTTCACTGCATTCTGGCGAAATGACTCTCTTTTGAATATCAAACAGCCCCAATTGTTGCATGATTCACGTTGTTGGTGAAATGCTGTAGTTAAGGTTTTCAAAAACTCAGAAGCCTCGCTTTGGTACAATTAATAAAGTCCAATTGGTTAAACTCCATTAAAACGGTCCTCCAATCTCCAACGGACATCCAATGAGTCGGTCCTGCTGAAGCACGTGTACTATAAATATAATACAATGTCACCGGTACAACAACTTTGCTAGCGATCTTTTTTTTTTTTTGTCGGGACAACTAGCAAGTAGAGCACTCAGACACAATTAAGTCCATTATACTGCACTCGGATTCCCTTTTAATTTTCTTTAAATCTACTCGACCTCCGAAGAATACTGACTAGATCTTATGGGGCCAAGATGGTCGCTTCTTAACACATCAACGCCAAAGACCTCAAACCTGATTCGGGCGAGGGCGGGGCAGACGCACAAAAAATGGGCCCCCGTCTCATCTTCCTCTTCACAAGCTCGGCAGATTTCACTGTCTGAGATGCCTACCTTCTCCATGTGCCTCGCCAACAGAAAGTGGCCCGTCATCAGTTCAACCAGCTGTCTGCAGTCCTTTCTGCTTAATGATAGGAGGATTGACAGTCGGTCGGACATGACAGGTAACATCAGTTTAGTTGACCTGCAGCCTCTCTCAGCCTGCCAAGCTCGCTTGTGGGTTGTAGTAACTCATTTGCTAACCGTGGTTTTGATGGCTGCAGAAGGGAGGGGCACAACAAAGTTCATCGTTTCTTGAACAGCATACACTTCCGCTTGTAACACAGATGCATGTATTTCAAGAGCGGAGTGTAGTTTTGTCCCGCTTGATTCCACGTAGACACCAGCGCCAGAACCGTGCTCGGTCCTGGAGGCATTCGCGAAAATATGAGAAGAGTGTTTGCCGGGCTCATTTTCTGAGTTTGCCCACAGTTGAACCTCTGGTATCTCTTGTCAATCACGACTCTGGATGGCATGGAGTCAATGGGCATGGTGAGGAACGTTGGATCGAAGTCCATGTCTACTCTGTTGTCCAATGCCGGTCAGAGGCCGTACCAGTTTCCACTATGTTTCAGCTTGCAGATGGCCTTCAAGGTCTCACCTTGGATGAAAGCATCTAATGGTGGTAGACCAACTAGAGCATCTAATGCCGGACCTGAAGTAGTCGGAAAAGTTCAGGTGCAACAGATGGGCACAGCGCGTTTTCCTCCTTTTGGTAAAGAGGACAATACCAGTTTTATTGGGGCTTGCTAACGATCACGGAGGTATTTTTATTAAAACGAATGCAGTCGATGGGAAGGTAAATAAGTTGCTAAGTTCCCAGCTCGTGATTACCAGTACAGAAGAGTTAATAAAGTTACGCGACCGTCACCAATGTGGAGTCCGATGTCATCCGATACCCTAATTTGTGCCGCTAAGCAGCTTCAGTTAGATCTTAACCCAGATTGGTACCGATTGACAAGCAGATTTCGACTAAGAAAAGAATTTATTTGTGCATGTCTTATGCACTTGCAAGTACCTTGAGCAAAGATGATAGTATTGCGATGAGACCAAAGTCCCCAAAGTTTCTTAACCGGAATAATTTTAGCCGACTGCTAACAGTGAGGAAAACCAGTTTGTCGTTTTTGGCCAAGTCCGAAATGGCGCGCCAGCTGTTTCTGTCCTGCGCTCGTTGGTGCCAGTTGGAAATTTCGAGTGAAGACAGGTCCTGCAATACTTGGTCTTTCCAACGGAGATGTCGTCTTCCTCTTCCTCGCCTTCCTTTTTGGGGTAGAGTATCGTAAATTCGCCTTGCTGGAGCGTTTTTTTTCATACGGGTGACATGGCGAAGCCAGCGCAGCCGCTGTATTTTTACACGCTTAACTATATCCATGTCCCTATATAGCTCATAGAACTCGCTATTCCACCGTACGCGGTACTCCTCACTAACGCCAAAGATCTTACGTAGAATTCTTCTCTCGAAAGCTCCCAACACTTTTTCATCAGCTATTGACATCGTCCATGCTTCTGCGCCATATACATATTACGACGGGAATGATGAGCGTTTTGTAGAGTGCCAGCTCAGTTTAGTCCTTCGAGAGAATGCTCTACTTCTCAGTTTTGCCAAAACTTGGTAATAAGTCCCTAAGCTACAATTATCAAGCACACCGTATATTTATTTACATATGAATAAACAACTTTCATACTCCTATTACTTTATCGGAAGTTAAGTATCTTAGAGTAGTACTCAACTCCAAACTCCATTGAACGTTGTATATTTGAAATCGAGCGAAGAAGGCAAGCCTAGCTTTCTACTCTTGCAAATCAAAGTTCAGCAAAAATGACTACTCAAGCCACAGATCAATCCTTGGATGTAAAACGCAGTAGTTCTGACAATTTTAATATACGGAGGCGTAGTTTGGTGGGAAGCTCTTCAGAAGGGCCACAATATCACTCAACTCTAGAGAGTGCAAAGGACTGCTTGTTATGGCATGACGGGAGCATTTAGAACTTGTCCCAAGGCTGACCTTAATCCCGTTTTGCACTTACTTCCTTTTACGTTATTTCCATCACTGCTTAAAGTGCAACCAGCTTCAAGGACCTTGGCTCCTGGAGGCAATCTCTCAAGGGACATGATAGCATTTTTAGACAGTTAACAGCGCCATTCTCCGAACTTCGCACAGATCTGCTCTATTCGCAAACTGGAGTTTGAAGGTCGTCCCGGACAATCTTTCTAAGTAGGCAGGATTGTACCGAGTGGAAAATCTGTACGGAGGCTGATACCTCTGCCTTCACTAACAGTGCCAAGATGGAATCGGGAGTCACGGCAGGAGTTTTCTCCAATTCAACAAATTATCTTTGGCCTTTATACTACCGAACGCTGCTAGTGTTTTTCAGGCAGAAGTCTTTGCGATTCTGCAGGCACGCAGAATGCTCAAGGAACGCGGAAGCGAGGGAGATATTAAAATATTTTCCAAAATATCAATCTGCGATCCAGGCACTGATGACGCCATGGTGTAGATCCAAACTGATCAACTAATCTGGGATCCAGGACAAAGAAACATAGATGGAAATGAAATTGTTGATGAGTTTGCCAGGAAGAGATCAACTGAATTTGTCTCAGATGTCTCCTGCCCAGACATCGGCATCCCCCTGACTGTTGTTAAAGGGAAACTGCACAACTTATTTCTCATAAAAGCTCTGAACAGATGGAACTCCATTTCTTCGTGTGTTATTTCGAAAACCCTGTGGGCCCAATACATAAGACGGAGGACTCAGAAACTCCTGGGAATTTTACGCTATTCAATTTTCATACGCGTAGCTATGGTAGATAGGTAGGTTAGATGGCAAGAGTACACCAGGTATACTACAAGTAGCACTTACGTGCCGTTTCGATACCATAATGTGGACCACTACCTGAGAAAAAATTTAGGGAAGAGAAAACCGACTACAGCCATCCAGTGCTGTTGATGTAGTGGAGAAGATAAAAGGGATCTAGGCTAGAGAATTTCTTAAAGCCATCCTCAAAGGGCACGCTAAGGAATCTCAAGCGCCTAGCCGCCAGAGCCGGACATTTGCAGAGAAAATATTCAACAGTCTCTTTCTCTGCAGGATCTCCACAGCTTCTGCAATAGGGGTTGTACCGAATTCCATGAGTACCGATCACCCAGTGACCAGTGAACACTGCAATGAGTTTAAAAATTAAATGGCACGGGAGTCCCATCACCTTAAGCGTTCTGTTTTTATCGTATTGAGGCCATAGTGTTTTCGGAATAGTACACGATGAGACAGACATCCATCTGTTTTGCGCTTTTTTTAGAAGGAAATTGTGTAGTTTCCCTTTAACAATGGTCAAGGGGACACCGGTTCCTGAGAAGGGGACAACTGAAACCGGTTCTGTTGACCCCTTTCCTGGCAAGCTCATCGGCAATTTCATTCCCCTCTATACTCTTGTGCCCAAAAACGCAGATAAAGGAAATGTTTCCTGATAGTTCGAGATGTTTCAGTACCTCCTTACAGGAGTTTACGAGAAGAGAGCTGCAATACGGCGACAAACAGGGCATTGATCGCAGCTTCACTATCGGAAAAAATATTAATGTCTTCCTCCCAACAGCGATCCCTGAGCATTTTGGATACTTGCTTGATCGCAAAGACCTCTACTTGAAAAGCGCTGCTCGTTTCCGGCAGTTTAAAGGAGACCGAAATGCTAGCTGATTTAGAGAAAACTCCCGCTCCCACTCCAGATTCCATCTTAGATCTGTCAGTGAAAACAGAGGCGCCTGTATCTGTGCCGACCGTCCTCTCTTTCCAATCTTGCCTGCTCGAAAAGATAGCTCTAGCACAACCCTCAAAAACCAGTTTGCGGATGGAGAAATCAGTGCGAAGTACTAAGAAGGAAGAAGAGCTCTGCTTCAATGTGCTACTATGTCCTACAGGAAGTTACCTATGGTAACTGGTCATTAAGCAGTCGATACCCACGCAGAAAAACTAGGTTTACCACTTAATCCACATTGCGGAAGCTGTGCGGACCTTTCAGACAAGGAGACTGTTGGCTCTTTCTTCGTAAATGTCCGAGTTTGCAGCCAGACGATTAAGGTCTCTGAATGCTCCTTTCTTGGACAGCCTGGGACTGTGCAACATCCTAAATCCCATCAATCTTCTTCATTGCATCAACAGCTCTGGCCAGCTGTAGATATCTGCCCGTTAGAGGTCTCATAATGGTATCAAATGGGCGATCGAATCATCCTCTATTCCACCCAATCATCACCTACCTACTTTCACAACTTATACATACTTTGTTGCAAAAATATCTTACCCTGATCGGTACAGTAGCAGCTAACAAGAAATAAATTGCAGTAAAATATTAAATTTCTCCCAAACTTTAGAATTTCTATGGAAAGCCTGTTGCAAAAAAATATAATCAATTTTCAATGGCCAATGATATAAGCACAATTAGTAGTACGTATACATCAAGTTTGTCTCAATAAATTTATGTGCTTCAGTGTTCTGCGTCAGCCACTTTACATAAATTTTCAATGTAATTAATTTCCAATATATGTTGCTACTTCACACCCGGCAGCTATAGCACAGGCAACAAAGCAGTAAATGCAGCAACAGCACAGCAGAGTACAACAAATAATCTTATATACTTGTATGTATGTGTGCTTGTGTGTGTAAGTAAGAAGCACAGCAGCAACAACTGCGCTTTAGTCAAACCAAACCCTTTGGCCTTAAGTCAAGTCGACTGCAAGTCAATGGCATCGAGTGCGCTCAGAAATAATTTCAAGTATCGATGTTGCTGCAACAAGGCAGGAATAATCGATTTGCATAAATCTTCAAAAAGCTTAAGTAAGCATAGAAAATTAAACGCAAGCATACAGAGATGTAACTACCATAGAATTCCGAGGAGTACTTTCAACTTCGAGCATAAGAAGTCAGTGCTTCAAAGCATGAAGTGAAAGAGTCAAAGCGGCGAGAAGTTGCTTTCTATGCCTTTGCACTTGCAGCAACAGCCAAGTGCCTTCAAATGTGCTGCCTCCTGCACACTTCACGCTGTAAGTGTCCCTCCTTGCGTTTAAGATTTCGCAAGGAGTTGCAATTTTTTTTTTTTTTTATGATTTTTTCTTTTGGGTTGTTGTAGTTGCATGCGATTCGTTTTGCCATCGATGCGGTTCATCCATTCCGTTATCCACTGCTTCATTTGCTTCCACTTTAGCTCGCACACTTTGCACGAAGATTATGAATAATGAGCGCTCGAACAATAAAAACAACACCAACTCGAACGGGAATGACAACAAAAGCGACGAATTTTTATTGAATTTACTTCTTCGAAGGCAACTAAGTACACTTGCCAAAGGTTTACCATAGTTCGACTCCTTTGGTATGGAAAAATATGTGTTTGAAGTACAAATAATGTTGATGCTGATTATGCTACGAAAATCGCTATTGGACACGCATACATACAAATATTTATTTGATAATCCAAAAGTGCAAGGCGCCACGCAACCGCCATAGCCTTGCCAATAGTAGTGATAACCAAAAAAACCAAAAACGGAGAACGCGAATTTGGCCGCATCTTACCCGCTCTACCACGATTCTCACTATTTCCGGGTCTCATGTCTACAAATAAAATTTCATGTTTGCCACGGAAGTTTATGTGCCATTGAATGTCGTGGAAGTACGAGCTGGTCTTGCCTCCTGCACTCCGCCCATTCGACTTTGGTTGGTCGCACTGGTGCACTCAATTGAAAACTCATTGAAAACTAATGGAACGAAAGAGAATAATGACGCACAGTGGCAATGCCACATTTTGAGCCGTTCGTGTTAGACAGAGTTTGTGCACTCACACATAGATGTGCATCGATGTCTTACAATTTATAAATTTGTACTCTCCTATAGTGTAAGTACTTGCATTTGTGTATGTGCAGTGTAAATTATTAAAATGTCGTTTTTATTCGAATGTAATAAATATTCGTGTCAACGAGTGGCGCTGCATCCATCGCATCGGAAGCGGCAATTGAGCGACGTCAAGTTGAAAAAAAGTTGGGCACAGAAGTGCTGCAGGCATTTAATTAATAGTGAAAGTGTCACTACTTTTGTATCTTTCATTAAACACCGAGTAGCATTTATTTATTTATATTTATTTATTTTTTTCTATTTGTTTTGGGTATTTTTTATGGAGAATTTAGAGAAGTGAAGTTACTCATACGACGTGTTGCACAGACGTTTCTGAATGAGACAGCCTAAGCTTTAGAGTGATGACGGGTTTAAGGAAAATAAATTTCTTTTAGTTGTAAGTTACAGGGTGAGAGCAAAGGAAGTCAACAAAGAGAAAATTCAGTACATTTTACATTTTTTCTTTGATAAAGGCGAAAAGGAGAAAATGCAAACCAGGCCGCTGAAATTGGGAATGGCTTTTATAGAGCCGATATGTATTAAAGTACGTGCAATTTTGGTTTCGTCGATTCCGTTCAGTCATTTTTAATGTTAAAGAAAATATCGATGAAATCACAGAAATAATTGAAGTTGACCGGATTGTTAGTACTCGTAGCGTCGATTAGGAGCTAAGGATCGGCCATAAAACAGTTTTAAACCATCTGTGCAAAAATGTTACTCAAGAATAAAGGATTCCTTCTTGGCTGTGTCTTAATGTTGTTCCACAAATGGAGGGGCCTACAGTTTTAAGTCGATTCTGAACGGCAGATCAGTTCTAAGAAGCTTTTTCATGGCAAAAATGCACTCGAAAGTTTGTCATTACCTGCCGAGGTGTGACCGCTAATAGAAAAAAAGTGCGTGTAGCGTAGTACACATAACAGAAGTAAAGCTTTCAAGGCAGACAAAAACAGAGAGAGAGACCAGAGAGAGAATGAGAGAGAGAGAGAGAGAGAATATATATTAAATAAATTGATAACATTTGCAGAGAATACAAATAGACAAAATTTACAAAAATGGAGAAGGGTCGACCGGTGTAGGTAAATGCCGGACACAAACCGTGGCAACAACGCGCATTATTCCAAGCGTTTATCACCCGCACAAACCCAGCGATTCCAGGACCGCAGCAACGGCACAAGTTACCGCAAGGCAATACCAATAAATCCGACGCCGGAATGGATAGCACTTTATAGTACGCACAAGCACTAGCCAGGAAACGGAAATAAACGCCAAAAAGTAGGCATAAAAAAAACGCCAAAAAAATTGCGACCAAAAAACGCATCAAGGAAATATTATATGACGCCAAGAAGTAGGCACCAAAAATATATTTCCTACAAGTTTGCACCAACAAACAAGCGCCAAGAAGTTGGCAGTGTTATTTCTCACTAGAAATTAGCAACCACAAGGAAAAACTCAGGAAAAATAGCCTACGTTATATCTTTTTTCTCTCTCGCGGAACGAAAATGCCCAAAACGTTGCATGGCCTTCAAATTTTACTCTCCGTTCTCGCTCGTCCATCGACGCCTAAGAAGTTTCACTTCAAAAATTTTGTTTACAAGTATTATTTGATGTCTCATACCCAGAGACTCGAACCTCGCATTTCCGAATGGTAGTCACGCAAGAACCCATTCCGCTACGGCAACCGCCAATAACTATAGCAGAGAGACTAAGAGACTAGACTAGAGAGAATTATTCACAAGTTTTGTCAATATATTTGTTTCTTATTTAATTTTGATAAGTTTTTTATAAAAATATAGTTCACGAGTGATTGACATTTTTTATATGGAAGATAACACGCAAAATCGTTAGATAAAAAAAAATGTAGATCAACACACTTTTTAATTCAAATTTAAACTCCCACTTTATTATGACAAAATTCAATGTGACATAATACTGGATACTCAAAGTTTTTCTAAAAATTCTTATTAAAAAGTTTGAAATTTTGATGAAACTTCTGAGCATTTTTTCTTTAAAGGATACGCAAAGTTTGTAACTTCGATTTAGATAGATTTTCATGGAAAGTTAACTTGCGAAGAGGATAAGAATTTGGAGTTGTCTGCCTGCTGCATTGCATTTGAATTTTTCCAGTTTTGGAGTCATGTGGGCTACAAAAGCTTATGAAAAATTTCATTTTGCTGCCTAGCCTACGTAGCCTAAAGTACATTTAAGGATCCCGAATGTCAATAGCAATGGTGCCCACATCCCTTTTTTAAGCGCCCTTAGAAGAAAATTAATTGGGATCAATTCCGCACTTCATCGACATCGAATATTTTTTGAATTAAATCTGATAAAGGCTTGATAATTTGAAAACTTTGAGTTGATAATTGTATACCTCGCTGCATTATACTTTCGTGTGTGCCAGAATTCACTTAATAAAGTTTTTCTACGCCCTAGTATGTTAACTCCATGTTCCATTTTACAGCTGCCCCGGCTGTTATATTCTTTTTTCTTGTCTTCTCAATTCACATGCGACGTCTAATTGGCGAACTAAGTCAAACGAAACATTTCCTTGGAAGTTCAATTCATATAAGAAACATACAAACAAACACCCTGTACTTTGATAAATAGGTCCCCTACAATGATTTCTATGAATGTCCTAACCAAAGAGTCTACTGCGGCTACATTTTTTGCAAAATGGAGCATAAATACGATTTTTCGAAGTGAAAGGTGATCAGATTGGAGGTCCATTTTCCAATAGGGGTTTTTTGACAGATCACTGTTGGCTACTGTCAAACTAAATGCATAATTTTTTTGAGTATTCTCTGACATTTCATCACAGAAAGACAAAGATGACAAGCTGGCGCCAAAGTAACAATGAGATGGTGAACGCTATCGCGCCATGATAAAAGACTTTCTGATATTAGAAATGGAAGCCAGTGGTATCCACAACATCACACAGCACCGCGACAGCAAACTTGCCTTTTTTTTCCTTGTTCACGCCTCTCTAGAGCATAAGGCCTCAATAAGACTCAGTGAATGGATCGCCTATATGTCCTTTTTGAAGTTCTGCCAGTTCGGAATTGTCGTAGAGGGATTTGATGAGGCGGATTATCTTGGCGGGAAGTCCCTTTCTACTCTGTGCCAGCCAGAATGCATCTCCTTTGCCATATAGCCTGTAAAACATTGGATTTACAGCGTCGTCGTTTCGGTGAGAAAGTCAACTTTCGTCTCGAGCCAGTGGATTGGTCATCAATGTCGTGTGATCTCACACCTTTGCACTTTTTTTTTGGGGGGGAAGTGAAGTCTAAATGCTTTGTGGAGGAACCAGCTTCGATTGAGGCATTACTATAGTTATTCACAAGATACCGACCGAAGTCCTCCAGTGAGTCAATCAAACTTGGTATCTACGAATAGCCGACTTACGGCGCAGTTGCGGGCAACATGTGGAAGGATCAATCTTTAAAAAGTAAATATCATGAATGATTCTACACAAAAGTAATAAAGGTTGACCAATCAGTTTGAATTTTCATTGTTTTATTTCAATTTAAATTCGGAAAACTCTAAATTGATCCCCCTTTATAAGTGAGCACGATAATTTGTTTCTGTACTTACTAGTGACCATTCACTATGGAGCTGCTATATGTTGCTTAAATTTAGAGATAAATTTTCTGCCCCAATATTTGAACAATCATTGGGCTAAGTATTTTTTATAAAAAAATTCAATTTTTAATATGAAATTATGTGCCCGGAGCAGTGTTGCCAGTCTATTACAATTGTAATATATCTATTACATTTGTTCGCAGTTTATTACGCTATTACACTTCATATGAAATCTGTTACAATTTCCAATTCTAAGAGGAAACAGGAAAAAAGTTGTTCATGTTTTAAATTACAATTTCAGCCAAATTTTGAAAAAAAAATGTTTTATAAAAGACGTATTGGGAAACCTTCTTTATCCATCGCTGCTTATGTAAGTCCCATTGTTAACGAGTGAGGGCGAGCGGCAGCCATAAAAGTAAACATGATGTATACTAAAAGGACATATGTCTGGAGATATTTTTGTTTCATTCGCCCTTTTGACAATAATTTCTCCGCCACTGCACATCGTCAATTTTGAATATGTATAACAACACGATACAACACGTTGCAACTTGCAACGTGCGCATTGGCCATAAAGGCTTAAAATATTAAACCCGCTAATGTTGGAAGAATATATGTTAATTAGTGATATCCTGTGTTACTGACTGTGTTATGACGTTTATTTGACTCTGCCTTTCTGAATGAGCTTTACTGCTTTGTTAGAAGTTTATTCAGTTCGAGAATTGTCACTGTGATGAGCATGTCAGTGTGATAGTGAGTGTTTTGTTTTCGTTTTAGTCAATTAAATCCTGTTGATACATCAGTATGGAAAGGTGAGTGTTTCTGAACATTTTCTCACGTGAAATAATTGCGGATTATTTTTTCAATGGACCATGAGCAAGAATTTAATATAAAAGAATATCTACATGTATGTATAAGAAGGAATCCGTATTTTGTCTTGCAGATTTATTATTAAACGAAAATTAGACTTCTGTTAGGTGTTTGGCCGAGCTCCTTTTCCTATTTGTGGTGTACGTCTTGATGTTGTTCCACAAATGGAGGGACCTACAGTTTCAAGCCAACTCTGAACGGCAGATATTTTTTATGAGGAGCTTTTTCATGGCTGAAATACGCTCGGAGGTTTGCCATTGCCCGCCGAGGGGCAACGGCTATTAGAAAAATGTTTTTTTTAGACTCCTATTACGGAGTACGGCAATCTATTACTTTTTTGATCATCGCTTTAGTACGCTGCTGCGATTGGTTCTGGCAACACTGGCCCGGAGTCTATTAATTCAAGTCATTATTAATAATTGTTTTTGTTTTCTCACCCATTTACCTTCACATTTGAAAGATATGTTTAACTGAAGAATATTTGCTTAAACGCATTCTTGTATTCAGCCTTAACTTCTTCATGATTTAAGATCCAACGGCTCAGGCTGTAACTAACGTAATTTTATAATTTTCTAAATACATTGGATAAGCGATTTTAAGTAGTATTCTCTTCGAAGTAAAAATATATATTTTATTGTAATTTATAAGTAAATGTAGCCTTTGATTTATAAAATTTTTCCCAATTTGCTTTTTAGTCAAGTTAAATTTTCCTTAATCTGCAAATAATGGATTAAATAAAGTAAGCTCAAGCAGTGGCTAAAGAGTCTTACATCAATCAATTTTTATTTATACATTCGTATATGGGCATATATCATAATTAAGAAGCGAATATTTGCACTTTCATTAACATTTCTACACAAAACACCACAATAAATATTTACAAAACACTTCGCTTGCGCACTTAAGCTACAAGTACATCGTCCTCTCTGCTCTTAGCACCCTTCTTTCCGTCTTTACTTCCTTAACATTACGAGGGCTGCCTTTTGTGTTTTGCGCCCCAATTCAAAATATTTTCTTTAGAAGCCAAAAGTTCAACTTCTGCATTCGCTTGAATAAATTTTCAAAGCACTTTCGCCACTCAACGGTGGCACCTCTAAAACGAGCTGTCTAGAAGCTTCAATAGCTACTTTAAGCGTTGAAAAACATTGACTTCGTATTTTATTTTCAGTGCTCGCGAACAAAAGGAATCATTAGGTGCCCAGTCAGAGCTATAAGGCGGATGGCCCATTCATTCAAGCATTTGAGTGCTCCAAAACTCTCTTGTGTGGGTGACTCGCCCTCGGCGGTTATACACATATATACACTCTGGGGAGTAAAGAGCCACAATAACCTTCCTCTATTCGGCTCTATCAGAAGCAATCTTCTTCAGCTCATTCCAGCTTTTGTTGGATTTCTTTATCTCCGTTTCCAAACTCCTCGTCCAAGTCAGCGAGGATCTAACTCTTTCTTGGTTTTCTTATGGATTCCAATCGCCTGTAAAGTGATGATGCCACTTTTTTCTCTTCTTCGGCAGTTGGTTTCCCTTACTTCTCCGAAAACTTCCCGAAAACAGTTGGTTGTGTACCCCTCGGAATAGAAGAATTGACTGCTTTAAGTTTCTCTTGTGGAATTTCAGTTTCGGAATTTCTGAAAAAACAGGCCACTCTTTGCTTTGAGGTGTTTCTTCTGTGACCAACGTTTTTTGGAGTAAGCTCTCTCTCGAAAACTCATACTGTAGGTTACTGTCTTGCTTTCGGCTCATATGCACGTATCCAAGATTCTTCACCTGCTATTATGTTAGAGTCCTCTTTTGGGCAATTACCAAGTTATACGATATCCACTGGGAACAAATATTTTGTATGGTAGTCCGACTAATGTCCAAGGATACCTCTATCCCGCGATACGTTTCATGATGATCTTTCGTTGTCAACTGACGCACAGCATCGATTGTTTCTCGCACGGCAATAGTTTTTGGATACGGAAAAAATCGTGAAACTCAGGCTGCAAGGATAGAACTCATTATACCAGCACTTGACACAATGGCTAATTGCGGTACATCAGCACCAAAAGTCGAAGTTGTAGTTGATCGATGCACTCTTGTTTCAATAATCCAAATTGAAAATTGCATTTAATTATGTTACGAAAATGTTCACAAATTAGTATCACCTTTTGGGCGAGAGGAATTTTTCAAATCACTGAAAAAGAGCAAATAAAGTTCGTAAGTGAAAATGTTCTATGTAAGTTCATGCGAGAACTTACAAAACTATTCCATAAAAACATCGAATCACAGCTCATCCCAGACAGGGTTGCAAGGCGCAAAACACAACAGCCAGCCCTCGTATATGTAAGTCTGTTTGCATGTATTTCCTACTGCACTTGCCCGCATTTCCATTCTAAACTTATCTCGTCCGTTGTAGATTCGAGTAGCTGCTGCAGCTATTACTTTAAATGCGCCCGCTTATCGTTGCTGCTGTTCTGTCGTTACTGTTTATCGCACTGCCAGGAACGTTTTCCTAAGTGATTATGGGTTTATTGAACAGCATTGGCAACATTTGTATTCAGTAATCGATATACACAAATGACGCTCAGCCAGCCAAGTGGTGGGTGGATAACGATAAGTGGCAGTGTTGATTGGGAACGAGGTCAGAAGTGGCATGCAACAGTGGCTGGTAGAGGGAATACAAGTGCATATGTAGGTGTGAAAGATGAATACATACATACTTAATGGAGATTTCTGAATAGGGCGGACTTCTGAACGGAGTTTATTTAAGTCGACTTTAAGTAAGAAAAGGTGCCACAAAGATTGGTGAGTGTTGCAAATTGAAAAGTTAAGTATGAAAAATTAAATATTATTCTCCTCCAGCAACAGCCGAAAGTTGTGCAGACTGTAGTCAGTTTGTATCAGGACTGTAGTCAGTTTGCATATGGAAACTAAAGCGTTAACTCTCAATGGATATTTTCAAATGGCGGAAACTTCGAGGTTCAATGGAATTTTTTCTTCTTGCTGTTTACCCTCGGGATTCAAATGGAAAATCTTATAAATAAAAACCCCTTTTTACAGAGACTCTTTAATCTGGCTGTTTCATAATCTTATAAACTGTCGGTCATGGACAGGTTTGAGAGTATTTTTCCCCCACTAGATGGCGTTACTTATAGAGTTGTTATGGTTCTGGTTTGTCTCATATTCGGGTGATAAATTTGGAGGAATCGAATTTTAAATTGGAATAAAACAACGAAAGTTCAAATTGATTGGGTAATCTTTATTATTCGTGTCATTTATTTTTTAAATATCGGCCGCAACTGCGCCGTAATTCGGCCATCCGTAAACACAAATTTTGAATGACTCGGTCGGTATCTCGTGAATAACTTTAGTAAGGCCTCAATCGAAGATGGTTTCTTCACAAAGCATTAAGACTTTGCATACCCCCACAAATACAAGTCCGAAGGTGTAACATCACTCGATCTTGGCGCCCCATCCACTGGTCCGAGACGAGAGATGAATTGCTCACCAAAACGACGACACAGAAAATCCATTGTTTCACAGGCTGTATGGCAAGTAGCGCCATCTTGTTGCAACAAAATGTTGTTGAGATCACAAGCTTCAATTTCTTCCATCATAAAGTCGTTTATCATGGCGCGATAGCGTTCACCATTCACAGCTACATTTCCTCGTCTTTGAAGAAATATGCGCCGCTGATTCCTCCAGCCCATAGGCCACACCAAACGTTTGTTTTCAATGGACGTGATGGCAGTACTTGAATGGATTCGGGTTGCTCTTCAGCCAAAATACGGCAATTTCGCCATTTGACATAAGTCAAAAATGGGCCTCATCGATGATCGCCGTAAGTTGACCTGAGAGAGCGATGAACACTTTTCACAGAGCGTTGGTTTTTCTATTGCAATTATACCATTTGTAAACGTTGTTGCGGCATAAATCTTTCCACGATGAAATGTCAATGAATACTGAAAAAAATTATGTATTTAATTTGGCAGTAGTCACGCCTGATCTGTTAAAAAAGTGATTTTAATCTGATCACCCTATATCGGCTGGATAAATATCGTTGCGATTACGTAGTAAAGGGTTTTCAAAAGTGACGCCTAGATGTCAGTAATGGATGATTTCTGGACGGTTCACTTTTTAATACCATCTTTGGCATTCAGTTGCAAAACGCAAAACACACGCGGCACGTTCTGATACTGTCCGTTCTGTAGAATTTATTCAACAAGTGCAAGCGATCATTGACGAGAACCCTTCAAAATCAATGAAGGCCCTTATAAGGGGGCTTAATATTTCTGAGGGTATTATCCGTCGAGTTGTCCATGAAGATCTCTGCTATAAATCCTACATTATGCGCACAAGACAGTTTATGTCGGAGCAAAACGCCTTCTAAACCAAATTAAATCGATGTTATGTTTTTTTTTTCTGATGGAGAAGATTTTAAATAATCCAAAAGATTAACTGCAGATATGGCAGATGGCTATGTACCAGTCCTGCAGAGGTTCCTGTTGTTTCATGCACACGAAGTTTTCTTCCACTGTTATGGTTTTAGGTGTTGTGAGCAACAAAGGGGTATGTCATACCACCACCACTTCTTTACTCAAGGATTTCGAGTGGGTTCTGCTGCATATCAAGGTTCTAGGACAATAGTAAAACCCTGGATTGATAGATAGTAAACGCGTGGCAATCCATACATATTTTAGCAAGACTCAGCTTTTTTACACAAAACGATGGCGACATAAGATTAGATGGCTGAAAATTTCCATAACCACATAACACCGAACTTATGGCCGTCTAACTCTCTAGACCTTCATCCTCTGGCTTACTACGTATAGGGCGTAGTTTAACGCGGAACCAATAGAGGATGCTTATTATATAACACCATTTCTTCTCTAAAGGCTAGAATTAACACCTATGGTGAATATGAATAAGTAGCATTTGATTCGGACGTGCCATCGTTTCCGGCCCGAAGTAGTCTGTAACAGCTATTGGAAAATTTATTGAATGAGAATTTTGTTGAATTTTAGAGATACATAATAAGTCATTGTAGCGTAAAAAGTTTTTGAAGTTTCATTAAGCTAATTAGTTTTACTCACAAGTTGCTCTCAAATACATAGAAAGGAATCCTTGAAGAAAGAGTAAAGAAGGCCAACGTTGCTTACTTTCAATACTTTCAAAAGAGCAGTCAGTATTAAATGGGCTTTGTTTTTTTGGAAGGAGGCTGAAATCAAAATGTCAGAAACATATCAGAGGTGCCGTCACACCAATGGTACGTGGGGCACGCTCCCATTAATACTATAATACTATCACCTCGGCTAATTCTACCCTGGGATCACAAATGTATAACTTCTGGGTAGAGCCACGTTTATGTCTGAAGACACAACAAGTAACTGCGTTCAGACTCCGCTCCGGCAGACATATGAAAACTATTCACCGTCGATAGTCCCAATTAATCTCACTGTGTTTATAGATGGTTCCAAAGTAAATTAGACATGGTAAAAGATGACGTAGTCTTATATTAACTCACTACCTTCTTGTCTTCTGTACGATACTGTATTGAGTGTTTCACTCAAACGTCTGTAATTGTTGTCGTTTCGTCAGAAACTGTCCGCCTTCTCTGTTGCTGCAACTTCATGGCTTTGCGTTCCCAATGAATATTGCGAAGTCGCGTCATGATCTAACCTGCGAACGTTTGCGCTACCTTCCACTTACCGCTGGTTGCGCACATATCTCGTAAGAGGGTGCTGGGGAATGGTTGATGACCCAGGGCTTGTTCCAGAATAGGTCGTTCCCCTCTGAAGCGGTTGCAATAAAACATGACGTGTTCTGCATTTTCGACAGTATTCAGGCACTTTGGACAGAAAGGGCTGTCTGCCAGCTTAGAACGGTGCAGGTATTGCTGAGAACAACCATGTCCGCTGAGCAACTGCGCAAGGTGATAGTCGGTGTCTCATTAGCCACTCATCAATACGTGGTATGAATTTGTACGTCCAACGTCCGCTTTGTGACTCATCCCACCGCTGCTGCCACCGGCCCATTATCAGCAGTCGTTCAGCTGCTTTTTCTACTGGTGTGGGCCGCGCTCTTTGCCCGTTATAGAACCGGTGCTTAGACTTAAAAGTATGGCGCTATGGAAAGGCTGGTGACTTAGCCACGCCTCTATTTTGCACACTCGGAATAGTCACAAACAAGAAATCGACTATTCCATTCCTAGGCTTACTTTCGACGGACTTTTCAAGACGACCATACCATTAGGAAAGGAGTGGCACACACCAAGCTCATGGGGAGGGGGCGAATTAAATTTCTATACAGATGTTTCCGAAGGAATTAGAACCTGAACAGTCCGTTCGACTAGCAGACCGGCTACATATCTAAATACGCATGCCGTAACAAAAACGACTATAAATATATTCTCGGATTGCCAGGTGGCCATTAAATTAATTTATGCGGCTATACTAAGATCAAAGGCTGTACAGGAACGCCAGGCAGCCCTAAAGTTGTATTCAAGGTCAGCCTGATTTGGGTTCCGGGGCACAGAGATACTGAGAGGAATTTTAAAGTCGATGAGCTAACCAGGAAAGGTATGGTTGTTGTTGTTATTAAAGTGGTTGAGTATTTCTACTAAAATAATCCTAATTAGCGACCACTGTCCCCGTATGATTATATCTTGTTTTTTTTTTTTGTTTTTGCTTCCAAGTCAGATCCATTTAGTGAGATCAAAGTATAGCAGCAAATTCTTTATCTCGATGCCTGCGATCTCATTCCTTTGCTATAAGAAAGGCTTACCGAAAGAGTGCAGTCGTGCCCTAGCTAGCCCTGGAAATTCACATAAGTAGTTGAAAAGGCTTTCCTTCACACCTTCCGCTTGACTGCTTCTGTGAGATTGAAGGGGATCCCCTACCTTCCAATGACCTAAGTGTTGCAGTGATGCGTGAAATGTTTGGTCAAGAGCATCCTAACAGGTGATTCGTCCTTTGGGTTTTGTATGACGGCCATGTGTTTTTTGTTGTAATACATGTAGTTAATTGCTTCCATCTTCTTTCGGCTAAAGCATGATAGTGCAAAGCAATGGATGCTTTTATTGTGTTGAATGGGGTAGCAGCTGCCACCGTCTTTGCTATGTCTAGTGTTGAACCTTTTCTTGCTAGCTCATCCGCTATCTTACTACCCCGTATGTTCCTATAACAGGGAACCCATAGCAGAGTGATTTCAAGCCAATGACTAATGAAATGAAGTTGGAGTTTAAGGCCTTTATAGCTGCTTGACTGTCTCAGAAGATAGCTACTCTTGCACCAACTTCCTTGTAGAGTTCAGGGATTTGCATGATTCTCTGATCGCTAACAGTTCTGCCTGGACAACGCTGCCATAGTCAAGAAGACGAATTGACTGAGATAGGTTGAGTGGCTCCGAATGGAAGCCAGCTCCCACACCACAGTTCTTCTTGGAACCATCGGTATAGATTTCGATATCGTATCTTCCAATCACGTTCCCTTTGCTCCATTCGGCTCTCGGTTTAAAACGTACCATAAAGTCTTTCTTGATGTTAAGGTCGGGGACTGTGTAGTCTGATTTGTTTTTGAGCAGCGAGGATCCCTGTAGGAGGATCTTACTGTTGTTACCTTGTTGTCCAGCTTCCTATGTCGTTGAGTCTCATCGCACTGCAAGTAACGATTGTTTTTAAATGCGAGTCTAATGGTAATCAGGAAAGTTATTATTCTTCAATTGCTCAATAATAGAAGTCCCATTGGGATACCTATGGCCATGAGCATTTTAATAATTAAGAACAACATTAACCAAGAGGTCATAAGGTCAAGGAGAGATGAAGACACATGCGTAACAACTAAGAAAGATAGAAAAAAAGGCAAAGGAACTGCTTATTCTTTCAAGAGAGGATATCTCGAAGCTCGTGGCTTATATAACCGGGCATTTGCTATTTGGCAGGTATTTGTTGAGACTACGAGTTTTCGCCCATGAATATTATAGAAGTTGTAGAGATGAGGAAGAAGAAGTTTGAGCACTTCCTTTGCTATTGTCCAGCCTTAGCTAAAATCAGAGCTGGGTAGATATACTTTTTCAAATCTCTTAGAAATTGTCTGGCGTAAGGATGGGAAACAAAATAAATAAAGTTCACGTGTAGCACAGTGGCACCACAACGGACCTGTAAGGTCTAAATAAGTTGGTCGTACAGACCGTACCAACCTGTCCTATACCCCACGCACCCTGTAGATTTTGTTTTTCCTTGTTCACTCCATTCGGGAGCATAGGGCCTCGATAATACTCAGTCTTGCGTTGTTTTCGTTAATCTATTTTGATTTCTGACAGAGTAGGTGATTAGCCAGCCGCTATCAGTCCTAAGTAATGGGAATGCCCATCTGTCATTGCTTAAGAACAACGCCTTCTTACTGCTTGAAGCGTCATCTGTGTGTCACATTTTTCTGGCAAAAGGATCACACAGATGGTTGAGGGCTTCGCTAAATTTAGTGTGTCTGCGCTATTACCGCGATTGCCCGCTTCCTCTTACAGGCGCCACTGATGCAATGTGTAACTATGTTTTTTTTCTTTGTCAACAGCGTAATGTGCTGACTTTTGAGCGTGATTAAGGATTGGAAGGATAAGGTTGTTGGGGTTATTATTGTTCTTATAATTTTTTTTTTATAGAAACTAGGAGAGTAGGTGAGTTCAGAAAAGTTCCAGGACCGAGCTTTACATGGGATTCGAACCCAAAACTCCTGGGATCAGGCTAGTGCACTTACGCTAGACTACCGAGGCCTCAGATATCTATATTCATTGATATCAAGGTTAGGTTAGGTTAGTATGGTTGCCCAGGGAATGGGCACACTTGGGCGAAGAAAGATTCGTCCTTTGTGATACCATTATGAATGGTGGTGAAATGAGACAGAAAGACCGATGGGATGCAGGGAGAAGACGGGGAGAGGTGGTACTGGGATGGTTAGGAGCGTGCGGATTACGAACGATGACTATGTTTGCGTCAACCGCTTTATGCTGCTGGTGAAATTCATCAGATTTTTAATGTCAGCGCCAGCTATATCAGCAGGCGTGGCAAAGAAGTAGGAGCCAAGATGCCTAGATCTTAGCCCCGCCAGAGCAGGGCAGCTGAGGAGAAGGTGCTGAGATGATTCCACCTCATCCTCCATACATCCAGCGCAAAAAGGACGCGAGGTGATTCCAAGTCTCACAACATGCATTCCTTGCGCATTGTGTCCTGTCAGAGAACCCACAAGATTAGAGAGCTGATATTTTGTCAGCCTCAGAAGCTCGCCCGAGCGCCTCCGGTCCACACGTGGCCAGAAGGATTTCGCGACCTTACACGTTTGTGTACTTGCCCAGCGCTCGCTGAGTTGGTGCGATGCCCATACTTCCAGGAGCAGTCCACAGGTAGTCAGGGGGAGCCCAATTCTCTCCCTTCGCGGGGAAATCACCTCACATGTCCGCTGTCTGGCCAGCTCATCCGCCTCACAGTTCCCGCAATATCGCTGTGACGAGGAACCCAGATGAGGATGATGTCAAAGAGTTCGGACGCAGTCGAAAGCGAGGTCAAGCATTTCTTAACCAATTTCAAATGCACCGTCATATACCCGAGTGCCCTTATTGCCGCTTGGCTGTTGGAGTAAATATTTACTCTCTTGACTGCAAGTACGCATTTGAGCCGCCAATCAGCTGCCTCCTTGATTACAACTTCGATCCGTCCGTGAACAAGTTCACCAGGCCCTGCCCCCAAGTGTAGCCCTCCGTCCACTCTTCCCTTGACGGAATATCATTGATGTCAAATGCCAAATAATTTTGTTCAGCCAAAAAGTGAAATGCCTTGAGGCTTTAAATTATTTAAAATTTAATTTAAATAATTTTAATAAATAAAATCCTCAAATTTTTTTCAATAATTCTTTTATTCCATTCCACGAAAATTAATATTTAGGGAATTTTATTTCCGAAACACTTTCCCAGCACTGTACGTGAATCCTAAGTCAGCTTAATCGTCTAGAGTAGATTATTTACTACATTATTGAGTGTTTAAATACTTGTTTGTGGTGAACTCTAAGCAGACGAGAGTCGCGCTTCATCTGTTAAAGTAAATAAATATACTGAAACAACAAATTTGCTAAGGAATTAAATTCCCGCGGCAGCGAAATACAACTGGCACACAAACTAAAATGCAAACATAAATGAGCGAGCAAATATTTACAATATTTACAGCGTCGCATAACTGAGATTCTTAACACGAATATGCGAATAGCGTGCGAATCAACGCATTTAAAGCTTAATAGCAAAGCATGCGAAATGCTATGCAAAACTTTATTATTGAGTTAATAAGTTGCTGGAGGTGCGACAAATCGGCGACGGAGTGTAGAATTTATACTAATATTAATGAAACTCATATTTTGCTGACGTGGCGCGCACAACTTCACAAATGCGCTTAATAATTTCTTATGTATGTATGTGTGCAATGTCTTGTGATTGTCACGCTGCACGCATGACTTGCATTGCTGCAGCTGCCGCAAATCTCTGCTTGTAAATTTTCTACGTCGCACAGCAGCAGCAGCGTTCCACGGCTTAACGGCTGCACTTGACAAGCGGCGTATCATAAACAGCAAATTATGTACAAATTGACACATTTCCGGAATGCTATGCACACACAGCAGCACTCGAACTATGTACAAGAATCTGTGTATGTGTGGATGTGTGCGTGTATACATGACAATAAGTCAACTAAGCAGTTAAGTCAGGTTTGCTTCACTCATACAAAATGCAGGTGGTGGCAAATGGTGGCCACATCTGTGTGCCAATGTCAGTTAGTTACTCATATTTCATGACACGACTTATTAATATGCACACATACGTACATATGTACATACATACATACATTTTAATGCACTCAGGTACGACAATGACTAAACTTCACTGTACATGCAACCTTGATCAAAAAGTACCGGAAGAAACGGTGAACTGATTTGAGTTCGGTTTTTTTTTTCTTTTGCTGGGTTGCCACATCTGTGATTAGCATTCCTGCCAAAATTTTATCGCCATTGCTTAACATTTATAAAAGTTACGCGTCTTGAGTGAATCTACCGCTGCACGTGTTTTCGATTTTGTCAGCTTTATAAATGGAACAACGAGTTTTGATGCGAAAACCTCAGAACTGTTGGGAAGCTCTTTCGGTAATGATGCGAGTCTACAGAAAACAGCCGTTTACTAGTGGCACGAACATTTCCGAAGAGATCGTGAGTCCATCGAGAATGACGAACGTTGTGGAAGGCCGTCGATATCGAAAACTAGTGAGAATATCAAAAAGTTGATCAATAACCGGAAATTAACCATAAGAGAGTTGGCGGAGGACTCAAACGTTGCTTGTGAATCCATTCAGGGCATTGTAGTTAAGGATTTGGATTTCCGCCGTGTTGCTGTAAAGTTGATCTCAAGGAGCGGAATTTCATGCAAACAAGGGAGCGCATTGATATCGCCAAAGAAAAGATTTCAGGACTGAATCGGACCCAACATTCATCAAACGTATCATTACTGGAGACGAAACGTGGGTTTATGAGTACGAGACGCAATCCAGATATCAGGCGAATGAGTGGCGAGCTCCAAGTGAACCCAGACCAAAGCAACAACGTCGTTTTCAGTTCAAAAAGAAAATCATGCTCACGGTCTTTATGGATTACAATGGTATTACAGATATACACCACAATTTTTTGCCAGAGGATTAGACAGTTAAGAAGGACTATTATTTGGGCGTTATGAGGCGTTTACGTGAAGTAATTCGCCAAAAAGGAAAGGATTTTTGAAAAAGTCAAATAACTCGGGAATTTGGTACCACGATAACGTAGTGCCTATGCTGGTACGGTCATGTAATGAGAAGACCAGAGAATCACGCAGTAGAGCAAGTGTTGCAGATGAAGATAGAGAAAAGGGGGCCAGGTCAAATACCATTGAAAACGACATGCGCTGCAGAAACGACAGCCGACCCGAGAAAGGATAAGACTAGGTTTAAGAAGAAGATTACGCATCGACGCACAGTGCCTTCATTATCCAAGAATTTTTGACCAAGAACGAAAGAAAGACCAAAAGGAGGTAATGGAAAAAACCGAAGACGGCTCTGATGGCTATACCGAAAAGAGAGAGTTCCAGAAATGTCTCGAGAGCTGGATCAAACGCTGGCATAAGTGTTTTTTTTTTTCTTTTTTTTGGTCGGGGCAGACTAGCAAGCGCAGCACTCAGACACTGGTACTGCACTCGGATTCCCCTTTAATTTTCTTTCAATCTACTCGACCTCCGAAGAAATCTGAGTAGATTTTGTGGTGCCAAGGCGCCAAGGTGGTCGCTTCTTAACACATCAGCGCCAAAGACCTCAAGCATGATTCGAGCAAAGGCCGGGCAGACGCAGAAAAATTAGTCCGCCATCTTATCCTCTTCTTCACAAGCTGGGCAGAGTCCACTGTCTGAGATGCCTACTTTTTCCATGTGCTTCGCCCACAGAAAGTGGCCCGTCATCAGTCCAACCAGCTGTCTGCAATCCCTTCTGCTTAATGACAGGAGGGTTTGCGACAGTCGATCAGACATGACAGGTAACATCAGTTTGGTCCATCTTCAGCCTCCCTCAGCCTTCCAAGCTCGCTTATGAGTTATAATAACCCATTTGCTAACCGTGGTTTTGGTGTCTAAAGAAGGGAGTAGAAGAACGGTATACGGGCCAAAGAAGTTGGCCTCAGAGCCCATCCTAGCTAAAGAGTCAGAGGTCTCGCTACCCACGGTACCCACGTGTCCCGGGACCTATGTTAGCATCAGGCTATTATGTCTACCGACATATTTCAGCCTGGATTTACAGGACTCCACTACCCCTGATGTGGTTGGGGGGCTGTCTAAGACCATGAGCGCAGCTTGGCTGTCGCTCCAGGCACATATCCATCTTTTCTCCACAACAAAGTGCATCGCTTCTTGAACAGCATACACCTCCGTTTGAAGCACAGATGCATGTATTCCAAGAGCAAAGTGCCGTTTCGTCCCGCTGGATTCTCTGTAGACCCCAGAGCCGGAGCCATGCTCAGTCCTGAAGCCATCCGTGAAAATGCGAAAATGCGTTGCAGTTAATGGGGAGTACTTTGAAGGCGTTATTATCACTTTTGAGGAATAAACTTACATTTTGAATTTTCCGAATATATTCCGGGCACTTTTCGCCCGATGTAGTACACCCATTCATATGAGCTTGCACATGCTTTATTTGTTGCACAATGCTTAAATACTTACGTTTGTGTACTTATGTACTTACTTAACTCAGTTAAATTGAAACGCATTCTCTCTACGGCGACACACTTCCGCAAATCCAATCACTCCGCTTGCAGCCTTGCCTCAGTGCTGCCTTTCCAGCTTTTGAAACTCAGTGAACTTAAATACGCTAATATCGGTACGGATTTGCTTTAAAATGCATATAATTTGCGGTCATTTGATGCGGTTGCATTGACGTGAACGTGAAAATATCTGATCTATGTATAATTGAAGTTGTTGCAAGTTCAGCGCCACACGTTCTAGGTGAGCATTCGTGAGACGCTGCCGGTAGATGTTTTATTGGCTTTAAGGTTTTTACTTCCATTTTCGTATATACCATACATATATTGTATATATACATATATACTTGTGCATGTATATGTGGGGCAATTAGTTAAGTTCTATTCTCAATAGAGGCACCACATAGTGGGACAAATTTTAACTTTTTTCTCGCACATAAAAAAATTGTTATGTCTCCGCAAAATGTAAATGCAAAAAAATGTGGGAAATTGAAAAAATATTTTTCATTTCACACATTTAGAAAAGAATAGTGAAAAGAAAATTTTTGAGTTTTCTTAACACTTTTCTTCATTTGATACCAATAAATATGTGTCAATTAATTTTATAGAATTAATGTAATTTTTTTAACGCTGGGTTCTAACTGGCACAAAAAAATCCTGATTTTATTTCCGCTCCTCATGTTGTCTGTTTATTTTTTTTTTTCTAATATTTCAATTTAAACTCAAGCAATTTTTTGTCCCTTTCATTCATTTTCCTTCATTTCCATCATTTTCTTTAATAGAGTGAAAATACTACTCAGCCAGAGAATGGCTGATCATCATCTTCGTTTCCTCTATCTCCCATTGGAGCATTGACTATCACCATCGATCAAAGCAAATGGTAGTCAGAAGGATCTACGCGTTGGAAGTACGGCGTGTGATGATTCCCTTTTTCTAAGTGTGTGTTCCTTAGTTTATAACATCAGGCAGAAGGTTATCACGCTGGCGGATGATTTTGTCGTCTCTTTTGAGACTGTTCCCATTTCTTCTTTAGTGTTCGGCTCAAATACTTTAATCGCGTTTTTACCGATCTTCTGTGATAGCTTCACTCACTTTTAGTAGCTCAGAAATGTAATTTTCCACAGCCTTAAAGAGTTTCTGTTCCCTCTTCCATTTACCACCAAACCAATTGAAAAAGTTAAAACTATTCCTCATCTCAACCGCTCAAGTAAATATCATCGTAAATTGTCCGGCCATTGTTACTCCTCTCAAACTAATTTTTAAAAATTCTTTATTTCGTGGAGTTTTCATGAATTATTGGAAAATCAGAACTATGACCCAAAAAGCAAAAAAGAATGACGTAGGTCGATCTCGAAGCTTTCTACTATATCCAACCTTTTCCAAGGAATTATAAAAGAAAATATGTACTTTGCGACTAAAAGTTTACTGCTTTCCTCTAGTAGGTTTCTAGACTTTTCTAAAGCATTTGATAGAGCTTCTCACACAATTCTATTACGTAAGCTAGCCTCGCTTGGTTTTCATTTAGCTTTCTTTCAATGGTTGAAATCTTATTTATCTGATAGACTTGGCTCCTGCATTTTTCTGAACTTCGTAAAGATCTCTCTTTTCGGAAACTGGAGTTTGAAGGCCGTGCCAGGACAATCTTTCCAAGTAGGCAGGATTGTAACGAGAGGAAAATCTGTACCGAGGCTGGTACCTCTGTGTTCACTGACGGCTCCAAGATGGAATCGGGAGTCGGAGTAGTGGTTTTTTCTAAATCAGCAATCAATAAATTATCTATTTCCTTAAAACTACCGAATACTTCTACTGTTTTCAGGCAGCAGTCTTTACGATCCTGCAGGTATGCAAAATACTTAGGGAACGCGGAAGCAAGGGAGATATCAAAATTTTTTTCCGATAGTCAAGCTGTGATCAAAGCACCAACGACGCCATGGTCTAGATCCAAACTGGTCAACACCTGTGAGGAAGAAGTAATAAGGCAGATAACAATTCTCTAAACTAAGTTCTGGGACATAGAAATTGCTGATGAGCTTACGAGGAAACCGTCATTACTAGGAAACGTCAACTGAGTTGGTCTCAGAGGTCTCCAACCCGGTCATCGGTATCACCTTGACTATTGTTAAAGAGGAATTGCACAACTTATTTCTCACAAAGCCGCAGAACAAATGGAGCTCCATTTCTTCATGTGCTACTTCGAAACTACTTCGGCCCCAGTAAAATAGACGTAGGACGCAGAAAGTTCTGGACACTCCACGTCATTCAATTTCCACACTCGTAACTATGTTTACCGTCATTGGTTGATCGGCACACATGCAGAAAAGCTAGGTTTATTATTTAATCCCCATTGCAGAAGCTGTAGGGACCTTTCAGAGAAGGAGACTGTTGAGCACCTGTCCTGTAAATGTCCGGATTTGGCAGTTCTACCATTTAGGACACTGGGTCTTCCTTTCTTCGACAGCATGGGATAGTGCTCCGGCCTAGATGCCAACACCCTTCTCGTTACATATTGTTGTTGTTGTTGTAGAAGCTTACTAAAACCTGTCGTGCAAGCTAGCTACCGGTCGTCTGCGTGTAGCCCAGCTAACGACAGCTTGGGTCCTGGAGTGCCTTCACATGCTGGACATATGTTGGGTATGTGCCTGTTTAGCCTGCTAGAAGTTTAACCTGCTACAATATCCAGAGCGTAATTGCGCTTAAGTTACGCGGATCTCTCGGCGTAGCTGAAGCTCTTTATCTGCAATAGGTGGTGCTTGGACTCCGCTTACGGCATTTAGGGGTCGGTAGTTTATGAAGGTGGTAAGTGTCTCCCGATGACTGTCATTGCGCGTATGTCTAAAAACTATCGAGTCCTGACGGTTAGTTTTGTGCTGGATCTCATCGAAGTGATGAAAAGATGCCGCCTGACGTGCCTGGGGGGTGGCTCGGGTTATAGCAGCTGTCTATAGGAGTGAAACCTACGGTAGCACCCGAATAGAAGCTGTCTGCTGGGCATTTTGAGCAACACTTTTCCCGTTCAAGGGCTACCGTCCTAGTAAACTAGCTCTGTCTAGTGCACCGTACCTTCTTCGTTACATCAGCAACTCTGGTTGGCTGAAGAAATCTGTCCGTTAGAGGTTTCAGAAATGGTATCAAAACAGGTTTTCTTTTTTTTTTAGTTTTTGTATTTTGTGTATATCCAGGTAATCGGGATCGAACCCATAATCCTTCAACTACGCGCTAGATGCGAAGCATGCATGCACAGAGTAAACTTTACGGTGACTGCCGCTTTACAACTTTTTGCTCTGCTGAAAAGCTATCAGATTTGTGGTTTTCCTCAAAATTCACCTGCTTGTGTTTCAATGTATTTTCTTCTCCTTTGCTTGCACAATTTTTTCCTCTTCTGCTTTAAGAAATTCCTGCAGCACCAGTGTAAATATTATCAATTATTTTGCTCATCTTATCATCCCGGACTGTTGATACGTTTATTGCAAATATTGATGCTGTTACCTCAGCTTTTTTCTTTGTTTCGACCAAAGAGAATCAGAGGTAAATTTTCATTGGCAAATAAACAATATCCAGCAACAATTCATTAGCAACGCAGAACACGCATCCGGCAACAGAAAATTAAGAGTGAAAGGAAAACTACAAATAAATACAACAGCGAAAAACGCAATCGCAATCAAGACAGCAACCAGTGCGTCATACAATAACAACAACGCAACACAACAACGCAAGTCCTTGCAGTATTGTTGAACAATTTTCGTAAAATCACTGGCCGGCAGCTTCAACGATGTGTAAATGATCGCATCACAGCTCGCTTGCACACACCCAATGAATGCCACGTCCATGCAGCAGGGCTATGCAACAAATCTGAATATATCACTTTACTGGCGCTGGACATTACAGGCCTGCTCTGGGGCAATGGGGGAGGAGTAGGCAGTGAAATGCTGTTCGACGTCCAGGCAGGTCATTCATTATGCAAATACCCGGAGAATCAACCGTTCGAGCAACAACAAATAAAAACAACAGCAGCAACAACAACTCTAGTAGGAACAACAATGTGGATAGGCTGGCCGTAACGGTGCTACAATAACATTGTAAATATTTGGACGGCAAACAATGAATGCGCGCTTTCGCCCGTAGGCTGGCGGTTGGAAAAGCTAAGCTCGCTGGACCAACACAACCCTAGTGGCACAACATTTCTCGCATTTTCGAGTAGTCGACGATTAGTTTGAAAGCGGGTCTCATTGCTGATGTTTTTGTGTTCTACACTGCACTTACACATTGGCATTGTTGCTGTCTTAAGGCCCGCGCGCTTTTACTTCGATTTCGAGCAGACTTCGGCAATTCGAATTGTGTTAAGCGAACGTAAACGGCGCAAAAATAGTCAAATGAACAGCAGAAATTTGTACTCGTATTTCTGAAATCGACAACTGTGCCAGTGGTGCCACATGATGGCAAATGTGGCAACAATAATTACCACCGCTGGCGAACACTGCATATTCGGTTGCACCATTTCAACATTTGCAATTCGTAGACCGTAAATCTCCATATGTGTGTGTGTGTGCTTGCGTGCGTGGTGAGACCTTCTGGGAAATTCACGGTAAATGTATGCATATGTATGCGTATCCGGCCAGAAACGGAAAACGGTTGGTGTCATCGCCGCTGCCACAACTGTTGTGTTGGCGCTTCCAATGCCCCGGATTAAGAGGCAATGAATGTAATGCAATCATTTCAAACATCAGCGCCGACTACAGCCACAACAACATCAACAACATCATCAACATCAACACCAACACCAATAATAGTGGCAGTGTCAGTAGCATTGGTAAGTGAAAATATCCGAAAACAGCATCAACAATGAAGGGAAAAATTAAATAAAAGCCAGTGAGGCTTTCTACTCGGAAACTATGGGACGAAGGAAGCACAGAGTCGAGGCATAAAATCCTCTACGACCGCTACTGCTGTGGCACAACCTTGCATGCTCAATGCGTTCACACACACACACACACTTGCACACTCTCAGCCATTCGACCACCCTAGAGCTAATGTTGCAATGCTACTTTAACTGGCAACAACAATGCAAACAATGGTTACAACAACAGCAGTTGTGATGCAGAGCATTCGCCGCAGACAAATCGAATGCTGTAACCTGGAAAAAACTGGTTAAAAGCCTAATTGAAATTTCATGTTGCGAAATGAGTGGTCAACGACAGTTGCATTAGTTACAACAAAAACAGCAATTTTGTACTATTTGAATGGAGCCAGAGCAATGGTCACTCCTACATCTGCAACAATGAATTAATGATGAAACTCATTACCTGGCACAGCTTACAGCTTCGTCATACTTTTGCCACAGACTATTGGATGCGAGAACGCAGTCAAAGGTAATGAGAATAATAACAGCAAAATTAACAATGATCGGAGAAGACAGAATTTGAATTGCAACGATGCTTCTGACCCAATCTAAGCAGTTTTAGAAGAGTACTTCGTTTTTGAATGTTACTCATACGCTATGACGCACTGCGGTCTGGTGTTGAAAAGTGGCAGTACTAGAGCAGTACGTACTATGTCAAGTGATCCAAATCATTTCGACTTTGTCATAACTTTTCCGAAAATTGGTTCCTTTGTAGCTTGATTTTATTATGAAGTAAAAAATTTTAAAATTAAAAAAAAAATTATTTAATACAAAAATTTAATAATTCTGAAAAATATAATAATTGTGAAAAAATGTAATTATAAAAAAAAATTTATAATTTTGAAAAAAAGATTTTAAACTTTTGGAATAGTTTTTTTTAAATAAAATGTCTTCGGTTCTTTTTAACATTTAATATATTTATTTTACTTTCTTTTTTTGAACATTTACATATACTTCTTAATCCAATTTTTTTTAAAACACGTTTTTCTACTTATTTGGAAAACATAGCTTCTTAAAAAACTGGTTCTTGAAATTTCTCTAAATTTTTTTTTTTTTCAAAATTTAATAGTTAGCATATACTTAATTAAATATACTTTTATAGTTTTTGTTTACTTTTTTGGAAAACATAACTTCTCAAAATTTAATAATTTTGATACAAATTGTAATAATTGTGAAAAAAAATTTTGAAACAAAATATAATAATTTTGAAAAAAAATTATAATAAAAATTTCAGAATTTTGAGATTTTAAAATTTTGGAATAGTTCTTAAAATGAACTACCGTACCCTCGCCAGCTTTGCTAGACGATAAATTCAATGATTTGCTGAAAGAGAATAAAATTAATACGAAACAGAGCAAATTCTTTGATACAATTTCATTCGAACTTTATTGTAACACTTTTTGGTAGACAACGTTTTTGGTTTTTTCATCTTTCGCGTGAATAATGACGATGGTTTGCCAACTCGTGAGCAAGCTACATACAATTGTCCATGAGAAAAAATTGGGAATTCTAAATTAATACCGCACACTTGTAGAGACTGTCCTTGCGCCTTATTAATTCTCATAGCGAAGGCAAGGCGAATAGGGAACTGCAAACGTTTGAAATCGAATGGTAAATCCGCCGGAATCAGTGGAATTCAGGGTATCAAAATGTCTTCTCCTTTGTACTTCCCTTTCAAAATTGTTGCTTCGATAACGTTACCCATTAGCTTCTTCACAGCGAGTCTGGTACCGTTGCAAAGTCGGGGCACATTACTATTACGCAGCATAATAATCGGTGCTCCAATTTTTAATCGTAAATTATGAGGTGGTAAGCCTGGCAAATCGAGTGAGTTTAAAATTCAGTTGGATAATTTACGACCTCATCTTGATCAGTAATAGTGTCCATTGACTTATACGCAACTATGTCACCAGGTATTTGATCTAAAATAGCTGAATTTATATCATTGACGTCCTTATTTTTCTCAGCTAAAATTGCTCTTTCGCTGAGTCAATCATGGTTTTTGTAATGTTGAACTATGTTTGGACATACACTCTGTATCAATGCCTCTTTAGACTGTGCAAAAGTGCAGAAATTGTTAGGCAATGTTATCATTCCTGTTGTTTTTGAAAAAAGGTTTATTTTTTTGGTTAAAAAGTGTTTTTTGAAGTTTTGAAAAACACTTCGCTCTAACAAATTTCTTCTCAGTTAATTGCTGAAAATTAAATATTTTGAAAAAACTATTTTTTTTTAATTTAACGTTTTTGAGAAAATTTTGTTCTTGAAAAAATTTCATACTTTTGTAAAAGTTCAAATTGATTTGTTAAAAAAGATTTTTTTCCGCTTTGAAAAACACCCCTCGAAAAAATGTATTCTCTATTAATAGTGGAATATGAAATGCTTTGAAAACACCAATTTTTTTTTTAATTTTGTTTGGTTTTCAGAAAATTTTGTTTTGAAAAAATTTCATACCCTTGAAAAAGTTTTATTTTATTTTATTTGTTTAAAATTTTGAAATTTTTTTTTTTGTAATTTTAGAAAAACACCTCTTCTTTTATCTTTTTGAGGAAAATTTTGTTTTGAAAAAATTTCATGCTTTCGAAATTTTTTTATTTTACTTTATTTCTTCAAAATTTTTGAAAACAAATTTTTTTATAATTTTCGAAAAACACCCCTTTGAAAAAATGATTATAGTCAAACACTTACAAATATCTACGCTTTCACAAATAGCAACAATAAACAAATTTCCTCAAAACCAAAAAATTTACTTTTTTTCTCAAAAAATTCTAAACAAACAACGTAATAAATTTAGAATTTTGTGTTCACGAAAAAACAGTATTGTTTTTATTGTATTAACTGAAAACCAAAATGTTGCAAAAAATCAAAACAAAACTAAATTATTTTTTTGTGTTCATTTGGTCCATATGTTCCATAAAAAGTTGATATGGTAAATAATATGCAGGGTCTGATACACGCAAATTTCCATTGACCAATATAGTGACAAAATTATCGATCACCAATTCCAACAGGATTTCAAAATCAGAGTTGGAATGAGTTGTTGTGTGGTGTACTTCTGAAAAAATGGGAAATAAACAAAATAAATCTAAAAATTCGAATTCTAACTTTATCTTGTGTATGTTCTTATTACCTTTGAATTTTTCCAATGAAGCACCATTCATTTTAAATTTTCCAAGAATTTTTTTTATCATTTCGCGTTTCTTTCCTTTTTCATTCGATTCCAACATTTGTTCATAGCCGGAAACATCGTTTGCAAACGCATTCATTTCCATATAGAATTGGTCAAAGAAAGCATTGCTCAATTGAATTGAAACATTATTTTCATAAATACTTAGGACCTTAACTAATGCACCTTGGTACATACCTAACGCAGATATTCATCGCGACCTTGACATCGATACTATTGATGAAACAATACAAAGCGCTAGCAGAAGACACATAAATAGACTATTAACGCATACAAATCCTATGATGAGAAGACTACCAAATAAAGAAAAATCTACCCAAAGTCGGCTTAACCGCAAAATCCTTGTAATCAATTGTCAACTAATCGTATATGTCATTGTTAACCACTTGTTTTTAAATAATATGTATATATTTCTTCTAAATGAGCTTGGGGGCATTGGCCCTTCAATATCACTCTCATTCCATCTTTTTGTAAATCAAATTACTTATTGTCTAACGACAGGTGTAATATTTTATGGAAGAAAAAAAAAATGTTCATTCGAATCATTTGAAATTTCTGTATACAATAACGAAAAATTCAAAAAAAGTTGTACACATAAAATGAATGTCGATTCGAAACTTACTTTAATCTAAGAATCGAGCAAGTTTTGTTTTGTACAATATTTTGATTTTTTCTTTTTTTTATAGGAAGAAAATATTTAAAAGAAATTTTTTTTTGCTAAAAACCTTCCCCTAGTGGATCCCTATAATATGAAAAAAGAACGAATAAAATTGGCCTCGTATCGGCCCAAAAAAATGCGTACAAACGAACATCATTTCATTTTTATATATATAGATTATCTTCGGTTGTTTTTAACATTTTTATAAATTTGGTTTCCTTTTTTTGTTAACATAAAATTCTTAAACAAGTTTTTTCCCATTTTTTTTTCTTTTTTGAAAACCATAACTTCTCAAAAAAAATTTTTTTTTTTCAAAAATATTTAGGGAAACTCATAAAATTTAATAATTTTAAAACAAATGTAATAATTTTGAAAAAAAAAACTTATGAAAAACATTTCATAATTTTGAGATTTTGAAATTTTGGTATACTAAATGAAATTTCTTCCATTCTTTTTAACATTTTTATAAATTTGTTTAACTTTTATAAATTTGTTTTAATTCTTAAACAATTTTTTTTTTTTGGAAAATTTTTTTTACATTTTTGAAACACATAACTTCTTAAAAAAATTGTTGTTGCAAATTTTTTCTTTTTCCAACATTTGTTGGGGCAAACTGAAAAAATTTAATTTAATAATTTGAAAAACTAATTATGAAAAAAGTTTAAAATTTTAAACAAATTTTGTATCATTTTTTCTTTTTTTCAATTTTGACATATAATTTTTTGTTAACATATAATTCTTAAACAAGTTTTTTTTTTGGAATTTTGTTTTTTTTTTTAAGAAAACATAACTTCTCAAAAAAAATTTTTTTTTTTTAATTTTGTTTTTCAAAAATATTTAGAGAAAACTAATAAAATTTAACCATTTTTAAACAAATGTAATAATTTTGAAAAAAAAAACTTATGAGATTTTAAAATTTTGGTATAGTTCTTAAAATGAAATTTCTTCGATTATTTTTACCATTTTTATAAATTTGTTTTACTTTTATAAATTTGTGTTAATACTTAAACAATTTTTTTAATAATTTTGAGATTTAAAAATTTTGCTTTGAATTTTTAAAATGAAATATCTTCGGTTTTTTTAACATTTTTATAATTTTTTTTTTAATTTTTCTCTTTTTTCTTTTTGAGACATATACTTCTTAAAAAATATTTAAATATATTTTTATAAACTTTTTTTCCTCTTTTGGAAAACATAACTTCGTATACTATTTTTGTTTTTTTTTTTGTGAAAAATATTTAATTATTAATTTTTGTTTAAATTTCTTAGAGAAAAATTTTTTTGTTTTTCGAAAATTCTTTTTTATATTTTTTTTAAAAGTCAAAAAAAAAATTCACCCAGTTTTTTTCTTACTTTTTGCATGAGCAGCATTAACGATGCTCAGCAATCCCTGAAAGTTTCGTATATGCAAACAGCGAACTAGTTAAAAGTCGCTGCCCAAGCAAATACTGCCTTAAACTGGTCGAACGCACATTAGTAAGCAGCTACAAATAGCATCATCCTGCTGTAACTACTTACACGCACATCCAACAACAATATTTAGCTCAACTTGCGTAAAAAAATTATTACCACCGTACTGTAGCGCCCGCCATTGGAGGTGATGGCCCCACTTATGTTGTTTTCGATTAAATATGTACCAATAACGCCACCAGCGCATTTGTTTTTTTTTTTTTTTTTTTTTTTTTTTTTTTTGTCGGGACAACTAGCAAGTGCAGTACTCAGACATACTTTTTGTAGAAACATTGTAACCTAGTGAAATTCGTGTGGTTCATCTTTAATATGGCAATTTTGTGTGTTAACATGGCATCCATGATGACTTTTCCGCCAAAATTGGGTTTCTTTCAGAAGCTCCAAATGCCCGACTGGGAATAATCGTGGGGTTCTATGATCATCAACTTTGATTTACTGAGTCTGTTGAATCTTATGCGGATGTAGGCCTAAATTTCAAAGAAAATTTTGGCAAGTTGAAGTCTGCGAATGACAGATTTCCTGTGAACAATGAAGAATTGACTAACACGCATTCGTCTGTACACTTTCACAGACAGCGGCTATATTATCAGCCGATCTGGCATTCTTTTGTCGTACAGATGCTGGCTGATTGCCTACTGAAACATTTGTCTAGGCTACCAACCGTGGAAGGTCGGCTCTGAAGGGCCATCTGCTCACAGCTAAGACAGGTAAGATCAATTCTCATTTAGATAAAAATCTTTAGTGTTTATTTGGGAGCAGTGAAAGCTTCATTCAGCCAAGTAAACATATGAATTTATATTTGTAGCTTAAGGGCTATAATCAATCTTGTTTGTTACTGACAACCGCCTCTAAAAACAACAGTATCAGTTAAAAGTGTACGAACTCTCGATAGTACAATGCTTTTCATATTTTTTTATTTTTTGTTTTGGTCTTTTTTTCTTATTTTTGTTACTCACACCTACATATTATGAGCACCGGCAATAGATTGCTTTGCATCACACGACCTTTTGTATTCGCACTCTTCCCCTCCGCTAGCCTCCCTACCGACCATTTAAGTGATAATACTTGCATAATTGATTTAATTTCAACTCGCTGCTCTCTAAGGTATAACACGTAGACGGCAGAAATGATTAGTGTGGCCACAAAGCACTGCGGAAAGGCAAAGCCTGACTTTCGCTATGACTGTAGCATTTCAGCCTGTTGACGCTTTGCTTTTATTGCCTTTTTCTGCACACAACACAGATATTTGTTTTTGGATTTACGTATATGTTCATGCTTGTGTATATGTAGCTGTAAATTTGTACATACATAAATATATATTTAAGCATTTTTGCATTATATGCCAGCCACATTTTCGACTAATTGCTCATGTGTGGAGTTCACCTCTCCAAAATTCAAACCGAGTTGTCGCCTGATGTTGAGTAGTACTAATTTGAACTTAGATTTGAGCACACACTGACATATACACAGATACGTGCATACATTTACTATAAGAAAATTAAAGCCGTATATCACACACATGCTACGCTTCTCGCTTGTTTTTGTTGTTGTAAATAGTAAAAAGGACATGTGTAGTGCATTTGTTACTTTAAATTCTTGCTCTACAACATGCAACGTGTTGCAAAGACTCTGGTATGAAGTACGTCTGCGATTTCCACCATATGTGAGTATATACGTACATGAGGGTGGGCCATCTATTTTTGTAATCCATTTATAGTCACCGTTGAAATTTTGATGGTTTTTATGGATTTGATCCATGTGCACTGAATCATATCAGCGAACATTTTTTGGTGCAATCTTGAGATATTTGCCTAATAATCTACAAGCGGAGATTAAACAGTGCGCAGCATGAAGAGGAAGGGTTGAATTTTAATATGAAATTACTTTTCCTTTTCTACATATTTTGATGGAAGCCGAATGAGCTTTTCAATTATTTTATAATATTTATTTAACTATTAAAAAAATACTTGCTTAGACTTTCATAATAGGCAAAACCAATGTATTTAAAAACAACGCGATTTTTCAGCCACTTAAAGCTTGCACTTATTTTACTAAAATTTTTTGAGCTGATTACTGCATGTCTGAAAATTTTCTAAAAATTTAGTTTAAAAAGTTTGATACTTAAATGAAAATTTGTTCAATTTTTATACATTTGGTATAAAGTTTGAATGTTTAATTTATGTGGTTTGGTTAAAGCACGAACAATATTAAAAACAAAAAAATTATAAAAAATTCAACCGAGCTCCTCCTAAAAGCTTTATATAGGGTCGTTATTTTTGATTCTTAGTTGAATTTCGCTAGTCAGGTTAAATATGTCATACCACGGCAATATTTGATGCTAGCATTTGCACGCCTAAATTGTTCTACATTTACCAACCCACTCACTCTCAAAACATTGTACCCAGCTTCTGTTAGAGTATGCCGCTGTTATCTGAAGACAATACCAAAAATGTTTCTCTAATCCATCTGAAAGAGTTCAACAAGTTTTTCCACATTTTGCGCTTTAATCTTTAAGCTTTTCAGAACATTTACCACCATACTGCTCACGGTGTTTACTGATAGACTTAAAAGCACTTGATAGCATAAGATCTACCGATTCTACAATGTTCATTTATTATTAGTTTCCTTACTGGAACTATTGATATTCTTTCTCTCTTGAGTAAAACTCAATTTAATGTTCATAATAAGAAACTTCGACCTTGAAAATCGGCTTCTCGAGAACCAATTACGGGGTAAATGCTACGATTTCTAAAGCATGGGCGATTATCATTCTATTGTGCAGTAGCTTAATATAGTCTATAAGAATCTATCCTTTCAAAGAGTTTATATAAATAACGGTAATGATAAAACTCAGATCATTATTAGTAGAATAAGTGGTTGGAATTGTTGACTGAGATTTTGACAATCGTAGGTACATCAGAACATTTTTTTTATTGTATATTTGAATAAAATACATCACTAAAACACAGCACATGGTATAATTGCTATACTGAAGCACACCAGACGAGGCAATAAACAGGTGACCATTGAGCGTAAAACCCTACGAAAATTATTTGGTACTGTTAGCGAAAACAACATTCGCAGAATACGATTCAATCAGGAGCTGCAAAGGCTTTATAAACACCCGGATTGGTCACATTATAAAGGCAGACGACACATACCCACCAAAGAAAATCCGACTGCAGAAAAAATAGAGGCAAGAGAAACCCAAAACTTTGGTGATTCGATGGCGTAATTTTGGACGCTGAGCTATTTGGAATACGTTGTGGGGAACTCAAGCGAGGGATAAAACGAACTGGAGGCAAATATTACAGCAAGCCAAGACCGGGACCGGTTGGTTAAGCTAACAATAATGATGATGATAATAGTGAAACCGGTATAGTATAAGTTAGAACGTAAAGGTGAGTGCCTTTTTGAGTAGCTTTGCCGAAAATTCCATGTAAAGATGCTGATATAAGGCAGGCATGCAAAATTTCATGAATTATGAATGAATTGAATGAATAGAAATTTAGCGCTAACACTAACACTAGTAAACTAAACAGTACAGCGAAAAAAAACAAAGAATCCCACCATCTAGTTCTTATATATATATACAATTGGCGCGTACTCCCTTTTTGAGTATTTGGCCGAGCTCCCCTTCCTATTTGTAGGGTGCGTCTTGATGTTGTTCCACAAATCCAGTTCTTATGTATTATAAAATCACTTCGAAAACTCAAATTAAAGTAGAGCATATAAAAGATACCAAATTTAATTACCTTTAATTTGATATATCACCCGTTTTCATTTGTTAATGCATTTCTCCGATAAGAGGATTGATATTTGTATTTCTAACCTTGGGCAGTTCTAGTGTGTTTTGCATTTTCTAAAGCTTAATGCCTTCATAGATTTATGTGAAAACTTCAAGCAATTAGAGGAAGACTTACGGAGATATTGGCATTCAACTGAAAGAGTTGAGTAAGGGCAACTTGGAATTAGTGCGGCGTTCAGCACATTTCACGAATTCTTTTGCAATAAGAGATTTTTGTTAGGCAGACATTTCCAGTGGGAAGTTTTACATATATTACCATAAACGCACTCCACGTTTTGAGATGCTAGCCGTATTTGCGTTGTTATCAATGGCTTTAAAAATTCAACCTGGCAATAAAATTTAACTAAGCCGCGAGCAAGACAAGACAAACATCGATGAACTAAAATCATTATAGGGCGAGCAAGCATCGAAAAAACTGGAACAATGAATTTTCTCGGTCGCTGTTCGCTCACTGATCAATTCCGGTTTTTGATTACATTTTCCAATAAATCTAATTAATAAATCTAAACGAGCCCAGTCAGCAAAAATACGACGCAAACGACGTTTATTTGGCTTCAGTTCTTGCATGAGCTGTATTTTAAAAGCGCTTAAGCCAAGATCCTTACGTAATTTTTTTCAAGTAGTCGAAGGACAAAGCTCAACAAGTTGAGAACGGTGACGAATCGACATTTCAGCGTCTTCTTCAACACTTCGCCTATGCACATCGCGAACAGATTTTTTTTCCAAAGAAAATTTCTTGCAGTTGAAAGCGTTGCTCTGGCGTTAAACGATTCATGATGACTTGCCGAACCTTACACTGAATAGAAATGTCAACACAGTTTATTATTTTAAGCTGTCGCAGCATAGTTATACATAGCAATAGTTCTCATGCAGCGAAAAAACAAACTGAAATAAATAGCAACCTGACTTTAGAAATTTGTATCATCTACCTTTTCTTTCTTAATCAAAAATGCTCATTTGACGACATCTCGAAACTGCACACAGTCAAAAAATGTAAGTGCATTTTCAAATTTGGTGACAGATTTTGCATAGATATTGGATGGTCTAGTTCTTCGGTGAGCAATCTGCTGATTTCTAGTCAACACAACTTCAATAACTCTTTAGTAAACCTTAATTTTCAAAACAATTAACACTTCATAAGACTTTCATCATGATCGTCCTATCGTATAAGACAGAAGCTTGGACGATGACAACATCCGATGAAGCATCCCTTGCAGCGTTAGAGAGATTCTGCGGAAGTGAGTATCGGTGAGTATCGCGCAATAACAATGAACTCTATAAGCTTTATGACGCCATAGACATAGGGCCCCGAATAAAGATCCAGCAACCAGTGCTGCTTTGGACTAAGTAGGCAACTGAGCAGTAAAGTCCTCTTTCGACGAGCAAAACTAACACTCTACAAAACTCTCATCATGCCCGTCCTAATGTATGGCGCAGAAGCTTGGACGATGATAACATCCGATGAAGCGACGCTTGGAGTGTTTGAGAGAAAGATTCTGCGCAAGATCTTTAGACCTTTGAACGTTGACAACGGCGAATATCGTAGGCGATGGAACAATGAGCTGTATGAGCTTTACGACGACATAGACATTGCGCAGCGAATAAAGATCCAGCGGCTACGCTGGCTGGGTCATGTCGTCCGAATAGATACAAACACTCTGGCTCTGAAAATATTCGTTGCGGTACCAGCTGGTGGTAGCAAATGAAGAGAAAGACCTCCTCTGTATTGTTAAACTCAACCAAAATCTCTTAATTGGTTATCGCATAAATCAAGAATAAGAAGAATAAAACTCTCTTAAGAGCAGTAAAGCGTTTACCGCTTTCGGTCACAGATATTAGCTTTGCGTTTAATGCTCATCTGTGTACCAATGGCCCAAGCTCACAGTTCAGGCACCATAGCTCGCCATGAAGATCCTGCTTGTACTGTGCATGTAATTCACCATAGTAAGTGACTTGGCGACGGCTGTAGCCGAATGAGTTGGTGCGTGACTGCCATTCGGAATTCAGAGAGAACGCAGGTTTTAATCTCGGTGAAATTCCCCATAGTAAGGGACTTGGCAACCGCCGCAGCCGAATGAGTTGGTGCGTGACTGCCATTCGGAATTCAGAGAGAACGCAGGTTCGAATCTTGGGGAAACACCAAAATGAAAAAAAAGTGTTCTCTAATAGCGGTCGCCCCTCGGCAGCCAATGACAAACCTTTGAGTGTATTTCTGCTATGAAAAAGCTCCTCATAAAAAATATCTGCAGTGCGGAGTCGGCTTGAAACTGTAGGTTCCTCTATTTGTGGAACAACTTCAAGATGCTCGCCACAAATAGTAGGAGGAGCTCGGCCAAATACCCAAAAAAGGTGTACGCACCACTTATATGTGTATATATATACATTCCCTTATCTGGGAATGCGTCTTTCATTTCACCAATAAACGAATTCAAAGGTCACTTTTGCACTTTTGAGTCACAGGAACATTTCTATATAAATGCTTTACCCTGCATAAATAAGCCACCCTAATGTTCATGTATCCATTCCGGCTCAAATAGTTATGTCGGTATGTACAAGTATGCACATAAGTATTTCAAGTAAGCAGGCACATCTTTATTTATGCGCATTTGCGTGTACGAGTACAAGTGTACGGCAGTTGCAAGCATTTCCTTGCAACGAATCCTTACTTCCCTTCAACTGCAACTCTTTCGTAATAAAAGCAAATGACAGGCGTCACTCGACTTTACTTCTAAATCCACAACTGAGGCGCCTTCGGTTGCATGTAAATATACGAGTTTGCATATGTATAAGTGCATATATCTCGTTCATTGCCACTTGCAACTTTATTCATTTTCCTTCGCTTGCTTGAAATTCAGTAGCAGTCAGCAACTGCTTTCACTTCTAATTCTACACATAAAGCAAAAACAAAAAAGAACCACACAAACTTCAACTTTTCGAGCCTATTGTTTTGCATTATTTCCCCCCAAAGTACCACATCCCCACTTTCTCTTAATCGCTCACCATGTTTTGTATACACGCCGACACCATCTTATGTACATATTTTCAAATAAAGCAGCTATCTTCCGTTATGCTGTTGTCTGTTGCTGGTTGTAGTACTGCAAGTTCCATGAAATGGCCTTAAGTTCTGGTTGACCGACCGAACGACAAATGGTTGTATAATAGCTTAGTAGTAGGCCTGCATGGTAAGCGCTGGTCATGACCAGTTATGTCCCATGTAGGTGAGTTGCTTGGCCAGTCACTATGTTAACCAGTTAGTTACTTAGTTCTCTGGAGCAGTCGCTTAGGTGAAAGCACACAATGATACGCCGAATTCCACTCGACTGGTGTTTTCAACTAAATGAGAAATTTTCAGTGCTGGAATCTCATATACACACACATACAAATGCGCTTGTAATCGCCCTGCAGGGAAAAGTCAAACGAGTATGGAAACATTCTAGTTCAGACACTGGTTTTGGCGTGATAACGTCTTATAATTCGATTTAACAGGCTGCACGCACGAAAAAATGTGTCGTTACCTTGCTCATTAACGTTACCTTTCTCATTTGTCGTTACCTTGCTCATTTGTCGTTACCTTGCCGTTACCTTGAATGAACTGCAAGCGAAAGCGCGGAACGAACAAAGCAAACGAACGGCAACGTTCGCCATCTTGCTCGCTCCTACTTAAGTGAGCGTATATATGTGTATGTATATGCGCATTTGTATATAAATTCACATACTTGTATTTGCATATGCCTTCTTCCTGTGTGCATGGTAATTAACCATTTCTCTGTTGAGAATAGGGCGATGATAGAAAAAGTAGGAAATAAAAGGGAGTGTTTCGAGTGTAAAGTGTCTTGAAAAAGGCAAATCGATGATGGTGCCTCTTGGTGTTGTTGACTTATTAACGTCTGATGCACAATCGAAATTGAAGATATCTTTCATGAGTTTGATACATGTTTCGTCATTTTTCACGTTTGTGTAAAAGTAACTTGACCTATTCCATTGCAATTCCATTTACCTCCTTCTCTATATCCATACAAAATATCTATCAAACAAATAAAATTAAAATTTTGTTTTGAAAATTGCAACCATTTCGTCAATATTTTCTAATGACGTTGTCACGTTAAACTATCGTCAGTAAACCGACTTTACAGACAACCTCTTTTTTAGGTTAGGTTGAATTGGTTCACTTGTACTCACGCATAGGCCGATTCGGTCTATAGCAATACCAGATGGAATTCATGAGTTATATACTGAGTATTAAAATATTGAAAAAAATATATTTAAAAAAAGTTTTAATTTTCATTCGAAATGGTCACCATTTGCTTTTATACAAGCCTTCAAGCGATCAGGCCATCCAGCTATTACAGTCTGCACGGTTTCCATGTATATTAACGTCGCTGCCCGAACAAAATATTGCTTGAGACTCTCCAAATTTCTGTGAGATCTTCGACAGGGCATTTTCTCCGATTCTGACTACAAACTCTAGTCCAATGGACTCAGATGTGGACTTTCAGACGGTCAATCTTCTGCGGCTATGAATTCAGGAATATTGTTTGTAGCCACTGCTGCGTGGTTTTTGCCTTATGGGCTGGAGCGGCATCTGGCTGGAAGATCCAACACCCTCCATTGAGGAGAGTACTGCTCAACTGCTTCACCATGCCTTCTAAGACATCCTCCTGGTGACTTTGGCTCCGGTCTTAACCTTTTTTTCGCAGAAATAAAGAGATGTAATGCCTTTACAAGACATTCCCCACCAAAACATTACGGAGGCTGGATGGTGGCCACGTTCAGCCTTTGGAACAACATTTTTTACGACTTTAGATTTTGTGGTTCACTTAAAAAAACTTCTTCAACAGTGAAAATTTTCTTATCTGTGAAAAGAATATTTTCATGGCCGTTGACCGCGTGCCATCGAAGAACCTGCTTGCATCTGTCGAGTCTAATTTTCTTCAAGCGCGTTGTCAAAAGATGACGAGTTGAGCGACGAAAGACTCTCATGTGGAGATCGTCTCTAATTAGTCTTGACATTGATCTGGACATGACTTTCTGCCTTCTAAGGCGATTTCTGCGAATTGTCTCTCGAGCGGCTTTTATGGCTGCATTGGTACGAATCACGCGAAGACGAGCACTTCTTTTTCTATCTGTCACTTCTGTTATTGTGCGGTAAACAAACATATTCGAAATATTAAAATTTTTTCCAGCAATTCGTAAATCTAACTTGCCATTTTAGCACATTTTTTATTGCAATCACTGTCGCTTTTACCACATCTACAAGTCTGCCCTTTGGCCAACAGTTCCTCGACAGGTCTTGGTCTGCAATTAATACGACATCGCCAATATGTACTGGGCGTTGTTTTTTGAACCACTTCGTGTGTCGAGAGATGACTGTCAGAAGCGATCAGCGAATGGTGTGGTCAATTGCCAATGTTAACGCAGATTAACGTTGTTGCTGGAAATTGTCTTGTAGTTATCCGATGCCGCAATCAGCAAGTGATTGGGAGTCAAATCCTCGTCATCACAATTTTCCAAAGAAACAAAGGTAAGCGGCCGCGCGTTCAGGATAAATTCTACTTCATTCAATACCCACTGCGGGCTTTCATCGCTGAAACTCGTTGAAGATGGTATCTCATATGGGGGTCGCTTGGTGAATTAAATCTCCATTTCACGCAATCGGATCACTCACTATCGAAGGATGAGACGATACCGGTCAAGTCGAGATTTTTTAGACTCTCGCAAATTATTTTTTCAGTTGCCTTGAAAATGCTTGGGATAACCGCGTCGTGATACAATATTTGGTATCGCTATGTATCGCCATGTATCGCACGGGATGTGTATAACGCAAAGCGTTAGCCATGTAAATAGAACGCCCCATTTCTTTTCTCGCCTTCTTCCCACGATGACAGGCAAAGAGCCAAAATAGTCGATACGTACATACGTGAAGAGTCTCTCGCGGCGGGCAGTGCTGTCATTTGTGGCGACTGGGGAATGGAGTAATCATTTTTACATTTTCGACACTCTGCGTGCACTCTTCTACACCCTCAGTGGATTTCTAACGTATATATCACGAATTTTATTGATTACAGACTCATGCGTCTAGTCATGAAATTTTCGTGAGTCCAACGCACTATTGGGTTGCCCATATTCGACGGACCCGACGAATTTCGATGACTCTTTGGGCCCATTTCAATCGACGAGGCTTGTCCGCAGGCAACAATCTTTGCGTCAATTAAATCTTATACGGGAATAAATGCAAATCAATGCGGATAATTCGTTGTAAAGTGGTCCGAGCAATGCCCAACTGCTGAGAACGGCGATTTTGGGATGTACTTGGCGACGTCTCAACTCTGGCCCGCACAAGAGCAATATTCTCATCCGATCGCCTTGATCGGTTTTGATTTGACCTCTTTGGATTAGAAAGAGCATCACCAGTCGAAAACCTTTCGTACAAACGTTGAATGGTGTTCTTAGAAGGCGCACTTTTCACATTATTTAATTTTTTATACGCACGTTGAGTTTTCACAATTGACTTCTTTATTTGAATGTAAATTTCAAAAATTTGGGAGCGCTCGCGTGGCGTGTACTGTTCCATGGTAAAAATCTGCTTAGACTGACGCTTCCAATGCGGTATGTCATTAAGCGATCTGACGTCTCTGTCAAAAGATACAGGGTTGACAGACGGGTCCGTCGAATATGGGCAACTCTGTATTAAGAAGGTGATATGATGAGAGTTTGGCATCACTATAAAATCTTCATGATTGTTTAAGTGCTCAGCCCGACTTTTGCATCTTATTATGCCATCTGTACCTAAGTACACAATTAAAGTAAAAAGTTTGCTAGATCTTTCAATCGTCTTACCACGTTTCAGGCACCTGTTCTCTTCACTATAATCAAAGGATTTGGCATACCTGAGAAGAAGACATAGAGCTTTCTGAATCATGTGAAAGTCGATGGCTGTTCTCCGTTGCCTTGCTACCACAACTGAGCGTAATCGTTCGACGTATAATAAAAATGTAGCCACAGCTCGATACTCCACCTGAAAAAGTGCTCCACGTTCAGCGTCAGGTCGTTCATGTGCTCTTTTTTCGTATGTAGAACAAAAAGTTTAATTTCCGAATCGCCGTTTGTTTAACTCTTCGCACTGCGGCCAAACTTCCGCGCTCGACCTTAAAAAATTTGGTCCAGTAAACCACAATTGGTAGCAATGACGGGCAGTTGTTTTTGTACCTAACCATCGGGATTATATCTCGAAGGAACCCACCACCATTGGCTTACGTTTAATACCTCTAGAAATCCGTCCATTCTAGACATCACGAATTGGTCAACATTTTTAGGGTTTATTCGCATCCATCATAGCACCGTCTTTGAGTCTGTCCACCAATATTTGGATATTATGTCAATACATCTGCCTGCGGCTCTAGTCTGGGTATCGATAATGGCTTTAGCGACGCGACTTTGGATTTGCCAGCCACGAGACTAAGCGTGACGTCGTTTCCCTTTGACACGCGCAAGTAGCAAACGGCTGCGTTCGCGCTTTCCCCGGCATCAACAAAGGTGTGAAGTTGAACGTCTTCAGCATCTTTCAGCAATAGTGAATAAGATCAAGGTTTTTATTGCTGCTGCTACTTTTCCCTGCAGGGCTTATCGATATTTGCATGTGTATGCTTGTACGTGTATATTCCTGTAGCAGCGTGCTCATGTACATATCTTCACACAAATTTAGACGTAAACTCGACATAGTCATGTAGCCCCCTCATTCCACCACCTGACTTCTATTATATGATTGTTGCATACAACATTTACACTGCATTTCAAGCGGCATATTTTCTCGTGCCGTTGGTCGTCTCTTAGTCTCTTCTTCTGCTGTTGTAGAGAGTTAATAACTGTTGACATTTTGGTTACATTTGATTGGATGATTTTCATTTTGCACCTTCTGTTATGCCGCCCTTTCCCTCCATTTCGTTTTAACTATTAGTGGTAATTTTTTGTGAGTTCTGCAGCTGCTGCTCACGACAGTGTTTTAATGGATGTTGTCAACCGATAGTTTTTGAAAAGTTACTGGGTTTGAGCGCAGTTCTTTCTTTTTGTAGATGTGTATGTATGTATGTAGGTATGTATGTAAGTATGTATGTATAGCCAGTGCCGAGCATAACAATTAAGTTATAACTGTGAGCCTAAATTGCGTGCATCTTTACGAGGGTTGCTAATTAAGTTTTTAGATATGGCAGCAAAAAAGTGGCTATCCAAGTTTGACATTTCCTTCGTAAAGCTTGATATTTTTAACGGTGATTTGCGTAGTTTTCCTTATATTGCAAAACAACATGAATTCAATCTTTCCCCTCTGAGTCCATGGGTGAATCTGTTTAATGCTAAATCTTGGAAGTGATATTTTAAACATTGTATCTTGCGAATGCATAAATAATCAGCGTAGTAACTGAAAAACATATATACAGGGTGAACGATATGATTACAATTTTAACACATATTCATTTTAGCTCGATATGACCACCTTGTGCCTTGACTATAGCCTTCAAACGGTCAAAAAATTGCATGCTGCACGAATGTGATCTTGAGGTATTTTGGCCCATTCTCGTATAATCGCTTTTTTCAGCGCATCCATACTGGCATATTTTTTAGTACTCACCTTGCTCTCCAAAATGGACCAGATGGAATAGTCCATCGGATTTGAGTCTGGCGAATTCGAAAGCCATTGTGTGGACGAAATGAAGTGTGGAACATGACTTTTTAAATATTCTTGGTTCACACGAGCTTTATGAGAGGGTGCCGAGTCCTATTGGAACGTCCATGGTCTACGACCGATAATAAGTCGCATTCACTTTGACACCAGGCTCGATAGATACGATTGGAAAGCGTCCATCAGCGGTCACTGCGGCCCAAACCATTACTTGCTATGGGAAATTGTTTCGAGTGTACGTAGGCTCAAATTCTCGTATAAGCGTTCGGTCAAGTAAACACGATCGTTTTGAGTGTTTATGAACTGGGAGCTCCAGAGCGTCAAAAAAGACGTTTTGCGATGGCTACTATATCTATAAACTGGATCCTCTGAAATTGAAAAACCAAACAGATTTCGTTAAAGTAATGTTAAATTTAGTAAGGGCGATTTCTCAAAAAACAAATTGATTTTTGACCAAAATTTCGGCCTTAAATTGCTTATAAAAAAAAATTATTGGTGAGAAAAAATCTTGGATTAATTACTAAAAAAATATTCTCAATAAGCTGGTGTTAAAATTTGAGATTATCGGCTTAGCAGTTTTCAATTAATGTTGGTCACCGACTTTGAAACCACTATTTTGAGAAAAACGCGTTTAAGTATTTCTACTTGAGCTGCAAAATACACTTCCACAGCTGTTATGACCTCATCATTTGATGAAAAACGATTCTGCATGCATGAATTTTCTTAGATCTGATTGAAACAAGGTGGAAGTTGCCAATTCGAACTTTAATTTATGGATTTCAGTCATTGTCAATATGCTCTTGTCACGATTTTTTTCCTTCAACTGATCTAAAGGTTACAATAATATTTAGAATTTGTTGTTTTACCAATTTACAAGTCATCCCCAAACAAAATTCATTTCGCATCCCAAAAAACTGATGCTAACACCTTCTCGGCCGATCTTTGGATACGAACTCGTTTCAGAGCAAAAAACCAGGTTCACACCACTCTTTAGCCTCTTCTTTTGATTAAGCATCATGGTGACTGACCCAAACCTCATCGGGATGAATCGACGCACATATAAATTTAAATTCGTTTAAATTAGGTTAAGGGGTTAAGGTATTAGCATCCGCCAATGGTATCGGGACCGTTTTCCACAGTCATGGCTGAGATTTTGGAAAGATCTCTGGCTGTACTCAGTCTCTGGGCTTCCAGTTGCGGCCTCAGATTCAACTTTGACAAAACGAAACTGTAAGTTAGGGCAAGGAGGGTAGGTAGGTTAGATGGCAAGAGTACCCCAAGTACACTTCACGTAGCATTTACGTGTCGTTTTCATACTATAATGTGGACCACTACCAGCGAAAAATTTTAGGGATGAGAAAACCATCTACAGCCATCCAGTGATGTTGATGTAGTAGAGGAGAGAAAAGGGATCTAGGCTGGAGAATTTCCTCAGGATATCCCCAAAGGACACGCTGAGGAATCTCAAGCGCCTACCCACCAGAGCCGGACATTTGCAGAGAAAGTGCTCAACAGTCTGTTTCTCTGCAGGCTCCCCGCAGCTTCTGCAATAGGGTTTGTACGGAATTCCAAACTTCTCCGCATGAGTACCGATCACCCAGTGACCAGTGAACACCGCAATGAGTTTGAAAATTGAATGACGGGGAGTTTCCATCACCTTAAGCGTCCTTTTTTTGTCGTATTGAGGCTATAGGTATACTATAGTTTTTGAAATAGCACACGATGAGATAGACCATCTGTCTTGAGCTTTTTTTATAAAAAAATTGTGCAGTTTACCTTTAACAACTTTCAAGGGGACACCGATGTCTGAGATGGGGGCAACTGAAACCCCCCCTTTCCTGGTAAGCTCATCGGCAATCATTTCCCTCTATATTCCTGTGCCCAGGAACCCAGATAAGGAACCTGTTTCCTGAACGTTCCAGATGTTTGAGTTTCTCCTTACAGGAGTATACCAGAAGAGAGCTGCAATACGGCGACGACAGGGCCTTCATCGCAGCTTGACTATCGACAAAAATATTAATGTCTCCCTCCCAACAGCGATGCCTAAGCATTTTGCATGCTTGCATGATTGCAAAGACCTCTGCTTGAAAAACGCTGCCCGTATCAGGCAGTTTAACGGAGACTGAAATATTGGCTGATTTAGAGAAAACCCTCGCTCTCACTCCAGATTCCATCTTGGATCCGTCAGTGAAAACAAAAGCACCTATATCCGTGCCGACTCTCCCGTCTTTCCAATCTTGCCTGCTCGGGAAGTTAGCACAACCCTCAAAGCCCAGTTTGCGGATGGAGAGATCAGTACGAACTACAGAAAAGGAAGTGGGGATCTGCTTCAAGATGCTATTATGTCCTACAGGAAGTTGCATCCAGAGGCCAAACTCGTTCAACCTAATAGCGCTCTGACAAGCAATGGATTTAACTTGAAGATCCACAGGAAGTAAGTGCAGAATGACGTTGAGGGCAGCAGTGGGACATGTTCTACATGCACCAGTGAGGCCCACACATGCAGTTCTCTGCACTCTCTCTATTTTCCGGAAAATATAAACCTCCACCCCTTAGTCTTTCCAAATTAACCATCGACGTTCTCCCACTATCATCGGAAGTTAGACATCTTGGAGTGATGCTTGACTCCAGATTTGATTGGAAGCTAAGTAATTAAAGGCGCTGCTCCTCCAAAGTCCCATCAATCTTCTCCGTCACATTAACAACTCTGGCTGGCTGTAGATATCTGCCCGTTGGTGGTCTCGTAATGGTATCAAAACGCGCGACGCGTGCCAGACTGGGACTTCAACCACTTCACTTGCCTACCAACCATTATTATTATAATATTATTTTTACATTCCCTTAACTTTTGTCGCTCAGGTCTGAAAGCAAATCGTAAGAATACAAGTTTCTAAAAATTACAATTAAATTATATCCTGCTGCATTCTACCTGTACCACTTTCTTTAACGAAATATGCAAGATTTGACAGAAATGTGTGATTTCTGGCATCTGACAGACTGTCACAGAGAAGCTTATCAATACATATATACGCCCCAATAAGTGGGAAAGAGCGTTGATGTCGCCGAGCAGCAGCCAAAAAAGCCCGGAAGTGACAATGAGCATCGCTAATAACAGGTATTGTTATTGTAACAACACCATTCGCTCCAGCAGTATGACAAGTTAAGTGAATGATGAGGAACTGCACCCCAGGAAGCGGCAACGCGACAATCAGCCAGATTGGCTAGGCGTAATGAACGGCAGGCAGAATGACAAAGAGTGACACAATTAAATATATTGAACTCGAACTTCCGCACTTTCGTGCAGGCGAATTCATTATACCGCCACATGTCGCCGGCATTATAAGCAGTCTTATGGATGCCATAAATGACCTCGAGAAAGGCGCGACATAAACTGGAAAGATGCAGTGAGGTAATGCTACTGTAGGCAGCGACCGAGTGAGCGATGAAGAACTAACGGCAACGCATAATGAATAATAATTAAAGCACAGCGAAAACGCATTTCGCCTCGAGTGGGAATGGAAATGTGGAGCCATGGATGGTTACTTTTGACAAAACTGTATGACAACATTGTATTTGTGACCAGATTTGCGCACATTTTTCATTCCTTATTAAAATCGGTTGGAAACGTGCATCATCAGTGTGGCGACATGCCATTTTTCACAAATAAAATGAGAAATAAATTGTTGTGGAAATAATCACGGAATTCCATTTACGCTGCACGTCAGCCACGCTGTGCTAATTCTGTCTTCTTCATTACTTTATTAGCTCTGTGTGAAATATGGTATATTGTGTTGTATGTATGTATGTATGTGCATGATTGAGTTATGATGTACACATACGGTCATTGAAATAGGTACGCTATCGATTTCCTTACGCGGCTCAGAAAAATTTAAAGTTTTTTTAAAATTCACATTTACAAATGGCAACATTGCTTCGTCGTGAACTTAGAAAGGGCCCGTTATATTAAGTTTCATTGTTGGTTGCACAGATTCGGTTATTCTCATAAAGTGTAATTTTTCGCGGCCACTAAAATAAGTATTTTGCGAATATCCCTTCAATTTTAACTAATTAAGTGGAAAATTTTTAATGTAACCTACATTGCATAAGTGGCGCCAGCAAGAAGAAAAAGGCAATCGTGGTAATAGCGCAGTCACACCAAAATTTAGCGAAGTCCTCAACCATCTGTGTGATCCTTCTGACAGAAAAATGTGAAACACAGATGGCGCTCTAAGCAGTAAGAAGGCGTTGTTCCTAAGCAACGACAGGTGGCCATTCCCACTATTTAGGACTGGTAGCGGCTGGCTAATCATCTACCCTAACAGAAACGAAAATAGATTAACGAATCCAACGGAAGACTGAGTCTTATCGAGGCCCTATGCTCCCAAGTGGAGTGAACAAGGAACAATGAAAAAAGTAGCGAATTAAATAATTCATTTAATAACTAATAATTAATATAGATATCTTTCAGAGATTGGTCGTGCGCAGCATTGCACCGTTTAGGAGCGGAGACTTGTTGTCAATCTTCGAAAACAAAACAAAGTCGAACAAGTTTATCGCTGATTCATTTGGACGGTCAAAAAATTTGGTTTTAAGCGGATAATAGGATAGGAAGAATTCCGAACAGCCAAATTACTCGCGCGGTAACCTTGAGAGTAGGATTGTAACCTTAGAGCAAACATTTATTAGGGCCTACAAAACGTCGTGTTCTATAAAATATGGCAAAAAACTCATCCTCTTTGGGGGTGTAGTGAGCTCTTGAAATTCAGAGAAGAATCTAGCACTATCTTTAACCTCAGCTACTCGACAGGCAATTGGGAATTGTACAGAACTAGTCGGAGACAGTACAAGAAGCAAATAGGGCCGCCAAGAAAGATATATGCAGAGAGTTGTGCTCGTCTATTGAATCTACCAGGGACTCTACTAGGCTTAGTCGTGTACCTTCTATGGATCATTCAATGGCATGCATGGTTGAAACAACACGGAGGGCAGCAGTTCTTTGAGCTTTGGCGGCGACACTCAGCTCTAAGTATAAAATATGATAGTTACCGTCGTGTCCAAGAGCAGCTACCGCCTGCTTGCGATGGGGTCTCCGATGTTAGCCATTAATCTTGATAGCGCTGAGATTGTTCTGACAGATTTTTCAGCCGCATTTTGAATTTGAGCCCAATAAGTCAGCTTAAAGTATTGTCGAGCCTGATGCCCAGATATTTCAGCACCCTTGAAGTCGTTATATTCTCTGTGTAAATCGGCATTATTACGTCTAGACGTATGGGCGCTCTCGTATGTGAGATGAGTTCTGTTTTTTCGGGAACCAAGCTCAAGTCGTGCGAGACCCTCGCGCCCTAAAACCGTATTGCCTATCCGAGTGGCCTCCCGATTCACTTATCGCGGCTGCTATTCGTGGTTGCAGCATTCTTTCTAGCAGCTTCCCTGCCGTGTCAAGCCTGCACAAGGGCGGTACGCTGAAGGGGTATCAGGGTCTCCTTTACCTTAGCTAATCAGAACTAGCTTTTACCTCTTTCCGGTTTTGGGAAAAGTTCCTACAGATAAGCAGGCATTGTAGATGTTGAGAAGTACATTTGGGCGTTCAACTGCGATGGCTTATAACATCTCCGATGGGATTCCATCAGGGCCTTGCGTTTTGTTGTTTTTCAGGGTTGCTGCTGTCACTAGTTTAAGTTGTAAAGATTCTTGAATTGTATTTGTTAAGTTCTGTTACAACTTAAGTCCGTTATAGATATGAAATTATAACATTTTTTTAATGAAGTTAGATTTGTTTATTCATGCAAATACTTAAAAAATACAGGGTGGCTGATGAATTTTGCTACATTAAGAAACTCAAATAACTTTTTTTCTAGTGTATGGAATTCATTTTTTTTTTCAAGTTGAAGGTCATTAAATTTTATTAAATGTAGCTTAACTAGTTTTAAAAATAATTGAATTTAAATACCCCCCATGCTCGTTGACACAAGTGCGGCAGCTTAGTAAAAAGTTGTTCATTGCTGCTTTGAGAGTTGCGACAGGAATAGCCGCAATTGTTTCCCGAATGGATTGTTTTAGTTCATCCAAATTTGTTGGCTTTGTTTTATAAACTTCTTGTTTACATAAACCCCACAAGAAAAAGTCAGGTGCAGTAAGGTCGGGCGACCTGGGGGGCCAACGAAATTCGGAGTTTCTTGAAATCAGTTTATTGGGAAATTTTCGTCGCAACTCTGTCATAACAGTCTGGGCTATGTGAGACGTTGCCCCATCTTGTTGAAACCACACAGAGTTGAAAGGAATTCTCTTTCGGCGTAGTTCTGGATAGAAAAATTCTTTCAGCATTTTCAAATAACGGTCTCCAGTAACCGTAACGGTGTGACCATTTTCTTCAAAAAAATAAGGCCCGACAATACAGCGTGAAGAAACCGCACACCACACTGTCACGCGAAGAGGATGCAATTCCGTCTCGTGGAGTATCTGTGGGTTAGAAGTACTCCATATTCGACAATTTTGTTTGTTCACATTGCCGTTTAAATCGAAATGGGCCTCATCAGACATGAAAAGGCAGTTTAACATGTTTTCGTCTTCTTCCACCATTTGCAGGATCTTCTGGCGAAATTCCAAGCGAATCGGCAAGTCTGCTGCATTCAGTTTGTTAACCATTTGAATTTTGTAGGGAAATAAGTCTAAATCTTTGTGCATTATTGTTTGCAAAGACTGTCGGCTGACACCAAGTTGAGTGGATAAGCTTCTTGTTGAAACCCTTGGATTGCTTTGTATAGCTCCAGCTACAGCAGCGATCGTTTCCCCCGTCCGAACTGGTGGGTTTCGATGATAAGGCCTTCTTGCGACTGTTCCTTGCTCAGCAAAATTATTCACCAGTCTCATTATGGTCCATCTGCTCGGGGGATCGCCGCCAAACATCCGCCTGTACTCTCTCTGTACCAAAACTACGGACTCCAGTGCGTGATAGCGGCGGACTATCCACATTCTTGTTTGCGTGTCCCAGTTATCCATTTTAATAAATTTTAAAGATCAATCTGCAAATTAAAACAAAAATGGAACAGATGACTTAAAAAGAAAAAAAGTTATTCAATTTTTTTTTTAGTAGCGGCTTTCATCAGCCACCCTGTATTAAACTTTCATTCAAAATGGTCACCGGTTTCCATAGATATTGCCGGCGCTGCTCGAACTAAAAATTCTTTGAAACTCTCCAAATTTCTGTGCGGTCTTCGACAGGGTATGTTCTCCAATTCTGGTCACAAATTTTAGTCCATTGGGTTCTGATCTGTACTTCCAGACGGCCAATATTCTGCGGCTATGAACCCAGAATTATTGATTTTTAGCCACTGCTGGGTAGTTTTTGACTTATGGGCTGTAGCGAAATCTTCCTGGAAGATCCAACGCTCTCCATTGAAGAGATTACTGCTCAACTGCTTCACCATGCTTTCTAAAACATTCTCCTGGTATACTTTTGCTCCGATCTTAACTCCTTTTGTACAGAAATAAAGAGATGTGACGCCTTTAAAGACACTTTCTAGACAAACGATTAAAGAGGGTGGATGGTGGCCACGTTGAATCCTTGGAACAATATTTTTTGCGTCTTTAGAAGTTTTAGCATTTTGTTTATTGAAAATTTCTTCAACAGTGACAATTATCTCATCTGTGAATAATATTTTCATGGTCGTTGACAGCGTGCCACCGAAGAAGCTGCATCTGTCGAGATAAATTTTCTTCAGGTGCGTTGTAAAAATATGACCAGTTGAGCTACGGACATCAGCTTTAATTACTCTTGACATGGACTGGTCGATACATTCATTTCGCTGGACATGATTTTCTGCTTTCTAAGGGGATTTCTGCGAATTCTCTCTCGAAGGGCTTTTATGGCTCCACTGATTCGAACCGCACTTAATTTTCTGTCACTTCAGACGTTTGCTCGTGCGGAAAACAAACATTCTCGAAATATTAAGTTTTTCCAGCAATTCGCAAATCTCACTTGCACTTTTCTCTTCTTCTTTTTAATTGGCGCGATAACCCCTCACGTAATTTTTGTCGAGTTTAACAAAGCGTACCAGTCGTTTCTTTCTCATGCTAACCGGCGTCAGTTGGACACACCAAGTGAAGCCAAGTCCTTCTCCACCAGATCTTTCCAACGCAGAGGAGGCCTTCCTTTTCCGCTGCTACCGCAGCTGGTATCGCATCGAATACTTTCCAAGTCGGAGCGTTTGCATCCATTCGGACGACATGACCCAGCCAACGTAGTCGCTGGATCTTTATTCGCTGCGCTATGTCTATGTCGTAGGATATCGTCTGCGATATTCGCCGTTGCCAACGTGCAAAGGTCTAAAAATTTTACGCAGAATCTTTCTCTCAAGCACTTCACGCATCGCTTCATCGGATGTTGTCATCATCCACGCTTCTGCGCCATACGTTAGGACGGGCATGAGGAGAGCCTTGTAGAGTATTGGATTTGTTCGTCGAGAGAGGACTTACTCAATTGCTTACTTAGTCCAAAATAGCACTTGTTGGGAAGAGAAATTCTACGTTGGATTTTATTATCGGTGTTAATGCTGGTTCCTAAATAAACGAAGTCTCGTACAACCTCGAAATCATAACCGTCAACAGTGACGGTGCCGCACTTTTACCACACGTTTTATTGCAATCACTGCAATGCGATCACCCTTAGTTCCCCACTCTATGCAATGCATACGAACAAAACCAAAAATAACAGAATTTTTTTCTCCAAATTCGTTCTCGCGGTATGCATTGTACAATTTGTAACACAACTTATGGCAGGCCCAAATATATATGGAAAAGCTTGCAATTTGCGTATGAAAGTGGAGGATACCTATTTTAATGGCCATATGTGTATGTGTTTTTTTTTTTTCCTGTTGACACAAAGGAGTCGTCAAATGAAATTATATGATTTGAATAATAAGTGAATTAAAATCAGCAGAAAAAACAAACTGCATACCAACAGCCATTCTCCAAAGACTGCAAACTACATACATAAAGATGAAGAAGGAGCTGTAGCTACGAATATGCACACATACATACATACATTAATACAGCGTCAGCAAACCAAAAGAAATAATGCAAAATACCACAGCAACACTTTGAGCTGCCACTGCTGGCTGCGTGAGTACAAATGTATGTATGTGTGAATGTATGTATGAACTTGTGTGTGAGTGTGTGTGCATGTATGAGGTTATTTGGTTGTTGCCTGCCGCAGCACAATTACGAACAAAATTAAATCATTGCATGTACAATACGCAATGTTGACAGCAAAGAAAATATGCGAGCGCGCACAGCCATCTGCACATGCGTGTGTGTGTGTGTGTAGAACAAAAGAGGACAATCATACAATCATTGTCAAATTCATATGCAACAGCTTGTGGCAACACATGCCCACGTATGCATGCACGCATATTATAGATAAGCAGCGGGGCATAGGCGGCAAGCGGTCGGTGGCTGATGGTTGCTAGTTGTTGCTAGTTGTTGGCACTGCGCGCGCTTCATAACCCACTGTTGTCGTGCATCGTGAACAACGCTTGCCGCCAGCAACATGTCAACTTGTATACGCGCAATTCTGCATACAAATTGCAATGTGTGTGTGTGTGTGGATGTGAAGTGTTTTCGAAAAGGCTGCATGTTGCAGAAATGTAAATGAATTGATGAAAAGTGCAGTGCGGTTTGTATTGGAGGTATTCTCTAAGCCTACTTTGGCCATTAAAAGGTCCTTAATGCGTTAATATAAGCAGCCTTGTGGTAGTAGGATTTTCATAGGGACTACGTGGCTGCCATTCGTTAAGAACCGGGTTCGAAACCCGATAAAATGTTTTTCTTTTTTCTAATACCAGTCGACCCTTAATAGGCAATGGCAAACCTCCGCGTTTATTTCTGTCACGAAAAGGATTCTCACAAGGAATCATCATATGTTCGTAGGCGGCATTAAACTGTAGGTACCTCTATTTGTGGAATAGCATCAAGACGCACTTCACAAATCGGCGTAGGAGCTCGGCCAAATAACTAACAAAGGTCGTGTGCCCCACTTATACACAGGGTGACTCAATATGGTCGCAAATTTCTCCATCTTTTATCTCGCCCTCCTTTATGTCGGTATGAAAGCATTGAATAACTTTGAAAAAAAAACAACTGATTTGTATAAGTGAGGTATTTTTATTTGGTTTGGTTATTTAGAATTTATTAAAACTATTTTTTGAATACAATATCAATCAAGTGGCCACCTTTATTAGCACTCACAAACTGCGATCTTTTTTCTGCGTTTGTCATCACCTTGTCAAGCTTTTCGGGTTTTATAGCGTCGATTTCGGGACGAATGTTTGCCTTAAGCTGGTCATTAGTCTGCGGCTTGTTGGCGTAAACCTTACTTTCCAGATAACCCCACAAAAAGAAGTCCGGTGGGGATAAGTCAGGTAATCTTGTTGAAACCAGTAACCGTCTAAACCTTTTTCACGCATTTTCGGGCAAACATAATCAACCCATATCCATCGTTATCGGTTTCCATCGACAGTTTCGATTTCTCGGTAAAAATATGGCCCAATGATGGTTTTGGCGCAAATGTCGGCCCAAACAGTTACTTTCCGGTCATGCCTTTCATGGATCTCGTGTGGATTCTCAGTTACCCAAATGCGGCAATTTTGTTAATTCTTCTTTTGTTAACCTTCAGAGAGGTTAAAATGTGCCTCGTCAGTCATTAGCATTTGCTTCCAAAAGTTGGGTTCAGTGTCAACCATTCGAGCGACTGTTTGGCCGTAATCCAAACGACGTCAATTGCACTTTATACGGAAATAAATTTAAATCATTCTTTAAAATGTGCCGCATTGTGATTTCACTGACGCCAAAGTGCTGAGCGCGCCGACGATACGACACTGTTGGCTCCTGGGCAACGCTCTCCCTCACTGCTTGAACAAGTTCATTGGAACATCTTGGTCGTTTATGAACGGCATGTTGACGAGCGCCTACTGTCCCATGCTCGACACCAAACGACGAATAGTATTGTCAGACGGTGCCTGTTTGCTGAGATACTTTTTGCGATATGCGCGTTGAGTTAGAAGAATAGAACGACTATTTTCGATGTATAACGTCACTATTTCAGGGCGTTGTTTCGATGTAAAGCGATCCATGGTTGAAATTGTAATGAATTAACGTATCGAAAACATGTATGTTGAAGTCGATCGGTTGGTAAATGACAAAGTTATTCAGCGTTTACATAACGACATAAAAGATGGCGCACCCTGTGCAACAAACAAAATTTAATGAAATGATTTCTTTTTTATTTTAGCTTCTTTTTTAGTCCGTGCCATTTATTCGACTATGAAACACAATATTCACTTAACGCACTATGGCAACACTGGATGCGCGTGTAAAATTTTCCAAAACTTTTTGACATAAATAGTTCGGGCTGTAGATCATTTGCAATGCGTGTTATTTTGCTCTGCGGCTCTGGAATCATATGGCAAGGAATGGAGGAGCAAGGGAGATATAAAAATTTGTTCCGATAGCCAAGCGATGATCAAAGTCACCGCTAGCCAAACCAATCAACTCCTGTAAGGGGTTAGGGGTAGTCAGAGGCCCGAAAAATGATGATTTTCAGTCATTTTTTCTTGCTAGTAAATATTTTACAAAAATAAAAACATAGCATTAATACATCATTTTTCGACTTGATCTTAGCAAAATTTCAAAAAAAAATTAATAATTGTAAAAGTTATCGCTGTTTGTGTGGAGCCCGTTTTTCCGGAAGTCCCTTACGGTGATCATCAAAAGTCCTTGGAGATTCATCTAAAATCCATCGGACAAGAGAAATTAGTTTTATTAAGGGGGGAGCCTGCTTTAGAGGCTTCAAAAAATCAATTTTTTCGTGGATTTTTTTGGGAAGGAAAGAAATATTCGATTGAATCAAAATTTTCAAGTTTTATTGTTATATATTTCAACAGTCTTCTCAAATTTTTTCATTAAAATATATGTCATATTATGCCTGGTATAAGCATTTTGCCGAGGCGTCTCGAGTGTGCATGTGTCGTGCGGCGGGCAAAATGCAGGCCGCAATTTTCATCTAAAACAAAAAAGTTTTTTATTTTGGCAGAGCATAGCTTCTAGTTAAACCAAGAAAATCAAACAAAAAGTGAGAAATTCAATAATTTTTCGCTAATTAAAAAAAAATTAATTTTTTTGGAAAAACAAATTCACTTTAGATTGTTTAAAAAGTCTGTTAATCATAACTTTCTTAAGGTTTTTTAGGTTCAACTCAATATTATCACCTTTCGATAGGACGTTTAACTTTTTCTCTATCTTTCCCGCCAATAAGGAAAAATCGTAAAAATAAAAAACCGAGAAGTCGCACTTCGAGCGATCCGGCGCTATTATACCTGCTCACAATTTCTTCTGTAACTCCGAAAATATGTTGAATTTGCTTCTGAAATTTTGAGGACACATTCGTGGATAGTTTGGGAAGACATTTATGCAAAAAAAAAATCGATGTTTTGAAGCCTCTAAAGCAGGCTCCCCCCTTAATAGGTAACCTTGTGCCTGATCGAAGCTTTGTTGGCGGCCTCGAGAAATATTTTTCGGATTTTCGAGAAAAAAACCGAGAATTCATTTTTAAAAAAAATGAAATTTTTGAAAAAAAAAAGAATCTTTCGATCAGGCACGAGTTTTTTACGTTTTTCAAAAGCAGTACAAATTTTATTGAAATCTACCAAGCGGTTTTTAATTACAGTAATCACCAGTTCAAAAAACCTAGTTTTGAGAAAAACGCATTTAAAGTTTTGCTATCTGCTCCGGAGCGCCCAAGCGCCCTTTGTTAATTGTTCAATAACTCGACAAATATTTGTCGGATTCACTTTAAATTTCCACACAATATTTTTAAGATATTATATGTACTTTAAGAAAATGCAAAAAATATCAAATTTTCTTGAAAATTCTGACTACCCCTAACCTTGTAGGGAGGAGATCAAATCTTTTGGGTGTGCAGGCAACATTTCTCAGAGGTCTCCTACCCACCAAACTCTTCACGTAGCGCAAGGGAAAAAAGTCCAATCGAGACGCTATTTCTTGATATAATCCGTCTTGGAAGCCTCATTCGCAACAGTTCCATTATTTGATGTGCTGTGAGGCTAATAACAGCGGTCTGTTGAAACCACATATTGTAAAAGTCCATGTCTTCTAATAGTCATAAAAAATAAATACCATAAAAGGTCTGTTATCATATCACGACAACGTTACCCATTCACCATAACAGTGTCCAACGACTCCGCCAACCTAAAAGTCGGACTAAGCTGGTTTTTTTTTTTGTTTTTATTTTTGTCAATACCTCAAATGCTGCAGTTAAATTGTTAATGTATCCATTTAAGTGAAAATGTGCCTCATCGCTCAATACGCAAAGTCCGATTGCACTTCTAGCGGATGGAGCATTTTGAAAAAATTATTTGGGTCACTTTCCCGCGTTGTTCAACTGAGTATCGCTTCATGACTAAGTTTGCCTAAAATAAAAAAAAAATTACGATATCACAAATTATTGCTATCAAAGACCTGCATCACTCATGAATCGGCCGACATATTACGTAAGTACAATAACTTTTCAACGCCAATTAAAAAACCAAAAATTGGTCGGCTTATCTTCCATCCAAGGAACGCGTACGTCAATTCAGTCCAAAAGGTTATTTTCCGTATTCTGCGTGGCGCCCATACATCGGGCTGGTTTTCTTCTTAAGACCAGCTAAATGCAAATATGCAGTTCCAAATTATTTTCTGAGGAATCTTAATTCCTGAGCAATGAAATACGAACTCATGTCCCGGTCCGACTCCACGAATTCCGTTGTGTTATTGCCATTTTTAACGATTTGCTTACCAGAACGTTCCTCACTTGCAACGGCCATATCACCAAAATGAAATTATTTTTGCTCCAGTATTGAGTATACAAAAAGCACAAATTTGTATGTCCACCCGTCTCTTCACCTTTGTTGGGGTGGAAATGAAGAATGTAGACGTTCTCGCGGCAATTCTTATTCGCTGAGTTGTGCAGCAAATGGTTCTTCGTTTATCAGTACCCACTTTACTGTTGCATATTTCTAGGAGCACTATATATAGGGCTTTTCAGTAAGAGGGCTTCAACTTTTGAACTTTTTTGAATAAAACACAAACGGTTTGACTTTTTTAACTAATTTTTTTTTTATTATTGAGTTTGAACATATACATTTAAGTATGAAATTCGATTTCTTTTGCATGACCACCGCGTGCACGTTTTACGAAGTCCAATCGTTGAACCCAATTTTCGACCACTCTTTTGCATAAATCGGCCGAAATTCCAGCAATTTCGCGTTCAATATTGGCTCTGAGGCCGGCTTGTTACTGTAGACCAATGACTTCACATAACCCCAAAACGGGACGGCTTGTTAAATGGACCGTAAAATGGCCGTAATGCTCTTAAAGTAGCAGCAACAGAACGATTATTTTCATAAAAAATTTGCACGATTTGCAATCGTTGCTCAAGTGTGTAGCGTTCCATGATGAAATGTATGCTAATGAAGTTTACAAATGACAAGCGAAAAATAAAAAATATTGCGTCGTTCGCCCTCCCTATCGGAAAAAAGTTGAAGCGCACCTATTGAATAACCCATTACAAGCGCTGCAACTTTTGGGCTACAATTGTAAGTCTATTCCAAGAATGATAGAAACAAGATTGCGCCCATCAGAGAGTGTGTGACGTCACTTTTGCCAAGTGTGCAGCGTTGCCGACCATTTGGTCTTCGCAATAAATTTAGTGCTTTTTTATATATCAAAATGCGAAAATTTTTAAGTTGGTGTTTGTTTCTTATTTTTAATTTAAAGCTACCGAAACTACAAGTTAAAAACTTTATTATTAAACTAAATAATGTAAAAATAGGTCACTCTGAGAAGATTTTAGTGTTAATGAAAATTTGTTGGTTCTTATAAAATTTGATATTCTGAAAGTGTAAATTTAATTTTTTGCTCCTTTTAAGGTTATGCAAGAATATTAAATCTTTTCTCAACTCTTCTTATCATTGAAATTTTTAAAGGCGTTTGAATTTACTGAATGCGAATTTAAGCCATAATGGTGTAATCGTTCCTTCCGGTCCTCAATCCTTAGTGGGACATAGGTCGATGCCCGAGGCGTATTCAAAGTAAAAAAAGCAACAAAATGCTACTGAAGAAACTATAATGGCATTTTTACAAAAAGAGTACTTTATATTGTTACATGACCTCAAATATAGCAAAAAAATCGTTCTCTTAACAAAAGAGTTTATCTTAATAAAAAAATTATAAATTAAATTGTACACAATCATAACAAATTTATTAAAAAAACGCACATTCTAAAGGCAATTTGGCACGCGTACAAAGTTCTTTAAGTAAATCAATAAAAATGTTGGTATTTTATCTTCTTTAAATTGGCATTTTAGTGCGTTTTTGTATCCAAAGCTAGGCAACACTGCAGTAGCGAGAGAGAGATTTGACTGCTGAAAGCAGAAGAACACCAACAACAACCGCAATCGTGGACAATGCAACCAGATGTTAAACAAAGTAAAACTAAAAATAAAAAATGCGTGAATTATTGAACTAATTTTTAAATAATGTATATTTTACAAAATTATAAACATCACATTTTATTTAGAACAGGCTAGAAAAATGTCATGAAGAAAGAACTAAAACTCCGGGACTAAATGCTAAAAAAATGCTAAATCAAGTAACGAAAATGGTAATCTGGCCATACTGATGGTAAAACGACGTTACTCATTGTCAAATTCGCTGAGCGCAAAGTAACGGTACCACGATAGGCGCAATCTCTGTTTTTAGACTGTTGGCTGAAAAGAGAGAGTGGCGACTGAACTGCCGTGGTGAAAATATTTTTTTTCCTGTGGCCAATATCAGACCGTTAGCCGGCTCTCAGCGAATTTGACAAAATCAGAGGATGGGCTAACGCGACAGAAATTATGAATCGGTCTGTTTACGAAAAAACTAAAAATGTGTTAGGCATACAGGAAAAAACACTAATACAATGACACTTTGTTGCCGTCTTAACAACGAAAGATTGGACGAGTGTGTGAAATGATCGTGCAGATTTCAGCTGGCGATAAGATTGCGTTAGTGGTATATGAAAAAAAAATCAACCAAGTCTCGCTCATCTTGCGTCGTTGCTATCTGAACAACGACTGATTGGACGAGTGTGTGAATATAAAGGGTCTTCCAATAAGAGTTGTTATTTTGATATTCAAAGAATGGTTTCGTTGCTTGCGTGGCAGGTAATGCCGTCTTGTTGAAAATAAACGTTGTCCAAATCAATACCATCCAATTTCGGCCATAAAAAATCGTTAATCAACTCTCGATAGCGCTCCATTCACCGTAACTGTTGCCCAGCTTCATTTTCGAAAAAGTGAGGTCCGAGGACTCCGTCGGACCGTAAACCGCACCAAACAGTCACACGGTGAGGATAGAGAGGCTTTTCAACAATAACTCTTGGATTTTCTGAGCCCCAGATCTGACAATTTTGCTTGTTGACGAAACCACCGAGGTGGAAAGGGGCCTCATCACTCAAGATGATTTTTCGATGAAATTCCGGATCATTTTCATGCATTTCAGCGGCACAATCAGCAAAGACACTGCGTTATTGATGATTGGCCGGCTTGAGTTCTTGTGTTAAGTGGACTTTATAAGCCTTAAGACCCAAATCTTTAATCTTTATGCAAAATACGGTGTAATGACGTTTGTGAAATGCCTAATTGCAAAAAACGACGAAGAATGGACAAACCAGGGTTTTCTTCAACACTTTCGGCTACAACAGCAAATATTTTCGGCTGTTCTTAAGTGACGTGCACGAGTTTTATTCTTTACATCACTAACTTGTCCCAACAGCTAGAATTTTTTCACCAATTTCTGTATATGTTCGAGTTTTACGAACCGTCTCTGTCAAACTTTCACAATTTTTATAGTGAATTTTAATTATTATTATTGGCGTGATAACGTCTTATAATTCGATTTAGCCGGCTGCACGCACGAAAAAATGTGTCGTTACCTTGCTCATTTTTTTTTTTTTTTTTTTTTTTTTTTAAACACCTATTGGTGTATTTATTATATAGCAATCTAGCACAAATACTAATAAGCTATTTGAATTTGACTTAATTTGATACGGTTAAAATTACAAAGTACTTATCCTATGATATATGCACTTTTTGTTTCTGTAAATGTTTTGGTCACTACTTTTGTTTGTGACTGGTTTATTTATTATGTATTGTTTATAGATAGTTCACTATTTTTTACACAAGTTCAAATGGTTTCACTCGTTTTAATCTTCTGGTTAAGTCATCGTTTTCGAGGAGCTGGAGGGCCTCAATGTTGACATGTTGTTGAAGTCGTTGTTCATGACTTTGCGCAAACTTTTTGATAACGTTGTCGGCAATTTCAACATCCAAATCCTTATGTAAATTGTCATTTCTGATGTACCACGGAGCATTAACAATAGCACGGAGCACTTTATTTTGAAGAGCTGAATACCATAAGTCCAGATTGGCTTAAGGACTTGCTGATACAAGAGCAGCTTGTTGTATGTTGACAAGGCAGAATGTCTACCCAATAGCCAGTACATCTTTCTGTACTTCATTTTCAACCTTGCTCATTTGTCGTTAACTTGCTCATTAGTGTTACCTTGCTCATTAGTGTTACCTTGCTCATTGTCGTTACCTTGAATGAACTGCAAGCGAAAGCGCGGAACGAACGACAAAGCAAACAAAGCAAACGAAAGGCAACGTTCGACATCTTGCTCTCCCCTACTTAAGTGAACGTATATATGTATGTATATGCGCATATGTACATATATAAATTCACGTATTTGTATTTGCATATGCCTTCTTATTGATTACTATTTATTTGATTTACTTGAAGAATTTAAAATAAAACCAAGTTTGTTAATAACACCTGTTGCTTTAATGTTATTATTATTAATTTTTTTATTATATATGAAGGAAAAAATGTATGGTAATATTTACCATATACTTATAAGATATGTTGTATACTAATATATGTATATAAACATGCGTATCCACATACAATTTCGCGCAATTTCCAAAAGGAACAAATCTATATGTAAAGTCATATGGACATATCAAATATACGAATCTATTCCGTACGCAAGCAAATGTAAGCTAATGTGCTTGAACTGCAAACGAGAGCGCGGAACGAACGACAAAGAGCACAATCGGCCCCGCGTTCGGCAACGTTCGACATCTGGCACTGTCCTACTTGAGTGAGCATACATATATATGTATGTATATGCGCATATGTAGGTATATAAATTCACATACTTGTATTTGCATATGCCTTCTTCCTGTGTGCATGGTAATGAACCATTTCTCTGTTGAGAATAGGGTGATGATAGAAAAAGTAGGAAATGAAAGGGAGTGTTTCGAGTGCAAAGTGTCTTGAAAAAGGCAAATCGATGATGGTGCCTCTTAGTGTTGTTGACTTATTAACGTCTGATGCACAATCGAAATTGAAGATATCTTTCATGAATTTGATAAATGTTTCGACATTTTTCACGTTTGTGTAAAAGTAACTTGACCTATTCCATTGCAATTCCATTTACCTCCTCCTCTATATCCATACAAAATATCTATCAAACAAATAAAATTAAAATTTTGTTTTGAAAATTGCAACCATTCCATCAATATTTTCTTATGACGTTGTCACGTTAAACTATCGTCAGTAAATCGACTTTACAGACAACCTCTTTTTTATTATTACAAACTGAAGCTTATAATTAAAATTATAAGCCTAGTTAGGAAAGCTATGGCTGCTAAGGCCTTCAGCTTCTTCTTATGATGTAAAATTAGTGCTTAATTAATATAATAATACTAAGTGCTTATGCGTCGTTTAGAATTTCATTACAAATTAGGAGATATAATATATTTATTCGACATATTTGTTTAAATTCCGTAATATAATTTTGATATTTTTAAGAAAGCTATAATTTTTTTAATATTATCGATTGTGGGGTTGGAAATGCATTGAATGGGATCGATGTTATGGAATATATGGTTTCTTAGTGAGTTGAGGGGATAACATTCGGACATAACGTGATTAATGGAGATCGGGGTGGAGTTACAAAACTGACATGTTCTGGGGGTATTGCTGTCGATAAGGTGATTATGAGTTAATTTTGAATGGCCAGACGTACTTTTAATAATTTTAATGCGTAGTTTAAGCGTGCATCGTTCCATTTTTATTAATGGCGTAGTTTCAACGGGCTATTCAAAATAACACCAGTTATTGGAAAAAATTAGCTGCCAATTACCACATCACCTGGCGTGAGTGGTGAGTACTTAACATTAAGCTAAGCGCGTTAACGTTCATGCCTCTTGTCCGCAACAACTATCAAAAGTGGAGTTCGCTACAGTTTGAACTGAAAGCTACTTATAAGTTAATAAGTTAAGTTCATAAATTTCTTCAAGCAGTGCTATCTATGAAATTTCTGGGTCATCCAGCCTTATCTGACTTGACATAATGTTTTTGTAATGAATTAAATTTTTTCCTACCAACTTATGTTCATATATATATTAAATTTAAAAATAAATAATTTTCCGTCCCTCTTTTAACTTTGCCTTTCTATGTATTGTAAATTTTTTTTTCGCTTGGTCAACTACCAAAAAGTCCTATTCAAAGCATTCACCAGAGTTTCCACAAAATCGAGCGTGGAATAAAGTTGCAGTTTGCTACAAGACACACATACACTCACATGGATGAGCATGCGGACAGCTCTACGCGATAAAAATTCAATGCCAATAGCGCTATGACTATTTTCGAAATTTGCGTTGCACCTACGAAATGCATTTCTATACTTATATTATATTGTGTGTGTGTGTGTGTGGGAGTGCGGAAAAGTGATAATAATAGGGTGCTGCATACAACTCTAAAATGTTAAGGTTAAGCTTCCTTGCGTTTCTGTTCTGGAATAGAAAATGATACAAATGTGAGATGGGGCTTGCCGAAGCCATAGAAAAACCATTTTTTAACATTTTTATGTTTCATGTATGTACGAGGGCCGTTTGAAAAGTCCGTGCACAGAGAAAATCTACTTAATTGTTTGGGGTAAACCTTTTTGTATTTTTCGACATAGTCTCCTTTTAGGCTTATACACTTCGTCCAACGCTGTTCTAGTTTGTTAATCCCTTTCGAATAATAGAATTTGTCCCAATCTGGAAAATAGTCATTCATTTCTGCAATCACCTCCTCGTTTGAGTGAAATTTTTGTTCCGCCAACTCTTTCTTTAAATTGCGGAGCAGTCCGAGAGAAAATTGAGTAGTCCGAGGGAGCCAAGTCTGGAAAATAGGGGAAATGTGAAACGAGTTGGAATCCTATTTCCATTAATTCTGCGAGCACAACTGCTGAGGCGTGAGCTGTGGAGAAGGGAAATCACGCGACTTCCTCGATTCAAAAGAATGCCAAACACAAAGAAGTACGAGGTGTGTTCAAAAAGTATCGCGAATTTTGTGTTTTTCCAAAAATTATTTATTTATTCATTAATATCTATTTTGTCCCATTAAAGTAATCCCCATGAGATATTATACACTCCTGCCAACGTTTTTTCCAATCATCGAAGCACTTCAAAAAATCATTTTTTTTTATCTTGTTCAGCTACTCCTTCGATGCCGTCTTTATCTCATCGTAGCGTCGTCCATTCATGGACCTCTTCTGTTTCGGGAACAAGAAAAAGTCACAGGGGCCAGATCTGGGGAATACGGTGGCTGTGGCATCATTAGTGTGTTGTTTTTGACCAAAAAGTCGCGCACAAGCAACGATGTGTGAGCAGGGGCGTTATCCTGATGCAAGAGCTAATTTTTGTTCTTCCACAAATCCGGGCGTTTCTGGTGGATTGCTTTGCGGAAATTGCGCATAACCTGCAGGTAGTATTCCTTGTTGACCATTTTACCCTGTGGCAAGAACTCATGCTGCACAACGCCCCTGCAATCGAAGAAAACGGTAAGCAAAACTTTTACATTCGACCGAACTTGGCGCGCTTTTTTCGGTCTTGGTTCGTGCTGCAGCTTCCATTGAGATGATTGAGATTTGGTTTCCACGTCATAACCATAAACCCACGATTCGTCACCAGTTATGACTCTCTGAAGCAAATTTTGGTCGTCGCGGACAAAGTCCAACACCTCATTAGCAATGTTCATGCGATGCTGATTTTGGTCCAAATCATTGAAGAAAATCGAAAGGCACGAGCCAACATCTCTAACGGTGTTTCGACTATTGGCCAAAACGATTTTCTTCACTTCATCAATTTTTTCGTGTGTTGTTGAAGTGCTCGGTCGTCCGGCATGCTTTTCGTCGTTCACATCTTCTCGGCCTTCTGAGAACATTTTGTACCACCGATAACCGTTGCTTCGGTCCAAAGTAGCTTCTCCGTATGACGCAGTCAACATTCGGATTGCATCCGCGCACTTAATTTCGTGTTTCACACAAAATTTGATACAGGTTGTTTGGTCCATCTTTTTGAATAGGTAAAAATCGAAGACGAGCCGAAACACGTGAATTAAGGTAAAAACCAGTCGCCAAAGACAAACAAAAGCATTTTTGAGCGCTCAAACGACCGAATTAATTCGTCAGCCTTACAACCCTGAGTTGGCTCCTAATGATTTCTGTTTGCTCCCAAAAATCATAAATAAAGTGCGAGTTTAAAAATTTGTCAACACTTGGAAAGCTGTTGAAGCCTTTAAACAGCTCATGTTGGGGTAACCACTTCTGATTAGCAAATATAATCTCGATACGCACAGACTTTTCAAACGACCCTCGTGTGTACGTTTTATACTCAGAACTTCGGTCACACAAGCTTACGCCGATACAAGAGCGGCTACTTAGATATGAAAAAAGAAACAAATTCCTGAATCGGTACGTGCAATTGCAAAAATTCGATACTTTTCAATGAGATAGTCATATGTATGTGTATATCTACCAAGAAACTGACCATCCTACATATAAATATTAGCATTTGATCGCAAGAATGGTGTATGGTGCGAAATTATTCTCTATGTACCCCCAAATGATTATTCACGGAGATATAACCACGCTGGTTCGATTGTTGAAGTCATGAAGAATAATATAAATTTTTTTTTAGCGTAAATGTGTGACACGTTAAGCGACAAAAAGCAGCCAACAAAAAAACATATACGCGCTGGAAAATTGCCATTGATTGCAACGGCGCTGATATCCTTTTGCACAATTTCACTTACTTTTTTGCACTTGCTGACTGCCATAACCATACTTTATATTATTGTAAATTATTTTTTAGATTTTCTTTTTGTCACCAATTGGCCATATAATCATGTGATGCTCAAATATTTGCATTTTCCTTTCTATATTGCATGGAATTGCAATGCAACAGTGACTTGCGCTGAAAGGATATGTAGTTTAGAATTACCAATCCACATCGGCAGACTAAATAAAAGAGTCGTCTTTTATATTTTGCGCTTTGACAGCCCTACGTTGAGCTATAATTTGATATTTATATCAAAAAGTTGCATGGGCAGTTTCGTTGAGGAGACAATTTTTATGTCATAAAACTACCTATTAAGAACTTTGATGGTTGGTTAAAGTGGTGATTCAGCCAGAATCCAACTAGCGCTTCCGCACCATTTTGTTGCCACATCCTCGTTACCAAATTGTTTAACAGTTATTTGCAGCAGGACTATATCCAGTCTGTGCGGTTTAGGAACCTTATTAGGTTGTTGACGTCTAAGCCAGGCAGTTGCTCGAGACTCTCGAACAGCGGTTTGCCCAGGGTTAACAATCTGTCCTTCCATAGGGCAGGGCATTCACAGAGGAAATGGAAGATTGTTTCTTTTTTCTCCGGTTGTTTACAACTGTGACAGTGTGTGTTGTGAGGGATGCCCATCTTTATATGCTTACCCGTTCTTCGACGTTTAACTTCCAGCTAAGTTTGGAGTCCAAAATTACCCCTAAGTACTTTGCACTGGTTGATAAAGACAGAGTTTGTCCGTTGATATTTGGTAGGGTAAAAGTTGGTACCTTATATCTGGTGGTAAAAAAGCATAAGTTCTGTTTTACGCGGGTTTAAACTTAGCCCACATCCTGTGGCCCAAGAGTTAAGCTCGCCTAACGCCCTTTGGATGATCCCACTGATCGTATTTGGGCACAGTCCTGATACCATTAACACCACATCATCAGCGTACGCCACCACTTTTACCCCACCTCCGTCAAGTTTTATTAAGATTTTGCTAATCACACATAGCCAAAGAAGTGGAGATAATACTCCCCCTTGTGGAGTGCCCCCTTGGACCTTCTTGGTTATGTTGATATTACCCATATTAGCTTTGATGATCCTGGTTTCTAGCATGGAGATGACCCAGTTCCACCTCCAGGTCTATCAACGCCCGTTGAATGGCATCTGTGCTAATCTGGTGGTAAAAAAGCATAAGTTCTGTTTTACGCGGGTTTAAACTTAGCCCACATCCTGTGGCCCAAGAGTTAAGCTCGCCTAACGCCCTTTGGGTGATCCCACTGATCGTATTTGGACACAGTCCTGACACCATTAACACCACGTCATCACGGCGTACGCCACCACTTTTACCCCACCTCCGTCAAGTTTTATTAAGATTTTGCTAATCACACATAGCCAAAGAAGTGGAGATAATACTCCCCCTTGTGGAGTGCCCCCGTGGACCTTCTTGGTTATGTTGATATTACCCATATTAGCTTTGATGATCCTGGTTTCTAGCATGGAGATGACCCAGTTACTGATGCAACTGTCCACCTCCAGGTCTATCAACGCCCGTTGAATGGCATCTGTGCTAACATTGTTAAAGGCGCCTTCGATATCCAAGAATGCCGCCATGGTATAATGTTTGCTCTCTAGAGAGCCCTCTATTGTTCCGATTACCTCGTGAAGCGCTGTCTCCGTAGATTTGCCTTTAAGGTATGCGTGTTGTGCAGTTGATATACCAGAGCTCTCCAAAGAGCTTCTGAGGTGCGTATCCAAAAGTCTTTCAAAAGTTTTCAACAGGAAAGACGAAAGACTGATTGGCCTGAAGTCCTTCGCTGATTCATGTCCTCTTCTACCTACTTTTGGTATGAAGACGACCTTGACTAGTTTCCAGCTATCTGGAATATGACCTAAGTTTAAACACGCTTTAAAAATTTCCTCTAGCCATGGTAGGATACAGTCCAAGGTTTCCTGTAACATCTTTGGAATGATCCCATCTGGCCTCGGAGATTTAAAGGGTGAGAAAGATTTGATTGCCCATGCAACTTTTTCTTTGGTAATAATTTCATTTGCAAGATGCTGTGGATTATATTGGCTCCGCCTAATGTTTCCCCTCCCACTTTTGTAAGCGCTGCATCCCGGAAAATGCGTGTTTAGCAGAACCTCTAGCGATTCTTCTGCTGTAGCAGTCAAAGTTCCATCAGGTTTCTTGACCCAAGAAGCCATTGAGTGGTCTTTGGAAAGAACACGGCTGAGCCTAGCAGAATCCCTGGTGGATTCGATTGACGAACAAAATTCCCTCCAGCTCTCTTTTTTGGCGGCCTTGATTGCCTTCTTGTACTGTCTCCGACTTTCTCTGTACAATTCCCAATTTTCCGTCGAGTAGCTGAGGTTAAACGTTGATTTAGATTTTTCCCTTTCCCATGCTAGGTATAATTTAAGAATTTTTTTTTTTTTTGTTTAATAACTCTTTGTCTGATAATTACAAATTAGCCAACTTTTTTAGCGAAAATCGGGTTTTTAGCTTACGAAAAATAAAAAAAGCCTACAAACGAAAATGCTCCGTCGCCAGTGTTGCCAATTTAGCGACTTTGTCGCTAGAATTGACGACTTTTGCTTGAGTCTTGGTGACAAAAAAAAGTTTTGACGACAAAAATGATTTAGCGACTTATCTGGCAACTTCTGCAGAGCAAATCAAAACCGTTTTAGGCAATAGATACTTTTCTGTCAACTTGGTTACCCGTGAATGCCCTTTACCTTCCATACTCTAGAGTAATAATTTACTGACTATAGATGAAATAAAGCACTACCTATTGGTGTGTTATCGTTGATAAATTATCGATCTATAATTGAAATTTTAAATTTATTTTTACCTTAAATTTTTTTATGAAATTAACAAAAATCATACGTTGTATTAAGAAATAATAAAATATATTCCAATTCAATTACACCTTGTTTCACACAATTGTAATGAGTAACCAAATTATTTTTACCACTGATCACATAAGTGCAATGCGGTCGGGGAATCCCCGAATTTTATTATGTTCTGTACGTGAAACAATTGAATTGATTGCGGCTCAGTTGATTGTTTACTATCCTCTAGCTTACTTACTTTTTAATTCATTTTAAGTAAATATAAAATATTTAAATCTATCTCGAAGTTGCTTAAATAATGGATTTACCTCTGAAAAAAAACAGTATTTTAGGAGATTGAAACTAACTTCCGTTGATCTCAAATTTCAGTAGAGTTGGTATTACTGGTTTAATTATTATTCATCTAAAAATTGTAAGTCCGCAGCTGGCCTCTTGTGCACCTCTTAGAATTAAATTTAGGATCTGCCCCTGAGGGAGTTAGCGACTTTCTAGCGACTTTTGATATTGGCACTAGCGACTCAGATTTATTGGCGTTGGCAACACTGCCCGTCGCAAAGAACTTTTTCGGGGTTCCTCCGGATATTCACTTTCACTCCCTCAATTTTCAATACTTTACAATAAAAATGTAGGAAAATGTTATCAAATATTATATTACACTATTCTTTGCAAGGGGATTTAATAAACTAAACTACCTGTATAGCCTAAAAAAAATTCTTAAAAAATGTATTTTTGCAAACATGCAGATCACATACCGTAAAATAGCCATTATTGGTTATTACTTGAGTGGGGCTATATTGATTTTTTTCATATATCAATAACAATGTTCGTAAACAAACCACTTCGTGTTCCCTGTTACGACAGCCCTTCAGCCGATTACGTCAAATTCGGTGAGAGCCGGTTAACGGTCTGATATTGGCCACACCTGTAAAAATCGTTTCGCCATGATGACCACTGACCTAGTTCTCATTGCAATAGCCTAAAACATCTCCCATTTTTGGGTATTTAGCTGAGCTCCTCTTACTATTTGTGGGGGACAACTTGATGTTTTTCCACAAATTGAGGGATTTCCAGTTTTAAGCTGCTCTGAAAGGCAGATGATTTTTTTTGCAATGTCAGGAGCTTTCTCGTAGCAGAAATATACTCGGAGGTTTGCCATCGCCTGCCCAGGGGCGACCGCTGTTAAAAAAACTGTTTGTATTATTTTGGTGGTTTATGCCCGAAAATTCGAAACCGGGCACTTCCGAATGATAGACACGCGCCAACCCATGCGGCGGCCGCCTCGGATAGTGGCGGAAGTGAGAGTTGGGTATAAATCCGCGATTTCCGGTAACATAGAAACAGATATTGTGTGAATATTTAGTATAACTCTTTTGGACCATTTTTTGTTGGGAGTGCATCAAGATGTTCGCCTATTTCGATAAATCAGCTACGAATGGTAACTCTTTGCATAAAACTTGCAAGCTAATACAGCCAAAATATCAGTAATTATAGTGATTGGTTTTTGTGTAATTTTAAGTATATAAAAAACGCCCCTTACCCTGGTATCCAATAATAAAGGGTGATCAGAGTGGAGGAACAGGGTTTCTTTGAACAGGGTTTCTTTGACAGGTAACGCGGGACTACTGTCAAACTAAATACATAATTTTTTTCAGTATTCGTTGGTGAATCCTATCGCGCCATGATAAACGACTTTGTGATTTCGGAAATTGAAGCCCGTAATCTTCCAACAAGACTGCGGATGGTGGTACTTACCATACAGCCCATGAAACAATGGATTTACTGCGTCGTCGTTTCGGTAAGCAATTCATCCCTCGTCTCGGACCAGTGCATTGGTCACCTTTGGACTTTTTTTGTGGGTATATATAAAGTCTTAATGCTTTGTGGATAAACCGGCTTCTCTTGAGGCATTGAAAGCCAACATTACTGAAGTTATTCACAAGTCCTCCAACGAATGGTTCAAAATTGGTGTTTACGAATGTTGGCGCAGCTGAGGCCAACATTTGAAAGGAATTGTCTTTTAAAAACAAATGTCATGAATGGTTCTACATAAAAATAATAAAAATTGCCCAATCAATTTGAGTTTTCGTCGTTTTATTTCAATTTAAAATCCGATACCTCTAAATTGATCACCCTTTACTTCCTTCTCCACATGAATTTTCTTCGCGTTGCACCTGAATTTTATTAAGGCCCACATAAGCCAATTAAATATTATAGAATAATTAAGCTTTCAGCGAATAAATTTATAACGGATGGCTCTTTAAATTATTTGCCCTGTCCGTCTCCTTTCACGCCCACGCAAAATAGCTGTTGCTTTCTCTGTTTACAATTAATTGATGCCTCTTTCATGGTTAAGCGTAATTTAGCAAAGCATTAATTTAAGCCAAACGGACTTGTCAGAAGCTACGCCCAGCCATTAGACCACAAAGCATTACGTTTGTACACAACAGACGGTGTAGCTGTGATTTCGAGTTGCTTTCAGTTCATTCGTGGAAATACACTCTTCGAAGTAGCGTCATCTTACAAGCAGAGTGACATTTGGGCCGATTTTTAGTTGTAATGCATGGAAACTTTGTGTTGATTTTCATATTGGAATACTTAAGCAAATCGTATGCAACAAATGCGTATGGCATAGTGGCACCGGACACCGTTTGTAATTCCACCATCAGACACAATGTGAGATATGCACTGTGGGCCGTAATAGCTGAACACTTTGTGCCCAACTCAAGTGAGCTTCTAATATCTGTGCACGCCAAGCATCAACAGGCGTGGCGATTAATGCAGGACCTACTCACTTGTGCGCTGCCGTTCATGAACAACATAAAAGTGCAACTTGAAACCATGGATTTGCCACGTCTCCCAACTTATGCAAGACATCATAATCTGCTGCTGATCGATAGTATGCAGGCGTTAGTGTGAGAATTGTGTTGAAATATCAACAAAGAATTGCCGTTTCAACTGAAATTTCGATTTTCTTTTACACAGCGAACTGGATCCTGCATTGCTGACTAAGAAATTTGACTTTCCCGAACAGTATTTGATCCTATTAATTGGTGCGGACCCAACGCTAGTACCGAATTTGCTAGTCTCCAGCATTTTGAGCTACTTTTGGCAAAACTACATCATCAATGTCAGCCTGCTGTTTGAGAGCAAGCCCAACTATGTGAAAGTCTACACGTATTTCCCCTTTTTCGAGAATAGCACGTGCAAGGCAAATAATGTGCGTGTAATCAATGCGTACAACAACAGTTGGCAAAAGCCTTTGGCAACAGACATTTTCCCCAAAAAGCTGCTCAATATGCAAAACTGCTCACTAACAGTAGCCGTTTGGGATGCGCCGCCATATTTGAGTTACAATCCTAATAAAAGTGGCTATGCGCAATTGGGATATTTTGAGGGGGAAATGCTAATCGAGTTGGCCAAGAAGCTAAACTTCAGCATGGATCTGTTGGAACCAGCGAACGATGAACAACGCGGGCTACGCTTGGCGAATGGCACCTTAACCGGTGCTATGAAATTGGTAAATATGTGGATAATACAATAAATTTTCTATTGGCATTTCTCACACTCAATGTTTGATTGAACTTCAACGATTCTACGAATCTGGGCCCAGAGCAAAAAGCAGTAGTGGAAGTAGCGACTAAGCCAGACTATTGATGATCCAACGGGTGGCCGCTGTTTGGTAATATACAAACATCCAGGTGTGTTTCTAATATGAAAAAACTCCTCTTAAAAACCCCATTTGCTATTCGGAGTCGGTTTAAAACTGTAGGTCCGATCATTCGTGGAAAAAAATACCAAGAGGCACACCACAAATAGAAGGAGGAGCTCGACCAAACACTTTACTCGACCAAGCGCTTTATATCAACTCTCCGTTGGGCATCCGGGTCTGGCCAGACTGACTTTTTCGGATTTGGACGGGGATTTAACATATTTCTATTAAAGCTAATGAATTGAGCTTCCAGGTAGCTTCCTAAATTTGAATTTGCTATCGATTTATGAATGTAACCTTTTAAAAAGGATCTTTGAACAGGACGAAAAAAAGGCCAGTCCCGGGTGCCCAGCCGAAGGTTTTAGAAAAGGTGTTCAACGGAGGGTTAAACTGTCGGTGGTTGCGAGGCACAGCAGCATAAGCCTATTATAGGCTAAGTAGACGGCGGCGTTAATCGGCATTACCGGCGCAGTTAATTATGTTTAAAATTGTGGTCTGACAGACGGCTCTCACGCGTATTAGTGAACAGCTGATTTTCTTATTTCATAATTTTGTCAGTAGAGGACAGACCGCAGGCATCAAATATGGGTATCAGCTGCCCAGATATATATATATCCTTTTTGGGTGTTTGGCCGAGCTCCTCCTCCTATTCGTAGTGTGTATCTTGTTGTTCCACAAATAGAGGGACCTACAGTTTTAAGCCGACTCCGATATTTTTCCGACGGCAGATATTTTTTATGAGGAGCTTTTTAATGACATAAATACTCGCGGAGGTTTGCCATTGCCTGTCGAGCGGCGACCGCTATTAGAAAAAACTTTTTTCGTTTTGATGTCTCACGGATATTCGAACCTACGACTTCCGACTGGCGGCCGCTACCCTGCTACTAAGAAATATTTATTTATTTAAAATAAAACTTTCATTGCAAATTCTCAAACTGCCTCGAAATATCAAAACAATTAATGTAATTTCGAGCGGGTTAGTGCAAAGTAGCATTGCTACCAGTCTTTCTTGTTCTAATCCTTGAAAATTTGATTATTTTTCATTCACAATAGATATTAACTGCCATTTTTCGACAATCTTGCCATCGAGAATTCCCCAAATTCACTTAAATTTTAAGAATGTAGTGTGCGACTTCCCTGAGATAATTCCGAATGAAGTCATTAAATCTAATTAATGCCACCATCTTTCTAGGCTATAATACAAGTCATGAAATTGAATTTTGAAAAGTCGAGCCAAGAAACACCGAGAGATTTCCAACTCCAAAAACACTCAGGCTAAAAAACCCATTGTATTTAAAGCTCTGGAAAGTCCGTACTTAAAGCTCAGAAAGAAAAATACAATTCATCAATTGGTTGAAGTTCTAACCAGGCATTGACATAACAACCCTGTACGAGTATTACTATTTCGAATATTATGCGCGTTAACTCTTCCCCTTTTCGCTCTTTTCTCCACACAGCTGGACGATCACTTGGCCGATATGAGTTTGGGTTGCTTCCGTTACACCATTGAACGTTGTGAAGTACTCACAGGCGCCTTGCCATACTATCAGTCGTGGCAAATCTTTGGCGTCAAACTTGCCGGCAAAACCTACACTTCATTGGAAATATTGGCATTCCCCTTCGACTTGCGCACTTGGTTGTGTCTGCTATTAAGTTTACAAATAACTTTACTACTCGCATATACTATAAATTATTGCAGCAACTACTCCCAGCTTGCGCGTATTATTATTGGTTACCCACGTCCAAGAACGCCGCTTACGAATACCTACAGCCTCTTTCTGGGCGTACCAATATTGCATGCACCCCGCACAAATTTCGCACGTTTTGTCCTGATTATGTGGGTCATTTATGGTTATGTGATGCGCAATGCATATCAGAGTTTTCTCTATAAACTTCTACAAACTGATCTGTATCGTACGCCTCCCACTGATATTTTCCAACTCATCAACGAAGATTACTCGCTCATTATGACCGAGACTACATTCAATACGGTGAGCAATGCACCGCTGATACAAAATAAACGCATCCCAATCATAATAAATAATTCCACATACGAGTGGAAATCCTACGAAATGGTGGAAAAATTAGGTGGAAACTTAGCTGGCGTCTCGCCAAAAGACTATCTGACGTACTACCTGATGTCGCAACGCAAACGCGGTACTTTCTATGTGCTACCGGATAGATTCTTTCAGCAATACATCACAATGTATTTCTCAAAGCATAGCTACTTAATCGCGCGTTTCAATGAATTGCTGATGCAGCTGCGCAGCCAAGGCCTCATCGATTACTGGGCGCACAAGCACATAGACTTGAGCTACTATGAGCTGAGCTCTGCTGAAGACGACGATGCATTAGAAATGGATGATCTTTGGGGAGTATTTGCTATCTACCTGGTCTTGATTAGCTTGGCGGGCATAGCATTTATCGCTGAACTGCTGTGTCACAGACTGACAAACTAAAAAGTGTATTTTCGATAATAGTTGGTAATTATAGAGTAGTTAATGATCGCATTTTCAGTTCTTGATAGGCTAATGTAAGAGCGCTACTGTGCAATTTTCTGTAGGTAAATATATGCCAAGTCACTAATGTATGCCGCCAATGGAAGCATAGAAATACAATAATATTCATCTTATTAACGGAACAAAAGCAAAAATGTAGGCGTCCATGAAAGTATGCACACAGTACCATTAAAAAACTTATAAATAAAATAATAATGAAACTTCTATTCAAACCTTTTATTTTCATTTCACTTAGAATCTAGGACGCATATGATAAGTATTTAAAGGAATATGTAAATGCAGTAAAGCTGAAAAGGCAAATGCTTTACTGGCATGTCAGTATTATTATTCGGCCACAATGCACTACGACCTCTAATGTGATCACATGGCTGGACACACGCATTTGGTTCACTGCAAAGTAAATGGCACCACAGAATGTAACACCGCCATATAAACTGGCCAAAATGTGCTTCGATATTGCTTTACTTTCACTTAGGAAAGAAGAAATATAATATATGGTAAATATTGACTTACCATCACGCCTATTCCTTTGATAAATGCGATATACATATTAGTTATTCGTAGAAAAATATAAATATGAAAGATGGTATAACGTCCGTCATAGACAACAAAATTTTAGCATTTTATGCTTGGTCTGATTTTGATGAAAATTGGTGGGCCTACCGCAGGCGGCCTAGGAATGCTAATATCGGCGTTAATTGATTGTCCCGGGATTTTTTGATATTTTTAATGTGATTCCGGGATATCGATATCTATTCCTGGACATAAAAGAAGGACAGAAGATAATTTATGTCGAAGCAAATACAGGGCCAGCGAGTCATGCGGTCAAAACGCCTTCTGATGAAAATTAAACATCCTGAAGCGCCTCAGATGTTGTGTGTTTTTTCTGACGAATGAAATGTTGACCTGAACCGAAATACCAACCGGATGATATATAACGGGTGATCAATTAAGAGGAGTTTTTTTCATTTGCGTTTTTTTTTACAGATCGCGCGCGAGTTGTGGCAAACTGTCATCGTGGATTTGTTGAACAGCGTTTGGCATTTCATCATGGAAAGACTCACACCGCAACAACGTCTACAAATTGTTCAACTGTATTATGAAAATCAGCGTTCTGTGACAAATGTTTTTCGTGCGCTTAGACCGCATTATGGTCAACATAGTCGGCCTGCCTTAAACACTATTCGACATACCATCAACAAATTTGAATCCGAATATTCATTGGTGGATAATTCTCGACCGAATAGACCACGTCCAGCAAGAAGCATTGAGAATATAGCGGCAGTAGCAGAGAGTGTACGTGAAAACCGCGATGAATCGATTCGGCACCGTTCTCAGCAACTTGGACTGTCGTATGGAACAACTTGGTCAATTTTACGGAAGGATCTTCATTTAAAAGCATACAAAATACAGCTCGTACAAGAACTAAAGCCAAATGACCTTCCTGCACGTCACCGTTTTGCTGATTGGACTCTTGAAAAGATTGAAGAAGATCCGCTGATTTCGAGCAAAATTTTGTTCAGCGATGAGGCGCATTTCTGGCTCAATGGTTACGTCAATAAGCAAAATTGCCGTATTTGGGATGAAGAGCAACCAGAACAGGTTCAAGAGCTACCTTTATACCCAGAGAAAACAACGGTCTGGGGTGGTTTATGGGCTGGTGGAATCATCGGTCCATATTTTTTCAAAAATGATGATGGCCGCAACGTAACTGTGAATGGTGCTCGCTACCGTACCATGATATCGGACTTTTTGCTACCTGAAATTGAATCTAATGATCTCTACGACATTTGGTTTCAACAAGACGGAGCCACTTGCCATACAGTTCGTGAAACAATGACTTTATTGAGAAGTCATTTCGGAGAGCAGCTGATTTCACGTTTAGGACCTGTGAGTTGGCCACCAAGATCTTGTGATATCACACCTTTGGACTTTTTTCTTTGGGGATTCGTGAAGTCCAAGGTCTATGCTGATAAACCAGCTACGATTGAAGCTCTGGAAGCCAACATTACGCGTGTTATTCACGACATACCAGTCGAAATGCTCGAACGAATGATTGAAAATTGGACCTTCAGAATGGACCACCTTAAGCGTAGTTGCGGCCAACATTTGAATGAAGTCATATTCAAAAAGTAAATGTCAAAGAATGTCCTTTCAAATGATAAATAAAGGTTTTGAACATAATTTACATTTTTGTTTTTTTTTTTAACTATTGAAAAAAGCACCTCATGATTGATCACCCTATATATGATATACGGATAAATAACAGATGGTTATATTCTAATATGTAATTCACACGAAGTTTCAAGCCAATTCTATTTAAATAAGAGGCATAAATTGGATTCCTAACCACAGACGCCTATTCGAGCTTAAAACGAACTAGTTATGTATAATTTTTCTAGTATAGGGGTATTTAAAATCCTAGATGCATAGGCCTTCGGCAATATCTGACTAAAATGATTGACGCAATGTCAGAGTCAAATATCACGCCTAGATCAGAAAACTATTTAACTTCAGAAAGATTAACATTTGATAAGCCATAACAGGAAGAAGAAATAACATTCAGAGTTTTTATTACAATATTTCTTTATATTAAATGAAAGAGTATACTGAACGTTTAATGCTCTGCTCGAAACCCATTTTCCGGGTAGTAGAACTCTCTCTGAAGTAGAGAGTGGCATGAACAATAACGGTAGCAACGGTGGAAGCTCTAGGTACAGCTGGTATATTGCTAGTCGGATAGTGACAAGGGAATCGATAAGGTTTTCCTTGTCTTCCTTTGAGAACTTTAAGTCCCCTGGACCTGACGGAATATATCCAGCAATGCTTAAAAAAGGAGGAGACAGGCTGATTGAGGTCCTGAAAAGGATCTTCACAGCCTGTCTTGCATTTGGTTATATACCATCCCAATGGCGACGCGTAAGAGTAGTATTTATTCCGAAACCAGGAAAAGATGACTATTCCCAGGCAAAAAGTTTTAGACCAATCAGTTTGACATCGTTCGTGTTGAAAAGTCTGGAACGAGTGGTGGAGAAACATATTCGAGGGGGGGTATTGCCCAGAAGTCCACTTAGTAGAAATCAACACGCTTACCAGAGTGGAAAATCATTACACGATCTTGTTAGCAAGATTGAAGCCGGGCTGGAAGCTGACGAATACACAATGGGCGTGTTCGTGGACATTGAGGGGGCTTTTGATAATGCCCCATTCGGCTCGATATGTTCTTCTGCCGAAGGACACGGAGTCAATCAAGCCATTATAAAATGGATATATTCCATGCTGTCTGAGAGGCTGTTAACCCCGGGTGGGAGCAGTGACGAACAAATCACAGTCAGTGCCAAGCAAGGATATCCCCAAGGGGGTGTTCTTTCTCCGCTGCTGTGGTGCTTCGTCGTAGACTCCCTATTAGTGGAGATGCAGGAACTCGGCTTTCACGTCCAAGCCTATGCGGACGACGTCTATGCGCTAACATCGGATAAATCCTTAAGGAGGCTTTGCACGAAAGTGCAGAGGATTCTTGACAAAATCGATGATTGGTGCATGAGACAAGGTCTTTCCGTTAATCCGAACAAAACAACCATAGTCTTGTTTACGAGAAAACGGAAATTGGATGGGCTTAGTCTTCCAGCACTGAAAGGTGTGACTCTCAGTCCTGCTGGCGAAGTTAAATATCTAAGAGTAATCTTGGATAAGAAACTGTCTTGAAATACGCATGTTTCGCTGAAGGTGAATCGCGCATTAAAGATTTTTCAACAATGCGGCATAGCCTTTTGTAAAACCTGGGGTCTGAAACCTGCTGTGTTCCTGTGTATACACAGCACTTATCAGACCAATCATCGCTTACGCTTTTGCGGTCTGGTGGCGACGGAGCATGGTTACGTCCACAATCCGGGAACTATACAGGCTGCAAAGAAGTGTAGGTATGTTGATGCATTACGGGTCCCATGAGTACAACCTCCACCGATGCCCTAAATGCGATGCTTGATTTGCTGCCCTTGAATCTTAAGATACAACACATAAATATGATTTCCGGCACGAAGACAGAACTTCGGGACACAGAGAAATCTTTAAATTGCTATCTGAGCAGTATCCACTGTTTTTAGCACCTAAGGACGATCCTGTAGCCGAATGGGTTGGTGCGTGACTACCATTCGGAATACATAGAGAGAACGTCGGTTCGAATCTCGGTGAAACGCCAAAATTAAGAAAAACATTTTTCTAATAGCGGTCGCCCCTCGGCAGGCAATAGCAAACCTCCGAGTGTATTTCTGCCATGAAAGAGCTCCTCATAAAAAATATCTGCCGTTCGGAGCCGGCTTGAAACTGTAGGTCCCTCCATATGTGGAACAACATCAAGACGCACACCACAAATAGGAGGAGGAGCTCGGCCAAGCACCCAAAAAGGGTGTACGCGCCAATTATATATAAGCACGATCGTGTTCCTATAGTCTCATTTGGAAGGAAATTTGATATAAAAGTAATTCATCTATCTGGAGCTCTGGATTTCATTCAAAGAAATTTTACGCATATTTTCTTTACCATGGGTTCAAGAATGAAATAAGGTCTCGAGACGGATGGTATTTAAGCGATAGTAATAAGTATCATTGCGCTATGGAAGGAATGGCGACTGTTTTCCAAACAGAAATGTTTGCTATTTTGAATGTGGCAGAATGGATAATTGAGAGGAAATGGAGCAGGAAGCAGATTTGAGTCTTTAGTGAGAGTGAGGCTGCACTGAAGGCCCTAGAGAACGCAAACAAACCGCAAAGATTGGTTAAGAATCTAAGAAGAAGCTTAATTCTGCTGCAAGACGGTATAAGCTTGTACTTAAGTAGATGGGTTTTAGAACACCGCGGTGTTCAAGGAAATGAAATTGCCAATGAATTGGCCGACTGCATATCAGTGGTTACCCCACACTGACCAGAGCCAATAATCGAAATCAGTTCCGCAAGAATCATGAATTGGGTTAGCGATTATGTATACAATTAACATAAAAAGGGATGGTCCGGTCTAGAACGCTGCAGAACTGCAAAGTGTTTTGTGACAAGCTGAACAGAAAACTGTCAAACTTTCTTCTAAAACTTGGAAGAAAAGACGTTCGCTTGATGGTCGGTATTAATACAGGACACAACCCATTGGGTCATGACCAACATGGGAATCATTGAGAACCCAATTTGCCTGTCTTGCTTGGTGGAGGCAGATAGCACTGAGCATTTTTCCGTGAGTGTCCTGCCTTTGCCAGAGTCTTGGGCTCTGATGTCATGAGAATGAGTTAAATTCGTTCTTTCAAACTGGAGAATATTTTCAGATTTAGCAATGGAAATTTCTCACAGGACTAGCTATCTCTGTATGTATCTCTATTCTATCCCATATCTCTATTTCTGTTACTTCTCTCCTTTCCTCCTTGACTAACTACCCTTTTACTCTCCAGATCTTTGAATACAATGGGCTTTTTGGCCAGAGTGGTTTAGGAGTTACCAATCTCTCGGTGCTTCTTGGCTCGCCTTTTTTCAAATTTCAATTTCATATATGTTAGACCTCGGGGTGAGTAGAATGCCCCACGTATTAAAAAAATCATCCGAACATGCAACAGTAGTACAAAGTCAGCGATTTACAACCAATTTTGATTCATCCATTTATGTGCATGACTTCTATAACCTATTCACTTTTCTAAGCCTCAAACCCTGAACTGTGAACCTGACCTTTTATTTCACATTTGTGTAAAACAAATATGCAAATTGTAAACAAGTTCACGCCATTAAGAAATGACATCACTAAATACCTCACCGATGCCTATCTAAAATTATAGGCCCATCTATGTTATTTCGCACCAAATTTTCTATCTGATAAATCTTAATGCACCCCAAACAATTCATGCGCCATCATCATGAACATTCCGCCAACAATGTCATATGCAAAACGGTGGCCGTTAATGGAATCGGAACATCGTCAGCGTGCCGCCAATTAGGCTAACTAAGAGCATTTCGTGTTCAACTCGCTAACGGATGCGCCAGACATGCAAATGGCAAACGAAATATTAGCGGCCTAAGGCGGTAACGTGAATTGTGATTTAAATAGTTTGCACATGACATTGGTGCAAATCGGTTCGACTGCTCGGAAATTCTGCAATAGTTAGCATGGATATTATATTGGGTGACCTTGGAAGAGGTGGCATCGAGAAGACTGGAAACTATACGCTGGTGCTGGCCATCGCTTGGACCATTTTGAATGTTTACGGCGAATTTCCTTCGATGCCATTGGTTATTTCACAGTATGCCAGCAAAAGCCAGACTTACGTTCATCAAGCGGAACTAATCGATGCGCTAATGACGTACTTGGAACAACGACAATATCGTATCTACATCATGGAGCAGGAGAAATTGTTCGGCCACGAGGAGAGAAGTGAGTGGGGCGACTTTTGTGAGGCTGCAATTTGGTTCATCGACAGTTGGAACTCCTTTAAGTAAGTTGAAAGTGCGCTAGCTTGCACTCTCTCACATTTTACATTCACATACCAAATTTAGTACGCTGGCAACCGATTTGGAGGATCCGAAAAGCTCATACAAGCGCACAGGATGGTTTCTAATCATCTACACCGGCACCGAACGAGAACGCTTAGACACAGTCAAGAAAATATTTAGTCGTTTATTTGAAATTTTCGTTATAAATGTGAATGTCTTCTTGCTGATCGACACAACGCCATTTGTCTATACGTATTTTCCATTTTCACCCAAGAAATGCCATTCAGCTCAGCCGGAATTGCTGCTGTCCTTTCGAAATAGGAAAGCAAAACAGAAATTCAAGGATTACAGAAAGTTTTTTCCCTTTAAAGTGGGCAATCTCTATGGATGTGAATTGGCGGTAATAACGTGGCATCATCCACCTTTCATGATTCTGAAAGAAGATCCAGAAACCGGTCGGATCGTATCAATCGAGGGTATGGAGGGTATGTTAATTAGTATTTTGTCCGAGGTCATGAATTTTGCTATACGAATTGTGATTCCACAACCAAAAGAACGTGGCGCTGTTTACAGCAATGGTACATTAACGGGTGTGGCAAAAATGGTAAGTTTCACTTTTGTAAATTTTGTATACAAAGGGTCTTTCGAAGTGACGCCTAGATGTCAGTAGGGCATAATTTGAAGGAGGTACCCTTTTTCATGTCATCTTTGAGATTTGTCTAGTAGAGAATTGCACAATTTTACATGACAGAAAAACGCGTTAGAAGTATTGCAACTTATTATGAAAATGGTCGGTCTTTAAGAGCAACATATTGCAAAATATTAATTTTTTGGTTAATCGTTCGAATGAATCGAAAATTTAAAGGTTGGTGAAGAAACTGGTTCTGTCGACGGTAAGAAAAGGATTGGCAGACCCGATTGGGACCGCATGAAAAGTAAAGTCTAGGTGAATAAGCCAACAGCGATTCCAGAGCTGAAATACAACATCCGGACCGAGATTGATGAACTCAGTGCGATAATGAGAGAGCGAGTACTTGGAAATTTTAATTCTCGTTTAACAGCCTGTGCACGTGCTCTTGGTGGGCATTTAAATGATGTCGTTTTTCACATATTAGGTGTGCAACTAAGTTCCCGCTGTTTGTCTATAGATGCCGCCAGCAGTGTGTGCTAGTCGATTCTAACATAACCTAAACGTCATCAACCAAGCTTAGACATATGGTAAACAAACTACTTCGACACATTAGTGATTTTGTTTTGGTATCATATACTTTTGGTTTTGTGAAAATGTCTGATTTTGTGCCGAATAATCGTCATTTGCGGGAAGTGTAGATTTTCCTCTTTCATTCGAAGAAAAAAACGGCGGCTGAAGCGCATCGAGAGCTACAAAAATTTTATGGAGATGCTGCTTTAAGTGAAACAACGTGCCGAGATTGCTTCCGTCACTTCAAAGACGGTGATTTTAATGTTGACGACCGTCCGCGTGAAGGAAGGCCAAAAACCTTCGAAGACGCTGAATTGGAGGCAATGCGCAATGAGGATCCGTGTCAAACGCAAGGAGAGCCTTCTTCAGCATTATGAGTTACCCGCCAATACATTTCCAAGCGATTTCATGCTTTGGGAATGAAACAGAACTTGGGTTCCTTATGAGTTAACTCCAAGGCATGTTGAACGTCGTTTTTTCGCCTGGCAACAACTGCTCCCCGTCATCGTATCGTGACGGGTGATGAAAAATGGATTTATTACAGCAATCCAAAGAAAAAAGTCATGGGGACTACCCGGTCATGCTTCTACGTCGTCGCCTCCAAGTCGGACCAAGTAGGTGTTATTAATTATGAACTGTTAAAATCTAACGAAGCTATCACTGGGGACCGGTATTAACTTCAATTTATGCGATTGAGCCGAGCACTGCGCGAGAAGCGGCTGCAATACGCGGAGAGGCATGAAAAAGTGATTATACAGCATGAAAACGCTCAGCCTCACGTTGCCAAACCCGTTAAAACCTACCTGGACACACTGAAATGGGGAATCCTACTCCACCCGCCAGATATTACGCCGTCCGATATTGCGATTATCACCTGTTCCCATCGATGGCACATGGCTTGACCCGTGGATAGCCTCAAAAGATGAGCAGTTTTACCGCGACGGTATACGAGATCTACCAGAAAGATGGGAGAAAGTAGTTGCCAGCGATGGGCAATACTTCCAATGATTCACTTGTAACCATGTTTTCAGAATAAAGTTGTATTTTCATCAAAAAAAACAGCGAGAGCTTAGTTGCGCAGCTAATATAATTGTTAAGAGCCGTATTTTGAATAAAAAGAATGAAACCTGAAAGAGTCTAAATTTTGAATTTTTTTTTTATTTTACAACAACATCTAGGTGCCTCTTCTGAAAGACCCTTTTCAAATATTTTTTTAACATTTTTTTTATATTTTTTAATAATTTCAAAATTGCCACACAGATAGCCCAAGGTGACGGAAATATTACAATAATATTCAATATGTACGAGAAGAAACGCGCTCAGGTTATGGGTGCCTCATTTTCATATATGAGTTTTCCTTTGACGGTCGCTACACCGCATGGACGTCCACTTTCTCCGCTTCAACGCCTATTAAGACCTTTTAAGCACATAATTTGGTCGCTCATCGGTTCCAATATCATTCTAGCTGTGCTAATCATATACGCACTCAAACTGCTTGGTAGCAAGCAGATCGTTTCATTTGTCTTTGGCAAAACCAACCGAATTCCATTCAGCAACCTCTGGGCTTCGCTTTACGGTGGCGTCATCCATAATCGTTTGCCATATCGAAACTTTTCTCGCTACCTGCTGGGTCTGTGGCTACTGTGCACATTGGTTTTACGCTCCGCTTACACAGGTCAACTTTTCATCATACTCCAAGATGGCCGCGCCTTAACACCTCTGAAATCATTCCAAGAAATAGTGGATAAAAACTACATCATCTATACGGTGGATGTGCTAGCCGAGTTGCTAGACTCAACTATAGAAAATGCGATTCTTGGCTTCGTAGATGGCGGTAACAACTCCATGCCTCTGATATTGAAACGGATCGCACGGGGCTCCAAAGAAGTATTGACCATAATTGAGCCAGCCTTACATTACTATAACTACGAACAGACCACGGATGCTGAACGGGTGGCAATTTTGCCACAAAAGTTGATAATGACACCGCTCACCATGTACATGCGCAAGCATTCTTACCTCATCACACCGATTAACCTGCATCTTTACAATTTTTTGGATTTGGGCATAATAAATAAGTTTGAGAAACGGTATCGGCTGCCCAAGGAGGCCGAGGAATCGGACGATCCTGTTAGACTGTCGCTATTTCTGCTACTTGGCATTTTCAGTATATATCTGGCGCTAATGGGGCTGTGCACGTTGATTTTCCTCTTGGAGCTTTGGACAACCAGATCTCCTTTGACCAAGATGGTCATTGATTTTTTCAACTACTAGTAAAATTTGGAAGTATTTGGTAGTACGACGTGGTTGATTGACAAGAAAAAGTAATTATTTGCCTGTGACGAGATGATAGTCTTAAGAAAAGTAAACGCATTGTTCCTAGCTTTTTATCCATTGCAATAAAGTAAAGTCAGAAAAAAATAATGGAATTCATAGTACCAGTAAACTTCTGCTTAGATAGGGAAGTGGAGTATAGAATTTAGAACCGCTTGGGGCATTATCATAACGCCCAAATAAAATAATAGTTTTTATCAACCGCCTGACCTTCTGACAATAAATCGTGGTGTACATACGATTGTAATCCATAAAAACCGTGATGTATTGTATTCTTTTTTGACTGAGAAAGACGTAATTTTTTTGGTTTTGGTTCTTTCGGAGCTCTCCACTCACTCATCTGAGATCTGGATTACGTGTCGCACGCATAAGCCCACGTCTCGTCTACAGTAATGGTACCCTTGATGAATATTGGGTCGGATTCAGCCTTGGAAATAATGTCTTTGCTTGCTATCAACGTAATCTCTTTTTGCATGAAATTAAACTATTTTGAGACCAACGTCCAATTTTGTAGCAACACCTCAGAAACCCAAATTATTAACTATAATATCCTGAATGGATTCTTAAGCAATATTCAAATCCTCTGCAAGCTTTCGGATGATTTATTTGAGATTATTGAGCAATTTGTGTTCTCTTTATTGATATTTTCATCGTAAACGCGGGACTCACGAGCTCTTCTGAAACGTGTCACACGTAAATGAATGTTTTCTTTATGATATCATTACCGAAATGGTTTCCCAACATTTCTGAAGTTTCCATCCATTTTTAAAACTGTAAAAAATCGAAAACACGCAGCGGTAGATTTACTCGTAGACAATAGATCTTTGGGAGGAATGTTAATCACAGATGTGGCAACCTTTTTTTTTTCTTGTTCACTCCACTCGGGATCATAGGGCCTCGACAAGACTCAGTCTTGCGTTGGTTTTGTTAATCTATTATTATTTCTGACAGGGTAGGTGATTAGCTGGCCGTTACCAGTCCTAAAAAGTGGAAATGCCCACCTGTCGTTGCTTAGGAACAACGCCTTCTTACTGCTTAGAGCGCCATCTGTGTGTCACATTTTTCAGCATGAAGGATCGCACAGATGGTTGAGGGCTTCGCTAAATTTGGTGTGTCTGCGCTATTACCGCGGTTGTCCGCTTCCTCTTTCTGGCGCCACTGATGCAATGTGTAACTGTGTATTTTTCTTTGTTTTTTTTTCCTTGATTTAACAGCCACAATGCAAATAATGCGCAGACTATTGGGCGGGAGTAAGGATGGAAAGGATAAGGTTTTGGGGTTGAGCAATGAGATTTCTTTTAGAAACTGGGAAGGTTTCTAAATCTGGAAAAGTGCGAGGACCGTGACTTACGTGGGATTCGAACCCACAACCGCTGGGATGGCAGGCTAGTGAACTTGCGATAGACTATCGGGGTAACCTAGCAAAAAAAAATGGAACTCAAATCAGTTTACGTATAGCGGTTGTTCCGGGAACTTTTTGATCAAGGTGGTATATCCGAAATTCAATTTATAATATACAAACACTAGACATATTATTGACACTGCATAAATAAAATAAAATGAATACAAAATTTTTGTATACTTTTTTAAAAGCAACAATTTAAGTATAACAACAACGAAACTTGAATTTTGTATGCAATCTAAATTTCCGTTAGTTTGAAAAACAATATAAGTTAGAAGTGGTTATGAGCAATGGATTGAGAAAAAGAGAGAAGGTTGTGAAAATAAAATAAGAAGTGCGTTTATACGAATGTGTGGTACTGTGTGTATCAACCTTATTGTGAACACCAAGAGAAAATCAAAGGCACGATATTTCTGTTTAATGCAATTCGCTTAATGGTTTCAACGTGCCTGACTTAATTTATAATAACAGTGGTCGTATATCTAAAGATTGAGACTATTTACTAACTATACATTGGCGTTGCCATATTTCAACAATCCTGAAACAACAAATATCAATTCCCTATAATTGAAATCAAATTATAATTATATATTTGGAAAAATACAGGATATCGTATTGGAAAATCGTCGAGTGACTGAAAGGGGTTTAGTAGAAGCCCTAGCCAGCTCATTGCCCAGTAAGCAATAATGTATTTTGACTGACGTTTTAGGTGTCAGAAAGCTGTGTGCACAAACAAAAACACATCGAATGCGACTTTCTCAACAACATTTAGAGCGTATTCAAGAATGGAGTTTGTGCATCGATTCATCACTATAGATGAGACTTGGGTCTATCACCACGATCCTCAAACAAAACAGGAGGCTAAGGAGTGATATGAACCTGATGTGAACTCCGAAACGAGTTCGTGCCCAGAGATCGGCCAAGAAGTTGTTGCCAACAGTCTTTTGGGATCTCGTTTTTAGATTACTTGCAAACTGATGAAGCAATAAATTCTGAATATTATTGTAACCTCTTAGACCAGCCGAAAGAAGAAATGTATGAAAAAATACCCAGTTTGCAAAAGAAAAAAAGACAAATGCACGGAATCACAATAGCAGTTTGTCAATGGCTAAAATCCATGAATCAAAGTTCGAATTGTTGGAGCATCCACCAGCTTTAGCCCCTGGCAACTCATATTTGTTTCTAATCCAGACTATGAAGTCATCTACCATAAATGTTGTTGTTATTATTATTATTATTATTAGAAGGCCATTACCCACTGCGACCAGAGCTGATCTATTGTGAAAGGTCTATTTTTGTAACCCTAGAGTTTTAGGCTTTTTAACAATTTTAGCACAATTTTGGGTTTGTTGTTCCAAAGATTGCATGGAGATACTACGATACCACCAAGGTGATGAAGTCTCTATCTGCCCAACGCAGGACATTCACAAAGCACATGTTCTGAGCTTTCTATGTCCATTTCGCAAAAGCGGCAGACATTGGTCTCAGATAGACCAATATTATTTAGATGATATCTCAGGCTGCAGTTACATGTAAGATATCCTGTTAAAAGACGCAGATCTACTTTAGTAAGAGAAGCTTGTCAGATATTCCTTTGTTGGGACTTAGGAATAGTTTGGCTTGACGCTGACCGGCACAGTTTAGCCAGTGTGCAGCAAATTTTCTTTCTCCCATTTCCTAAGGAATTCATTAATGTGGCCTTTTGTGAGTCCACAGAAAGGCTCAGGACCAGTAAATTGCATATTTGCTCCTTGTTTTGCAAGGTCATCAGCCATTTCATTTCCCTCATGTCCTTCATGTCCCGGAATCCAGCCTAGTGCTACTATGTTGAGGTTTCCTAACGTGCTGAGAAGGTTTAGGCAATCATTTACCAATTTAGAAGTGATAGTTGTTGATAGAAGGGCTTTTAGAGCCGCTTGGCTATCTGAAAGTATGTAGATGTGAGTACCTCTCATTTTCCTGCTAAGGCATTCTCTCACACATATTTCAATGGCATGTATTTCTGCCTGGAATATTGTTGGGTAGAGTCCCATCGGAATCGATTTTTTGAATTTAGGCCCATTGATTCCTGCCCGTGTTCTACCATGTTCCGATTTGGACCCATCAGTAAACCATAGCTGAGAGCCAGGTCTGAAAGTGATAGAATTAGTTCTCCAGTCAGTGCGTTCATTAATTATAACTTGGAAGTTCCTGAAGAGTATTGCTTTGGGTGATAGTATATCATCCCTATGAAGAATGGGACTATGTAGGAAGTCTTCTAAGATCTTTAAATGTCCTTTCATATCCCCACTTTTAAGTTCAGATATACGTTTTAATCTTAAGGCACTCGAGCGAGCTTCCCTTTCAATCAAGATTGGAAGCGGTGGTATGTTTAGAAGCACGCCCAATGCATCCGTGGAACATGTTTTCATAGCCACTGTAATACCAACACATATCAGACGATGCAGTTTGTTTAATTCGTTTACTGCTTTTCTTTGCTTGACCTTAGGCCACCATGCTAAGGATGCATAAGTGACTATGGCTTTCACAACTATGGTGAATGTCCAAAAGGTCACTCTAGGGTTTAGTCCCCATGTCTTACCTGAAAGACTTTTGCAGGCAAAGAATGCCCTTGTGGCTTTTGAAGTAACTCTCTCAATTCCACGTAAGCGTTTTGTCAAGACTAACGCCAAGATAGTTCGCTTCTGTCGAGAGTTGAAGTGTTGTTCCATTAAAGGTCGGACATTTGAGATTTATGTTCCTTCTCCTAGTAAATGCTACAAGTGCTGTTTTGGATGGGTTAATGGAAAGCACTTTTACCACCATTTGTTTATTATTGTAAGGGCTTAGCGCATGCGATCCGAAATGGTTTCCTCATGCCAGCCTAACACATAAACTCCATGTTGTTGTTAATTTTATTATAGTAGAAATTGGTTATTTTGAATATACAGGGTGGCTGATGAATTTTGCTACATTAAGAAACTCAAATAACTTTTTTTTTAGTGTATGGAATTCATTTATTTTTTTTTTCAAGTTGAAGGTCATTAAATTTTATTAAATGTAGCTTAACTAGTTTTAAAAATAATTGCTCGTTGACACAAGTGCGGCATCTTAGTAAAAAGTTGTTCATTGCTGCTTTGAGAGTTGCGACAGGAATAGCCGTAATTGTTGCCCGAATGGATTGTTTTAGTTCATCCAAATTTGTTGGCTTTGTTTTATAAACTTCTTATTTACAAAAACCCCACAAGAAAAAGTCAGGTGCAGTAAGGTCAGGCGACCTGGGGGGCCAACGAAATTCGGAGTTTCTTGAAATCAGTTTATTGGGAAATTTTCGTCGCAACTCTGTCATAACAGTCTGGGCTATGTGAGACGTTGCCCCAACTTGTTGAAACCACACAGAGTTGAAAGGAATTCTCTTTCGGCATAGTTCTGGATAGAAAAATTCTTTCAGCATTTTCAAATAACGGTCTCCAGTAACCGTAACGGTGTGACCATTTTCTTCAAAAAAATAAGGCCCGACAATACAGCGTGAAGAAACCGCACACCACACTGTCACGCGAAGAGGATGCAATTCCGTCTCGTGGAGTATCTGTGGGTTAGAAGTACTCCATATTCGACAATTTTGCTTTTTCACATTGCCGTTTAAATCGAAATGGGCCTCATCAGACATGAAAAGGCAGTTTAATATGTTTTGGTCTTCTTCCACCATTTGCAGGATCTTCTGGCAAAATTCCAAGCGGATCAGCACGTCTGCTGCATTCAGTTTGTTAACCATTTGAATTTTGTAGGGAAATAAGTCTAAATCTTTGTGCATTATTGTTTGCAAAGACTGTCGGCTGACACCAAGTTGAGCAGATAAGCTTCTTGTTGAAACCCTTGGATTGCTTTGTATAGCTGCAGCTACAGCAGCGATCGTTTCCTCCGTCCGAACTGGTGGGTTTCGATGATAAGGCCTTCTTGCGACTGTTCCTTGCTCAGCAAAATTATTCACCAGTCTCATTATGGTCCATCTGCTCGGGGGATCGCCGCCAAACATCCGCCTGTACTCTCTCTGTACCAAAACTACGGACTCCAGTGCGTGATAGCGGCGGACTATCCAAATTCTTGTTTGCGTGTCCCAGTTATCCATTTTAATATTGTAAATTTTAAAGATCAATCTGCAAATTAAAACAAAAATGGAACAGATAACTTAAAAAGAAAAAAAGTTATTCAATTTTTTTTTTGGTAGCGGCTTTCATCAGCCACCCTGTATTTATATTTATTCACCAACAATTACAAACAGTAAATGAAACGAAGTACAGCAAAAATATCTTAAGCCTACAAGGGACGCTGAAGTTATCCCCCGATTTGCTAAACTACACTTTTTTATTAATAAAAATTCTTTACTTGGGATTAAATAATTTTTTTTTTTTGTTTGGTTAAGAAAAATATAGCCGCCAAGTGGCCAAAGTGTGATAACAGATTACTTCATCCAAGTGCAAAAATAAGCGAATTCTCCAATGTGGTAATGACTTTTGCACCACCTGTAGCCATTATATGCCAATATTTGTATTTGTATTTGTATTCATATTTGTCATACAGTTTACTGTGTATGTGTAAACTCTCATTCATTACATTCTGTTGATTTCTCTATTTTGCCACCATTTACAAACCATTTCAATGAGTAGGACGAAAACACCCAGCGCATTTCCGATTAACCACACATACCAGGCCCCATACAACTGTTGCAAAGTGACCACCGTTACTCGTTCTTCGAATTCGCTGCTCGAAGGCGTTCGCATATCAAGCAACATTCTACTCCATTTCTCCCACAAACCCACATTAGTGTACTGAAGTATGATGTGATTGAAGCGATTTAAAAGCATTGAGTTGCTCGCCATATAGAAGCTCAGCTGTTGCGTGAATACCCTTTCATCCACAACATGAATGTGTTTGGTGATGTTAAGATGGTACCGCTTAAAATAATCGAAATATTCGTATGGGGTCAATACAGCAATACGTTGTTGAGGTTGTCCGACCAACTGGAAACTCTCGAAGCGCGTCATATTCAAAATTTTTGCACGCGAGGAAATCACCGGCAAGTCATGTACGGTATCAAGTACACCCTCGGTCATCAGCAGCTGATAGTTCTGACGCAACAAATCGGCAATGGTATTTGGCGGTGGTGGTCCAATGTTGGATTTGATTAGATTGAACAGGAAAGCCTGGTAAGAGCTGCACAACAGCATCGTCAATATGAGCCAAAGCATTAGGATGTAGCGCGCAAAATTTCGGCTTGGCACTTGTTGTTGAGGCAGTGCCACACCCAAGCACACGCTGAACATATTAAATGCGGGCCTGTTGTTTTTGGCGCCAAATATGAAGCGTCTTGTAGCTATGCCCAATAAAGTGGCAGTCCGTTTGAGCAAAAATCCAACGATGTAGATGATTAATAGGAGGATCCAAATGTCACTCTTAAAGGGTAGAAATAACTTTTTAAAGGGCGAATAAGGCGCCAAATTCGAGTTGACAATGAAGTTAAAACTACTTAAGAAATAGGGAAAAGTAGGCGTGTACGGATCGCCTTTGGCAGTTGATTTGTAGGGGAATGCGCCAACTATGAAATCGGTTCCGTTTGAAAAGAGCTTGAAGAGTTTAAAATAGTAAAATATCCATTTACGTTGTGAAACATGCGCTTACCTCTCTGAAAACACTCCCCTCCTTGTCCAAAGTACGCGACGCATCCTTCTTGTCAAGCCAGCGAAATTCCAAAGAGAAATTCATCGTTACGGCCAAATATTCGATGAGCTTTCCTTCAATACCTCCTAGTAAGCCAGCGTCCGAACTGAGGTAAGGCATTTCCTTCCAGGTAGCACAAATCAGCGCACATCCATGTAAGTCCAACAGTTTATTGGGAAAGAAGTTCGTATGTCGCCAGCGTGAATTGGTGAAGCGATTCTGTATGGTTGGCGCCAAACCTTTGCAATGAAACCGATTGAAGGGATGAATGTTGTAGAGTAATGACAAATTCGAGAGCGCATACACCAATACATTGGCATCTATTATGCCCAGATACCAATTGAGTTCAAATATCTCGAAGAGTACATCGTAATAGTGAGCCGAGTCGAAGGTGTGCAAGACGATAAGAAAGTAGCCATTGGCGTGTAAGTGATACTTGGCAAATTCGGCGTATGTAGAACTAAATGAAATAAAAGTAGAAGCAATGAATGTTTCTTAAAATTTTTCTTTTTCCATTTTCGCCTACACCTACTTCAGCGATGCAGCTGAATCCACAAGCAACACATTATAGTGGCGTTCATCATCACCAGGTACCGGCTCACCCATGCCAATACGTACGGTGGTATCTTTGCCAAGCGCGCTCAGTACCTTCTCCATTATGTCGCCGAAAAGCAATTGTCGCTCTGGACGCTGCGCAAAGGCATACAAATTGAATGTATGGCGATGACGATATTTTATGAAGCTCGTCCAAACAATTTCCACAATAGCAGCGGAGAGATTTTCCGCAATCTCAACATAGCCCGGACCATCCTGAAAGCCTTTGCGCTCCACAAACATTGCATGGCTATAAATTAGCAAGCAAACAAATGTGGCTACAAACAAGCCCTTGTACGTACCCATTTAAAGCAGCTCTTAAGATTTGACCTGCGTGAAACCAAAGCCAGACTACGCAGTGTACTCCAAAATTCCTGGCATTCTATTGAATTTGTGGTGCTACATTTACTGTCTTTGGTTATCTTCCTATAATTTAGCTAATGGCTTTATTAATGTAACTTAAATGAAATCGTCATAAAACAAAATATATACATAGACCACAAATATCGAATGGATGGCAGCCATTGCTGTAAATTTTACGCTTAAATTAATATTAATACCTGTGATACCCTGCAGAGAAAATTTGCGTAAATGAAATAAATTTCTAATACGCTGCTATTCTTGTTTCGTCAATTAGATAGGAACCACTGCGCTACTCATGGCAACAGAGCATGGCACCGTCTAAATTTTTACAAAATTGGTTAGACTGTCTAATGAAGCGTCATCAGATTGGAGATACTTTTTCCAATAAGGTTTCTTTGACAGATCACGCGTGACTACTGTCAAACTAAATACATAATTTTTTCCAGTATTCATTGACATTTCGTCATGGAAAGACTTACGCCTCCAATAACGTTTTACAAATCGTAAAATTGTAATAGAAAAACCGACGCTGTGTGAAAAGTGTTCATCGCACGCTCAGGCTCAGGCAACTTATGGTGTACATGACCGTCCTTCCGAACGCGCTATTCGGAGTTACGGTTCACTGACCCCGACATACCTTTTCACATGCCCCTTAAAACCTACTCATCTAACACCTCTCTTCCTCTGGACCCAACCTGTCGAATATTTCCTGGACCTACCTTTAGATGAGCTATACAAAGACGACCGGTGATATACCCTACACTGGCAGCGCTTGCATTACTGCTACAACAACATCAACAACAACAACGCACTGTTCAGCAAACTATCAGCAAAATTGGGAATAATTTTACATTATCGGATGATACTCGACCGATTCGACTACGCACCACTCAAATGAAGAGAATATTTCGGCTGTAAATGAGAATCGATTTGGCGTCGATCTGAACAACTTGGTCTGTCAGATGGCACTACTTGGGCGATTTTACGCAAAGATCTTGGTTTGAAAGGGTATAAAATAAAGGGTGATTTTTTAAGAGCTATAGGTAAGTTTTTCAAAAAAAAAACACACTTAAAATTCAGAAAAATGCATGATTTTTTTATTTAAATCGATAGTACAGCCCATATAATTTAATGTTTAAAGATTATTTCATGCAAATGTTGACCGCGACTGCACTTCAAATGGTCCATCCGCTTAGTCCAATTTCGGCATACTCTTTCAATGTTTCGGCCGGTATCTCACATATAAATGCTTTAATGTTGCCTTCCAATGCGTTAACTTGCCTGAATAGACACGAGCTTTAACATAGCCCCACAAAAAATAATCTAAAGGCGTTATATCGCACGAACTGGGTGGTCAATTGACAGGTGCCGTACGTGAAATAAAATGTTCACCGAACTCACCTCTCAACAAGTCCATTGTTACGCGTGCTGTGTGGCATGTGGCACCGTCTTGCTGAAACCACATGTCATGCAAGTCAAGCTCTTGCATTTTGGGCAAAAAAAAGTAAAAAAAAGTTGGATATCATTTCACAGTAGCGCTCACCATTCACAGTTACGTTACGATTCGCAGCATCTTTGAAGAAGTACGATGGTCCAATGATACCTCCAGCCCATAAACCGCCCCAAATTGTGACCTTTTCTGGATACATTGGTAGCTCTTGCAATTCTTCTGGCTGATCTTCTCTCCAAAATCGACCATTATGGACCAAACTGAAGATGTTTGACAGTGAAATAAGACACGAAACGTGCGTCAGCTGTTTAAACCAACTGTTTAAAAAGGTAATTAATAGCTAAAAAATCACCCGTTACATATAAAATCTTCCAGAGCCTCATAATTGCATTCGTTGGGCACTTAAAAAACTCGCCGAAGATCTGCATAGTGGGTCCCGAAATTTGTTCAGCGATGAGGCCCATTTTTGGATTAATGGCTACGTCAATAAGCAAATATTTCATGAAAGACGAGGTTGGCGCCAATATAACAGTGAATGGGGAACGCTACCGCGATATGATAAACGACCAACAACTTTTTGATGCCGGAAATTGAAGCCTGTGATCTGAACAACATTTGATTCCAACAAGCCCGTGAAACAATGGATTTACTGCGTCGTCACTTCAAAAATAATAAAGGTTGCCCAATCAAATTGAGTTTTCATTATTTTATTTCAATTTAAAACCCGATACCTCGCGGTACTTACGCTATATTACGCTGTTGAAAGCGTGCCTTTCATCTTAGGTGGCAAGGAGGACTATACTTCTGGATTGAGTACTGCACTGTTGCGCTGCTCCTACAGTTTCGATTGCCCCTATTGTAGACTTTCCGCGTCTAAGGCCATGCCGTCTTGCTGATAGTCCTCCGGCATTATCTAAGGCTGCGGCCAGTCGAAACTTAATCAGCCTTTCAAGGAGCTTTCCTGCTGTACCGAGCATGCTTAAGGGCCGATATGATGATAGGAATTTCGGGTTGCCTTTCCCCTTGATTATTAGCACAAGCTGCTGCTTTTTGCAAATTTCCGGGAAACTTCCATTTCTTATACAGACGTTGGATATGTCTAGTAAGCCTTTTGGTCGCACTTTTGCGATCTCCTTGAGGAGTTCTGTTGGCACTCCATCTGGTCCTGGCGCTTTGTTGTTTTGGAGTTGGACCGCAGATTTTAAACAAATAAGTCTTCTTCTTCTTTATTTAGGGTAATATCCTGTTTTATACAACATTTGATTGGGTACTTTGAACACAAATAACACAAGAATAAAAATATATTAAACAAATTTCACTACTTTTAAAGTAATACCACAGATTAAAGTTCAGTCTTCCATAGAAGTGGACGTCCAGCTTGAAATTTTGAAATTTGAACAGGTCAAGCCAAGGAGCACCAAGAGATTTGGAGGCTCCTAAAACACTCAGGCTAAACAGCCCATGGAATTTAGAGCTCTGGAAAGAGGATAGATAGTCAAGGAGGGAAGGAGAAAAGTGTCAGAGAAAGAAATAGGAAAGAATAGAGACAGAGATAGAGATAGTTAGTCCTGTGAGAATTTTCCAGATTCTTTGGCAAATCTGTAAATAACCCCCAGTTTTAGAGAACGAATATTACTCATTCTCACGACATCGGAACCCAAAACAAAGATTGGTCAAGAATGTAAGAAGAATTTTAATTCTGCCGCAAGGCAGAACAGGGTTGTACTTACAAGTATACTCGTATGGGTTCCAGTACACTCTGTTGTTCAAGAAATGAAATTGCCGATGAATTGGCCAAACGTGGATCAGCGGTTCCCTCACAAGGGCCAGCGTCAATAATCGTAATCAGTTCCGCATGAATCATGAATTGGATCAGCGATTATGTATGCAATTTATATACAGAGCGATGATCCGGTCTAGAACGCTGCAGAAATACAAGGTGTTTTGTGACAAGTACCAACACAAAGCTGTCGAACTTTTTTCTAAAACTTGGAAGGAAAGACGTTCGGTTGATGGTCGGTATTATTACAGGACACTACCCATGGGGTCAGCATATGACCACCAGTGGAATCATTGAGAACCCGATGGGCCTGTCTGGCTTGGAGGAAGCGGATAGCACTGAGCACTTCCTCTGCTAGAGCAAGGCCACGAGTTTTACCGAATACGTATAGTCATAGAACATAGACGGTCCTTTGGCAGTCCTATTTCTTGAGATAACTCAGGGAGTAAAATTTAGAGCCAAGAAATAATGATTTCACTCACTGCTAAGGTTGTTGTACCGCCTTGCTGAAAATATGTAGAATTTTTTTTTCGCTGGAAGCCAACAAGTCGCGAATCATTTGTCGGCAGTGCTCACCTTTGAGCGTTCAGTTTTAGAGGGTTATACACAAATGATGGCTAGTAAATGTTTCGTGATTTATGGAATATTCAGAAGCAAAGCTTTCGGGGATTTTTCCCTTGCAATTTTGCTTATTCATATACTGATTAAGTAAGTCTCAAAGTAATGTGACTTTGTAGACGTTTTTCAGTGTAAGCCTTGCATGGTAAATTTTCAGAGCATATATTGAGGTAAAATTAAAAAAAACACGTATTTATTTGAATTGATATCTTTCTCAAATTTATATATTGCGAAATAGCGAAAATGGATTGGAGCAGTGGGTTGTTGACGCATCCTAAGTCATTGCCATTAAAATTTGATGTGATCCTAAAATGGAAAAAAAGGAACGGAAGCTAGTTATGATTCTATATTCATTAGAATTGACTTTGTCTGGTATTAGTAAATTTTCCCACAGGGTTTGCATAAATACTTATATTAGCGCGAACAGATTCGTACATTCGTACAGCAATGCGTCAATTAAATGTATTCTCTCTTAATAGTTTGAATTTTAGTCGATGAATTAACTGCTGATAATCTTAAAACATTTTCAGATCAATTGCTGCTATTCACCATACGAAAAAATTATAAGGCCAACTAAATTTCGTATATTTTTATTTTGTGTTTTTTCAAAAATTATTTATTTATTTATCAATACCTATTTTGTCCCCTTCGACCGAACATGGCGCGCTTTTTTCGGTTTGGTTCGTGCGGCAGCTTTCATTGAGATGATTGAGCTTTGGTTTCCACGTCATAACCATAAACCCACGATTCGTCACCAGTTAAGACCCTCTGGAGCGAATTTGGGTCGTCGCGGCCAGAGTTCAGATGCCAACATCTCATTAGCAAAGTTCATGCGATGCTGCTTTTGGTCGAAATTGAGCAGTTTTGGTACGAATTTCGAGGCGACCCGTCTCCAAATGTCTAAATCATTGAAAAAAATCGAATGGCACGAGCCAGTTGATATGTCTAGGTCCTCAGCAACCTCTCTAACAGTGATTCGACGATTGGCCAATACCATTTTCTTCACTTCATCAATTTTTTCATCTGTTGTGTAAAAAATTAAATTATTAGGACTAGTTTATAATTTAGAGCATAGTAATTTGTGTTTGATCCATCTTTGATTATAATTTTTTAAAGTCGTCGAGAGCTTTGATTTGATTCAACTTTTCATAATATTTTGATCAATTTTTTATCACCCGACAATAATCGCACTTCTAAGGGTTTTAGGGCTATCAAACTGTCTTACATATTTGAAAGTCGATCCAGGGAGTATTGCTCATACACTTTCGATTGTGTTTCCAAACTAATTTTGTAAGCATTGAGCAAAATATTTCTACAAATTCAATGACAATTGGGAAGTAGGTAGGTTGGTGGCTGTCGCAATAACACATTTCGACCTTTCGTAGGTCCATTGGGTCTATGGGTTCCTTTAATAAGCGAGCAAAGCTTTCAAACTCACATAAAAGGTGTCTGACTGTTTCCTGTTCTCCTGTATTAAGACAGCTTCTAGAGAAATCGAAGTACAGGAATCCTAACATTCTAGCGTGCCTGCCTATTAAACAATGACCAGTTAATACCCCTATCATTTTTCTCATAGCTTCTCTGTTAAATCTTAACGAGATTTTTGATCGACCGCTGTTCCATTTCGGCATTGTTTATCTGCTTAGTTCGCATGTTGTAAGATTTTGCCAAATTGTATTTACCATGTTGATGGTTTCCCTATCTATAAGTAATTTACAAGTGGCTTTAGGCATGAAATTGAAATTGAAATTTGAAAAGGTCGAGCCAAGGAGCAACAGGAGATTTGGTGGCTCCTAAAAGACTCAGGCTAAAAAGCCCATTGTATTTAAAGCTCTAGAAAGGGGATAGATAGTCAAGGAGGGAAGGAAAAAAGTATCAGAGAAAGAGATAGGAAAGAATAGAGAGAGAGACAGAAATAGTTAGTCCTGTGATAATTTTCCAGATTCTTTGGCAAATCTGTAAATATCCTCCAGTTTTAGAGAACGAATATTACTCATTCTCAAGATATCGGAACCGAAAACTCGTAGCCGTGCTCTAGTAAAGGCAGGACACTCACAGAGAAAGTGCTCAGTGCGGCTATAGGCATAGGTATCAGCGTCTTATCCACTTGGAGGTCAAGTGTTGTACCGGTTCGAGCAAGTTCATCTGCTATATTCCTGTGGCGTGGCACCCAAATAAGGTGCACTTTGTCGCACTTAGATACGTCATTTAGAAGTTTAAAACTGTTTTTGACGAGTGTGTTTTAGATTCTAGCGCTTTTATTGCCGCTTGACTGTCCGAGTATATGAAGACTTCATTTGTTGATAACACTCTCGTTTTTATTACCGTAAGTCCCTCTTTTGTAACAATAAGCCCGCTATCCCAATCCTCTTTGGAAGGAAATACTGTGACGAAGGATTTATTTAAGTTGGTATTCTTGGTCTTACAGAAATCCGTTGTACCAGGAATGCAGGGGAATTTTTCTAAAATTGAAGAGTGCCCTCTCTGGTTTGCTCTGAGTAGGCCGATTTCTCTTAATCTGAAAGCCACCTTGGCAGCTGTTTGCTTGCCGAATTGCTCTATTAGTAATAGGTTATGTATAATGTTTAGTGCCTCTGTGGACGTGGTCCTCAGGGCCCCGCAGATGCAAAGACTGGCCATTCTTTCTATATGTACCATGGTTTTTTTTGATATATATATAACTTATCTAAAGCCAGCCACCATACTAGTATATATATATATATATAATTGGCGCGTACACTTCTGTTATGTGTTTTGCCGAGCTCCTCCTCCTATTTGTGGTGTGCGTCTTGATGTTGTTCCACAAATGGAGGGACCTACAGTTTCAAGCCGACTCCGAACGGCAGATATTTTTATGAGGGGCTTTTTCATGGCAGAAATACACTCGGAGGTTTGCCATTGCCTCCCGAGGGGCGACCGCTATTAGAAAAATGTTTTCATTAATTTTGCTTTCACCGAGATTCGAACCAACGACCTCTCTGTGAATTCCGAATGGTAATCACGCACCAACCCATTCGGCTACGGCGGCCGCCCACCATACTAGTATACCATATGTTAAAATTTGTCTTACAATTGCTGTTTAAAGCCAATATACGATAGATGAGGAAAGACCCCAACTTAGTCCTATTAGCTGTTCACAAAAGTAGAGTGCGCATTCTCGCTCTTTTTACTCTATCTTCGACATTTGGTTTACCTCTACTGACTCTTTTCCTGGTCTTTGAGGCCTCGAGTATTGCGATCACAAATCTGCTCATGGGCATGTTTTTGATGAACTCAACCAGAGCCCCGGAGATCCCGAAATCAGTCAATGCCTTTATTACGGTATCCGATATGTTGTTAAACGCGCCCTCGATATCAAAGAAGGCTAATAGTGCGTATTCTTGATTATACATTGACTTCTTAATTTCTATTACAAGTGAGTTAATTGCCGTAGATTTCCCTTTACAGTACGCGTGTTGTGAGATACTAAGCTTGTTAGGGTTGATATTAGCCTTAATATATTCTTCTCTTATTCTTTCTAATGTTTTTAGCAAAAAAGAGGATACCCCATTGGCCTACTTTTACTTCTTTCCATACTGACGGAACACTTTTAAGCTTCAGAGCAGCCTTGAATATAGCCGTTAACCCCTCCATAATATTATATTAGTTGAGTGAATGTTGTATCCATCTGGACCCGGTGGTTTAAATGGTTTAAAGATGTTGCTGCCCAGGTTATCCTAGTTTCAGTAATTAAGGCTTTTATGTAGAACAACATAGAAATGATATCAATATTTTTCCGAATATATTGCTTAATGGGCAAGAGCAACCCTGCTGATTATACATATGTCAAACAGAGCTTTATTAAAGACAAAAATAAATAGCTAGACACTTTAACAGTTGGAATATTCTTAAATAGAACGGTAAAAGTTATTGAATTTTACCAACAAAAATTACTTCTGTTTTCACATTTAACTCGTTTTACAATAATATTTTTACTGGCAAGTAAAGGGCCTTTCAAAAGTGACGCCTAGATGTCAGTAGTGAATAATTCCTAGACGGCACCTTTTTTATGCCATCTTTGACATTTAGTAAGCCCACGATAGAACAACACGTTGAAATTATAGAAACTTTTTATGGTCAATTTTTAGAGCAACATATTGCAAAATTCGTGATATTTTTGATGGAAATAATCGCATGAATGAGTCAACAATTCAAGGGTGGGTGAAAAATATTCAAGAAACTGGTTCTGTTGAGGATAACAAAAGGACTGACGGCCGAAAACTAGACATTCTGTTGAGAATATTGCTGCCGTAGGACTAAGTGTTGCTGAACAACCTTCAACAACGATATCTCACCGTCCTCAACAATAATATATATTGACGCTTTCACCTTTTTGGGTGTTTGCCCGAGCTGCTCCTCCTATTCGTCGCATGCGTCTTGATTTTGTTCCACAAATAGAGGAACCTACAGTTTTAAGCCGACTCCGCATTGCAGATTTTTTTTATGAGGAAATTTTTTGATGACAGAAATACACTCAGAGGTTTGCCATTGCCTGCCGAAAAGCGACCGCTATTAGAAAAAACTTTTACTAAAACAATTAAGCATTCATAAATCGACTATTTGGCGAATTTTACCTTTGGACCTGCTAATGGAGGACTTTTAAATGATGTAATTTTTCACATAGGTAGCATATAGGCAGTTATTAAGGGTCATATTGTGAAACAAAAAAGTGCGTGTAGCGTAGTACACATAACAGAAGTGAAACTTTCAAGGCAGACAAAGAAAGAGGGAGAGACCCTAGAGATAATGAGGGAGAGAGAGAGAGAGCGAAAGAATATGTATCTAAATAAATCCACAACATTTGCAGAGAATACAAATAGACAAAATTTACAAAAAACAGAGACGGGTCGACCGGTGTAGGTAAACGCCAGACACAAACCGTGGCAACAACGCGCATTACTCCGAGCTTTTATCACCCGCACAAACGCAGCGATTCCAGGACCGCAGCAACGGCATAAATTACCACAAGGCAATACCAATAAATCTAACGCCGGAATGGATAGCACTTTATACAGGGTGACAAAAAATAAAATCACACAACTTTTTTTAATGAAAAAAATTTATCATTTATAGTAGCTCAAAACAAATTGTGAAATTTTAATATACAATGTTTGAGTAACATGCGAAGTGGCCACCTTTAACACGAATACACAAGCTCAGTCGCTTCAAAAAATGTTGGGCTATAGGCTGTAGTTCGTCTACCGTTATGCGATCCCACTCTCGACGCAACGCTTGCTTCAGGGACTCCAAAGTTTTGTGGCCTTTTGCACAGTCCCTTGCTTCCAAACTGAACCATACGCTGTAATCTAACGAATTCAGATCCGGTGAGTAGGGTGGCATACTTGGGATGAATTAGGGGTAATGGCTTTGCACCACTCTTGGGCTATTTTAGCTCTATGGGCTGGTGCCGAGTCCTGTTGAAACGTCCACTCATCGTCACCGAAGTGCTGCTGGGACCAGGGAAGAACAATTGCTTCTAATATGTTTTGACGGTAAACTTCTTTATTGATTTTGACTCTTTGGTCTACGAAAATCAGAGGAGTCTTGCCACTGGCGCAAATTCCACCCCCCATACCATGACAGATCGCGGATTCTGACGATGTTCAACAATGGTCGGATGTCCAGGGGCTTCTGTAGACAAATTTCTGTCATTTTGAGGGTTGTGAGCTTGTTCAACGGTAAACAGCTTCTCATCCGTAAAGACGATTTTTTCCCAGCCCGTACATTTTCGAGTCTTACTTTCTTGTTTTCATCCGGTAGCAGCTGGTATTTTTGTAGTTTATAAGGCTTAAGTCCAAGTTCTTTTTTTGCTATAAGGCGAACTGATTCACGATTGATGCCTGTCTCACGAGCACTTTTCCTCATCGAGGCCAAAGAATTTCGTTGAACTCTTTTTTTTTGTTAACAGTTCGTTTTTTTCTCTTCCAGGGCGGTCACCTTCATTATCAAGCTCCTTAAATCGTTTGACTGCACGAGAAACCAATGAACAAGCAATTCCAAGCTTCCGTGCTATCTCGCAGTTGCGTGCTCCTAGCTGACACAGGGCTATAATAGCTGAGCGACTACTTGACATAGTTACACAAAGTATTTAAAAAGAGTTGGAACAGGAAGTAGGCAGCAAAAATATATTTCCTACAAGTTTGCACCAACAAACAAGCGCCAAAAAGTAGGCAGTGTTATTTCTCACTAGAAATTAGCAACCACAAGGAAAAACTCAGGAAAAATAGCCTAAAGTGTATCTAAGATATATAACTACTATAAGGTATAGCTCTCTCTCCTTTTCCTCTACGTTATATCTTCTTTCTCTCTCGCGGAACGAAAATGCCGAAAACGTTGCATGGGCTTGAAATTTTACTCTCCATTCTCACTCGTCCATCGACGCCTAAGAAGTTTCACTCCAGAAAAAACGGTGAAACCTGAAGAAATTTAAATTTTAGCATATTTTATTTTAAAACAACATCCAGCCGCATCTTTTGACGGGTCCTTTATTGTACATGCATACATTAGTAAATATGTGCACCAGTAAATATTTGAAAGTTTGAAAACAATGAAACTTTTTTATCTCACTGCGATTTAAATTTTGTATATATGTAAGTGAGGATATCATCTTTATATTCCACCACATATTTATTTCGTGTCAAACACTCTGCCAAGAATACCAGAAATGAAATGCCCAACATGCACAATTGGACCTGGAATATTCCCCGCAGCTGAGTCAGTGTTAGAGGGTGCAATTGGCGCTCTTCTTTAAACTTTTTAATTTTTCCAATACACACCCGCCACCAATATTCGATAATTCCACTATCGCGCAATTTATTTAATACACCATTCACCGAACTCAACAGAAACGAATGTTTCGTGTAATGAATGGAAATGGCCTGCACGAAGACGTCATCAGCCAAAACATGAAAACGACCAAATTTCTCGTTCTTAGTTATGTAATAGTTCACAAAATCTTTTGGTGTGGCTGTTGCTAAATTTTGCTGCGGATTTTCTTCCAGTACATCAAAAACACCCGTGTCATCTAAATCAAGCACCAACAACTCGATTTCATGATTTCGTACAGCCTTGACTTCGGACAAAGTTTGTGCCGTGGACTGAGTCACCACCAACTTGTAACCGCGTGCCACCATTTGTTCCAGCGTCGACGGTGGGGCAATGGTCTTTTGAGTATTGAAAAAATCGTATAGCAGGGCCTCGTAGGATGAGCGTAAAATGAGTGTAAGCATTAGCCACATAACGAATATGTAACGCGCAAAATTGAAAGACGGTATAGGCATTGCTACTTGTTGTAGAAGTGCACTCGTCCAAACCAAAACCATACGTCTAACACTTGAAAAGCCGTACACAAAATGCAGGGCTTGTATGCGTAATCGAGCGAGTATGCAAGCCAAGAATATTGGCAGCAAATAGAAGAGAATTAAAGAGCACCAAACGTAGACGTCGAATGGATACGTGAGTATTAGATGTGAAGGCCAATGCTCGTGCTTCGAGAGCACAGTCAGCACTTGTGTGGTCTGGTGAAAGCTGATCGATTGGCTGAGTACAAGTGATCGATCCAGCGTGCGGCGAAAACTGCCCAAACTGATGTCGCCTGACTTCTCAGTCAACTGGAATGAAAGTGAACAAGTAGTGATTAATTTAACATAAATATTTCATTAGATGCCCATTAAAGTGCTTATGCTTAAGAGATATTTTGAGTGTCTGTTAATTTAAATAGATATACAATTTTTCGTTAATTTTAATAGATACTCGTATACAAATACATTTGCAAATACATTTACAAATACAAATACAAATTCTTGAAACTAAAGAGCCTATCTATGACATTAAAAGCAGTTAACGCTTAACTACAGTTAAATATTGCATCGAAATGCTCAATGGCTTCTCTCTTTCAGAAGGAAGTTAACTCCACTTTGCATGATCATGAGAAAGTTTTATGCTAGCAATGATTGATATATGGCAAATTTAAATTTTTACCAGTATACTTTCAGCGGCAGTCAAAGTCTAAACTACAAACAAAAGAGAGATCATCTGTTATGTATCTTTAGGATTAAACGATTTTTGGTGAAAATTTTTACTATCGATTAATTGTAACTTTATGAGGATGAAATAGCTTTAACAATTCTTTGACAATTTCTAACCATTTCCTTTTCATTTGAGTAAACCACCACATTCCGTTAAACATAGCTCAACTAATTGTACATACAGCAAATACACATAGGTATATTGCGAAAATCACTTAATGCTTGCTGTTTTAAATAGCGGTAAATATTTTTGTGACATATGTACAGTTCCTAGACCTTTACTCATTTTGTTTAGTGCCTTTTTATAATTTTGATCGTAAACACTTCGACATGGAGAGTCAGGCACCAAAAAAGCATTTAGGAGTACCGGTTGATATTAAAAAATTAATTGTAAAGTTAAATCTAGAAGGAAAGAGCTACGGTGAGATATCAGCAACTGTTGACAGACCACGTGCTACCATTCAATCCGTCGTAAAAACGTTTGAAAAGAATAGAACGTTTATCATGGCAAAAGGGAGAGGACGGAAAAAATTTTTTAATCAGTATACGGAGCGAATAATAGACCGAAGTGTTAAAGCTGACCCGAAAATTGGAGCACCTAAGATTGCAGCGAACCTTGAGGAAACTGGGGGACCAGCTGTGAACCCACAAACTATAAGAAACTTCCTGAAATCTAAAGGTTACAAGGGGTGCGTCTCACGTAGAAAGCCATTTATATCAACGAAGAATGCAAAAAAGCGATTGGAGTACGCGAAAACCTATGTTGATAAGCCAGATGACTTTTGGAACGATGTTATATTTATGGACGAGAGTAAATACAACATATTTGGGTCAGATGGAAGAAGATTTGTATGGAGGAAAGCGAATACTGCTCTCAGAAAGGAAAACCTCACTCCTACCGTCAAGCACGGTGTCGGAAATGTAATGGTTTGGAGCACAATGGCGGTTAGCGGTGTTGGAAATCTTGCATTTGTAGAAAGCACTATGGATAGATTTAAATATTTATCTATTCTAAAGGACAATTTAAAGCAGAGCGCTGAAAAACTTGGTCTCGGCTCGGATTTCAGGGTGGTGCAAAACAATGACCCGAAGCATAGTTCGGAAGTTATAAGAACTTACTTGCTTTACAATTGTAAATATGTGCTCCCACACCCGCCCCAGCCTCCAGACTTAAATTCGATTGAGCATTTGTGGGATATTTTGGAAAAAAAAATTAGAAAGTACACCATAAAAAACAAAGAGCAATTGAAGCAAATTATCGAAGAGGAGTGGCAAAATATTTCGCCTGATGAAACCAAGCAGCTGGTATGTTCCATGAAAAGTCGACTGAAGGGTGTAATTGAAACAAATGGATACCAAAGGTCTTATTGAAACCTATACATTTTAAGTAAACTTTAAATTTCATTTACTGTATGTACAATTTTTTATGTAAAATTTTGAAGATTGAAGAGAGTAAACATTTTCACCAAAAATCGTTTAATCCTAAAGGTATTATCACTTTCTTCCGAAAGTCAGTGTTGTATCTACAATTTTTTGATGCAGTGTATTATATTAACAAACAAGGTGGCGCAAAATAATCACCCTATTGGAGGATTCATATTTTTTGTAAATGGCGTCATACGTTAATCATATTTGACAGCTGCAGTACACAAACAAACAAGCAATGGAGCACGTAGAGGTCAAAATAAAGATTTCCATCTCTGAAAATATTTCTTTTTTTGTAAAAAAATTAAGGAACAAAAATCGATGATTAATATGCGCCACCTTGTATAAAAACAATTGGTTTTAATTCTGGACTACCGATGGTGCATTGTATTTACCCATCAGTCATGAATGTTTGGCGCATAGCCAATGTGACCAACCGTATTTCTTTCAATAGTACAGTTCTTTATTTTGTGTGGTTTTTGACTCGGGTTTTACTTTTTTAAACTATTAGGCGCGCAACTAAGTTCTCGCTGTTTTTTTTTGATGAAAATACAACTCTATTCTGAAAAAATGGTTACAAGTGAATTATTTTAAGTATTGCCCGTCGTTGGCTACTACTTTTTCTCATCTTTCTGGTATATCTCATATACCGTCGCGGTAAAACTGTTCATCTTTTTAGGATATCCTCGGATCAAGCTTTTTTTTATGTCTTCATATGAATGGAACTGCTGGTCAGACCAGATCATGTGCCATCGATCGGAACAGGTGATAATCGAACGGCGCAATATCTGGAGACTATGACGGTTGGGGTAGGATTTCCCATTTCAGTGTTTCCAGGTAGGTTTTAACGGGTTTGGCAACGTGAGGCCGACCGTTGTCATGCTGTAGAATCACTTTCTCATCCCTCTCCGCGTATTGCGACCGCTTCTCGCCAACTTGGTCACAGGCGAAAAAACGACGTTCAACATCCCTTGGTTTTAACTCATAAGGAACCCAAGTCCCCTGTTTCTGAATCATTCCCAAAGCATGCAATCGCTTGGAAATGGATTGGCGGGTAACTCGTAATACTGATGCAAGCTCTTCTTTTCACGGATCCTCATTGAGCAATGCCTCCAATTCAGCGTTTTCGAAGGTGTTTGGCCTTCCTTCCCGCGGACGGTCGTCAACATTAAAATCACCATCTTTGAAGCGTGGTTCTGCCGCTTGGCATCTCGGCACGTTGTTCCACTTAGAGCAGTATCTCCATAAACTTTTTGTAGTTCTCGATGCGCCTCAGCCGCCGTGCTTTTCGAATGAAAATCAACACTTCCCGCAAATGACGATTATTCGGCACAAAATCAGACATTTTCACAAAACCAAAAGTATAGGTATGATACCAAAACAAAATCACTAATGTGTCGAAGCAGTTTGTTTGCCATATGTCTAAGCTTGGTCTATGACGTTTAGGTTATGTTAAAATCGACTAGCACACACTGCTGGCGGCATCTATTGACAAACAGCGGAAACTTAGTTGCGCACCTAATATATACCCTATTTGCTTTCGAAGGCGTATAGTAAAAGCTTTTTTACGACGTTATGCGAAAGACTTGGAAATCGCCGTAGCCGCGTGGCTTGGTGCGCGAAGAACCTAGGAAGGGCATGAAGCATCAAATGATAGAACAAGTTTTTTCTCACAGCGGTCGCCCCTCGGCAGGCAATGGCCAACCTCCGAGTGTATTTCTACCATGAAAAAGCTGCTCATAAAAAACAATATGCGGTTCGGAGTCGCCTAAAACTGTGGATCCCTCCATTTATGGAATAACATCACGACGCATATAAAAAATTGGAAAGCAGGCAAACACCTAATAAAGGGCTGAAGCGCTCGAAAGGTTTTAAGGACCGCTATTCGAGGAAAATTGTTTAAATTATCCACAAGCTTAAATATTTAATCTGGCCTTGAACAGTTTTAGGTTGCAGCCCTCACTAAAGCATTGATGACTGAAACTTGATGTTCATCTAAACGAACTGTACACTGCGATTGACTTGAGAGGAATCTCGGAAACCAATAGAAGGTGGTCTCTGACTACTAACTGCAAGGTATCCAAAGCCCTCTGGCCAAAACTGAATCTTAAAAGGGCAAAATGTCTGCTTGGATTCAATAGATCCACTACCAGCGCCTTCACAGGTGTTATAACGAGTCACTGCGCTATTGGCACCTTAGCCGGTAGAATTGGTGAACCTCGTAATGACTTCTGCAGGAGTTGTTGGGATGAAAAAGAAATTGAGTCGGTACGGAGATATCGTCTAGCATTTCAAAGAAGTCATGCCAAATATCTTCGCGATTATTTTTTTGAAGGCCTGCGAAATTAGCAATATATCTCACTGGAGAGGCTAGTTGTCTTCTTAAAAAGATCTAAGTGTGTTAAGCAAACTTAGTTAGGGGATGGAAATCGTATACAGGGGTCACAATGTGCCTTAGGGCCAACGAGTGTCTTGCCTTAAATAAGCAACCTGACTAACCTAACCTAACTCAACCTACTGAAACTATGATAGATAACTTAGAGTAATTTTGAAAGAGCGTATTCGACAGCTGAACTCCGTTTTATAATTTGATTTCATGAAAATCTAATTTTTTTTTTCAAAGCGAATCCTACCATACACCTGCTGATAGCGAAAATTCTTGTCTTTATTCCACTTTTTCTTTACTCACAATTTTAATAGCACCCGTCAGCGTCCCGTTTTCCAGCACGAATCCACGCTGCTCATTATGTGGCGGTACAATGTAATCCAAAGAGAAGTTTAAATGAGCAGCCAAAATGTGCAAGATTTTCCCCTCCATGCCGCCAAATTGTAGCTCAGCATCACCATCCTTAGGCAACACTACATAAGGGGGCACATCCCACAAAACCGCCATCAACTTGCATCCATAAAAGTTTTCTGCTTTCTCAGGAAACAGTGCCGAAGATCTTAATTGGACGATCGATTCGTCACGATTTAATTGTTGCAGCAAAACGCTTTTGCAATGATGACGTGAAAATGGAAAATAGGTATAGAGCTCAATATTGGTGGAATTCACTTCCACGAGCACACCAACATTTATAATATAATAACGCCAGAAGTAGTCGAAAATCTGTTTCAATTCCGTTAGTAAATACGAACGACTGGAAATCGGTTGCAATACGATCAAATAATATTCACTGAAATCATTCTTCTGTGTGTGCCAACCGGGGTCGAGGAGGCTGCAAGTGTAAAAGGTACATATGTATGTGTGTAATTAGACTAAAAAATTACGCAACGTTCGCTTAAATAAATTTAAATCATCGTTTGAAAAACTATTCCAACGCTCTCTCAGTTGCGTTCACTTACAGCAATGCTTTATAGGAATCGATCATTAGTACATTGTAGAAATCGAAATTCTGGGGCTTTCCTCTATCCCCAATCACTTGTATTTCCACCGCCAACTCCGATGTCGAGGCCAGCACCGACGTCAATAAATCGCTAAAATAATGCGAAATTCCAACATCGCTTGTTCGCACTGTAACCGACAGCATATCAGTATTTTTACTGAAAAATTCCGCATTGAAATGTAAAATCGCTGTAGTCATAGGCGAGAGGCGTGCTGTATCCCAGGCAAGTATATGGGCTCCCTTCCCACCTTGCACTCGGCAACATAGTATCAGGCAGACGACCGCAAATATGGCCACTTTCACGCACCGCATCTCGATTACAAATAAAAAGGATTATTTGGTTTATGTAAAAATTACAAAATTAGACATAATACCGTTAGTTGAGTTGGACAGTATATCTACAATTAAAGTACAATTAAAAGTATTTAATTATCTTCATAGTGAAGTCATGTACGACGCCCATCATAAATGGGCAAGTGCAAACCGCTGATGGAGGCGTGTTCTAAGGCAGAAATTAATCATTTGCCGCACTAGCTTTGATTTTAAGTAACCGAGTCATAGAACACGTGGACATAAAACATCTAATGAAATACATTTTTGGCATAAAAGAGCTTCTCACATAAGCTGGCTGTCCTTCGGGGGTAGGTAAAATTACCCATCACTTTATTTGTGCAACAACAATTGGAACCCAGGATGTGTGCGTGAATTTATTATCTATTTGAAGTCAGTCATTGATTCAATAATGAAAGGTTTTGCATTCAAGCCGCTTTCTCGCTCCCACAAAAAAATCGGCTTCTTAATTGATCAAGAATGTTTCTCACTCTTCAGTTTTCAGTTATTATAAAGGGTGATTTTTTAAGAGCTATAGGAAAGTTTTTCAAAAAAACACACGTAAAATTCAGAAAAATGCATGAACTTTTTATTTAAATCGATAGTACAGTCCATATAATTTAATGTTTGAAGATTATTTCATGCAAATGTTGACCGCGACTGCGTTTCAAAAGGTCCATCCGCTTAGTCCAATTTTGGCATTAGTGGAGCGCCCGGGGGTTTTGACCTCGGATCTCATAGGGACTGAATGAACTGTCATGTAACCAACAGGATTTTCTTTTGTATGCTCTAAATTGTAACTTCTACCAATATTATATTGTGCAATTAATTTTTTCATTGCTTAAACAAAAAAATATGAAAAATTAATATATTGGAGCATAATATTTAGTTGGAAATAATTTTTTTTTAGTTCTACGTTAAATTTTACATAAATATTGTAGAAAAAGACAAACATCTTCCCTATGTTCCATTTTATTTGAAGGGTCGAGTAGTCAAACTTGAAGAGGGGAACGGCAGCTGCGGCGTAGTATGAATTTGTTCTGGCTGGTTCAGTTATAAGTGACACGTATTGAGTGAATGTTGTGAATACGTAATAGTGAAAATTTTGTGATTTTATTTAAAACTTCTAAAATTTTGCAAAAGTGTTTAGTTATCGGAGCAACTTGAAAACCTCGCATATTTCTGACGCAAGTTTCATAAAAGAAGTTCTTTCTACCATTTATGCAGAAAATACGATTGATCACATAACGTCAGAGCGTGCCTATGCTAGAGCAGTACGTACTCATACCTTTTTGCAGCAAGCTTTATCACAATTAATTTTTGAAGATCTTAAGGAGAATAATGCGGATTTTTTAAATGTATTGAATGACGAAGAAATATCGATGATTTTTGAAATGTTCAATTTCAATGAAATTACAGAAAACCAAGGATTTCAAATGCTGAGTAGAATTTTTGAAGATAAGTTAGTTGAGCTTGAAAATAAAAATAAAACATCAAAGCTATGGATTACGTATTTTCGAATGGTAACAATATTGAAAGACTTCATTGCTGCCGACCGTATGGGGGCTTGGAATTTACATCTACATAGTATTGAGCTGATGATTCCACTATTCCACGCATCAGGACATTTTCCCTATGCGAAGGCTGCACAAATTTATCTGCAAGATATGAAGGAATTACAGTATAAAATGGATCCAGCAGAGTTCGAAAAATATATTGTACAACAGGATATTTCACATCTAGGCGATCAGATATTTTTTTTCTGGTATTGCAAGTGATCAGACTATTGAGCAGACTTTAATGAAAGGAATGAGCGTCGAGGTGCCACTGAAAGTGTAGTTTATAAATGGATCAGAGGAGTTATTTATAGTAAAGATATTATTGAAACCATAGACAATTTTTGTAACATATCATTCAATAAAAGTCATCAACACAATGATTCTACACATGCTAGAATAGAAAGGGATGGTATCGATGTAAAAAGATTGGTAGACTTTTTCAAAGAACACAGTCCTTTTCCTGATACAGATACAATTATGTCAATTGCCACTGGAATTACCGGTGATAAAAGTATAAATAAATGTTACAATGCTTTTGAAGAAGGTTTAAAAGTTATGAAGAAAATCGAAGGGAAAAATGTACGCGAATTGAAGTTATTAAGGAAAGATAAAATAAATTCTCTATTGGCTAAAAATAAAAATTCATGACAATGTTATTCCCGTTGATCTATTGTTGCTGTTTCAAAGTATTTGTGTGTTGAAAAAAAACACACAAATTATGAACTGGCACCATATTCACTTGCTCTGTTTGAAGATGGCCAACTGCGAAAGACAAAAAAATCAACTTTCTACGAATTATTCCCAGAAATTCAGATTAATTTGAAAAGCCTAGAAAATGTTCATTATGTTATTGATGGAGGCATGTTGTTATATCGTTGCAATTGGCAATTAAATGAAACATTCAAATGATATGCGAACATTACGTAAGATATTTGAGGAATAATTATAATAACGCATACGTGGTATTTGATGGATATAAGAAGGACGGTATTAAATCTGCTGAAAGGAATCGTCGCGCACTAAAAAATATAAGTACAGATATTGAATTTGATGAAAATATGCCGTTAAAAATCGCTCAAGATAAATTTCTAACGAATAAAAAAAAAAAAATCTCGCCTAATCGAAATGTTAAGAATAAAATTAGCTGATAACAATATTTTTACATGCCAAGCGGAAAGTGATGCAGATAAATTAATTGTTTGATACAGCAATTAGTTTAGAATCTCAAAATATTGTTGTAATTTCTGAAGACATTGAGGCTTGGTTGTGTTAACGGCATTGACGCCTACTGATCGTGAAATATATTTTTTAAAACCATCCCGAGGCAAAGTTAACCAACAAATATTTTCATCAAAAAGTTTAGAAAAATCTCTACCAGCATGCAAAGAACATGTTCTATTTTTACATGCTTTCACGGGCTGTGATACTACTTCTGCGTTTTACAAAAATTAAGTTTATCAAAAATTTTGAGAAGCGGAATTATCTACATGACTCAGCAGCAGTATTTAAAAATGTACATGAAGAGGCAAATAATATATTTCAAGCTGGTATTACATGTATTTTGGGACTGTATGGTGCTTCGGCAAAAATGATAGATTTGAATACATTCAAGTTCAATTCTTTCGTCAAAGCAACTGCCAAAGACACAAGTGTTCTTTTATCTTCGTTACCTCCCACATCTGATGCAGCATTTGAACACTTAAAACGGGTTTACCTACAAATCCAGATGTAGTTAGGGAATGATTTAATCATCCAAAAAATTGGGGATGGAACTATTCCAATAATATCTGTCATCCAATATTTACGAATCAATTACCTGCTCCGGAAAATTTATTAAAAATGTTACTTTACAATTGCAAAAAAGGATGTGGAGCTGCATGCGGATGCCGAAAAAGTGGATTATACTGCAGTGTAGCATGCCTACAGTGCAACGACGACAGCTGTCTAAATATAGCGCCTATGATTAACATCAGTGAAATTGAAGATGATATTTCAAAAATGTAAATTTTTGAATAGACAAATTTTTTTGTTAATTAATTTTTTTCTTTTAAATAGTCATAATTTTTTAGATTTTAATAATTAATTCGATTTTACTTTTATGCTATAATAACAGAAAACCATTTTTTATTTTTTTTGTATGCTAATTATTTAAATTAACAAATAGTTTACATAATATTTTTTTTTTCAAACATTTAATTATCCATAATCTATTTATTTTTTCAGTTGCTTCCACTTCTGTTACAAAAAAAAAAAATTCTACAACGTTATTTGCTATAAACATAAGTTATTGCAATCATACATTTTTGCTATTTAAAAATCAAATGCACAACTTTTAAATAGGTAGAGATTATTATTTATGTTATTCGCAACACATTTTCGCAAAGATAATTTAATTTCATCTAGTCCCTAAGACATCCTAGGTTTTAATGTTTTTAACGCTCCAGACGCTCCACTAATACTCTTTCGAATGTTTGGGCTAGTATCTCATATATAAATGCTTTAATGTTGTTTTCCAATGCGTTAATTGAAGCAGGCTTGTCTGAATAGACATGAGCTTTAACATAGCCCCACAAAAAATAATCTAAAGGCGTTATATCGCACGAACTGGGTGGTCAATTGACAGGTCCCGAACGTGAAATAAAATGTTCACCGAACTCGCCTCTCAACAAGTCCATTGTTACGCGTGCTGTGTGGCATGTGGCACCGTCTTGCTGAAACCACATGTCATGCAAGTCAAGCTCTTGCATTTTGGGCAAAAAAAGTTGGATATCATTTCACGCTAGCGCTCACCATTCACAGTCACGTTACGATTCGCAGCATCTTTGGAGAAGTACGATGGTCCAATGATACCTCCAGCCCATAAACCACACCAAACTGTGACCTTTTCTGTATACATACATTGCTGTCCAACCCAACGAAGCACAACGATAAGGTGGCAAACATCTTCAACGGTTGTATTATATTATACTTACCCGAAGAGATGCGCGAGCTATTTTAGCCGACTTTTTACACTGCATTCTCCGGTCGACAGAACCAAGCGTCGTGCCAGCAGACGGCCTCACAAACTGACGAACGATAGAGCGCCACTTACTTTCTCCAGCGATGAGGTTCAGGGGGCCAACAATGGGGAACCCGCCAGCCAAGGGGAACTCTATCGTCCGATTGCTCTCCTTTCCGCAGTAGTGAAGACACTTGAAACCCTCCTACTCCCACTCTGGCCCCAGCCCCACATCAGCATGGTTTCCGACGAGTAAATAGCACCACCATTGCACTCACCGTCACCGCCTTGAAGAAGGCTTTCGACACAGTCGGCCATTCCACGCTACTAGATGGCATTTATCAGTCGACACTCCCGCCAGGGCTGAAGACGTGGTCCGCCAACTATTTGAGCGGTCGTCACTCATCAGTGATTTTTCATGACGTTACATCTAAACAGAGGAATATTAAGCAAGGTGTTCCGCAGGGTGGTGCCCTTTCAACCTTGCTGTTCAACTTCTTCATCTCGAAACTCCCCCAGCCACCAGAGGGAGTCTCCCTAGTCTCATACGCTGACGATAATGGCGTCGGGCAATGACATCGATGGCCTGTGCTCCAAAGTGCACAACTACCTCACCGACCTTTCTCGCTTTTTCACTGCGAGGAATCTTCAACTCTCCCCCACTAAGTCCACGGCGACCCTCTTTACCACCTGGACAAAGAAGGCCAAACTGCCCCTGAAGGTAAAAGTGGATGACACACCAATTCCGACGGTAAACAACCCTAAAATTTTAGGTGTAACCTTCGACAGTTTGCTCTCCTTCTCTGCGCACACAACCGCAATTTCTACTAAAATCCAAAATTGCAACAAGGTCCTCAAATGGCTTGACGGCAGCACTTGGGGCAAAAACAAAGATTTCCTGCTATCGACATTTAAGGCAATTGGCCGGCCGGTTCTAAACTATGTTCCGCCTGTCTGGTCGCCTGGAACCAGTGACCCGCAGTGGATAAAGCTCCACACATGCCAAAACACTGCCATTCGGACAGCGGCAGGTTGCCTCCTGATGTCCCCAATACAACACCTTCACAACGAGGCCAATATGCTGCCTGTTAAGGAACATAGCAAACTGCTCAGCAAGCAGTTCCTGTTAGGCTGCTACCGTAGGTTTCACCCTTGCAGACACCTGCTTGAGCCAGAGCCGCATCCCAGGCACGTCAGGAGACACCTACTACACTACGCCGACGAGATTCAGGACAAAACAAACCGACATCTACTGGACCAGACAGTGTTTAGACAGACATTAAACGACATTCGCCGGGAGACTGTTACCACCTTCATAAGCTCCCATCTAGAGAATGCCGTAATCGGAGTCTAACCACCACCCATTGCAGATGAAGAGCTCCCGCTCCCCGTGAGATCCGCATAACACTGGCACAATTACGTTCTGGATCTGGTAGCAGGTTACCCTCCTACTTATCCAAAATGGACCCCAACATACCTAACATATGTCCGGCATGTGAAGGCACCCCCCACGACACTAACCACCTTTTCACATGCCCTTTAAAACCCACTCACTAAAACCCCTCTAGACCCAACCTGTGGAAACAGCATGTTTCCTGGACATACCTTTAGATCCTGTGATATACTCTACACTGACGGGGCTTCTTTTACTGCTACTACAACAACAGCAACAACAATGCGAGCCCTCGCATATCGGCTCACACAAGAGACCATTCAAACGATCGAATTAATGATTCATCTCTTTACAGCCCCGATTTGACAGCTAATGGTTGCTTTTTGTTACGGAACATCAAAAGTACAATACGACGCCTCAAGCAGCTGTTAAGCAGCCTTTAAATAGCTTGTTTTGAAGGTATCCACTTCTAAGTGGCAAAAGTGCTTTGAAAATTGATTCAAGCGAATGCAGAAGTGTATTGACTTCCAATAAGAATATTTTGAAAAACAATAAAGCCATTTTCATTATTATTTTACTGTGTTTTTATTACTTGGCGCAAAATATAAAAGGCAACCCTCGTATATAGTAAATTAAACATTCTACTGGAATCTTTGTTTACTTCACACCACTTAATTGGAGTATTCCCACTTTTGTCAGCGCAAACCGAAAAGTTGCTTTTTACAAGAAACACATTAAATCTAGGAAACGGTTGCGTTTATTGGATAGTCGGTTCCTCGACAGTCGGTTCTACATCACCGCAATGACCCGAATTTATATCCGGCTAATGCACATCACTCCAGCAATCTTGCCCATATATGTATTAAGCTAAATACACACCAGGCAACCGTTGCAGCAACTCGGCCATGTTGAAGCAACCGTTGCCTCGTGTGTAGCTGTGTTGCCAAATGATTTTTGTGTTGCTGCAACCGTTGCCTGAAATATCAAATAAATTTGATTTTTGGGATAGGTTGCTAGGATGATACACACGAAGCAACGGTTGTGTGTATCATTGTTTACTGCTTTTAATCGTTCAGTTCGTTGAACACAAGCAAAGAAGAAGGTTCGTGCGGAGTAAAATAAAGTGAAAAAGGAACAAATGGCAATTGAAAATAATGAAAATTATGTTAATTTTATTAACGAATATAAAAATTTGAGAGAGCTGTGGGATATAAGTAGTGAAAAATATAAAAATAAAAATTTTAGAAAAAAAGCATACGAACAATTAAAAAATGAATACAATAAAATTGATAAAAATTTCAAGTCCGCAAAAGCGTTTCCTGTTGCAAGATACCGCAAAGTTATTGCCAGTCTAATTTCTGCTGATATTGCCTCTCTCATTATGGTATCTTGTTTTGTTATTTTGGCCTTTACGAAGTCCAACAATTTTCTAAACAGGGCTTCGTCCATCCTCATATAATTTTTATTGTCCGCTGGCTCATTTTCTTTCAGTTCTTTCAGCAGCCTCTCTTTCGAAAATTCGATTTTTTTAAAAGCCAATTTGTGGACCAGATTTTTTTTCTCTTCTTTTGTTGCATCTCTTCTTCCTTATTTTGGTACAAAAGTACGTCAATTATAATAAGAGAAGTAATTTTACGCATTTCGTCGATCATTTAAAAAATTTAATTTTACGTATCTTCCACTTGTACCTTTCCTGCACCACAGTTATACACAATACTGAGATTGAAGCAACGGTCGCAACGTGTTTCTTAAACAAAGGCAACACGTTGCTGCAACCGTTGCTTCAACGGTTGCCTGGTGTGTATCAGAGACCTGCATGGCTCACTGTTTTCTTGAGTTGTTCATACGCTAAATTTCTTGCTCACATTCAGTCAATTGAACCAAAATATTTGGTCAAGTGTAGTCAGCTCATGCAGGCGAACGCGTAGTTCAGCTCAGTCAACACGTATGATCTAATGTCTTCGGCTCAAATCTAATCATTGAACAAAAAGCAGCATTGAATGAAATTAGCATCGGCCTTTGCGTTCAAACGATCAAACTTGTTCAAAGAAGTAATTGTCATTATTGTAAATAGCACATGTTCGAGCAAACGAGCGTTGGCGTACAATGTACGCTGTAAATTGCGTTTCGTATTTGAAAGGATTAGTTGGTTTCAGCAATGTTTCCTTATTTACATTATTTTCTTTCGTGTTTTATTATAAGTTTTAAGAAAAAAAAAACAAATATGAAAATATAGTGTTTTTGCTTTAAAATTTTGCTTTTACTTTGCTATCGTTAGTTACAAGCAAAAACTCATGCGGGATCGTACGTGTTCAAACCGGCTCATTTGGCTCTATAGCCCTTTTATTCTTGCTCAAAAAAATGAATGTCTAGCCGAACGAGCAAATACCCGAAACGGCTGCTATGAAGACGATTGGTGATAACATCGGAGAGCTAAAACGCAGCACATGATTTGATTGAGCTGAAATAAACAATGACAATAACTTATTTGAGCAAGTTCGATCGTTTGAACGCAAAGGCCTGTTTTTTTGTTCAAGTGAAGCGTATGAATGTTTTACACTGAGCCGGTGCAGTTCTCTGGTGTGTATTTAGCTTTAGGAATGTTTATGCTACTACAACAACATTGCATACTTGCGTGCCTTGATTCGTATGTTTACATTTGCTCCTGATTTTCACGTGATGCTTGGACCAAACGCAACACACAAATACATGTAGGGTTTTACTTATACATATGTGATTGCTGTCACCTATAATAAATTCGCTTTGCTTGCGTGTATTCGTTTGTTGCTTTTATACCAGAGTAAAGTAGTCCCAAAAAATTATTCGGCCACCTCGCTTCAATGTTGTAGGTGACCAGATTAACGAAATCAGTCGCACTGGACTTTGTACTTTGTGATTTGTTTTTTTCCGTTGCTTTGTTATTTCAAAGAGCTGCTTCAGCATGACAAAGCAAAAAACATAAAAGAAAAGCTGTTCATTGCTCTGCAAAATTTTTATTTAGCATATTTTAAACAATCATGATAATTTTCTTCCAGAATATAACACATTTTATATATGTATTACAATATTAATAGCTTTTCACTTAAAACGAATTTTCATAAAAAATGTATAAAAAATAAATGCACACTTGGTTTTTCGAATTTTCGCCACTTGACGATTCCATTTACAATTTCTGCACAAGAATGGAGGACGCACCGCCACCACCGTTACATATAGAGGCACATCCAAATTCGCCGGGCTTCAGCGCATGTGACAAGTGTGTCACCAAACGAGCGCCAGACATACCAATTGGATGGCCTATAGACACAGCACCGCCATGTATGTTCACCTTAGCTGGGTCGACGTCCAATTTTTTTATATTGGCCAAAACTACCAGCGAGAAAGCTTCGTTGATTTCCCACATTGAAACATCTTGCTTGTTCACGCCAGCTCGCTTCAATAAAAGCGGCACTGCAAACGCGGGAGCAATAGGAAAATCAATTGGATCCGTTTCGGCATCCTGGAAGGCAACAATACGTGCAAGAGGTTTCAGGTTTAATCGCTGTGCCGCTTCAGCAGTCATCAGCACAGTGGCAGCACCACCGTCGTTTAAGGTGGAAGCATTGCCAGCTGTAACAGTACCATTCTCTCTCTGAAACACCGTAGCCAGTTGACCAAATTTATCGAAATTAACGCGCTTATACTCCTCGTCTTCGGATATAACTACCTCAGGTTTACGTTTCAATTGTATTTTTACCGGCGCTATTTCAGCATCAAAAGCCTTTTCAGTCCATGCTTGTGCTGAGCGCTTATACGATTGGATGGCAAAGTCATCTTGTTCCTGACGACTTATTCCCATTTTCTTGGCTGTATTTTCGGCACAGTTACCCATATGAAACTTGTTGTAAACATCAGTGAGACCATCAAAGACAATGCCGTCGATCAATTGAATGCCCCCATAGGGTGTGGGTCCACGTTTCATATAATATGGCACATTCGACATTGACTCCATACCACCTGCAACAACTATTTCTGCCTGTCCGAGCATCAGCGACTGTGCTCCCAGCATGACCGCCTTCATGCCAGAGGAGCACACTTTGTTCACTGTTGTGCAACACACGTTCTTCGGTAGGCCGGCGAAAATTGCAGCTTGACGTGCCGGTGCCTGACCTAAGCCCGCAGACACGACATTGCCCATAATCACCTCATCCACTTGTTCCTTACTGATCCCAGCTCGCTGTACTGCAGCCTCGACTGCTACTGCTCCCAGTTGCGTTGCTGACAAAGGCGCTAATTGACTTTGAAAACTTCCGATTGGTGTGCGGGCAGCGGAGACAATTACAACATCTTGTATTTTGGAACTGTATTTACGCGAGTAAACGCACAGTGATCGCGTAGCTCGTAGAAAACTAGCCATTTCAAATATGCAGTAATAAAATAATTTTCAATCGGAAACTGCCAATAAAGCACTACAACTTATCAACTAGGAAGAATGGACCTGTTGAAAACTTGTCAAATATTGCATAACAAATCAAAAGCAGGGTTGTTTATTGAGCCAAAATTTGTTATTGTTTCACCAACTGGTAAATTTATTATTATTATTTATTTATTTATGTCAAACAACTATGCATTATTTTTATAATGATTGGCCTTAAGAATAGTTTACATAATTAAATTATAGACGAAATGATTAACAATAAAATCAAAATTAAAATTATAGCTAGTATTAAAGAATTTGAAGTTGGAGAAGGTATTAAAAAAGGAAAGTAGGATAGAAATAGTAGTAGTAGGAGTAGGGATTAATTGGAGTAGATTGAATTAATGGGAAATCAAGATAACGGCAAAGATTATGTTTGAAGCGCAAGCTCTTTTTTATACGTATAAATTTTTGGTGTAAGTTATTCCAATGACGGGCAGAAAACACAAAATATTGACGTTCAGTCATCAAACAACTGTATTTTATCGGCAAGATTTTGATAACATAAGTCGATCTCTGCGATATTTGGGTTCCTGAGTATTTATGATCTTTTGGAGTAACACTAAACATATAAACTTAAATTCCTTTACATGAATTTCAAATACATATATTTAACAAGAAAAAGATCATTGAAGAAAGATATACAAGCACACATCCTGAAAATAAATATTTATTTATTTATTTATTTATTTGTATTTACTGCATATTGTAAAAATATTGTTTGGGAAAAAGAAATCAATTATTTCTGCGTAAAAATTATTGCTTAAATCGTTTAAAACTGGTTCATGGTCGATCTTTAGCTCCTGGTTCATGCCACGACTACTAACTGGCCAGTCAACTTCGATTATTTCTGTGATTTTATCGACATATTCGACATTTGCTTTAACATCAAAAATGTCCAAGCAGAATCGACAGAACCAAAATTGCATGTAATGAGCTATTACAGTATCGGCACCATAAATACAATTCACAATTTAAGCGGCCGGGCTTGCAATTTTGCCTTTATCAAAGAAAAACTGTAAAATATACCAAATTTACTCTTTGTTGACTTCCATTATTAACAAAAACAAATATTTTTTGTAAAATATCATAATTATTGACAACGAGCATAAACTTTAAATTGCTTGACGCACTTTACGATCACTACAGCCAACTACCGAATTCTACTAGAATAATAGAGTTCTTTTCCTCCCAACTAATATAATGAATAATATCACTAGCCGACTACATATGTGGCAACGCCATTCATTCTCCTTAAAATGTCTACTTTCATTACGCTTCCTATCTGTCAACTTTGTATGACGGTTGGTAAACAGCAAATGACATTTCGAAGCAGAATCATCTCCGGAAAATTGCAAATTCACGCATCTAAATTCAGAACTCATTAAATATTTTTAAAAACTAACTGAAAGCTTATATTTTTCTGCAAAATGACTTCGGGAGGAGTGCCAGCAGAAGGAGTTCGTGAGAAAGCACTAGTGGAATATAGGAAAAAGCTACTGGAGCATAAGGAGGTGGAGTCGCGTCTCAAAGAGAGTAAGTGCCCTTACGATTTTACATAAACATCCTACCTATACCAAAAATGTTATTTCCTTAGAACGCGAGGAAATCAAAGAGCTCACAAAACAGTATGACAAATCTGAAAATGATCTTAAGGCACTCCAAAGTGTAGGGCAGATTGTGGGTGAAGTTCTTAAGCAATTGACAGAAGATAAGTGTAAGTAGTGAGTGAGCCACCTTGTATGATCAGATTTATATACGTCGATTTTTATTTCCCAGTCATTGTAAAAGCTACAAATGGGCCACGCTATGTGGTAGGATGCCGTCGGCAGTTGGATAAAAGTAAATTGAAATCCGGAACCCGTGTCGCTCTCGATATGACCACACTTACTATTATGCGATATTTGCCACGTGAAGTCGATCCCCTAGTATATAATATGTCGCACGAGGATCCTGGTGAAGTAAAGTATTCCGCTATTGGTGGACTTTCTGAACAGATACGTGAATTGCGTGAGGTGATTGAACTGCCATTGCTCAATCCAGAACTGTTTCTGCGTGTAGGTATCACACCACCCAAAGGTTGTCTATTATACGGACCACCTGGTACTGGAAAAACTTTGTTGGCCAGAGCAGTAGCTTCGCAATTAGATGCAAATTTTTTGAAAGTGGTTTCATCTGCTATTGTTGATAAATATATTGGCGAAAGTGCCCGTCTTATTCGTGAGATGTTCAACTATGCACGCGATCATCAACCGTGCATTATTTTTATGGATGAAATTGACGCCATCGGTGGTCGCAGATTCTCAGAAGGCACATCGGCAGATCGTGAAATTCAACGTACGCTTATGGAGCTGCTAAATCAAATGGATGGTTTCGATTCACTAGGCCAAGTAAAAATGATTATGGCAACCAACCGCCCCGACACTTTGGATCCTGCTCTTTTGCGTCCAGGACGTTTAGATCGTAAAATTGAAATACCACTGCCTAATGAACAAGCGCGGTAAGCATTAAATGAGTCAGACAAGGGAGTTTAATTGTAATAACTTTTCATATATATCGCAGTATGGAAATCTTAAAGATTCATGCAGCGATAATTGCAAAGCATGGGGAAATCGACTACGAAGCTATTGTGAAATTGTCAGACAACTTTAACGGTGCTGATTTGAGAAATGTTTGCACAGAAGCTGGTCTCTTCGCTATCAGGTAAATGTATATTTTGATTAACATCTAAATTGTGGTTTAAATACTTTTATTTTTCTATAACCTTAGGGCTGATCGTGAGTACGTTATCCATGAGGACTTCATGAAAGCTGTGCGTAAGGTAGCTGACAACAAGAAATTGGAAAGCAAATTAGATTACAAACCAGTTTAGGCTGGACATCTTATTCGCAAGAAAAACTAAGAAAATTTTCTATAAAATTACTCAAGTAACAAAATAAACTTTATTTACGTATTGCCGATAGAAATTAATTTCGCATATTTCATTCACTGCTTTCGAAAATACTATTTTTGTTTTTCTTCGATTCGTCGTTTTTTGCGTTCTAAGTACTCGCTGACGTTGTCATAGCGCTTCTTGAACCATGCCGACACGTCTTCAGGCTTCCACACCTCCGTTTTGAACTGCTCTTCAACCATCTTGACCCAATTTTCTGGTACATCTGACGCCTTCTCCGACAATTTAGATATTTTCAAACTGAAGTGTTCGTCAATAATACCAGTAGCATAAAGACTTTCATTTACAAAACATATATTGCTAACAATCACTTCCGGAAACTGCAGTACCGCGCTTACCGAAATAACCCACTTGTCTGCATCGTTCTTTCTAAGCTCATAAACACCAATGCATTCGTCAGGCTGATATAGCAACACAGCCGCTTGGAACGTATTTTCTCCAGTCGAACGCAAGCAAATCCGTAAAGCAGGTGCAGGTAAGTCTATCTTTGCCACTTCTTGGCCACTAACGAAATTCCATATACGCAATGTTTTGTCCCCAGATACAGAAACTATGGTATCCGTGTCTAGTAGAGCAATCCCGGACACAAATTCTTTATGTCCCAAACAGTAGCCGTGTATATCATGTGTTTCAGGATAGTTCGTTACGCGTATTTTATCGTCTCTGTCGCAAGTGATAATATATTCGGCATTTGGAGTCCATAAAGCATCATAAACTATACTAAGGTGTCCGAGTAGAAGACTGGGTTCATCTTCCAAGTTCACACAATCATACTTGTAGCAATCGCCCGATTTGTCAGTCACCAACAATGCAGTGGAGTCATTGCTAAACGTAAGAGCGCTGGAAGCACGTGCCAGTGGACGAACTGAAATAAGTTTTGCGTATTCCGGGTGGCACTGATACAGAAGAACGGCCTTCTGACCTGCTGTGGTTACTGCGCACAGTCGTCTATCGGGTGAAAGTTGCACATGTAGTATGCTGGGCGTTTCAATATTCACTTCTTTTAGTTTCTTCGACGCTTTACATTGTTCGTTACTCCCACCAGCTTCTGCGGCTCCGTCGACGTCTTTGAGTGTTTTCAACCCACATGCTTTTAAGTCTTCAGGCAACTCGATCTCCTTAAATATTTGCAAATCATTTGGATTTACGAAGATAACTTTTCTATTTAACGCTATTATCAATTCTGGATCAGCATAAAAAAGCGTCGTCATTATTAGTAATAAATGCTTCTTGAATAAAATCACAGAATACTGCAAACAAAATTTCGCCACAATTCACAATCTATACAACGAGCAAGTCACAATGGTTTATTAGTCATCGTTCAAACAGCTGATTGCCATATTTACTTTGCTTAAAGATGCAACATCGCTCATGAAAACATCGAAATGTTCAACATCGATGTTTTGTCGAAGCTTTTATATAATTACTAGCAAACCCGGCCCGCTTCGCTGGGCAAAGACACGGCGGGTCCACGTTTTGGCATATATTTCGAGACCCTAGTCATCAATAGGTATGAATATTACCCCGTATTAAAGCACTTATCAACAGCTTTCATTTGATACCCATATTGTACATACACAACCAAAGGTTACCCGCGTCCACGTTTTGACCTATATCTCGAGACCCCAGTCACGGAGCGGCATGAAAAATACTCTTTACTAAAGCATTCACCAACAGCTTCCATTTGATACCCATATTGTACATACACAACCAAAGGTTACCCGCGTCCACGTTTTGACCTATATCTCGAGGCCCCAGTCACGGAGCGGCATGAAAAATACTCTGTACTAAAGCATTCACCAACAGCTTCCAGTTGATATCCATATTGTACAAACACATTCTAGGGTCCACGTTTTGGTCTCTATCTCGAGACCCTAGTCACGGAGCGGCATGAAAAATACTCTGAACTACAGCATCCACCAACAGCTTCCATTTGATACCCATATTGTACATACACATCCGAAGGTTACCCGGGTCCACGTTTTGACCTATATCTCGAGACCTTTTTTTTAATAAGAAGTATCCTATGTTACTTCTAACACCTCCAATAACATGTGTACAAAGTTTCATAATAATCGGTTAAGTAGTTTTGGCGTGAAAGCGTAACAAACAAACTTACATTCACATTTATAATATTAGTAGGGATTGGTAGTGTTAATTTTTGATATAATAATAACTAGAACACATATAACATGCATTCAATTTATTTTTTAAAGTTATAAAACAATGATTTATGTGTTTTTTATACTAGAATTCAAAAACAAAAGCATATGAAATTCCAAGCGTGCCACTGTTATTGACTCCTCTTATCACATACTATATGTATCAAGAACTCTCCTCTCACGTGTAAGTGAAATTAAAGACTTGGATGTAATATTTGATTCGAAGCTTACTTTTACTAGTCATATAAATTTAATTATTGCCAAATCTTACGCCATATTTGCTTTTGTTAGGCGTCATAGCTCCGACCTTTATACGCTGAAGCTTTTGTATAAGGCTTTGGATCCTATCCCTACATATGAAGCTCGATGCCCGTTCCAAGCTATTGTCTTTCTTGGATTCCTCAGTGGATTCATTACCCGTAACCGTGTTTTCAATGTTCAAAACGCAATGGTTTTTATAAATGAATACTTCAGTTTTGGCAGTCGAATCTCTGAAATGAAGCATCTTAATATAAATGGCGGATCGAGTGCGGTTGCCATTGCTAAAAACGAGCATTGTTCAAATTTATCGCATCGTTTTATAACCTGCTTTTCAATTTCGTCTTCAGGGCAATACTACTATCTAATTTTGGTGACAAGTTTGCCAGAATCTCTCGTTAACAGCGTACAAGTGGAATTACTTTACTTATCGAGCCAGAGTTTTGTCCGGATATTTCCGTAGTCTAACTTTCAAAAGGCTTCAAAATTTCCGCAGGCATCCCACTTCGCTAGATGTTATCATCGATGGAGAGCCTGATGGTTGCTATCATAATCGGACAAGGCCTATTGAGCATCTTAGGTAGCGCCATTAAAAACAGTTACTTAATTTTCCTCGACCTTGACAAGTCTGACATCAGCATCTTTTGCAATACACAAGAACCGAATAAAAAAAACAAAAGTCGGAGAAATCACATGTTTGGGAAATTCAGTGAATGGCTTGGTAATATTGTGATTTATGGAATTTACTTTTGTTTTTTTTTGTTTATACATGAACTCTTACGACACAGCAAATTCGGAAGGCGCAATCTATTTCTCTGTCCGTCTTGATAATCGGACTACGAAAGGCTAATGCAACCCTGAAAGCTATATTGTCAGGTGCTTCTGTGTACCAAAAACATTGATGCATCGATCATCAATAATCGAGTATCGATTTTTTTCGGGTCTCAACATCGATGTTACAAACATCCTGCATACCTACTTTGTTTACAACAGTTGGCATTTTGATCAAAGTGCATGCAATTTGACTACAAAAACAAGCTGTGAAAATGCCTCCGACAAAAAGCCGCAGCAACACCAAATATCCGGTATATATCGTACTAGGATCTGGTGGTCATACTGCCGAAATGTGTACTATAAATATGGCGCTTTTGGGTACTGACAAGGGCAAACGAATTTACGAACCTTTGCGGTATGTTATCGCCAATGATGATACAACCTCACGAAGCAGAATAACAAGCGCCATGCAAAGGGTCGGTGTGGCTCTGGACGATACTTCATTTATTTATGTGCCTCGTAGTCGCAAAGTGGGACAGAGCTACTTTAGTAGCGTGTTTACAACACTTTGGGCACTATTGTGGAGCTTCTGGTTAGTTTGGTGTGATCAACCAAAACTATTACTATGTAATGGTCCAGGAACCTGTTTGCCATTTTGTATCGCGGTTTATGCGTGGAAGAAACTTGGGCGCTTGTCGTGCAATACCAAAATCGTCTATGTGGAGAGTTGGTGTCGGGTGCGTACACTATCGCTTAGCGCTAAATTACTTCGACCGTTTCTTGACTTGCTAGTTGTCCAATGGCCGGCGTTGGCCGAAAGCTATAAAAACAGCAACAACGTTAAATACTTCGGAAAAATTATGTGAATAAATGCCTTTTATTTCATGAAGAAGCCAAAGATGTTGTAATATTAAGATACATTGTGATGAACTTAGACATACCAAGCATGGAAAACATTTTGTAATTTTTTATAAATAAATATACTTAAAATTTATAAAACTATGGCGAGAGGCAATCATCCAGATGATCGTTAATTGTGTTCTGTTCAACCTCTTGGCCACAATTAGGGCACTGAATGGTGCTTTTCAAAATATTTCTTTGCCGATATAACCTAGTATCCATATTTTCTGGGCTCACCTCTGCAGATGTTGAATTAGCATTAGGTTGAGTTGGCGAGGTGAGGTTTATATTACCATTACTACTAGAAAATTCTTCATCACTAGTCGATGTAAGGTTGATTAAATCCTGTTCAGAGTAGCCGGCTTTGCGTAGAATCTCTTTACGAGAGGGGCGTGATTTGTTGGTCGGTTTCACAGGTCGGGATATAGCCGATAGCTTTTTCAGCGCATGCTTAGGGGGAGCAACTTTAATTGCAATACCAGTACATCCGTCCATATGGTCGGCGAATACACAACGCTTCATTTTATCTTGACATATGGGACATGTAATGATATCATCCTCTGGCATGGAGAAATGACGAGACCCGGACGGTTTAACATCGTTCTCACGATTGAACTCCTTCAACATTGTGTCGTCGCTAAAGAACTCATCTATCACAGAAGTGTCGGCCAATTCTGCAGCCGCCGATATAGTCGGCAAATCATTACTGGCAACTAGTGAATTATCGTCATACTCGTCATCTATAAGAATGATATCCTCATCCAACAAATCTGCAGTATCTTCGAGAATTTCTTGCTTAATCGCTTTTTGACGTTCATCAGCGGTAAGCGGTGTGGATTGTTTCGATGGTCGTACTTCATTATCACTTTCCTCCACATCATTGTCATATTCATCGCTCTCATCATCGGAGAGTATGGCAATAGTCTCTGTAGGTGCCTCTCTTAACATTATCTCATCATCTAACACAAGCCAATCGTCAGTTTTCGGTTTAGTATCTTCAGGTATGTTATGTGGTTGTGCATCATCGGTCGAAAGGCGTCTCCGTTTCACATCACCTTAAATGTGCAAATTTATTTTAAATTATATATTGCAAAATTTTTATTCCCTCACCTTGTGGCGCTTCTGCATCGCTTTCAAGGCCACGCGCTTGTTTTTTATTATTAACTAATTTCGAGTCAGAATTTCCGTTATTGCTACTGTTATCAAAACGCTTTAGCCACAAGTCACGCAAATGATTACGATCCACATCTCGCCCAGGACTGTTTTTCGAGCTCATGCTCGAGTTACTAGTGGCACCTACTTGGCACCCACTACCACTGAAAGCAGCATTTGTCTTGTTCCCATTTATACGACCTCCTGCAGACCAACTATCACCGCCATTACTGTCATTTAAATTTGCGAAACCAAAAACGTTTCCTAAGTTACCACTTGCCGAAGTGCGTCTTGTAGGTGTACTAATCGAGTTATGGCTTGTTTTTGTATTGAACGGATCAGTTGATAGGCCTGGGTAGGAGGAGGGGGGAAATGCAGATGCAATGGATGGCTGGCGCTCATTTGGTTTTGCAAGAGGTGGTTTTGTTTTAGGATTCAGAAGAAGCGTACCACCCCCGTTGGTTTTGATGGGTCCTAAAAAAATGAAAGCTTTGCAGGCGCTCGAGAGGGAGTAAAATAATTTGAAACACACCTTTAATGCCGCCAAAGCCTGCCGAGCCACTACTAGAACTCCTCACATTATTTGCATCAGACAGCTTTGGTGTTGAGCTTATTTTTTTGTCCTTAGTAGGGAAAAATGTACGCAAATCCTTGCCGTTCGGAGGTTTTGTATCTTTTGTTGTGTTTCGCTTCTTAGGTTTGTCCGGACCTTTAATTTTCATGAAAGTACCACCACAAGATTCCTGATGTGTCGCCCACCATTGGTCATTAGGGCCGGGAGCTCGGTTGCACGTACGTTTTACATAGCCGAAAAAGGGTGCGCGGTTTGTGCAGCTCCCATTGCAGCGCCACCAGTGCTGTTTATATACGTCCACTTCATCTCGGAATGTGTGGTAAACCTGAGATACGCATACTTTAAGAAATGCTTAAGTAGTGGTTGCACATACTCACTGTTATGTTCGTACCGGCTACTTTATTGATAGCGTACATGATCTTTTTAAAGTTAGGTCCATGACCGCCGTTGCCTTCCCGAATATTCAATACAAAGCAGTATGCGTGTATCATCTCGTGCTGCAATTGGAACTTTTAAGTCTTACTTCCAATATACAGTTTTGCACAACAAACCAACATAGTTTCAACCAAGTCCTTGCGTGGTCTTAACTTGAGCAGTGGTTCGCTTAAGCGGATAGTTATATCCATTCCAAAGCGATTACGCCGCGAATAGCATATTCCAGCACAGCTATACATGCGTTTACTCCACTCCAAAGTTACGCACTTCAAACGGCTTTGAAAGAACTTATTATCAAAGGCGGCAAACAACGCGGTTATGTCCGGAGTGGGATCGAGGACTTCCCATTGCGGATGCACCAGGTTCTGTGTTCTGTTCAAGTAGTCTTCATCTTGGTTTGAGCTTGGATTGCTGCGTTTAATACGTAAAGGTTTCTTCGATGGTGGCGGCATGCTGAAGTTGACAATCTCAGGCTCCTAATAACATCAGTTAGTGTCGAAAACTTAAGGTGCCTAAAAAATGAAACTTACGCTGCTTTCGCTGTTTGTGCTACTATTCAAATCAGTGCTCGGCTCTGCGTTCCATTGCCTTTGCATTTCCAGCGCCATTAGAAAATCTGGATCATTTGCCATTTTTAATGTGTTTTTTGTTTCTTCCTAAAGTGTGTTCGTAACTCACTACATCACAGGCATCTGAAGAATTCCGACGCTAGCGAAAAAAATAATAGACGAACAGATTTTTCGCTTACTGCGCGGGGAAAATTATATTAAATCATTTACAACAAGAACCAGTGCTGCCATATTTAGCTTTTAATAGGCAGTTAGCTGCCGAGATCATTATAAGAGCTCAGTTAGTACAGATTTATTTACGGTACTTAGCTTAACTTTTTATTTTGTCCAACCTTTTATTATATATATAAAGCTTTGTTAGAGGACAACTTAAAGCGGTTGGTTCAATGCAGATTTGCTTTATCGGATCGCTTTGCTTTGTTCAGCTCTACTTTCTAAGCTTTAATAGGCAATGGTAACTTTGAACACTATCGGAATAATAAAAAAGAGAAACGAAACAACGCTTGAAATTGAAATGTCAAAAGCCCACAAACTGCTGCCAAATAGAATATTGCGTTACTCGTATCTTTGAAGCGCTTCAAGGAAATGGAGCAAAGCTTTCATTTGGGCAACTTTTAATAATTTCAGTGCATTTATATTCTTTTTTGACAGTTGTGAAGCAAATTAAGCGTGCATTGGAACTCCCCTCTAATATTGACGGCTTTAAATTTTGTACGCGAGCAGTCTAATTTGTTTTTCTTCATCGCCCGAAATTGGAAACATCCCAGAGTCGCAAGGCTCTTAAATAGAAAATTTACATTGAATTTAAAATCAAAGTTCTAACGATTTGGATTAATAATTGATTACGATCTTAGTAATGATGATGTATTATAAAAGACTAAGTAGTCTTACAGCTACAGCCTCACTTCTTAAAAAATAAATAAACTTAAAAAGAACGTTTCAGTATTGAGAATCTTCCGACTTTATGGACATAGTAGGGAACTATATAAAACTTGTGACGAATTCAGATTCCAGTTCACTGGGTTTACAATATCAATTCTAAAAATCCAGATTTGTTTTTGAAGTGAAAACTTCTTTAGAATCGTTGGGAGTGATTTGAGACTCGATGAAACGAAAAAGCGACACTCTTGGCTACGAATATTAGATATAAACGTAGCGACGAACTAAATAACTTTTAGGCCAGCGCCGACAGCATGGCGCGATACCCGAGAGGCTAGCAATGTGAGCTTCCGATCCAAAATCCTTGGTTCGAATCACAAGAAAAAAATTTTTTTTATACAGTTATTTTATTTTATTTTATGATATGTTTATGAGGAGATTTTTTTCATGGCAGAAATACACTCGGTGTTTTGCCATTGCCTGCTGAGGGGTGAGCGCTATTAGAAAAATAGTTTTCCTTAATTTTGGTGTTTTCACCGAGATTCGAACTGACGTTCTCTCTGTGAATTCTGAATAGTAGTCACGCACCAACCCATTCGGCTACGGCGTTTGTTTAATTTTACTGATGCAAAAATGAGGGAAAATATATGAATAAAGTTTGCTTACTGTTTACACATTTTCCAAAGGTGACGGAGAACCAAAAAAAAAGTCGATTTTCAAACAAATACGAGTGCATATGTGTAATTGTGTTAGAGTTTCGGTCACGCCCCAGCAAAACCTGCGTGCATATGTGTTTGTAACATTCAAAAAAATGTAATTGTGCTAGAGTTTCGGTCCCGCAGGTTTTGCTGGGGACGCTCATAATAGCAACCGCGTGTGTATTTTTATATTCGTAAATATTTTCATTTTTAAATATTTACCGCAATTATGCCGAAAAATAATGCAGAAAAGTGTCGTGAATATCGATAGAAAAAAAATCAATAAATAGCATCACGGAATTCATTCACGAAAATTTAATAAAGTATACACCAGAAGTATCGCGGATACTTAGAAAAGATTACAATAAAGTTCCAATGATTTTAAGTGGCGATTTTAACGTAAATTTTGCATTGGACACAGCGGTTCCTTTAATTGACGTTCTCAATACAACATTCAATTTAAAAATGTCTAACAATCGCACTGAATCGACAACACGATCAAAAACAACCATTGACGCGGTATTTCAAAGATATGTTGACAACATCGAAACCAAAGCATTTGTATCATATTTTAGCTATCATAAGCCACTCGTATCATTTGTTGAAATTGAAAACATTGAGGATGAATATGAATAAAATGAAGAAAATAAAATATGAACTTTATAGCAATATTATAATGAACCTATAATTATCCCACTCCTAATGCTGCTTTCGTCTTATTCTCTCTCAGTTTGTTTTACGGAAGGTTTCACTTCTATCGCGTCTAACCGTTAGACTGGTATTTTTTTTTTTAACTATTTAGGGTCTATTACGGCTCGTTGAAAGTTTTATTTCAAAAGTTTCAATATTTCATTTTGTCCAATGCAATACAGCTGACATACTAACATATAACACAGTTCAAATGGAATTCAAATTTTTTTTTCGGTAAATCGTGTGCTTTTGATCCTCTCATTCATTAAAGGAAAACCCGATCCTGCCAATCAGCTGATATAATGATAAATATATTTTCGTAACATCAAAAATTTTACAAGAACAAATTAAAATAAATAAATAACTGGCGCGTTCACTTCTGTTAGATGTTTGGCCGAGCTCCTCCTCCTATTTGTGGTGTGCGTCTTGATGTTGTTCCACAAATGGAGGGACCTACAGTTTCAAGCCAACTCCGAACGGCAGATATTTTTTATGAGGAGCTTTTTCATGGCAGAAATACACTCGGAGGTTTGCCATTGCCTGCTTTCACCGAGATTCGAACCAACGACCTCTCTGTGAATTCCGAATGGTAATCACGCACCAACCAATTCGGCTACGGCGGCCGCCAAGAACAAATTACACCACATAATTTAAGGAACAACTCTTAATTTCTTCACTAGCTCGGTGTGAAAACCCCTAATAGTATGATATCTGAAGTATACGGTATGGCAGCACTATAGTTCGGCAAGGTTAGACGAACAGTGCCAAATTATCGATTAAAGAGCTGTCAAGGGTTTCATTCTTTCACCTTATAAGCCAGGAAAATTGCGACCAAACTGTATTATTGCAAATAATTAATATTATTCATGGAAGGACTGGTTAATTACAGTAGCGAAGACGAACAAGAGGAGAGCATGGATCATACCACAGTAAGTTTATAATTGGTTATATGTGAAATTTGATATAGCGATGTAAATTAAATAGTGCGTATGAAAAAAAATGGCGACGATGAAAAATGTGTTGCCTATGTGTGTATACGTCCTTTTCACCATAAAGTTCTATGAAGGAAAAAAATTGTTCCTGATTATATCTGTTAATTAGCAATATTTTAAGTTTAAAGAAAATAACATAGTTTGCTGTTTATGACTAGTTGCCAAATTCCTTTAGGCTGAACGTGGAAGCGGCGGTCGCAGTCCTGGTCGACTAAGGCGTTCCTATGGCAAGGAAACAACCATGTTAGGTGAAGGCAGTAGTGGTGGGGTTAGACGAGTTACACCTACTGCCCGCAACATCAACTACAGGGATGAGGTAAATTTTGTTTATACTGTATATGTATGTATGTATATATAGCATAACCGTTTTTGTACCTTTTTGGGGTGCTTATGTGTATTTCTTATTAAATATGGATATTTGCCGACTTCTTCATACCTAATCTTACTGAGTCGGTTCATAGTAGGAATGTGGGTACATTTTTACCGGCGGGATTATTGTTAGTTCAAATTTAGATATTAATTATTCCCTGTTTAGTGCGAATATGATAGGAATTAACTGCATTATCTCATTGTTTTTTGTTATTTTTTGATGCAAATTTTACATCCAAAGTTGGTCTCCAAATCAGCGAAAGAAAAACATATTTACTTGTTTACGGGGTATATACAATTTAAGAATGTTTAACAGCAAAAGTAATTAAAGGATCGACACCTTTTAAACGCACATGCAAATGGAGAGAAACTATAAATTTTATTTTCTAAGTATATGTATATATGGATTAAGGCGTTTTAATTGACTTAAGTTCTGCAAAGTCACATGAAATATCCGCACATTATTCTTGTTCGATTGGGAAACAAATTGTAATCTGTTAAGTTTCGCTTGTTGGTTAGGCATTTCTATCATTATTTTTTGTAAATACATAGCTTTAATTTCATATTAAAATTTTTTAATTAACAAACTATCCACTTTTGTTATTGTTGTTATATATAAAAAGTCGAAAAGTTAAATCTGCATCTCTACGTGCGCACACCTACATAACTATAAATCAAGCCAGCAGCAACCCTGGTTTGGTTATGCGTCAAAAGCTAAAATAATGACCGGCGACCTGAATGGAGCGCACAAATAAAAAGTGTAACTTAAAAATTTTCCGCCAGAAAGAAAAATACCTTAACATTTTTTGTAGGAATGCGATAAAAAAATCGAAGGAGAATTTTTCTATGTGTGTTACCATTACATACTTAACTTTACTGTGTAGGAGTTGCGCTGTGAATGAACGTGAGTATATACAAATTAAAAACAAAAAAAGAAACAGTAATTAAATTTTGTTTGCAGGCTATTTAATTAACTGTAGAATACATTTTAAAGAAAAAATATACAAAAACAACATATCAAAGCATTTCGGTGGGCATGGCTAAAACGTAAAAGATGTCAAACGGGCATATATTTAGGCTTAGATGTTTATTAAAATTAGTTTTTGTAGACCTTTAAGAAGAGCTACTTGAAACGCACTATTAACAATACAGTGTTTTGTACTAACTTTTCTCTTTCAGGATTCCCAAAAGCAGAAGGCTTCCTATGGTAGTGTCAATAGATCTACATCATCTGCATATTACAGTCGCGACAACAAGCGTGATAATCGTGATACTAGGCGAGATAGTCGCGACATAGCGCGCGACCATCGAGAAGAGAGAGAGCCAAGAGACACTCGTTATACAAAAGAACACAACCGACACGAATACAAGGTACAATTTATATACAATACATACATATATAATAATATTGTTTGCTTCCTTAAATTTTAGGGCGAACGCCCACGTACAAGAGATTATCCAAATGAACATAAGCGAGAACGGGACAACTATGATAACCGACGACCTCCTCGCGAAGATGATCGCTATCGCACCTCTTCTTCATACAAAAATAGTCGCTATAGTGGCAGTGGACGTGATGAACGTGCACGTCATGATTCCTCCTCTTCAATTGCTACCTCTTCCTCTTTTCGTCCACATAATCATAATCGTTCATTTGATCATCGCCATTCAGAACATTTTGATCGCTCATCTGAACGTTCTAGTGGTCGTCATCGTCGTCGCAGTAATTCCCGCTCCCCATCACCGTCTTCAGCGCAACGTCATTGCCATAGCAAGCGATCAACGCATGATGAAAAATCGTATTCGCGTCATCGCACACGATCACGTTCCGCTACGCCAACTCGTGACTCGCGTGAGCGCGAACGCGAAGAAGTAGCTCTAAAGCAAGCACGTCTGTCAGCTCTCGAAATGGAACGCAAGATACAACCTGATAGGCGATCATCCCAAGATAAGGATATGCAAACTTCACAAGGCATCACACGTAGCACCGAAGCATTACTATCGCTGCCTCTCAGTGACACTGCGCCAAAACAGCCAAATGTGATTGCCGTGGCTCCAGTATCCACGTCGATAAATAATGGATGTGAACCAGCAGTAATTCAACTACCTAGTTACTATAATCCGAATGTTATAAATCCAAATAAATACGCCGAGCAAGTGCAAAAACGCAAGCTGCTTTGGGGAGCTAAAAAGTCTGAGGACACTGCGGCAAAATGGGGCAGCGCACAATTTTCACAAGATACCGACGGTAAAGTGGCATCGAAATTTATGCGTTTGATGGGTATTAAAGGCAGTGCTCCCGCAAAGGGCGAAGGACAGGAAGCTGAACCAAAAGCTATACCGACAGCGGCACCTGACGTAAAAACGCGGGAGGTAATGTTCACAAATATGGAACAGCAATATGAAGTGGCACGTCAGGCTACTCATACCATGCGTGGCGTTGGGCTAGGTTTCAGTTCACAAGCTCGACCGTTTTGAATGTGTAAAAGCACTACGGCTCATTTTTGTGTGTAATAATTCAAATGTATATGGAGAATTGAAATGTTGAATAAAATAATAAAGTACACTATGGTAGAAACTTAGTGTCAACTAAAATTCCTAATTTGGGAAAGTATTGCTTATCCTTGCTTTTTCCCCCGGGCCCGGAGTTTTCAGAGGGGCCATTCACAACTTTGAAAAAGAATATTAGGTACGCTACCTTTTATACTTTTTTAAAATTTAATTCTAAAACAAATTCCACATACCACTTTGTGTATCGACTTCCAATAATATATGTTTTTGCATTATTATTTAAATGGCGAGATGAAAATTCTCAATTTATTCTTATTTTTCTAGCATCCAACTGTAATCGTCTGCTCCGTTATTATGGCAGCTTCTTCTAACAGTACTCGTCTGTTCCGTTATTACGGCAGCTATTACTAACTGTACCCGTCTGCTCCGTTATTACGGCAGCTCCTTCCTAAACTTATGAATCTTCAAAACGCCGGGTAGGCGTGTACGCCATACCCGACTGTTGCTTCGTGGCTGTGCCCAATAATTATAAACTCAAATAAGTTTAAACGTTAAGCGCCTAGAAAAAAAATATAGCTGTTTTACATCAGGGTTGGTATAAATGTATCTAAGTACGAGGCTTGCTATTTATACTTCAGACCTAAAAAGAAAACAATTAACATTTGTGCATGGAAGCGGTTTTATTGTTTTTCAAAGCATTTTCCATGATAATCAATACACTTTTGCGTTTTTTGGATAAATTTTGCAAGCTCCCTGGCCAGTCTTGTTTCCAGGGCGTTTGCAAATTGTATGGTATCCAACGCGAACACACCTCTTTTATTACAAGGTGATCAAGGAAAATCTTATTGATGCTCACCATACTAATGCCCAAGGATGCCTTAATCAGTATATCTAGGTTGCTACAGTATATGACATGACAATCTTGCTCAATCATTTCGCGTACAAATCGATATTTTCTGGCAGAACTAGTGACTTCCTGGAATTGGTTGGTGAGCGAACAGCGACTACGAAAATATTTAGTGCACTCGTTTAAGTCGGTGCTAATACCGCGTAATGATTTTAGTTCAATGACATAATCTGGCCTAGTTAATCCACTTCGAAAATTGTGAAAAATAATCGCACGAAAAGTTGCCGAGATGATTTTTAACGCCACTGTAAACAACACTAATTTGGCTCATACATCCAAAAAGTTCAGTATGCATTTCTTGTAAACTATGTATGCCAAACTTTCCAAAGGAATTAACAGATACCGCCTGATAAGACTAGATGTGTCTAATGCCTGAAATGTAAATAGCAACCCTCGTAATGCATCTAAGACTTATCCACAAGTTATGAGTAATTTGCATTGAAAGTATTCGCCGTAGGTTATTTCTCGCGGTGTAGATTTGTTCACTGTTTTCATTGCAACGAATCGAACAGAGCATTTCAAAACTCAACGATCAGCTGTTTGTTGACAGTTCGCATACAACAATAAAGACAAAACATAAGAAAAAGATATTTTGCCAAGTTGTCAATGTAAAAACGCAAATAAATAAATTAACTATAAAAAATACACAAAAATAATATTGTTTAAATAGAGTAAATATTATAGTGTAACAATTGTGTAAGCGTTCAAGGAATTTCAAATATGTCTTGGCTCAACAGCAGTCTGAATACATTGAAAGGTCAACTAACCACTCTCGCTCAGGAGGTGCTTGCCGAGACAGCAGGTCCAGCAGATGAGGAATATCGAGGCCCGGAAATTGAAACACGTACAGCGGCTGAACTGCTTGCTGATACACAAACCGAAAATAAACAGTTAGACAAATTATGCAATGAAAAAGATAACGAAGTAAGTTCATGGGAGTAAAAGACGTTTGTGGAGATTTCCTATGCCCAAAATTAGAGCAAATTATATATTTGTTATGCCCCATAAACATACCATATGAAAAAAACTCAATCAAATTTAATTTTTTGCATCACACTGTTCTAGACGGTCGCTTTTAACGAATGGGCTTGTGCCTGACTACCATTTGTTTGGGCTCGGGCGCGAATGCTACACTAGGCTTGAAACATCAAGTGATAAAAACAATGTTTTTATGTTATTGTTGTTGTTGTATCAGTGTTTTTTTTCTAGTAGTGGTCGCTCCGCTACAGGCAATGGCAAACTTTCAAGTGTATTTCTGCTATGAAAAATCTCAAATTCAAAAAAATGTACAAAATTGTAGGTGTCTCCATTTGTGGGACAACAACAGAACGCATCCCGCAAATTGGAGAAAGAGCGCGGCCACACATCCATCCAGTTATATAGACATATGTATATGAAAATATATTATTTGTGGCTGGTCAGAATCTTTCATGCAATGTGCTCATCATTAGTATATACACATATACATATTTGGGATCATATTTAATGTAATCTCTCTTTTTTCAAATATTTCTTGAATTCGTGCTTAAATGCTGCTGGAGAAACAATCTTTCCACAGAGATTAGCGCTAGCCATTTCGCTACCGCAGACCCGACTGACGTAGAAAAGTCTTACATTGGCTGTTGCTGTAGGGGTCTCTGTTAATATGGTAGTCTCTGGCCCAGTAAAAATTAGCTACCTTCCAGCACAAATATTGTTTAAAATAATTTTTCTTATATATTTCATATTTCATATATTTCATATTTGAAAGTTAAAAGAATTACTGGCTGTCTGCACATCAGGCATACCCTCATGCAGGCAAGTACAAACATTAAAAGTGCTAGATGCTCCAGCCCAAAGCGCAGATATGAACCCAATTGAAAATGTATGGTCGTATTTGAAAAAGAAAATGGAAAAAGGGTGCCCTACAAACAAAAACACCGTGATACGGTGCAACAAAGAGAAATGGGAAAAGATTTCACAATATGACAAAAAAACTAATGTCATCAACGGGAGGTTACAATCGGCACAGATGCGGCGGATGCGCACACAAATATTAACATAAAAATAGTCATGTACATTTATAGTATTTGATGTTGTTGTTAGGTGTTAGGTTTGATGGGGCATGTGAAAAGGTGGTTGATGATAAGTGGTTCACTACACAGGGCTAGTTTACTGGGGCGGCAGCCCTTGGTCGGGAAAAACCCGAGTCATTCCGGTAACGTAGAACCGGCTGCCATGGGTTGACAATGTTGTTGTTGTGTTGTAGCAGCAAAAATAATTCTCATACATGTACGGGGAGTGCTGCTGACAGTCCTTGGCCGGATATATAGTAAATCGGGGTCTTTCCGGTAACGTAAAACCAACTGTCGGAACGCACTCCTCCTCCTATTTGTGATGTACGTCTTGATGTTGTTCCACAAATGGACCATATATTATAATATAATATTTGGATGCATGGGGGGTCATTTTTCCCAAAATAAATTTCCCAAAAAAATTTGTTCCCAAAATTTTTTTTCCCAAAAAAAAAATTTCCCAATATTTTTTTTCCCAAAAATATTTTTTCCCGCTTTATTGTTTTTTCCCGAATGCATGTTTTCCCAAAATAACTTTTTTCCAATAGATAGCTTTCCCGAACAAATACTACTGAAATTAATTTTTATTATTCTACTATTTGACATTTTTCGACGATTCCGACAATATGAGTGTATATAATAATCAAAAATCTTATACTTAAGTAATCGAAAAAGATTCGAAAAAGTTTTTCAATATACATTTTTCAATTCGGATAAAAAGACAAGGTAACGAATGTATCCAACTTCACTCATATAAACAAGTTTTTTCACGTCATTCTTTTCGTGTCAAAATTTCATGAGCCAAAATTTGCTGCCTAAAGTCAAAATTTCTAATTATGGCGGAATTAATTGAATGCAAAAAATCATTTCTTTTGCACATTAACGGATATTTGTACTACAAACACTCAGGTAGAATAGGAGAAACTGCGTATTGGAATTGCCGAAGAAAACCTGAGTGTAATGCTAGAGTGACAACATACGGAGGACCACACAATATCAGAGTTCTGAAGGGACTTGATGAATCGAAACACATCCTTCATGCACCAAATCCCGAAGAAGTCGAAAGATTCCAAGAGGTTGAAACATGAACAGAGAATATTTAACATTGTTTCGAAATATCACGAATATGTTGATAACAATGATATTGTCACATACTTGAAAACTCTAGGATACTATATTCGCATGTGATTGTATACATACAAATTCAGAAATAAACTGAAATCTTGTTTCAAATAATAAAAAATGTACTCGCCCATTCATTGCAAATGTATATGCGATATTTTACAGACGAACGATATTTTGGGAAAAATATTTTATGGGAAAATTTATTGGGAAATTTTTAATTTTGGAAAAATGGCATTGGGAAAATTATTTTTTGGGAAAAAAAAATTTGGGAAAAAATATTTTATGGGAAAATTTATTGGGAAATTTTTAGTTTGGGAAAAATGGCATTGGGAAAATTATTTTTTGGGAAAAAAAAATTTGGGAAAAAATTTTTTTGGGAAAGTGATTTTGGGAAAATTGTACCCCAATCATTTGGATGAGGTACTGTGATGAGTAGATGGCTTAAAGGACCATGAGGTCGAAGTGCCATTCTCATATCAAATATATATGTAGCGTATATATGACAATGTCTATAGCATGGCGTCAATAGTGCACCTAAAATATAAAGAAAAGAAAAAGGTTATGCTTTTTTGTACCCAAAGTACCCAGGAAATTGGCCATTTACAAATATCCTCCAAATTTATTAACTTCGTTCAACAAGTATATGTAGAGACAAGACCTATAATACAGACAGGAAGATTATTGAGATGATTTTGAAACGTCTGGAGTAAAGCAAGCGCGTCTGATGTCTCCTTTACATTTTGCGCTATATTTAAATGACTTGTATTAAGATTTGCGTAGTGGTTTGAAAGTTGGCGATTTAAATATAACACTGCTTCTTTTTGACAGATGAAATAAAAACACTTACCAAAATGATGAATAATTTAGAGGCTTACTGTGATAAATGGAATTTGGAGGTTAACCAGCCAAATTGGCAATAAAAGAAAAATGGTAATATGAACGAGAGAATATTATTATAACAGACACGTGCTGCTACCTGGGGGTGGTTCTTACATCCACAATGGTTTTCCAGAAACATCTAAAAGAAAGGGACAACACGGCAATGTAAAGTATTCTTAAGCTCCCAAGCTGTTCGCCTAATTATGCAAAATGTAAATTATATTCAAAAAACAATCTTTGCATATGAAGACCTGATGGTGCCAAGCCTTCCAACAAACATTTTTTTTAATGAAACACGTTTTCTGGGCTAAGATTTTATATCAAATAGGAGTGGCTTACAGTTTAAAATGGGACGAAATGGGGTTAAAAAAACAAGTGGGCAGAAAAAAGCGAAATATCTTTAAATTGTATTAACACTACTGGCAGGTAATATATTATTAGTTTGAAGCGGTTAATATAAAATCAGCCATTTAATCTATCCTAACTAACAGGCAAAAAATGTGGAATAGAGCATTAAACAGTACGGACAGAATATAATATATAAAGAACTCGACCATAGTGTAGGTCAAAGTTATTTTAAGGAGGACATAGAAAAATTTAAAAATTTCATGGATTTTTAAAGTCCGAAGTAATTGCATTCTGCTTAATGGCCTTTACAATAAAAACGACTCTTTATGTAACTCAAATGAGAAAGCAACAATATTAAAAAAAAATCCCGCTGTGTCTTCTTTGGAAAGACCGTCCTTAGTAATAGCCAATCAGAAAAATATCAAGCAAAATTATTTTTATTAATTTTCTATCTCAAACCGTTTTTGAACTTTGCATTTGGGTCATAGTTGAACAGCTTATGTGGATTATGAAGTCTAGAGTGTGCTATAAATAGTGGGAAATAGGAAAAACTAAGATTTTTTAGATTAAATTTAAGCAAATATTCGATTATTAGTGACGAATGAGAGTGGTGGCGCGGCCTGGGGTCTGTGGGAAGGGAGTTCCATCATAAAAACATGCCTATAACCTTCATTGGGTGAAAATATGAATATATACAAATTTTTACGTCATTTGGTGTTGTCGTTTCGTAGTGATGCGCGGATAACATACAGACATTCACCTTTATAGTATACAAGTTTTGTAAGTTTTTTGTGGAAAATAAATGAATCCATCTATGTAATATATCTACCTATATGGATATTTTTAATTGGTCAAATAACGTCCACATTTTTTTTTTTAATTCTGCACTGATAAAACTAAGTTTGAAATATTTCTAATTTCAGATCGCTTTGCTGCGCAAACAAATTAACGAGATGCAAACGAAAATCTTAGATAGTGGAGGTGGATCTGCAAGTACGTCGAAATCGGTAAGTTCATGCAAGAAAGAAAAATGGCAAGCAACCAATTAAGCTTAGGCCCAAGTATTTATAGTTTAGCCTGGATTTCTTGTATTTCAGTACTTTTTAAGTGCAGAGCTAATACATGGGCATGAAAACTCCCGGGCCTAACAAAGAAAACACTTTTTTTTTGTTCAAAGTTAACTTTATTAATAAACGTAATTTCCATCAAGAGCAACGGAATCACTGCAGCGCCGCTCTAACATTTCAATACCAGTTTTGCAGCACGATTTATCTTTTGCCTGAGAGTAGGCCTCATTTTCAGCGATAGCCTCTTTATTAGAGCAAAATCTCTTACCGGCGATCATTTTTTTAGCTCTGCGAACAACCAGTGATCGGTGGGAGATAAAACTGGTGAATACGGTGGATGTGGAAGCAATTCGAAGTTCAATTCATGTAGTTTTGCCATTGGTTGGATTTACTTATGACACGATGCGGTGTCTTGATGAAATAAAACTGTGAGCAAACGCGGCATCCACTTTGAACAGAACTTTCTCATAGTCAAATGCTCATGCAATATAAAGCCAAGACGTTCTTTTGATATCTTTACGATGTCAGCTAACTCACGCAACTTCACTTTTCGATCATTCAAAACGATTTTGTGAATATTTTTGATGTTTTCTGGTGTTACCGTCTCATTTGGACGTCCACGGTGTCAGTGTCAGTCAGCAAACCATCGCTTCCTTGTTGTTTCTCATTGCTTCACTTGAACAGTATTTTTCCCCATCAAAAAGCAGTGTAAAATTAAAACATGAAGTTTTTTTTGATCCATTGTTTTGTAAATAACAAAAGTAGTGTCGCTCTTAGCTCAATAACTCACGAACTAATGAATAGAATATCACGAAATTTTAACAGCTGTCTTTTTAAGTTTAGTACTAACTGAAAACCAGGTGAATGCAATAAAACTAGTGCCATCTATGTGTTATGCCTGGGACTTCTCAGTCCATGTCTTATATGGCTAACCATTTGCTCTTGAATTGGATTTAGTTTGTAATTGAACTCAATTTTATTGCACTCCTTAGGAGTGTTTTACGCCATTTCTTTTCCTACACACTTTACCAGGGCTGATGTAGCTATAATCATATTAATGTAGACATGAGCGCATGCTAGGCACGATTGCGCATACTTACATACGTACATATGTATATATTTTCATGCTACGCATATGTATGTGTGTGTGCATAACTATATTCCCCAACCAATATTTGAATAATGATATCTCTTTAAACAAAAAAAAAACAAAAAGGTTTAAAAAGAACGTCAAATAAATGAGATAAACCCAACACCGGCCGTGCACTAGTGGCATTGGCCGTTAACAGACCGATATTGTGGTGCTTCAAATGAGTATAATTCACTTTATCGCGCCTTAAATCAATACCAAATAAAGTGAAAATCCACACAGCGATAACATTTAGTGCTGCGCTCATCCTTAACCCCGTTGTTGGTACCAATTTCCTCGAAGCGTCAGGTAGTATCTGGTATTACACTGTGCATATATGGACATATTGTCTGTAAACACACGCGTGCACATGGCTAAGTAAAAAAAGCTGTATCCGTTTGACTAGATGTGGGATAAATTAACTGTCGCATATTATGTTTGCACATAATTACATATAAAATACATAGATCAATGTGCTTCCCTATGTGCATTTGTGCATTTGTGTGTATGCGTAAAAATTGTATATAATTTTATCTTTGCCAGTGAATAATTTTTAGTTGCCGATAAGCGGCACTATTCTTATTTCTATTTATATACAAAATACATACATATGTACATAAGCACTTACCATGCTTTCATATGCGCTCTTGTGGAAGTTCACACCTTTGTACATTTGAATGTCTGCATTTGTGAACTAATAAGCGCGCTTTATCTAATTCGCTCCGTTAAATAAAGAATAAATATGCCCTTTTATAACCTTTCTTAAAAAGTATGAGTGCAACACAGATATGTAACTACAAGGTGAAGTCCAAAATAAACAAGACTGAGCTGAAATAGAAACGACAGGAGCTTTGGTCTGGTAACTTCGAGTTTATTTATTCAAAATAGTCTCATTTGGCCTCGATACGCAGTTTTGCGCGATTGAAAAGCTTTTCGAAAAAATGTTTCAGGCCCGGAATGTCCTTCGGGATGTTGGTACAAGCCTTTTTGGATGGCCTCTACGCACGCAAAACGTTTTCCTTTCATGGCCAAATGCAATTTTCCGAATAGAATATTCACAGGGAGCCATACTAGGCTAATACGGTGAGTGATTGATGGTTAAAATGCGATTTCTAGTTAAAAAATCAGTCACAAGAGTAGAACGATGAGTTGGTGCATCATCAAGCAATAAGCGCCAGTTTCCTCCTTCGCGGTATTCAGGGCGAATTCGACGAGTGCGATGCAACAAACGCTTCAGAATGCCAAGATAGAAAATTGCATTGACGGTTGGGCCCGTTGGTATGAACTCCTTGTGGAAAATTCCATTGGAATCGTAAAAACAAATGAGCATCGACTTGATTTTTACTTCTCCAAATGCAATTTTTTGGATGGTGGCTCAAAGGCACTTTGACGCTTAGTTTCAGGTTCATGTTGGAAACACCACGTTTCATTACCAGTTACAATGTTGCGAAGAAAGTTCTCGTCTTTTCTCGCCTCTTTAATGAGGTCTTTCGAATGTTGAATTCTGAGCAATTTTTGGTCCTCAGTTAACTTGTGCGGACTGGAACGTGCACAGACCTTTCATAAGCCCAAATGATCAGTTAAAATGCGATGAATCGATGTGATGGAGATATTCAACTCCGATTCCTTGAACTTCAACAATGATTTCGATGAAGTTTTCGGTGATTACAGATTTTGGACTGCCCCTATGTTCATTGTCATTTATGTCCTCATAACTATCGCTGAAATGTGGAAACCACTCATGAACTCTGGCACAAGATAGACAATCATCGCCATAAACTTTTTTCATCACTTCAAAGGTTTCGGTAAACGTTTTATCGATGTTAAAACGAAATTCGATTTTAGCTTTTTATTCGAAACTCATTTTTGTATCGATGACACAAACATACTGACACTTTAGATGCAATAACTTCGCTTCCACTCAACCGAATGTCACAAAGCTTTCACTGGAAGTCAGCTAGGGATGTAACTTCCAACGCATTAAAAAGATGGCGCCATCAAAAACATTTTTATGACGCCAGTCTTGTTTATTTTGGACTTCACCTTGTACATACACTCGGCAGAGAAAGTCTCCGTACATGCTGCTGTCTTATTTCCTTTCATCCAAAAAAAACGTATCTTTACCAAATTTCAGAGAAAAATCAAATTCTATGCTTCATTGCTAGTCTCTTGCACAATGGAAATCTGGCACCATTTTTATCGACAAATTTACAACAAAAACTAATTTCGCAACGTAGAAAAAGTCTGCGTACATGTTGTAAATCGGGTATTCACTATTCATAAAATAGTGTAAAAGTGCCGCAAAGTTATATTCGTACTTGTTTTCGTAAAATCAACAATTTAAAATGGGTTTTATGCTATAATATTATTATTTATTTTCAAATTTAAAATATGCAATGCCGGCTAAAGCAAAAGAAATAAGCCCGTCTGAAAGGGAAATTATGGTTAAACTTTTCAGAGAAGGAAAAACATATCGTGAAATCGGTCTGATTGTTGGAAGAACACATTTTTCCGTAGAAAAAGTAATGAAAACGCGCAGACATTTTGCAAAGGGTCCAGCAGAGTTACCGACTATCAGCATCCAAAGTTTTGAAAAGGTCATCTCCACTGACACAATTTGCTAAATTTTAAAGAAAGCAGACGCGCGCAAAAAAGCGCATTGCTTTCGCAAGCCGGCATGTAAACAAGCCTTGAGAGTTTTAGGAGAATGTTATTTTCTCCGATGAGAGTGAGTTTTGCGTCTTTGGAATCAAAGGGATAGTTAACTTTGGCACGAAGTTGGACGGAAGGATTGGTGGGGGAGTATTCTGTAAGGCGCTCCCCATCAAGCTCAAATTCAGGCTTCCGGACCACTGTAGTATTTTTCAAGCGGAGGTAGCCGAAATTAAGGAAGCAGTGGATGGGTTGCTTACTTCGGTAATTGCCGTTAAGGAAGTAAATATTTACTCCGATAGCCAAACGGCAATTAGGGCCTTGGGCTCGATGTTTGTGCATTCGAGATTGGTCGCGGAATGTCTGGCTTCTCTCTCGATTGCATCTGAATACTTCTATATCAGGCTCATTTGGGTTCCCGGTCACAGTGGCATAGAGCGAAATTGCTGGGCGGATGAGCTGGCTATACAGTGAACTTTGGAGACCGTTTCGTCGCAAAATGAGAGGATTGGGGTTCCCTTAAGAACCTGTGGTCTGCTCCTGGGAAGATGGGCCTCGAGTCAACTCAGCGAGCGCTGGGCTAGTGCGCAAACGTGCAAGGTCGCGAGATCCTTCTGGCCACGGGTAGATCGGGGACGCTTGAGGGATTTCCTAAGGTTAACAAAGCCCCAGCTCTTGAGTTTGGTGGGTATCCTTATCGGACATTGCCCGTTAGGTGTCCATGCGGTGAGACTTGGGTTTGCCTCAAGTCCGTTGTGCAGAAGCTGTCTTGAGGACGCTGTGGAATCACCTCAACACCTTCTTCGTAGCTGCCCTGCTCTCGTCTGGCAAAGATTTCGACATCTGGGCTCTCACTTTTTCGCTACGCCTGCGGATATAGCGGGTTCAAATATCACACACTTGGTGAAATTCATTAGTAACTTGATGCGGCTAATTACGAACGTAAATCAGCCACCGTCGGCGTCGTCGTAAGTGCGTGGCCATCATACTCTAATACCAAGGCTCCTTGCTTTCTTCTTTCTGCTTTCCCATGTATGGTATCACAACGGACGAATTTTGAATATTTGTCCAAGTGGGCCCCAAGCTAGGGCAGCCATTTAACCTAACCTAACCTAACCTAGCTTTGATTACTCTATAACGTTCCTCATCAGCTGCGATTACCACCACAATTACCAGATTTGAATCCTATAGACAACATATGAGATTTCTTCTTATTCTTAGTTCACAGTCCTTGGTGAACCATTGCTTCCTTCAAAGCGTCTTGCCATCGATCTCGATTTACAGCCACTTCCCTCCACCATTGCACGCGCATTTTCCTGAGATCAGCTTCGACATCTTCTAGCCACCTTTTCCTCGGGCGTCCCCTCTTTCTTTATGGGATTAATAAAGGGATTTACTGGTACAAAAAATCCGCCAGCGCACAATTACCTCAATGGCTATGCTCAAGGAAGTGCTGCGCGAGGAATGGGCTGAAATCTCTTCGACGGAAACCTCTAAGCTTTTCAATTCCATGCCAAAACCCCTAGCGGAATTTCGAAGCGACTTATTACATTTTTTTGCAAAAAAATTTGGAAGAAAAATAATTTTGCTTAACGCATACTTTTTCTAATGGATTTTGAAGCCGAATGCATGTTTTTTTTGTTTATCTGTTATTGATGGAGAATTTATCTTCTTCTTCTTCTCTTTTCATAAAACTGAAAGCTAAATATCCTTGAATGAATTTAAAATAAATTGGATTTTATAAAAATTATACAAAAGCCTTTTTTCAATGAATTATTTTTGTTGATTCCTTGTACGCAGACTTTTTCTACCGAGTGTAGCTATTCATACATTTGCCCTTATATTTATGAAATCTAGCATAAAGCCATTCTTTTTTGTTTTTCCGGTTTGCGCTTGTGTAGGTGGGCACCCTTGATAATTATTTTTTGCACAACTGTACTAATAACAGTAGCAGCTTTCTGGAAAGTTGTTAAGGCCAAGCTTCTGCACCGATTTGCAGTGTGCCTTCACGTTGTTGCGCAAATGAGCGGGTCTACAACGGACTTCTGATTTCAAAGGTCTGTCTTTTACCTGTTTTATGTCCACAGCGCAGAGCGGGCCCAAGACTTACCGTCTGTATGTCTTTCATAAATTGCACAACTCTGCTTCTTCTATAATTTGTTATTACGAGCTGGAAATGTTATTTAGAAATTTATAGTTAAATTTATGTCACTTCCTGTACACCATTTTTTCTTACCTACAAATATGTATAAGTATAACTACATACATACACTAAATTTAGATTAAAATCAGGTTAACACGTCTGCAATTTAATTAGCATTAAATACAGACATGGGCAACTAAACGGAAACCTAGTCGGATTTTGATGCTCGTTAAATTTTTGGATTTATATTTTCCAAAGCTAACGTTAGGCAAAATAAAATATTTGAGTAAATATCTACTGGGTTGTTTAATAAGTTTTGCGATTCGACAAAAAAACTCAGTTTTATGGTGTGAAGTACACTTCATTATTCAGTATAGTCTCCCAAACATAAAAACTTAGCAAAATACATGACAATAAGCAACTCGGACATTTAATTTATTACGTTTGGTTCTTTCTATGCACTGTTCTACCGAGAGCAAATTAGTTGTGGGATTCCCCGTTTTAAAGTGCCAAACAATCGCAATAATGCCAGATGTCCCACTTCTTTTTTGACACCAATTTTGCGAACTTTTTATAACAAGAAGCTAATAGATTTGTAAATTATTATTACTATTCTTAAAATCCTATTTGAATCCCAATAGAAAAATATAAAAATATTTAACTTGCATTATTTACAAAAATTTTGAATATGAAGCTGCCTGCTATGTATGTCTGAGTTTTTTGTTGAGTCACTGTACGCTTCCGCAGCTGTTATGACCTCATAATTTAATGGAAAACGTTTTCCCCGTATGCATTTTTTTAGGTCTGGAGACAGATGGAAGCCGCTAGGGGCCAAATCCTTAACAACTCGAACTTTAATTCGCGGATTAGAAACTGCTCTTGTGACACGGTCCATAGTCCTGATGACAATGAATTTTTTTCTTTTGTAAAATCGGTCTTTTTTAACGATTTTTTTTCTTCAACTGGTCTAAAAGGTTACAATAATATTCAGAATTTATTTGTTTACCAGTTTGCAAATAATCCACAAACAAAATTCCTTTCGCATCCCAAAAACCTGATGCTAACACCTTCTTGGCCGATTTTGGGACACGAACTCGTTTCAGGCTCACATCATTCTTTAGCTTCTTGTCTTGATTCAGGATCATGGTGATGAAACAAAGTCTCATCCATAGTGATGAATCGACGCACAAAATCCACTTTATCCTTTCGAAAAGGTTCAAAATGTTGCGGCAAACAGCTTTTTGAGACGCAATACTTCAGTCAAAGTATTGTTGACACGGTCCAATGAGATACCCAGGGCTTCTACTAAATCTCTTTCAGTCACTCGACGACTTTCCAATACGATATCTTGTATTTTTTTCTACGATTTCTGGTGTTACTGCTGTTTTTGAACTCCTTGACGGGAATCGTCTTCAAGGCTTGTACGACCAGGTTTAAATTCAGCAACCCATCTTTTTACTCTACTAATTGATGGCGAAAAGTTCTTACATACTTTCCACATTCGTTCATAAATTTCCTTTGCTTTTAAACCTTCCAAAAATAAATCACTGCGAGTCACACGAGTTAACACACATTTTGCAGTTTTAGGTACTTTTTTCCTAACACACTATATTTTTCTTGGTGTAGATTCTATGAAAATTATATTTATCTCCAATGATTGCTAACAGTCTAGGATTTCCAAGAAATACTTCGTCAACTCCCGACTTTAGAAAAACTTAACACAACTATATTTATTTATTTATGACCTAAAATACTCAACGCCAAAACTAATATTGAAATATGTGATAACCCTCGAGCGATGCCGTAAGAGACTCTAAACAAAGAACGATTAGACGTGACAAAAGAAGAACTGAAAAAAGCAATCTTGTAAAATTTTTGCTGAAACAAAGGACAATTTTATTTGATTCGAAACTAAAATTAACAGTTACCGGCACTTTATATGTATGCTCGTGAAATTCAACAAAAATCACAGATATGTGCACTCGGTAGGTAATGTGTTAATTCCATCTTTTGAACGAGATGAATTTTTAAGCTTACTGAAAGAAGAAGAAATAAAGCTCGTAGGTGAAAACCTTATATGTAAGTTTATGCTAAAAAATACCAAATTTTTCCATAAAAATATCGAATAATAGCACGCAGTGTTTCAAAAGCGCCAAATATAATATAAAAGCCAAACGCTCATATAGGTTAAGGGGTTATATACCTTGTGGTCCGGTGAAATTAGCGAAAGTTGGGTTTTTTTTTAAAGATATGTAGCAATAATTTTATTGTATAAAAGTTTTTATTATTGGATATTACAATGTTTAAAGAAAAAAAAAGGCTTTGTTTGTGTAAAAATATTTAAAAATGGCGGAGTTATGGCGTTTTCCCTCAAGACCCTTTTTTTGGAAGAGGCTTGCGGTGGACGCGATTCAAGTCCACCAAGTCAACTGAAATCAAAAAATCGAAAAGATTTCATTAGTATAGGGTTATATCTTCTTAGTGAACGATCAATATATTAAATATTTTGATTTTTGTGAAAATAGGAACATGTTTTTAAAAAACTCCACTTCTACAGTCCTAAAATTGGCATTAAAAAATTCATATCTGCAAAATAAAAATTTATACATAAAAAGTTGATCGTTCACTAAGAGGCGACATCAATTACGAACAATTTAAAAAAAAAATTATAAAAATCGGTTGAATACTTTTTTTGCAATCGCGTCCACCGCAAAAGCATTTTTGGAAAAACACGTTTTTGAGATAATCGCGTTTAAAGTTTCAAGCGCCGCATGAGGCCGTACGCCCAGGACGTGACGACGCACAATTTAAAACGCTGTAACTTTCGATCTATTGCTCAGATCTCTATGAAATTTTTGGAAAATGTTCTCAAGGGATTGTACTTTACGATAAAGAAATAAAATTTATTTTGATTTTTTTGAAAAACACAAGGTATATAACCCCTTAAGTTTGTTAGAGAGGCAGAAGAATGGTTGGAGTACTAAAGTTGGCAAATAAGAGACACCTTTTACAGTGCCGTACTTCCCTACAGACTTATGCAACATATTTAACGCAGACTTCCCCAGGCCTCAATCTATAATAATAAATAAAGAAATCGAGGATCTGTTTTTAAAGAGAACAGCCTCTTTGTAAATTTTCATTCATCGTTGCTAATAGCACGACATCAGTTTTATGCGGCCTCCGAAAGCCACATGGGTTTTCATGAGGATATTTTCTAGGGCAGAAGAATCTTCGGAGTATAGCCTGTGTCTGCCGAGTGGCGAGTACTGCTTTTTCTAAACATTTCGCACCTAACATTTTGAGAATCTTCTGGTGTTTTATACTCAGAGTGGGAACAGCCTGTTTCCTGGCCCTACCGTTAAATCAGATAGACGATGATGATGGATGATTTCACTGTGCTTGGCCGGGGTTTTGGGCTGCTAAAATAACAGCAACCGGTTCTGCTCTCGTTTCTCTGAGAATCGGTTCCACGCTCCCAGAACGTGCCGCATTTAAAAACGGTCAAGAACTCAAACACACTCATTTGAGTAAAAATCACACACAAATGTATAGGAAATGCTTTATGCTGTTACAACAACAACAAAATCATGTTTTGGGCTATGTGAGATCATTATTGTTCAGCTAAGTTCATCTAACGTAAAAGGATCGGGAAAATGTTTGGTTACATATTCTATATTTCACAACTACAGGGTGGCTGATGAAAGCCGCTACCAAAAAAAAATTGAATAACTTTTTTTCTTTTTAAGTTATCTGTTCCATTTTTGTTTTAATTTGCAGATTGATCTTTAAAATTTATTAAAATGGATACATGGGACACGCAAACAAGAATTTGGATAGTCCGCCGCTATCACGCACTGGAGTCCGTAGTTTTGGTACAGAGAGAGTACAGGCGGATGTTTGGCGGCGATCCCCCGAGCAGATGGACCATAATGAGACTGGTGAATAATTTTGCTGAGCAAGGAACAGTCGCAAGAAGGCCTTATCATCGAAACCCACCAGTTCGGACGGAGGAAACGATCGCTGCTGTAGCTGCAGCTATACAAAGCAATCCAAGGGTTTCAACAAGAAGCTTATCTGCTCAACTTGGTATCAGCCGACAGTCTTTGCAAACAATAATGCACAAACATTTAGACTTATTTCCCTACAAAATTCAAATGGTTAACAAACTGAATGCAGCAGACTTGTCGATTCGCTTGGAATTTTGCCAGAAGATCCTGCAAATGGTGGAAGAAGACCAAAACATGTTAAACTGCCTTTTCATGTCTGATGAGGCCCATTTCGATTTAAACGGCAATGTGAACAAACAAAATTGTCGAATATGGAGTAGTTCTAACCCACAGATACTCCACGAGACGGAATTGCATCCTCTTCGCGTGACAGTGTGGGGTGCGGTTTCTTCACGCTGTATTGTCGGGCCTTTTTGAAGAAAATGGTCACACCGTTACGGTTACTGGAGACCGTTATTTGAAAATGCTGAAAGAATTTTTCTATCCAGAACTACGCCGAAAGAGAATTCCTTTCCACTCTGTGTGGTTTCAACAAGATGGGGCAACGTCTCACATAGCCCAGACTGTTATGACAGAGTTGCGACGAAAATTTCCCAATAAACTGATTTCAAGAAACTCCGAATTTCGTTAGCCCCCAGGTCGCCTGACCTTACTACACCTGACTTTTTCTTGTGGGGTTTATGTAAACAAGAAGTTTATAAAACAAAGCCAACAAATTTGGATGAACTAAAACAATCCATTCGGGCAACAATTGCGGCTATTCCTGTCGCAACTCTCAAAGCAGCAATGAACAACTTTTTACTAAGAAGCCGCACTTGTGTCAACGAGCATGGGGGGCATTTAAATTCAATTATTTTTAAAACTAGTTAAGCTACATTTAATAAAATTTAATGACCTTCAACTTAAAAAAAAAAATAAATGAATTCCATACACTAAAAAAAAGTTATTTGAGTTTCTTAATGTAGCAAAATTCATCAGCCACCCTGTATGTTTTTTGTTGGAATTGTTTGAAACCCGCGAATATGTTTTCGTTTAGCTCATGTATTGATACTCGTAAAATGTGCAGTCCATGCGGGATTTATTTCACAATTTCATAATTATCAAACTCATCACTCGCATAAGCGAGCAGATAAATGCCATTTTGCGACTTATCCAATTAAATTATAACAACCTAATATGCACATTTATAACGGGTGTTTTTATTGAGATATTAAACTTTCTTCAAATATATACGCGCCGAATGGGTAGATCCGAGTCCTCCACCAATTGATCAGGGTGGTGAGAAGTGAAAGTCAAGGAAGATAGATACCTGGTGAAAAATAAATTTTTGAGGGGAGCTTTGGATTCTACGTCATTCGTTTTGTGTTTCACATAATTTAGCTTTAGCTTAGTGAAACAGAAAACGACGTCGGCATATCTGTCAAATTCGCTCAGAGCCGAATAACGGTCTGCAAGGTAGTACACTTCTAAAAATCTTTTCACCATGCGTGAAAGTGGTGATGTAATAATTACCCAAGGATGATCTGGTAAACCTAGGTTTGCTCTTTAACTATGGTGAAAAAGAAAATTGTGAGGGGAACTTTGGCTGCCCCGCTACTTTTAGATTCGGCAGCCGAACCCTGCACGATTATTTCACATGTATTCACACACTCGTCCAATCAGTCGTTGTTCAGACGGCAATGAAGTGTCATTGGTTGATTTTTTTCGTATATCACCAACACAATCTCAGTTGTTTTGTAAACAGCTGATTCTGTCAAATTCGCTGAGAGCCGAATAACGGTCTGCTAAATAGCACACCTATAAATATCTTTTCACCATGATATATATATACATATATATTGTATATACATACTTACTTTTTTTTCTTATTCACTTCGATCGGCATCATAGAACCTTGACAAGAGGTTCTGGTTCTGGGTTGTTGGTTTTTCGCCATCCTATGTGATCTGCTAGTTCGGGCAACATCGACCTTCTCCAAGTATTTTTTGGTCGATAACGACCTTGCTCCCTTACGGGTTCCAGTCCAGTGCCATTCTCTTGATGGTTTTCTAAACGTGTGACCTATCGCTGGAGCGTACTTCTTTTTTTTCTTTAACCGAGCTTCTCCTGCAATTTACAGTGTTCGATGTTAATGCTATCCTTCTAAGGGAAGACCTGTAGTTTTACGTGTATATCGTCTCTGAAGGGGAGAATCAACCGCTATTAGAAAACACTTTTTTATATTTTATATTTCATATCTATACTTGGAACCACCGAATGGATTTCAAGGACAAACTAGGCAACTACCGCGACGGCACACAAATATCAATGAATTGGCAAATATTTTGGCTTTTTGACGCACCTATGGGTGACTTTCAGGTCGGGAATTATAGCCGATTTGCCACGTAGGCTGTATATAAACACCACCCGTAAAAAGCATTTCGAAAGACTCATATCGATACAAAGTGGTCAAATAACCAACTTATTTCTTGAGCTGATTCGGTCACTAAAATTTTACGAATGTTATTCGTCTTGCAGCAATAACTTCACCACTAACGATCTATCTTCTCCTTTTTGTTTGGCGCGATAGCCGCTTAAGTGATTTTGACCGTGTTGTTTTTCATGCTAACCGGCACCAGTTGGACACACAAAGTGCAGCCAAGTCCTTCTCCAATGGACCGAGGTCTAATACTCACCCGCAGAATTTTTCTCTCAAACACTCCAAGGGACGCTCGTCTAAGCTTCTGCTGATCCCAGACAGAGATCAATGGTTAAGTTCAGAGAACCTATTAACGGGATATCAGCACACTTTCTACACCGACGGCTCCAAAACCAGTGATGGTAGCTGATCTGAATGGTACTTAGACGAAGACACTAAGTACTCCTATGCCACCGGGCAGATGGCCACGGTATTCTTTACGGAAGTCGACTTCTTGAACTTGGAATACTGGATAATTGAGAAAAAGTGGCGGGGTAGCAGTATTGGAATTTGTAGTAACAGTCAACCTACACTGAAAGCCCTTGGTAACCCACGCTGCTCTTCGAAGTTAGTCTTATTTGGGTGCCTGGACATTGTGGTATTACAGGGAACGAGTTGGCTGATAAACTGGCTAATGAAGGCTCTGTAAGTAAGCCACTAGGACCTGAACCCTTTGTAGGTGTCAATTCCGCATCGATTCAACTATGGATTGACGACTTCAAGAGATCTACCCATTGAGGACGTTGGCCTCGGTTGAACTCGCGATCTTTCTCCTAAAACTCAGCAGAAAGGGCCTAAGAGTACTGGTGGGTGTAATCACGGGTCAGCAACGTCCTTGTGGCTCGATATGCCTATCTTGTCTTGAGTATGACGACACTGCAGAGCATTTTTGCTATAGCTGTTCGGCGTTTTCCAGAATCAGACTTAGGATATTGGGTTGCGACATACTGAATATGGATAAAGTTCATACTTTTCCTCTTCCGGATCTTTTAAGATTTATCAATGAGTCCAAGAGATTTGTGGAAGAGTGACTTCAAACTAATTTTTCCGTCTTACCACCCACATTTCATCTTTCCTATCTCTATTATTTCTACTGAAATCTATCCGGATGTAGTACAATGGTCTTCTGACTTACTTGGACTTGTTGAACCCCCCACAAATCTAATCTAACCTAAGCTTTTGCCGTGCAATCGGATGGCCATGGTATATATTTGATCCTTTTATTCCTATGTGGAAAAGAGCGCATTGCTGGCGTACGCCTTTTTCAGCTTGGATACTTTCGTTGACCATCTGCTCGTGAATACCTACGTATAAAACGTGAAATAATGGTAGATAAAACTGTTTTTTAAATAATATTGGTCATCTCTTAAGACCCACCGAGTCAATTTTTGCTTTGAAAAAGTTTACCATAAGAACTATTCACCGTTCGAGGGACGCATTAGCTCTCCATTTGTAGGAGAACATACACACGTGCACACCACAAGCTGATAGAAGATCTAATCAAAAATTCTATATATATAAAGAAGAAGAAAAAAACACCCTTTTACAAATAAATGTAATTTGTGCGATTCTTTCACAGTTCGGTTGTCATCATTAAAATTGATTTGCCTATCGATGACCCTCTCCCGACAGCCCCACACACTAATATCGATCCAATACATTTATCTCCTTATCACTTCACATTTAAGGGTAACATATTTTCAAATGAAATCAGCACCACCGAACCAAACGATTCATCCCTCCTATTGCATAGGGTGAGCGCCTGAAAGCGCGCTAGTATCTTTCGGTCGGCTGCTTATCTTGTCTCATTTTGTATGCAAAACATATCCTCTGGCAGCTCCAACAGTTGCCGCTCCATCGCAGATCGTTATCAGGTCGATAATGTATATGTATAGTGATCCCATCACATTTTGCCTACATACGAGTATATCCACACATCTGCCAGCCACCCCTTTCGAAGCGTGTGCGGAGAATATATTTTGGCAGCAGTTGCCTGGGCATGGAAAAGTGAATTGGCTGCTATATATTTAGGTTAATTTGATATGTATGTACTTTTACGAAGATTAGGCGCTTGAGGACGTGCTGTGGGTATAAAAGGTGAACCACCTGCTGGATTTCCCTTCATTGCAGTAATTTATTCAGTGCGCTGTTGCATGAGCTGTTGTCACTCCGCTGCGCCATACCACAATAAAATAACAAGTAATATTCAGCTAAGCAAACCAGGCGTGTACCCGCATAAAGTGCAAATTTTCTTTACGGCTGCATTCGACGACAACTTTTAAATGGCTGTACTTAATCGGTTTTTTCTCATTTTCCGCGTTTTTCCTTTTAACCAGTACGGGCATTTTCGTCGGCCTAAAGTATGTAATTTGCATTTTAAATATCGTTAATTTTTTTTTAAATTGCATTTACGTCATTGGTCACATGACATTTTTTTTTGTAGTAAATTTATGTTGTAGTCGTGTTTTTTTGTGAGTGAAAAATTCGTGGTTTTGCAGTGTTTGGAACTACGATATTGGCCGAAAGGTAAGTGCATATAAATTTCTCTAGAAAAAGTACTACTGAACTTTTCTACTACTCTGTGCAAATATGTTTTTAAGAAAGTGTGTGATTTTTAGTATTTTATTTACAATCTGAGAGTTTCTATGTAGGATAAAAAAAAAAATTTATTTACGTTATTTTCAATTATATATGTATATCTTAGCTCAACATTTAATATAATCGTTGATTTTGAATGCTCGCCAGCACCCTAAATTTTCCACCTCCAAACTTTTCAATAGTCGATAAAATATCTGCATTATAGTGCGAACTGATTTGCCTTCCACAGAATTGGAAAATATCAGTCTCTACATAAAGTGATTGGGTATTAAGCCGCCGTAGTCGAATGGCTTGGTGCGTGACTACCATTCGGAACTGCCCAGGTTCGAACCTCCGTGCATGATAGAAAAAGTGTTTTCTTACAGCGGCCGCCCGTCGGCAGGCCTTGGGGATTTGTATTTCTGCTATCCAAAAGCTCCTCATAAAAACCCATCTGCCGTTTGGAGTCGGCTAAGTAAAAGTAAAGGACCTACCGATTGAACAGAAGAGGTGTTGTGTTCCATCAGGCCAAGACACGTCTGTAGTGACTAGATAAAAAATCCGGACGTTTTGTTGGGAAGTTTTAATGCATTCACCATATAGTTCGGACCTGGCACCAAGCGATTACCATCTTTTTCTCTCATTACAAAACGTCCTGAGTGATAAGAAATTGGCATCAAGAGAAAATTGTAAAACCGACTACCAGAGTTTTTCGCCAATCGTATCATAAAATCGATTACTAGAGTTTTTTAATACCAACACTTCTATGAGAGAGGGGCATTATGAATCTACCTTTAAAATGGTAACAAATTATACAACAAAATGATGCATATTTGACCCAAATCGGACAACCCGAAACATCTTAAATAAAGTTCTGAATTTTACGCAAAAGTAATGGATTTCTTTTTCCTCAACACATATTAGACCACAACGAACAGTGGAACGCCGCCTTATTAGCTGGGGCCAAATATAGTAATTGTGGTCCGATTTCACTGAAACTTAGTACATGCCTTACTTTCACTTAGGAGGGGGGAAATATGAAGTACGATAAAGGTCTCTGTACTGCCACGCCTACCTCTCTTGGGGGTTAAATTTTATCTGATGGATCTGAGGATGATTGCAAGATATACCCTGTTTTCTGTTAAACTGTATACCAAATTTTTACGAGCGATTGATTTTGCGTTTCTCAAATGCAACTTTACAACTGACTACCCCTGCGAATATACTAGGCCTTGATATTAAAAATCTAATGAGCTTCATTAGCTGTAAAAAAGGCCAGCTGCACATAGTGCAGCATATTTGAAGTGAAACCTCTTAATTTCTGGGTTAAATTTAAATATTTTAATGAGGATTGAAATGTTTTTTAATAAAATTACATACAATAATAGTGGATAATATTATTATTCATTTATTTCTGAAATTTGTACATTAGTCGGTGCTTCAATAGCCTGTACATTTTGTATTGATGGTACAATAGCAGCAGTGGATACAATCGGTTTGTGGTAACTGAAATGTGATATTTGTATATAATATGTTCTTGACTCGATTGTATCGATATAGCGAGAAAATACGGCAACTATCGTTGTTCCTGATTTTGTTGTTGAAATATAGCGGTCATTACTCATTTGTACATTCAGTTGATGTTCTAAAAATTCTATTAATTTCATGGAAGTGTCCGATACAAAATTTACAATCCCTCTCTTTGTTGTATAAATTGAACGATTTGTTGATCAAGAGTTTCCAAACAATTCATCGACAGTCTTCGAAATTCTGCTTGCAATTATGTCATTGTTGCTGATGGTCTCCGGCCATGGTAGAATCTTAAATCATCATTGCGTGTAATTATAAATAGTCCATAAATGGAAGTGCGACATACGCTAGCGATTGTGACTGTTTTTTATCGTATTCATAGACTATTTCAGAATATATGTATACCGCCCTGAGATTTGTGTATGGTACTGGCACATGCACAAACTACAGGAAAATGTGTACGTTTTGCATTAATACTCGTAGTTTTATTGTGATTTAATGGTATTGTAGCTGATCGTCTAGCTATCGGTACTGCTGTTTTACTAATATTGTTAGCTATCATACCTAAGTGCACTGCATTTTTTTCGAAGTTTTTGTCCTGTTTTCGGACTATCAGGAAAGTCAAGCCATACAAAACTCACTTCTCCCGCATTGTCATAATCTATATGCACTAGTTTACCGATCGGGCGCAACGCGAGCCATGTGGGATCGCTACAGAGAGCAGAAAAAGGAAGAGAGACGTATTATCCGACAGAAAAAACGAGAGGCCGAAATACGTGAGTGCGAGGAGCTTGAGATGCTGGCCAAAAGGAACAACGCCCGAAAATTCTACCAGAAAGTTCGGCGGCTTACAGAAGGTTTTCAGACCAACGCGTTTTCCTGTAAGAACAAAGACGGCGATCTGGTGACTGACGTACAGAGCAATCTTAAATTATGGAGGGAACACTTCTCGAACCTGTTAAACAGTGACAGCTGCGCATGTCACAGAGAATGTGAAGATCCCGATACCCCAATCGTTGACGACGGAATTGTCGTTCCGTTACCCGACCATGACGAGGTGAGAATAGCAATATCACGGCTAAAGAACAACAAAGCCGCGGGCGCCGACGGACTGCCGGCTGAGATATTCAAACATGGCGGCGAGGAGCTGGTAAGGTGCATGCATCAGCTCCTATACAAAATATGGTCGGATGAAAGCATGCCTGCCGATTGGAATTTAAGTGTGCTCTGCCCAATTCATAAGAAGGGCGATCCTGCAATTTGTGCCAATTACCGCGGGATTAGTCTTCTAAATATCGCCTATAAGGTTCTAGCGAGCGTATTGTGTGAAAGGCTGAAGCCCACCGTCAACCAACTGATTGGACCTTATCAGTGTGGCTTCAGACCTGGAAAGTCTACCATCGACCAAATATTCACAATACGCCAAATCTTGGAAAAGACCCATGAAAGGAGAATCGACACACACCATCTTTTCGTCGACTTTAAAGCTGCATTCGACAGTACGGAAAGGAGTTACCTGTATGCCGCTATGTCTGAATTTGGTATCCCCGCAAAACTAATACGGCTATATAAGATGACGTTGCTCAACACCAGCAACGCCGTTAGAATTGGGAGGGACCTCTCCGAGCCGTTTGATGCCAGACGAGGTTTCAGACAGGGTGGCTCGCTGTCGTGTGACTTCTTTAACCTGATGTTGGAGAGCATCGTACGAGCCGCAGAACTTAATCGCTCAGGCACAATATTTTATAAGAGCGTACAATTGTTGGCGTATGCCGATGATATCGATATCATCGGCCTTAACAACCGCGCTGTTAGTTCTGCCTTCTCCAAACTGGATAAAGAGGCAAAGCGAATGGGTTTGGTGGTGAACGAGGATAAAACGAACAGTCGGCGCACTCGCGTATCGGCACCCACGTCACTGTAGACAGTTATAATTTCGAAGTTGTAAAAGACTTCGTTTATTTAGGAACCAGCATTAACACCGATAACAATGTCAGCCTTGAAATCCAACGTAAAATCTCTCTTGCCAACAAGTGCTATTTTGGACTAAGTAGGCAACTGACCAATAAAGTCCTTTCTCGACGAACAAAACTAACACTCTACAAGACTCTCATCATGCCCGTCCTAACGTATGGCGCAGAAGCTTCGAGAGAAAGATTCTGCGTAAGATTTTGGGAACTTTGCACGTTGGCAACGGCGAATATCGCAGACGATGGAACGATGAGCTGTATGAGCTTTACGACGACATAGACATAGCGCAGCGAATAAAGATCCAGCGGCTTCGTTGGCTGGGTCATGTCGTTCGAATGGATAGAAACGCTCCGGCTTTGAAAGTATTCGATGCGGTACCAGCTGGTGGTAGCAGAGGAAGAGGAAGGCCTCGGCCAAAATCGCGTAAGCGGTTATAGCGCCAATTAAGAAGAAGAACTCGTGTGTCGCGGCCTTGAAATTATACTCTGACGCGCGTAAAGAAGTTTCACTTCAAAAACTTTAATCGACTTCATACTTTTTGTTTTTTTTTTCAGACACAAAATTGTAGGCTCTTCTCGAAGTATTTAATCATTTCATTTATAGGCGAAGTTTAAGTAACCATCTTAAGAAAAACTCAATAAAATATTAAGTTTAGATGCTGCCCTTATACAGTCTACATGCTGGGGCTTTAGAGCTCTCACTAATGAAACTAAACTATTTGCTGATGAGATGCTTCCATAGGAATCACTTCCCTCTGCTAGAAATTGAGCAAAATATACTTTAACGATTCCTCTTTATGCTTAATGGCAAAGTCCAGCGCCTGTGTCACTCCTGAACCCGACTGATTAAAGATACGAAAAATATGAACAAAGTAGGAATTTTTTGGTTTGTAAACTTCTGGAAATGATTTCTATTCTGAATTTGTTCTAGTTGCCTCACGAAATCGTGCATGAAACACCATTAGATTGATCTCAAGACCGTCAATATGAAAGTCAAATAAATAAACCAAGTTATCCGAATTTTGTCACAGAAAGTTTCTCACCTTTACCAAAGTTTTAAGCTTTAATTTACTACCTACGCCCAATGCCGATCTCCGCTCGGTATCAATAGTAGTACTTCAATTTTTTTCCGACATTTGGAAACCATTTTCACCACGTCCCAAGATCCACTCGACTGCAACATTTCAAGTGTTGGAATAATAAATGCTAAAAGTAATAATTCCATATGTACCTACCCGATTAAATATTTGAATGAATTCTATTTGCATGAATTATGTTACTTTTTTCGAATTTGTATTTTAAATAAACTTTAATTGTTCAATTTTGACGCGACGCAGTGATTAGCCAAAATTGCATGAACGCAAGGTGAATTGGTCAGCTACTCGACTGCTGAGTCAATAAGTCGACCAGTGGTAAAGATGGATGAGAGTGTGTGTATGCACACACATACTTATGCATATGTGTATAGTATATTTATCTATACATATATGCACATACCCTACCGGAAATCCTTCTGTGGAGGTGAATATGGTAGCCGTCAGTGCCTGACCGCGGAGAGCGCATTTTGCCACAATTTCGAACTCCATAACAGCAACGAAAGTGACTGATAATCTGATACGATTCTAAGCGACTACGGGATTCTAGGATTTAATCCGCAAAGCTGATTTAAAAATGGGTATGGCGCGAGATCTTGCAACTTCTCACAGCTGCTCTCAGTGAAGGAAACTTATAGACTTCCAGACTATTGTTGTGTTTTTCTAGCCAAGATCTATGCAATTGCCTTGTCAGTGAAGGTATTGAACAAAATTTACCTCTTTCCTGCAATGCTGGCTTTCGTTGTAGACAGTAAAGTTGCGTTCAAGGGACTAACGTCGATAATGACAAACTTGAAATGCCTTTAAGAATGTGAATCTGTGCTGGGTCTCAAAACATACCGGTAATTTGGGAACCTAGCAAGAAGACGCGTGCGCTGGCCATAAGTTTGGGAACTCGATTAATCGAGCACAGATATTCCAAGTTCGCCTGCTGTTCCTGTATTCACGAGTTGAAAGAAAAGCTAAAACATCTATCAAAAGCAGCTGGACTATTCGACGAATAAAAAACAGAAAACTACGGAGTGAATTGAATTGAATTTTCAAAAATGAGCAAATGGCTCCTTATGGCAATACTAACGACGGACGATTGAACATGAGGCAGTAAGTGATGAATATGAAGATGATACAGAATCTGTGCAAAACTTCCCATGGGAACGCTCTCCAGTTTAAAAAAACACACTTCTCATCTCTGGCGACTTTTTCGAAGATCTGGACAGCTTACGCGAAGTCGTGTTGTAAAACCTCGATGTGTACGCCAAAAGAAGGGAATGAATATTTGGGATTGGAATATTTGGGCACAGGCAAGATTGAGTAAATCTTCTCACGATGGAGTTTCGAATGGTTGAAATACCGCTCTGGCGTTCCTCAAGCAACATTAAAACGCTGTTTTTATACCATTATCAGACCTCCAATAGGCAGATAGGTACAGCCAGCCAGAGCTGTTGACGTAATCGAGATTGATGGGATTTCGGTTAGTGCACTGTCTCAGGATATAGAAGAAAATGGCACCCAGCGATCTTAACCGTCTAGCTGTCAAACCCGGAAATTTACAGAAGAAGTGCTGAACAGTCTTCTTCTCTAAAAGGTCCCCACAGCTTCTGGAATGGGGGTTAAATGGTAAAACTTTTCCGCGGGTGTGTCAATCGTCCAATGACCGGTAAACATAGTTACGAGTTTAAAAATTAAATGACGTGGAGTCCCCAAAACTTTCTGCGTCCTGCGTCTATTATACTGGGGCCGCAGGGTTTTCGAAATAGCACAAGAAGAAATGGATTTTCATCTTTACTGCGCTTTATTGAACAAAATAAAATAAGTTGTGCAGTTTCCTTTTAACAACAGTCAGGCGGATGCCGATGACCGGGTAGGAAGTCTCTGAGACCAATTCAGTCCGTTTTCTAGCATGCTTATCAGCAATTTATTTCCCTTAACGTTTCCACGTCGTGGAACCCACATTAGAAAAATGTTACCTGCAGGCCCAATAGATTGGATCTCCTCCTTACAGGAGTTGACTAGTTTGGATCTGTACCTTGGCGTCGTCAAAGTCTTAATCGCGGCTTGATAATCGGAAAAATGTTAATATCTCCCTCGCCTTTGCATGCCGGCAAGTTCGCAAAGACTTCTGCCTAAAAAAAACTAGTGGTATTCGGAAATTTTAAGAAAATAGACAAATTGGCTGATTTAGAGAAAATACCTTTTCCGGCTCCATCTGGGAGCCGCCAGTGGAGACAGTGGCTTCGGTGCACCTGTCCCCTCGTTCCGATCCTACCAACTTGGAAAGATTGCACTGGCACGACTTTCAAACGCCAGTCTGCGGATAGCCGAATGGGTTGGTGCGTTACTACCATTCGGAGTATGCGGGTTCGAATCTCCGTGCATACCAAATGAAGAAAAAGTTTTTTTCTAATAGCGGTCGCCCTCAGTAAGCAATGGCAAACCTCCGAGTGTATTTCTGCGATAAAAAAGCTCCACATAAAAATATCTGCCGTTCGGTGTCGACTAGATCTCTTCATTTGTGAAACAACAAAAAGGCGCACACCACAAATAGTAGGGGGAGCTCGTCGGCCAAACACCTAACCGAAGTGTACGCGCCAATTATTTACTTATTTAGTTGTGAACCGAAATTTTTTTAATTTTCCAACCGGGTACGAACTGCGTGGCTGTGTGTGTCTCTGTTCATGTATGATGTGCGATCGTGGCGTTGATAATAACCGTTTGATGATCAGTTAAGCATGCAACGCTGGGGCAGCAACTACACGAGTAAGCATCCGCAAACGGCTAACTAAGTACGCGAGACTCACAAATACAACAGCTAAGCAAATTCATTGCGCATACATTTAAATGCACTAACATTAGAATCAATGAAGCAGCGTTGCAGCCGCCGGTGAGCAACGTACTTGGCCACATAAGTGGATACCTGCGCTTACGTGTAGCCGTGAACTAAATTCGAGTTGGCAATGTAGCGACACTAAGTGACAACTGCGGCCAAAGTCGCTACCACCAATCACTCACTATAACAAAAACAACAAACTCAACAGTTAAGCACAACAGCGCATTGTTGATGAGCACAAGAACAACAACTACAACTGGGCAGATTAAACGTGATCGATACACACATGCCGGAAGTACGCCACGATAGCAGAGCCGAACGAATGTCGATTTTCAGTTAGTATTTGGAATTAGCGACAAAGAAACTGAACCAGAAAGGGAAAACAACATTTAATAAGCGCAAAAAGCGTGTAGTATCAACCACCAAAAAAAAGGAAACAAATTATTAAACAAAGTTGTATAAAAATAATTCTAAAAATGTTATTAGCTGAATATCGAAGCGTGGAAGCGCCGCACATTTGGCTGCTACTGTTTGGCAATATTTAATTAGATTTCAAAATTATGGAATACTCATTCCTTTTGCAACAAAGTAGTGCTACAATCGATCACTCGTGTTTAATTGAGAATGCAATCAGATTACATTCTAATGAAACCATAAACATACACACATACATACACACGTACATATGTAGATACATGTAGAATTAAAAAAAGTTTGGCGATCTTTGCTTCACACGAAAGTGCTCGTGTCGGCTGAATTTCTCACTTTTAGCGGTTAAACGCATGCCGAGTCTCGCAGCCACGGCGACTGACGACCGCCGTCGAGTGTGTGAACGCACCATTAAATAAATAAATAGAGTTAAAAACACTTTTATATGCACACTCATGGACATGCATTAGCGATTATCAAAAATCGAAACACTAACAATTACGTGTAATTTAGATTGACAAAAATTGTACGAGTAACTGCGAGGCATTTGGATTTCCCAGCGCTTTATAATTTTACTTAATTAACCTACTTTTCATAGCTGACAGTGAGCCAGTGGGATGTAAACTTATGGTGGGACACAGGACTTAAATAGCTACTGTTAAATAGGCAGTCGGCATCTGCCAACAAAACGAAATTTAATTATATATAACAGATAGGCTGAAAAGCCCCGGTCGTAACAGAGAAAACACGTTTTTTTTTGTTCAAAGTTAACTTTATTCATAAATGTAATTTCCATAAAGAACAACGCAATCATTCCAGCGCCGCTCCAACATTTCAATATACGAGTATTTTTTGTAGAACACATTATCTTTTGCCTCAAAATAGGCATCTGTTTCAGCGATAACCTCTTTATTCGAGCGAAATTTCTTACCGGCGATCATTTTTTTTGGGCCTGCGAACAACCAGTAGTCGCTGGGAGCCAAATCTGGCGAAAGCAGTGGATATGGGAAAAATTCGAAGTTCAATTCATATAGTTCTGTCATTAGGTTAGGTTGGTATGGTTGCCCAGGGAGTGAGCACACGAAGGAAGATTCGTCCTTTGTGATACCATTGTGAAGGAGGTGAGGTGAAAGGGAAAGACCGATGGGATGCAGGGAGAGGGCGGGGAGAGGTGGTGATGGGATGGTTAGGAGCGTGCGGATTACGAACGATGACTATGTTTGTGCTGCTGATGAAATTCATCAGATTTTTAATGTCAGCGCCAGCTATATCAGCAGGCATGGCAAAGAAATAAGAGCCAAGATGCCTTGATCTTAGCCCCGCCAGAGCAGGCCAGCTAAGGAGAAGGTGTTGAGATGATTCCACCTTATCCTCCATACATCCAGCGCAAAAAGGACTCGAGGTGATTCCAAGTCTCACAGCATGCATTCCTCGCGCATTGTGTCCTGTGAGAGAACCCACTAGATTGGAGAGCTGATATTTTGTCAGCCTCAAAAGCTCGCCCGAGCGCCTCCGGTGGCCAGAAGGATTTCGCGACCTTACACGTTTGTGTATTTGCTCAGCACTCGCTGAGTTGGTGCGATGCCCATCTTTCCAGGAGCAGACCGCAGGTAGTCAGGGGGATCCCAATTCTCTCACTTCGCGGGGAAATCACCTCACATGTCCCTTGTCTGGCCAGCTCATTCGCCTCACAGTTTCCCACAGATGAGGCTGATAACAAAGAATTCGGACGCAGTCGAAAGTGAGGTCAAGCATTCCTTGACCATAGTTTTACCATTGTTTGGATTGACTTGTGACACGCTGCGTTGTCTTGATGAAACAAAACTGTGAGCAAACGCGGCATCCACTTTGAACAGAGCTTTCTCATAGTCAAATGCTCCTCAAATATAAAATCGAGGCGTTATTTTGATATCTTTACGATGTCAGCCAACTCACGCAACTTCACTTTTCGATCATTCAAAACGATTTTGTGAATATTTTTGATGTTTTCTGGTGCTACCGCCTCATTTGGACGTTCCCTGCGTTGTGTATCATCGGTGTTCGGTGTCTCTACGACCACGTTTGAAGTCAGAAAACCATCGTTTTATAGTGGTTTCTGATACAGCGGAGTCCTCATAACACTTTTCAAGCCATTGCTTCACTTGAACAGCATTTTTTCCCATCAAAGAGCAGTGTAAAATTAAAACATGAAGTTTTTTTTTATCCATTGTTTTGAGAATAACAAAAGTAGCGTCACTCCTAGCAAAATAACTCACGAACTAATGAATAGAATATCACGAAATTTTAACAGCTGTCTTTTTAAGTTTAGTACTAACTGAAAACGCGGTGAATGCAATAAAACTAGTGCCATCTATGTATTAGGCCTGGGACTTTTAAGTGCATGTGTTATGTAATAAGCCCTTACACACTTTATTTGGTGTGTGGTCGAACTGTTTCTCCTTTTTCTATAATTTGGTGCTTCATCTATGGAGATTCGAACCTGCGCGCTTCTGAATGGTACTCATGCACCAAACTATTCGGTGTAAATGTAAAATCTGATTTCTTGGCTTGTGTGGGCGCTGAATACGGTTTTTCTGGCTGCAACCGGGTTTAGCGTTCCCTTCTACGGCACTCGATGCCACAGTACTCTGCGTACCTGCCAATCACATTTACTTTTGTCTTGAGGAGGATAGCATAGCGGACTACTTGCCGTGAGGGTTCTCACCTTCGCTGTGATCGCTGGATCGTTGTAAACTTTTGTTTTTAAATACGAACGCCTAAGCTCTTGAACACGCAACTCTCTGCTCTGTTTTATTTTACTCTGTATATATATATGGTAAGTCCATATGTATACATTAGCTCTTATATCTTTTAATGGATATTTGGTTGAACCTTTTCCAACAAACGAATGGACCTACAGTTTAACGCTACCTCCGAACGGTAGATCATTTTTTTATGAGGAGCTTTTTCATGGCAAAAATACACCCGGCGATTGATCATTGCCTGCCTAGGGACGACCGCTATTAGATAACATTTTTCCTATCATTTGGTGTTTCATGTCCGAAGATTCGAACCCGGGTACTACTGAATGATAGTCATGCACGCACCAACTCATTCGACTACTGCGGCTGCTTGTTTCTGAATTTCTTCTTTTTTATTAGAGCGATAACCGATTACGCGATTTTGACCGAGTTAAACAAAAAGCGCCAGCCGGAGCCTAGATCTCCATATCAAGAAGATGGCAACCATGAGTCCATTTAGGTTAAATGAAGCCGGTCACTGGAAAGAAAAAACGTATGGCCATGCCAGTCTATTATTGCCGCAAACTCAGTTCACCTCGGGAAGGACTGATTGCAGCGTCCCAAAGGTGACGCTCAATAGGAATTTCGCCATTGTAGGAAACGAAAAAGCGGACGAAGTGGCTAGAGGGGGATCTACTATGAATAAGATTCTTGCAGAATCGGTATTTCCACCGCTGGGTGCAATCAAAAATGCAATATTCTCAAAATATCTACGAATCGCGGATTGCAGATGGGGGTATCAGACAGATCAGGCCCACCTACAACCACAAACAAACGTCAACATTAACAAATATGAAATGAAAGGATGCTTGCGACTCACGGCAGTGATAATTGGGGTCTGGTCCATAGGAGAGCAGGCAACCAAAGTGGATATCGCTTACAATTTATAGTGTCATATTTGTAATCAACCGGAGAAAAAGAAAACTATTTACAAGATTTTTTGACTAGAAATCGCATTTTAACCATCAACCAATCACCGTATTCGCCTGATATGGCCATCCAAAAGGATTGTACCGACATCCTAAAGGTCTTTCCGGTCAATGAAATGACCTGAAACACTATTTTGAAAAGCTTTTAGATTGTGCAGTGTATCGAGGCCAGAGAGGCCTATTTTAAACAAATAAATTCGAAGTTATCAGAACAAACTCCTGTCGTTTCTATTTTAGCTCAGTCTTGTTTATTTTGGACTTCACCTTGTATCCTCCACTTTCTCTGTGAATGCCCTCCCCTAAAGAAGACTTGGATGTTAACCCTTGACAAACTGCTCTTTAAGAATCTGAAAGAGCTGGCTGTGTAGACGCAAACAATCTTATGAGATTTCTCAATCGCACAGACTCGATATAGTCGTGAAGAAATAATCGTATAATTTGTTGGAAGTGAGAATGTGACAACAAAATGGTGCGGAAGCACTCACTGGATTCTTGGTAGGTAGGTGAAATGGTTGAAGTGCCAGTCTGGCACTTCTCAAGTAGCACTGAAGCGCCGTTTTGATACCATTATGAGTCCTCCAACAGGCAGATATCTACAGCTAGCCAGAGCTGTTGATATAATGGAGAAGATTGACGGGATTTAAGTTGGCGCACTGCCCCAGGTTGTCGAAGAAATGAGCACTCAGTGACCTTAACCGTCTAGCTCCCAAACCCGGACATTTACAGAGAAAGTGCTCAGCAGACTCCTTCTCTGAAAGTTCCCCACAGCTTCTGCAATGGGGGTTAAATAATAACCCTAGCTGTTCCGCGTGTGTGCCGATCGCCCAGTGACCAGTAAATACAGCTACGAGTTTGGAAATTGAATGGCGAGGAGACCACATGACTTTCTGAGTCCTTCGTATATTGTATTGAGGTCAAAGGGTTTTCGAAATAGCACATGAAGAAATGGAGCTCCATCTTTTCTGCGCTTTCCTGAGAAATAATTTGTGCAGTTCCCCTTTAACAACTGTCAGAGGGATGCCGATGACCGGGTAGGAGGTCTCAGACCAATTCAGTCGCCTTACTAGCAAGCTCATCAGCAATTTCATTTCCCTCTATGTTCCTGTGCCCTGGAATCCAGATCAGAGAAATGCTACCTGCACTGGATTCTTGGTGAATCATCACCTAAACATACCAGCCAAGCTCTAAAGTGCATTATGGCTTTGATTTGGCTCTGTTGCATTGAAGCTTTCTAATAAAAGCGTTGTTGCTTTTACATATTTTTTTCACCATTTAGGGAATTTTGTTTGTTCACTATTTGGAGTACACCATGTAAAAATTTCGCTGTTCACTATATCGAGGTGTTCACTATATCCAGACACGACTGTATATCACAAAAACGTTCGGTGGCTCTATAAGTAGCACATAATAGAGTTTATATTTGTTTTTGTATAATATCTGCGTGGACTCTTCTGCACGCACCTACACATGAGCCGCACTGAGCAACCTTGTGCCTATTTTCCTAAGCACTAACAAAAAAAGCCCTTTCTTCTCATTTTTTACAAACTGAGCAGCCATACGCAATTAGCAAATTTGGTTTAGACTTTTTTCAAAGCCCAACTTCGCACCACGTTTTGCTTACTCACACATGCACAAGCATCTATGCATCTCTTTTCTACTCCTAGCCAACTACTCCGCATCCCTCAGCAACCGAACGTGCCGACACCGCTGCGTACACTCTCAATGACAATGAATGAAAATGGTTGGAAAATCATTTTAAGCGTTTTGAACATGCGCTCAGGCTTTCAGCAGGTGGTTTTTGTTTTTTTCGCAATTTTTGCATGCGATGCATTGCATTCTTGTCGCACACCCATAATTATCTTTTTGCAAGTTTCTAGAAAATATCAGTCGCAGAGGCAACAACCGAGTCAGCAACAATGCATTTATTAACAACAAAAAAAAAACAAAAAAAAAAATAATAACAAAGAAAAATTATAGCAAAACAGCAGCTGTTTAGTAAAGTTGTTTTGTTGTTTTTGTTATTATTGTCAAATTACCGGCACAATTGCATTGCAATGGCAAATAGGAAAATCACATTTTCACAATAATTACAAATGTGGAAATCGAAATTGAAACGAAACAATAAACAATTTTGCAAAAGCAAGAACAAAACGAAAGAAAAAAGCAAAAGCGCAAAAGCTAAAAACTGAATACTAAAAAATTATTTAAAATTGTTTATAATCGCATTTCCAGCATGCCTAAATCGCATGCGCGCACACACTTGCAAATCAAATGCATATGTAGGTATGTTTATAAGTACCTGTGTGTATGTGTAATACGTGGCTTTGTGCATGAGTAGATGTCGCCAGCAGTGCATTTCCGCTTTCGATGCGGGTGCTTCGAGGTGAACGCTTGCACGTATCAGCCGGCAATCGCTTTGCTTGATCGCATGTGTAAAACATTTTTTGTGTTTTCTGTTTCGTTCTCAGTGCCATTTTTCACTTTTCGCTACTACACACACGCATACACACACATCATACTGACACAATTTCCATGTGACCTTCAAGAGCAATTACGCAAATTATACTAACATTTTTTGTGTTGCAGTTCTCAAACTCCCAGCTTTATTTTATTGGTTTTGTCGCGTTACCAACCAACTCCAAAATATGTCTTGTAGAAACTATAAACGGAATTGTTATATGTACGAGTAGTGCGTGTGACTGCTTTGAAATGAAAGCGTCTTGGCAGGTTTGGACAACCATCACTGGCAACGTGAAGGCGAGCGAAGTACGAATGCTCTAAAGTTTTTATTGTTGCTCTGCTAATTGTACTTTTCACTAAAAAATTTTGGCTTAAAAACAGATAACGAACGAGGCGAGACACTTTTTGACCGAAGTCACTTCTTCAAGAGCACAACAAATGTCAATAATTTAAAAAAAAAAAAAATTAAATTTTATATAACATTGATTCCCGTTCATATTTGAAAATAATAAAGGAGTGGCACCCCATTTTCAAAAACTCTTTAAAAATCGTTCATTATTTTTCAATGATTTCGGCCTCATTAGAGCGAGTAAACCTTCTGATTATTGCGAATTACTCATTCAAAAGGCTGGCTCTGTAAGTAGCCCGCCCTGCTAACCTAGTTATGGAACTTTTTGTGGAGAATATCGCTTGCTGAAATAAATGCGCCATCTTGCAGAAACTTAAACAATGCTGAAACAATTCAGCGCGCTCTCCAAAAAAAAAAAATGGCCAGCTTCTAGTCTTTGTTCTCTCATTGGTTGCTCTCAATTGATTATAGCGATGTTGAGATCTTTATTTTCGAAGGAAAATGTCACATTCACACTCTTAGTCAGCTCAAAAGTCCCAAGAGAGTGAACAGATCGTGGAATTTATCTCAGGCTGGTGCGGCTAATGTTGGGTTGCTGAGATGTGCGGCGAGTTTATGTGAGTGATTTCTGTATGAAGTGAACCAAGTATTTTGCACTTTATCGTCAATTCTTTTAAAAATTGTGTTTTTTTGTGGGCTTGAGTATAATAAGAAGTAAATTGAAAAAAATTTTTACAAAAATTTAATACTTTTGCGATTTATTTAATATTCAAAATTCTGGTAGACACTTTTTTGAAGTGAAATATTTAAAAGTGATAATTTTGAAGAAAAAAAAAGATAAAAACTTTTCAAATTGAAAATTTAAAATTTAATTTAAAATTTAATTTTAATTTTTTAATTTAAAAAAATTTTATCAATAATTGTTTAGCAGTTTTTGAAAAACAACCCGTAGACTTATTTCTTATAATTTTTTAGCTTTTTTAAAATTAATTTTTTAAAATTAAAAATTTGTATCAATAATTGTTTACCAGTTTTTGAAAAACACCCCACTAGATTTCTTTCTTATTATTTTTTAGTTTTTTTAGTGAATTCTGAATTCGTCATTTGAAAAAAAAAAATGTTATGTCTTTTTGTTCCAAATTTTTTGGAGTGAAATATCTTCGATTCTTTTTGGTTTTTATACAAAAACTTGTTTTAGTATAAAATATACCTAAAAAGTCATTTGAGAAAAATTTTAATTAATTTAAAAATGTTGTAATAATTTTTTTGTTAAACATTTTTGGTAAAAATTTTGTTGTTGTAATTTTTGAACAGCACTCCCTGCGTATTTTTTTACATTACCTTTCAGCTTAGAGTAATCTCTGTAAATTTGAATTTGACGGTGTTGCACATTTTCTGCATATTTCGTGAATTCGTCATTTTAGAAAAAAAGAATGCTTTTTTGTTGAAAATTTTTTGAAGTGAAATATCTTCGGCTCTTTTTGAAATTTTTACAAAAATTTTGTTAGCATAAAATATACTTAACACAAAAAAAACATTTGAGAAAAAATAATTTTTTAAGTTCAAAAATTTTGGATATGTTTATTTTTGTAATTTTTGAAAAACATTCAATTCATTTAAAAAAAATTGTTAAAAAATTTGTAACAAAAAGTGTTTTGAAATTATTTTTTAACATTTTTACAAAAAATATAAAATATACTTAAAAAAATTATTTGAGAAAATATTTATAAATTACTAGCATTTCCCAGTGGGCTTCGCACCACCATACATAAAGTGTTTTTTTATACCGCAAGAAATTTTTCATATTAAGTTTTCTTTATAGAACTCGTAAAATGTTTAAATGTTTGAATTAGTTGATTTTTTTCATTCAACATACTTTCTAAAGATGTCACAATAGCCTTTTCTTTACTTTTTTAAAATTTGATTGTGGTGGTCACCTATATACAGGTAAGGTGAAAGAGCCGATAAAAACTTGTAATTAAACTTTGATTCTTTAATTTCCATTTCAATTTTTTACGCTAAATAAATGATGCTAAAATAAATAAAGTTAAAAATGTTTTTCCAGTTCCTTGAATGCTCCAGTTTTTATTATATTTTCGTCCAAAATTAATATTAACATAATACACTTACAACCACAACAGTACAACAGAAACGCTCATAAGCGGCTGTGTATTTGTTGTTGTTTTTCTCATACAGGCATTTTGTATGAGAGGAAACCATTACTCACATAAAATGTCATAACTCAGGAACGGCTGCACCGATTTCAATCAAACTTCACACAAACCACCTCCTCAAAGATAGAAAAGAACTCTAAAATTTTTGTGTCAATCGGTTCGGCGGTTCTTGAGTTATAAGATTACCAAGGAAATGTAACTTCTTTTTATATATATAGATTTGAGAAAATATAATTTTTTTAGTTCAAAATTTTTGGGAAAAATTTATTTGTTGTAATTTTTTGGAAAAGACTCCGTGCATATTTTACTGTAAGAGCAGCTAATGAAAGATGGCGTAATGGAACCCACAACAGAGTTGCTCGACAATTTGTGGCCTAATCTCATTGCTAAACGCACAGAATCTCCGCTAAGCCAAAATAAGCGCAGTTTTAGCTCACTGAGTTTAGTTAGAACGGGACACTGCCTAATGGGCAGGCACACCCACAGGATGGGTGATTGATGGAACAAGTGTGTGAATATGTGTGGAATGATCATGCAGAATTCGGTTACCGAATCCCCAAGTGACGTTGCAGCCGAATTTCCCCTCACAATTTTCTTTTTCACTATATTTAAAGAGCCTTGTAAATCTATCATCCAAGACGGATTTATTACAGGTGATGGCATCCGCATACAAGTAAGAACATGTATTTTGTTTTTGCTTTTTGAATTCCATCACATCAAAGTCGCCTTGCTATCATCCTTGGCCTGATGCTATGGTGAAAAACGAAATTGAGCGAGTAACTTCGGTTGTCACGTTAGCGGGTACTCGGCAGCAGAATTCTATCCGCTCATTTCACATTCATTCGTTCACTCGTCCAATCAGTCGTTGTTGAGGCCATAGATAACTAGATGTGAAACTCTTTAATTTTGAGAGAGAGCGCGCCCATGAACTTGTTTCACAACTTGGCAGCACTCACACATTATGGGATTTTGAACAGCTGATAGGCGAAATGGCAGACTGCCAGAAGAAACGCGCCAAAAATAATAGACGAAAACAGTTCGTTTTTGCTTAATGGAGAAATGATGTGTTGAAATGTTTATAATTATTTGTCTTAAAATTAATTCAATTGAAATGTAATAATTTGAATTTAAGTGAGTTTGTAGAATCCAAAGCTCGTTATATCCTTTTCGACTTCTACTTTTAATTAGTCTTATGTACATAATGTAGTTTTATTGAAAACTGTGTGTTGGTTTATGTAAGTTTGTATATACGTAAATATTCTATGGTTGAAAAGCGTAGGTAAGGGAACTGAGTTTCTGTTTGAGATATTTTACAAAAATTAAAGGTAATCTGCTTTAACTTATTCTGTTCGTTGTTTGAGAATTTTTTTTTGTTACCCAATTTCTGTGTTATACTAAAAAATCGCAACAAGTCATGTTTTTAATTATAACGTATGTTTTTCGCGTTCATTACTTTATTATTATTAAATTAATTACTTTTGTATTTCAGTTTTAAATAATTTCATTTACATATAAATTTTTAAATTTTTTGCCTATTTATGTACATATTTCATACGGATTATGCTTATTTTTAGTATATGTAGGTGTTTACGATTGATATAAGGCTATTGGGCAACCGCACACTAAATACTAACCTCAATGGTGGTGTGCAAACTAAAAATTCCAGACCTTTGGTTCAAAAATACCCAATTCATGTTTCTACCGGTGTGGCAATATTGGAAAATGTTATAAAAAATGCACATTTTTCAGCGCTCTCACGAGAAAAAGAGTTTCACATCTAGTCATCCATGGTTGAGGCGGCAACGAAGCAATTAAGGTGGGAGTTGTGTTGATTTTTTGTTTCGTATATCACCAACACAATCTCAGCCTTTTACAAACAAACAGATTCATAACTCCTGCTACGTCAGCCCATCAGCTGATTATGTGAAATTTTCTGAGAGCCAGTTAACGGTTTGATATTGGCCACACCTGTACAAATCTTTTCACCATTGTCTGGGCCTGTGTGCAACGCCAGCAAACTCTGTGGTGAAAACACTTGTTTCTATGGTGTGAAAGTGCTCGTTTTGATGTGCGAATATCTGTAGTTTTCCCACCACTCAAAAATGTTCACTTTGAGGCTGTTAAATTTTATTTACCGCATGAATGTCAAAAATATCAAATTTTACTCTTATTGCGGACTCCTGAAGTCTTATTTCACAAAATATTTTTTTTCATACAGCATAGTTTGAATTTTCGTGTTTCTACTGTTCATTTTAAAGACAATGTGAAAAGTGTTGGATATTTTATATTTAAAAAAAAACATGTATCATTCTGCTATTTATTCATAAAAAAGGCTGTGTAAACAATTTCTCCACATTGCACTGGCAAAACGCAAACACTGGAAAAAATGTAAAAAGGAAAAATACTGCTGCTTCTGAATAAAAAAGAAAATGTACAAGTGTGAACCTGTTTGCTATAAAAACACAGAAAACAACAGAAGCTATAGCAGTGGCGCTTTTATTGACAATTCCAAATCCAATATCACCACCACCAATGCAAATGATTCCGAGCAATGGCCCCAATTAAGTTAAAAGCTAAACAAAAGTGACAGATACAATACTTGAATGGCGGCATACATAACACCTACACACATAACTGCATACATACATCTTTGTAAATATTCCATATATTTAGTAGAAATAAGTGAGGAAACCACAGCGGAAAATTAAATGCTGGCAAGGCATTTCAAATGTTCGGTAATGCTTGAAATGCATTCTTTAATACCAATTTGAGTTTATTTTCGTGCAAAGGTGTCGTATTCTTATATACATACATACGTACTTTACTTGCATATGTATGTATGTGTGCATGTATGTTGATTTTGGCTTGACTTGCCACGCTTCCGGTGGAGGAAGTGTAGGTTGTTATTTGCTGTCTGGCTTTTGGTTGCATCTGCTTTAGTGTTCGTGTTGGGAAATAATATTTCACAAGAAATTCTACATTTAGTCTTTTGTTTGCACTTTCATTTCGAAGTTAACCCTTTCGACCCGAGCGGAACAAATGTGCACCTGTACCGCGTTAAACAGCCGGACAACTTAAAGTCAGCAGTGGCGCAGTCTAACAGTATAGCGCATGGTAACCCTGAATGTAGCTGAAAGTTTATGTATCTGGTGAAAGTTTAACAGTTGAGCTTTGTTACTCTTGCCAAGAAATGAAAGCTCTTTGCTTCAGCATTACATTTTACCGTGGAAGGTGCGATAAGAAGACGATGCACTCGATGAGCGGAATTTCAAATAAAAACAGTTTCAACAAATTTCTGACCACAAACTGTAGTCCAATGGATTTAGATCTGCACTTCCAGATGGCTAAGGAACCCAGGAATATTATTTCTTAGCCTCTGCTGGATGGTTTTTGCTTTATAGGCTGTAGCGGAATCTTGCTGGAAGATCCAACGCTCTCCTTTAAAGAGATTATGGCTCAACTGCTTTGCCATACCTTCTAAAACATTCTCCTGGTACACTTTTGCTCCGGTCCTAACCTCTTTTTCGCAAAAATGAAGAGCTGTAACCCCTTTACAAGACACTCCCCACTAAATCATTACGGGGGCTGGATGATGGGCACGCTCAACCCTTGGAACAACATTTGTTGCGTCTTTAGAAGTTTTAGCATAGATTTTGACGTTTTGCTTATCAAATGTGAAAATTTTCTCATCTGTGAAAAGAATATTTTCATGACCGTTGATCTGTTACATCTGTCGAATCTAATTTTCTTTAAGCGCGTTGTCAAAAGATGACCCGTTGAGCGACGCAAGGCTTTTATGTGAAGATCGTCTCTAATTAGTCTTGAAATGCATTTGTTCGATATATTCATTTTCCTGGACATGATTTTCTGCTTTCTTAGATGATTTCTGCAAATTCTTTTTCGAATGGCTTTTGTGAGTGCGCTGGTTCGAACCCCGCGAGGACGACCATTTCTTTTTCTAACTGTCACTTCAGACGTTTGATCTTCCGCACGATCAAACATTCTCGAAATATTAAGTTTTTTCAGCAATTCGTAAATCCCACTTGCACTTTTACCCCACTTTTGTAACACAATCACAGCAATGCGATTTTCCTTAGCTTCCCACTACATTATTAAAAAGCGAGGTTTGCCACGAAACTGAGTATAATTTATAATTTTATTTATGAACTTTTTTCGGCGAATGTGTTCTCGCCGTATGCATTGTAAAATGTGTCACAGAATTTATGACAATACTAAGGATATGCACTACTGGCACAACCCTCCCTCTCACCAAGGCTCCCAAAACACAATTTCCTCAATTCTTTCATGAGAAATGTTATATATTACTTGAAAATAGTTATCCTTAAGAGGGCGAAATGCTCATTCAGTGACGAAAGGGTTAAAGCAGTTATAAACGAAATTTGTGCTTCACTTTTGGCCGGAAGTTATGGTGGAGTTCGAGGTGCAAAATACGTATTTACTTTCATGTATACGGGTTACTTTTATATTTTCAATTTGCAGGGTGTCCCATTAAGATCGCCTATTTTAAAATGTGGAATGAAAGTAGTATTTATGTGAAAAGTTCTGTTACCTTTATTCGAATAAAGGCTATTGACTTAAAGGTTGTGAATGAATGCATGAATGAATGAATAAATTAATGACTGAATGAATGAATGAAAGTATGAATGAATGAATGAATAAATAAATAAGAATGATAAATCCCGTACTTCGATCTGATGGTCTTTTGTGCCCTCTACTCATCACAGTAGCTTATCCAAACGCAGCTCTCTCAATAAATCTAAAATGAAACTGGGTTGCGCTGAATATATATGTGTTTCTTTCTGTCGGATCCGATCGAGATATCTAATTCTTCTTCTCGCAATAGCATCATTTTCAAGAGGAAGGTGTGGTGAAGTTTTCGGGTATTGTTCACAGAAATTACAGGAGTCGGTGGATCATATCTCAAGCCTGAGCAGATAGCTGCGTTCGTGTCCGTGAGTATTCTCAGTTTGTCCTTAGGACGGGGTATGAGTTGCCTGAAGCTCTTTTGATTATACGCCAGCAGTCAGGACTTCGCCAGGCATAGTTTGGTGACAGCTTACGTCTCTTAGCCTTAGCTCTTCTCTACTAATCTAAATCTTGATGGCGTATATTCCCGTAGCAAGGAAGCACTCGGGCCCTATTAATAAGCAGGCTGCAACATCTCTAGTCAATACATCCGCTACAGCATTCACAGGTATACCCCTATGTCTTCGGTCCCATATGAGCCGGATGCGATTGTTCATTCCGAGCAAATTCAGTTTTGCACTCGTTAAAAGTTCATTCACTCTTAAAGGAATTCTTGTTGTACATTTGCATATCTGTTTTTTTTTTTGGTTGTATTCTCCATCGCAGTAAACCAGCGCTATAACATAGTGAGCAATCATAAAATTGTCATGTTTTTTGTTTGTCAGCACTTTTATACAGATGTATAGTATACAGGGGACCTCGGAAAATAGATAGAGAAGTAAGCTAAGTCCCTGAGCAGTTTATTTGGCTAAGAGGAAAATATTTGTTTTTCAACACAATTTTCTTTTGGCGAGCACTTTAAAAATATCCCTTTCCTTCAAGGATGACCACCTTTTTTCATGCAAATTTTTTATCACCGATCCATTTTTTCATGAGGACAGGAAGTAGTAGCAGAATACTAAATCTGGTGAATGTGCAAAATGAAGGAGCAATTCGTAACATTTTGTTGTTGTTCTTGATTGAGTGGCTGTGTTTCCTGTACTGGCAGACATTTAGTTAATGATTGATGCCATTCTAAACCAAAATTTTCTGTTATTTAGGGAGTTGAATCTCCAAGAGTCGTATTTTCTATAGCCACTTCATTGTGTATGAAAGAGAAGAGGAGACCTGAATTCCAAGCCTGAATTTTTTTTCGATGTTGTTGAAGAATGGTTGGTCAAAAACTCGTAATCTTGCTCTTGATAAATCCGGACATTTGCAAAGATAGCGAACAGAAGTTCCCTCCTTTCCTATTTCTCTACAACTGCGCCATATACGAATATTGTTTTGTGGTATCTTTAATCTGGTCGTGCGCTCCTTTACCTTTGAGTCACGTGATGTTGCGACGTCTCTACCCCAGTAGTTATTTGGCATTTGATCCGTTATACATATTTAGTCAGGTACATGTAGGTAATTGCTCCCATCGTCTACATGCCATGCTGTGATAATGAAATCATAATTCCACCTTAATCTGGCTGAAGGAAACTTCTACTGGTTCCGCCGCTTCGGCCGAGCATAAGGAGGATCAGCCATCTCGCTATTCTCGACATTCCTGTGGCTTGAAACCCATACTAAAGTTATATGGAGCCATTGGCTGAGCGAGTTGAGTTCCACTAAACACGGCGTTACATCTTTAGAAGTCAAATTATTTGAGACTACTGCCTTTGAAGCAGCCTGCCTATTCGTGAGTATACGAGTAACTATCTTGGCTCCTTTTGGCTCCAGCTTGCATGATGACGGAGATGGTTTTGCAGGCTTCCCTGATTGCTAACAATTCTGTCCGGAATGCCCTAGCTTTGTATGAAAGGCGTATTGATTTAGTTAGTTGCAGGAATTCGGAGTGGAAAACTGCTGCGGCGCCGCAATCCATCTTGGACCCAACATAAAAGCTCGTCAACCCAAAGGAAGATTCGTAACATAGTCCAAATTTTTCCATTGAGTCTTTAACGATTACTTTTTCTTAGTTAATTGGCGTTAGTTTTGCTTTAAAGTGGTATCCAACAACCAACAGCTTTGCATAATACGCGCCGGTGATCGTTTTACGCCCTTCAAGACAATCGGTGTGATTCATACGTGAAATTGGCGCTTATATCAACAAATTGCCCCCATGAATTTATCAGGCACATCAAAATTGGCCTCTTACGACTTGCTTTCATTCCTACATGCCTACTCTTCCAACTGTATCTTGGTATCTGGTATTTCGTGAGAGATCCAAATTTCGTTCGTGTTTATGAAATGACACTCCAACTCGTTCGGCTTACAGCAGAAGGTCGTAAATCTCCTTTGAAACTGTCAAATTGGTTGTCGATAGTGGGCAATGAGTATTTATTCATGATGCCGATAGTTTCTTCATATTCAAATATTAAATCAAAACTAAAATTTTTGCTCCACGTCAATCATCTTGCATTCTATCGTAAACCTATCGATCATTGATGCTGTGGTTATTTGAATTGGGCGACCAATTGTGCTGGTACGTCTGCTTCGAAATTGAGGGAGCCTGTGTTGAATGATTCCAAGCAAAGCTGAAGTGTTCCATACAACTTTTTAAGCATTTGTTTGATGATAGAAATAGAAATTTTTCATATTTACAAAAAATGCTTCCTTTTTTCGTTTGTTTCAAGTCTAAATCATAACTACAGCTTTGACAGACCAATTAGAACTAATATGAGCTTAAATTATTACAGAAAATTATTAAATAAATTAACTTAAAATAACAAGATTTTGACATTTATATAGGGTGATCAATCATAAGGTGCTTTTTTCAATAGTTAAAAAAAAAAACAAAAATGTAGATTATGTTCAAAACCTTTATTTATCATTTGAAAGGACATTCTTTGACATTTACTTTTTGAATATGACTTCATTCAAATGTTGGCCGCAACTACGCTTAAGGTGGTCCATTCTGAAGGTCCAATTTTCAATCATTCGACTGGTATGTCGTGAATAACACGCGTAATGTTGGCTTCCAGAGCTTCAATCGTAGCTGGTTTATCAGCATAGACCTTGGACTTCACGAATCCCCAAAGAAAAAAGTCCAAAGGTGTGATATCACAAGATCTTGGTGGCCAACTCACAGGTCCTAAACGTGAAATCAGCTGCTCTCCGAAATGACTTCTCAATAAAGTCATTGTTTCACGAGCTGTATGGCACAGAACGCTGATTTTCATAATACAGTTGAACAATTTGTAGCCGTTGTTGCGGTGTGAGTCTTTCCATGATGAAATGCCAAACGCTGTTCAACAAATCCACGATGACAGTTTGCCACAACTCGCGCGCGATCTGTAAAAAAAACGCAAATGAAAAAAACTCCTCTTAATTGATCACCCTATAAAATTCATTCTTTGAAACCGAAAAGTCAAGCGGAATAGAACTTGAGAGTTCATTGAATTCTCTGCGAGCGCGAACAATAACATTATAAGCATTGCGTAGAGATGTACAGTACCTGACCATTGAATTATGACCGATGATAAAAATTACATATTATGGCTTTGAGAGCGAATAAAAAGCAAACGGGTTTAAAGCATTTAAAAAACTTTACATATTTGTTTTTATTAAAAGCTTCTTGACATTTTGACCCCTGGAAGCACACAATCTTTAGAATATCGTTCTCCGGCTCTTCTGCGAACAAAATTTGCTGTTTCTGTGACCGCTTCCAATCGGCATTCATCGCTGAAGATGATTTGTAAGAAGAAAAACACAACCACAAAAAAGTGTGAATATTCACATCTTCTTACTATTGCTATTTGATAAAGGAGAACTTGCTTACTTAACTTACTTTTTTCCAATATTCCGAGCCGAAGTCTCTGTGAAGTTGTGCACACAGTTTCCGCCGATTTTGCATACAGGGTGTCAGTTTTGGCCTTTTTTGCTGGTCGTCTACAAAAAAGTCCATTTTCGTATAGGCGTCGTCGTAACGTTCTTTCCGAAATATTTACTCCAGGTTCCTGAACCTCTCTTAAAATCATCCGACTTGAAGCATTTCTATTCCAGAGAATTTTTTGGACGATTTTGCGATCCTGCCTGGTTGAGGTGATGCGTTCTCGGCGACAATTTTGGCGATTGTTTGAAGTTACCGCTAAAATGTTGTTGGTATTTTTCAACTTTTTGGCAACATTTACCACAGACGCCTTGGATATTCCAACGGTTCTTGCTATGTCTGCATAGCTCTGGTTTTTGGCTTTGAACACGTAACAAATTCATAAGATATGTATATTTTGTACTTACTGTTGTTATATTTTAGATATATGAATATTCACTATTCAATTCATTTACTTTTCAGACGATCTCAATTAGTTTTTTTATGCTCCTCACACAAGATCGAATTAATTCGCACTGGCACTTGCACACTTAACTTTTCACTTATAAGCAAAAAACTGATCCTTTTCTAATCGTCACAGGCCAATGACCGGAAACTCTTAAAAACATCTAAGAACAGGTTAAAAACCCCTTAATACCCTTCTTTATTTGGAAAAGCCCAAATAAAATTGATAATTTTACCTGATATTTGAAGTTTTCAGAAAAAATGCCATCGGTCATAATTCAATGGCCAGGTATATGAAAGTGAATTCTCCGTAATAGAGATGAACAATCATTTTCTCCTTTAATTACACTAAAAACAAACAACAGTGAGAAAGCAGACCTAGAATTTGGGAAGTTTGGCTGTAACAACAAACCTATTGGACAGATCATAAAAGAGACCAGACAGCAAATATGCCTCTGCGCAAGCAAAATGTTGTATTTGAGTTGGCAGTACCCTCTCTTTTCTATTTCTCAGGGACTTATTAATTGACACTTGTAGTAATACGCAAACAACGAATGCTTATTTCGTCATACAGAATAAGGTCGTAAATAAAATGAACGGGAATGACTTAAAATCATCCACACTGTAATGCATTCAACCAAAATTCAATTTCTCTTTCATACGTCAGAAATATTTATATACATACAAGAAAGAGAAAAAAAAATTGAAAATCGGGAAAAATCTGAAATATGTCCGAATTTGTTACCATTTGTTTTAGTTATGATAACAATTTTGCAATCTGAATTCAGAAATGCATACGAGAAAGAGAAAAAAGTTTAAAAAATTCAGCAAAGATCCCAAAATTGCTCGAGTTTATTACCATTTGTTTTCGTTATGATAACCATTTTGTTAAAATGAATTAGCTCTTCTAAGCACATTTCACGTTGGTTAAAAATATTATATGAAAAGTATGTTCACATGAACGGATTTACTAGCTTCACAATCCGTGGTGGACCATAGCTGCATCAACAATTTTTTTCCGCTTTATTCTATCCATGGCTTCATCTCGCCAGTTGTGTACGTTCATGTCCCTATCCTTGCTTTATACTATAACTTTTTTTATATAGTAACTTTCATTCATTTCGGTATTATTTGTTAACTTCAATAACAACCAAGAACAATAGCACAATTGATGACTTGACAAAACCCAGCGCTGACTATATTTCCCTTCTCACACACACAATACCTGTATAGTAATATTTCATGAGTGTATATGTGAGCACAAATATTTTGCAGCCACATATTCATATTTATTTTAGATTTGCAAATTAGAACGTCATTCACATGTTTGTTTGCTCGTTTTTTGATAATTTTTTAATTTTATTTATTTATTTTTTATTTTTATTTTTTTTACTTTTATTTTTTTATTGTTTTGTAGGGAAGGTGAATGCTTCTAAAATTACATCCAAATATGCACATACTGACATGCATACAGGCAATAAATAAACGAATATCCATACAAATGCATGAAACCAACTTTTTTTGTTGCTAAAAATTTTGTGCAAGATGAAATTCGTTCATTTTTCATTGTATTCTTCGCTGACTAAGCTTCAAGCACGGCTTAGCTTCGAGCTCAATCGCACTCTACTGTTAGAATTCATCTTTTTTGCTCGTCTGTTTTTCAATTTCTCCGCAAAAGCTCGTAATGACTCTGACGTGTGAATGTGATTATAAGCGCCCATGTTGTTGTTTTGTGTAGCTTTTCGTTGATAGTTAAAATGATACAAAAATGAATTCGTGAATAAATAATTCCAATAATTACATTAATATCTACATATATAAGTAATGCTGTTAGTTTTTTAAGTGTAAAAATGTGAATAATGGTGACCATTACTTCTTAGAACTAATATTTTTTATTCTCTTCATAAACGGCATTTCCTCGTGTTTCTCTTCAACGAGATTTCCCCTACCGATGACTTGAAAGTTCAATCTCTGAGGTTGGTTTTCGTAATGACTCAGTTGTTTTACAGCCAGAACTCAATAAGCTTTATAATTAATATCAAAAATGTTTTTTAAGCTGCCCAAATCACTTATTACATCGCACCATTTATCTAATACTACTCTCGAATCAAGGGACGAGATTTAGGACTTAAAAAAACAGTAAATAAATAATTGGCGTGTGCACTTCTGTTAGTTGTTTGGCTGATCTTCTCTTCCTATTAGTGGGGAACGCCTTGATGTTGTTTCACAAATGGAGGGACCTACAATTTTAAGGCGTTTCTGAACGGTAAATGGTTTTTCATGGCAGAAAAACACTCGGAGATTTGCCGAAAGGCGACCGCTATTAGAAAAAACTTTGTCTACCCTTTTGCTGTTTCATGCATGGAGATTCTAGCCTATGCACTTCCGAAAAGTAGTCAAGCACCATAACATTCGGCTACGGCGCCCGCCTAAGGACTTAGGGGTGTTTTTTGAATGCAACGCCAAATTTTACTTTACATACATACATAAATTATACCGATTGGAGAGAGTGCAGAAAATATTTCTATATTTGCATTGCTTTCTTTAATTTTTTCTGAACCGATTCCATCTTATAATTCTCGTTGTCAATTTATTGGCTTCTTCTTCTTCTTGATTGGTGCGATAACCGCTTACGCGATTTTGGCCGAGTTCAACAAAGCGCGCCAGTCGTTTCTTTTCTGTGCTAATCGGCGCCAATTGGACACAAGTCCTTATGCTCTTTCCGACACAGAGGAGGCTTTCTTTTTCCTCTGCTTCCACCAGCTGGTACCACATCAAATGCTTTCAGAGCCGGAGCGTTTGTATCCATTTGTACGGCATGACCCAGCCAACCTATCCGCTGGATCTACATATATTCGCTCCGCTATGTTCTTGTCGTTGTAAAGCTCATATATGTAGCTCATTGTTTAATCTCCTGCGATACTCGCCGTCGCCAACGTGCAAAGGTCTAAAAATCTTCCGCAGAATTTTTCTCTCAAACACTCCAAGTGATGCCTCATCGGATGTTGCCATCGTCATCGATAAGACGGGCATGATGAGAGCCTTGTAGAGTGTTAGTATTCTTCGTCAAGAGAGGACTTTACTACTCAATTGCCTATTTAGTCCAAAGTAGCGCTTGTTGGCAAGAGAGATTCTCCGTTGGAGAATCAAGGCCGACAACTCCGAAGAATGGTAATAAGAAAATTAGTGGAATTATACCTACATATCTATATAAAATACACATATACATTATCATTAAGCTTTGCAAACTCCAAAAGCCCCTCCAAAACTTCCATTCCACTCCACACAGATTCACCGCACAACCAATCGGAATTTGAAGGCAACAAAAAACAAATAAAAGCTCGGTAGGAGAAATTTGAAATTATTTTACACCTCTGATTTTTTTCTCAGTTCATATTTATGCACTCTTTAATGCCAACGGTATATGCATGTATGCATGTATATTTGTATATTTACTTCTCTATTACACTTTTCGGAGTCATGAGAAAGTCTACTGTGCCAAATACATAAATAAGCGTAGACATAACGCACAATTGTTCAAATAAACGAAGACTTGATTAGGCTGTCAAATATTTACATTAAACAGAGCAGGAAGCCAGTCCAAAAGTCGATTGATCCGCTCGCTGCACTGGAAAAGGTGCTGAGAAAACCGAAAGACACGTTTGCCTGCGGAACAGTTACGAAGCGGATCATTTACAGAATTGTAGATTAGTGCTTGCATACTTATAGGTTTGTAGGTATGTGTGTATAAAATATGAGTTGGCATTGGAGATACAATGTATGTAGAAAAATGAGCACAAACTCACATACACACAATCCTTACATATGTGCATACATATATGCATGTGCGAGATATGCTAACGAACTGCAATCATAATAAATATTTAATTTCTTCAGCATGAACGTAGGGACATTTGTTTTTTTTTTTTGGTATTTGCACACGTTCGATCAATATACAAGCATGGAAATGTTTATATATGCATGTATGCTGATACTTACCCTGCCGGGCTTCAAATGAAGTAATGAAAGAAGTTTGTAGTCATCTACAGTTTTTTTCTATGAGTAACCAGTCCGGTTAGGACTAGTTTTGAACTAGTTAAAAATATTATACATATATATGTACAAAATTCCGCATTGGGTTTTGAATAACTCTTTTACAAAATCAAAAAAAAAAAAAAATTTTTTTTTGCTAGATATGTATGCAATTTTTATTATGACCTTCACGCGCTTCTTCTTTTTCTTGATGGCCGAGCTTAACAAATCGCGCCAGTCGTTTCTTTCTCGTACTAACCATCGCCAGTTGGAGACTAAGAGAAGTCAAGTCCTTCTCCACCTGTTTTTTTTTAGTCAGGAGGTGTAAATCAAAATTTCATCAAAGGTGCCGTCGCACCAGTTGTTGTTGTTGTTGTAGCAGTTGGTACCGTCGCATCAGTGGTATGTGGCGCATGCTCCCACTAACACTATAACATTCCTCCTCTTCGGCTGAACCCCCTGGAACCGCGTTAACATTTCTTCAATGTGGAGCCGCGTTTATTTCTATTGGCACAACAGGTTCCTGTGTCCAGGCTCCGCTCCTGTGGGCGTATGCAGACATCTTCTGCACTCTCGATTGTATTCGAGCAACTCGGGCAAAAAGGGCTGTCGGCCAGCTGTAAGCGATGTAGGTATTCCAGAAAGCAACCGTGTCTGGTTAGTATCTGAGTTAGGTAGTAGTCAATATCACCATGCTTCCTATTCACCCACCCTTCAAGATTTGATATGAGTTTGTAAGTCCACCGGGCTTTGGTTGATCTTCTTTGCCATTCGGTCATCGATCGCGTTCTTTCTACCGCCTTTTCTGCTACGGAAAGTTTCAGCTTTAGGACCCCTTCGTACCTTCTCCACCTGATCTTTCTAATGCAGAGGAGGCCTTCCTCTTCCTCTGCTGGTACCGCATCGAATACTTTCCGAGCCGGATCGTTTGGAGCTGCCTAGTTCAGAAGTGTCAAATACGATCGAAGTACGACACCATTATCAAAAATTATAAATCTACGGATAGGGTGATTAATTTTGCGCCACTTTGTACATTACATATGGATCCTCATTCCACTGCCAAAGGTTGGGATCATATTTGGATATCCATACCGTCATTCTCTTTGCAGTTCTAATGCAGCGGAGCGCAACAAGAAGTTTTTATGTCTGGGCTGGGAAAACATCCAGAGTAGTTGTTGGGGGGGAAACAACTCAATAGACGTCAATTTCGAATTCACTCGAAAGACACCAGTTCGTAAGCAGACATTTCTCGACTGGGAACTCGCATACATACAAACATATTTGAATGGAGTCGCAAGCAATGTGGTAATGACCATTGGAGAAGTGCAAGACCGGCGGTAGAATCCAGCCACCCATCGGCGCACTGAATAAATATCAAACACTGAGATACAAATTAAAGTCCAAAGTTAGACATTATTTAACCGTTGGAAAGGCAAAATCTCGCATACAAACACACACACACGCACATGGTTCATAAATATACAATATGCTCATATAATACATACATACATACCATACATACATATGCGTACATATGTATATGTGGAGCTGAAATGGGCTCCAGTTTCATGCCAGCCATAGTAAATATGTATGCCTTTTCGTATATATGTATTGTATGTGTGCATGTGTGCATGTATGCATGTATGCATCAGTTGGCACTCAAATAGGCAATATGAGGAAGTAAACAAAAACAATACACAAGGGCCCCTACGAACACAGGCGCATCCACAAGTGTAAAGTTTGAACGTCACGATGCTGCAACAAAATCATTTAACACTTTGTCGCTAAAAAGCCAAGCGACTGAATGACTGAACGAGAAAGAAAGAAATAGCAAAAAGCAAAAAAATACATATTTACCAAAAAATAATTGAAAATGTAGAATCTCGAATGTTGAAACTCTTTAAAATTTGCATGAAATCGAGCCGCAGAAGTGGAGCATTCAGTCGCCAACTGCAGGCTGTGTTGGAAACTCACGAGGTATTGATTCGGTTTAGAATTTATTCAAATGGTTGATGAAATAAAAAAAAACAAAAACAAAAACAACTATTAAAACCCTTGGTGGTCCAAAGTAGAAGTGTGAAAATTATCTTCGTATTTAAGCAAATATTTGAGATTAAAAAAAAACGCATTTGAGGTAATTTAGAAAGTTGTAAAATGTACAGGAAATTCAAATTAAAATTTATAACTAACGATAGTTGGTAATATTTTTAATATTAGCCAATATTTTTAGGTTGAATTCGTTTTTAAGTTGAATTAAGTTGAATTCACTGTTGGAAAAAACTCGACTTTCCGTTGGGTTTTGGTTTATAACGAGGCTAGTCAAGGTTTTTCTAAGTCTAACTGTACTACAACTACGATTCCAATTACCGTTTATTTTTATAGTGACCACCGTAAACCAGTCTAGGCATTTCTGCATTACATGCAGGTAGAAGATCCGTTGTTCGATTCCTGCTGCAGCCACTAAATATCAAAAGGTTTCTTCTACCAACGGTCGCTTCGCGGCAGGTAATGGAAAACCTTCGCATGCATTTTTGCCATTCAGTTAAATCTTCCTACTCTTTCACAATTTGGGAGAGACCTTCGACATAAATAGCTTTCAAAATAGCTTCAAAAATTTCGAGTATTACTAGGTTGTTCTATAAGATAGGTAGGGGTAGTATGCCCAACCTCAATTTTTTGTTTGTTATTGGTTAAGGGAGTAAGTTTCCGTCCTTTCTTAGCCAAAGTTACGAATTATTTAAACAATCAAATAATACAGGATATTGTGTGAAGTATGCGCCATTGTAAGCTACAACTTTACTCCATCTTTCGGGCAGCATACGGATTCCTCTGACGAAAAATTCGAGTTCTTTCTTCTTGATCCATTCATTGAGCCAGTTTGCGAAGCTCTCGTAAGAAGTAAACTGCTCTCCAATAAAGGCTGACTGCATTGATTGGTGGTTCACCTGGAAGGCTCCAACTTTTTCATCGCTTAGAGTTATCATAATACATAGATCCATTTTTCATTGCCAGTGACGATGCCATACAGAAAACCTTTTCTATTCTGCCGTTCAAGAAGCATCTCACACGTCACCAAATGTCTCTCGATATCCCTCTCCTTCAATTGATGTGGCACTCAGTTACTTGCTTTCTGGAACATTCCCATCGCATGCAAACGTTAACCGACGGTTGATCTGTCAACATTCAACTCTTGAGACATATAATCAAGGGCACGGCATGCATCTTCATCCAATAATTGTTGTAGTTGAGTATCTTCGAATTTTTTCGGTGCCCTTTCGCGATCTTTATCACTCACATCGAAATTACAACTTTAGAAGCGTCGAAACCACTCTTTACACGCTGTTTTTGATGAAGCGTGATTACCGTAAATATTGACCAATATTTGACACGTTTCAGCTGCGCTTTTCTTGGAAAGGTAATAATGAAGCATGACTTGCCGCAAATGCTGTTTTTTTCGGGATGAACATAGACATTTTTGACGTCAGATAAAAAAGTACCTTTACGCTTCAAACGAATATCAACTACAGCGATTGTGGCCTCACAGATATATCTTAAAATCGCCAGTATATTACTAGAGCGAACACAAAAAAAAAATCAGCAGCGACACCTCTTTTACGAGGACGGGAACTTATACCCAATATGTTAAAACACTTCCCATATGAAGGTATGTCAAGTTTCATTTCAATCAGACAATTCATTTTTTATTTAAAACCCATTTAGTATCGACGTGTCACAGTATTTTCTACAATGGAAAAAATCAAGTGTCGGGCAGTGATTGAATTTTAATTTTTGGAAGGTTTAAAAGCAGAGGAAATTTATGAACGAATGTGGAAAGTGTATAAGGACATTTCGCCATCAATTAGTAGAGTAGAAAGATGGGTTGCTGAATTTCAACCTGGTCGTACAAGTCTTGAAGACGATCCATGTCAAGGCCGTCAAAAAACAGCAGTAACACCAGAAATCGTAGAAAAAAATACAAGATATCGTATTGGAAAGTCGTCGAGTAACTCAAAGAGATTTAGTAGAAGTCGTAGGCATCTGAAGTATTACGTTTCAGAAAGCTGTGTGCATAATGGGTGCCGCTTTCCCTAATAATGGAATAAAATCACATTCGAATGCCACTTCCTCAGCAATATTTTGAGCATTTACAAAAGGATAAAGGAGATTTTGCGCGTCGATTCATCACTATGGATGAGACTTGGGTCCATCACCATGATCCTAAATCAAAACAGGAGGCTAAAGAGTGGTGTGAACCTGGCCTTTCGGCTCCGAAACGAGTTCGTGTTCAGAAATCGGCCAAGAAGGCATCGGTTTTTTGGGATGTACAAATAATTTTTTTTTGGGAAGCGAAAGGAATTTGTTTATGGATTACTTACAAACTCGTAAACCAATAAATTCTGAATATTATTGTAACCTTTTAGATAGAAAAAATTCGTGAAAAAAGACACAGTTTGCAAAGGAACAAAATTATTTTTCATCAGCACAATGACCCGCGCCACAATAACATTTTAACTATGGCTAAAATGTATGAATTAAAGTTCGAGTTGTTGGTGCATCCATCGTATTAACCAGATTTGGCTCCTAGTGGCTTCCATCTGTTTCCTGACTTGAAAAAATTCATGCGCGTAAAGCGTTTTTCATCAAATGATGAGCTCATAACAGCTGTGGAGGCGTATTTTGCAGCCCTTCCAGATTCCCACTTCAGGTATGGAATGCAGTAATGGAACAAGTGTATTGATGTTCAGGGAGACTATACTGATAAAAAAAAATTTATTCGAAACCATAAAATTGTGATTTTCTTATCGAACGGCAGAACTAATTTAACAACCTAGAATAGCACGCTAAAAAAACTTGCAAAAAACTACTAGTATCAATACTTCGCAGTACTAAATGTAGTGCCTCACGCTTGGAAAAACATTTAAAAGTACTGAAATTTTACTTTAAAAATTAGTACGCGATTGTTAAAAGTCAGTCCATCTGCAGAGAATGAGAATTTATTCTGATTTTGGACTTGAACCATCATTGGCATCTTGTGTTTGGAAATGCTATCAAAAAGGCAATTTCGGTACTTCTTCTTAATTGGCGCGATGGCCTCTTACACGATTTTGGCCGAGTTTAACAAAGCGCGCCAGTCATTTCTTTCTCGTGCTAAACGGCGCCAGTTGGGCACATCAAGTGAAGCCAAGTCCTTCTCCACCTGATCTTTCCAACGCAGAGGAGGCCTTACTCTTCCTCTGCTACCACCAGCTGGTACCGCATCGAATACTTTCAAAGCCGGAGCGTTTGTATCCATTCGGACGGCATGACCCAGTCAACGAAGCCGGTGGATCTTTATTCGCTGCGCTATGTCTATGACGTCGTAAAGCTCATACAACTCATCGTTCCATTGCATCGGATATTCGCCGTTGCCAACGTGCAAAGGTCCAAAAATCTTACACAGAATCTTTCTCTCAAACACTCCAAGTGTCGCTTCATCTGATGTTGTCATCGTCCAAACTTCTGGGCCATACGTTAGGACGGGCATGATGAGAGTCTTGTACAGTGTTCGTTTTGTTTGCCGAGAGAGGACTTTACTACTCATTTTCCTACTTAGTCCAAAGTAGCACTTGGTGGTAAGAGAGATTCTACGTTGGATTTCCAGGCTGACATTGTTATCGGTGTTAATGCTGGTTCATAGATAAACGAAGTCTCTTACAACCTTGAAATCATAACTATCGAAAGGGACGTGGGTGCCGATACGCGAGTGCGCCGACTGTTTGTTTGATGACTGGAGCTTTTGTCCTCGTTCACCGCCAAACCCATTCGTTTTGCTTCTTTATCCCGTTTGGAAAGGGCAGAACTAACAGCGCGGTTATTAAAGCCCACTAAGGCTCACTAAAAAGATTTTTTTTCCTTGTTCACTCCTTTCAGGAGCAACATCGACCTTCTCCAAGTGTTTTTTGGTCGACCGCGACCTTTGCTCCCTTGTGGGTACCAGTCCGGTGCCATTCCGCTAGCCAGCGGAAAATCGTCAAAATTTTCTATTTCGCCTGATATTCAAAAAATTGAGTTACTGTTATTTTATTAGAAATTCGTAGTAATGAACTAGCAAATCGAATTAAAGGCTTCTAAAAAAGTTTCTCCACGCTTTTGAGCTAGGTGAGCTCCATTAGCACTTCGGTCGGAATGGCGTTCAGAGTTGAATGCTTCACTACGCAAGTTAATCACTCGTCCTTTTATCTGTTATTTAAACAAAAGCACATTCACCCAGAAGTGCACAAAAACCAAAAAAACAAGAACAATCAAAGGTGTGTTGCGGTGTTTTCGAAGATTTTGAATTATTATGTTGGCCGCTGAGTGACGATCATAATTTTACTGATAACGAGAAAGCATTTAAAAGACACACACTTTTTATGGCATTTCAACGCGTTTCTTGGTTTTGCCGCTAAGGAAATATATCACACATGCAAACACAAATAAACCCATACAACACACACACACACACACTCATGCCTATGTACACATTGTTGTAAGCACGACCCCATACCAACAAACTCGATGTGCTACCCGCATAGAGATCCAGCAACGTTGCAGTCAAAAGGTGCGCGCTGTATGTGAACATTTGTGTTTGCGTGTGTGTTTTTAACACACACACATACTTTACTAAGTGGTGACGTGTATTGTTGCCTTTCGCGCTCAACGTTATGTGCACCTGAGCCGGCTGGGGCTCCCAAGCATAGACACTAACAAACGGCCTATTGAGGCGCGTTGGCCAACTGCCGACGATCAGAGTAGTGTAGGCAAACAAATGAGCGAAATAGGCAAACAAACTGGGAGAGAGTAAACACCAATTGTATGCGTGTGTGTGAGTGGAGAGTGAGTGTTTTGCTTTGAAGTCGTGTTTTTTCTGTTTTCTAATAAAAAGAGGAAAAAAAAATTAAAAATAAATAATAAAAGGAAATTAAATAGTTAACCTTTTTATATGTAGCTGTTGTAGTTTTTGTTGTGTACAAGTGAAAATAAATCGAGTGTATTGTTATTGCTGCAGCGCTGGATATAGCACTCTTGAAGGTAGATTTGGCTATAATTCTTTGCGATGTTGCCACTTTTTGCCTAGAGCGTTGAATTAGAATTACGAACGAGAGAGCAGAAATGTGTTTTTTGGTAGGCTTTTTTCTGAGGCATGGATTTCTTCTGTACACTTCCATTTCGTAGCAGCCGTACCCCATTAGCTTCAGAAAAGAGCTTTTAAATTTAGTGAAAATTCCGCTACTTTCGCTTGGAAGATGAATTAGATTTTGCTGGATTTTCCGTACCATTTAGTTATTAAGAAAGAAAAAAACGCGACGTTTGTAGATTTTGTATTCAGAACTTTTAATGCCATCTTTAATTGTTCGCATTTTCAAATTATACTCTCAATCCACTTACTGTGATACATTTTAATCTCCTGCCAACAAGTGCTACTGTGAACTAAGTAGGCTGATGGAGTAGTAAAGCTCTCTCTCGACAACAAAACGATCCTCTACAAGGCTCTCCTTATGCCCGTCCTAACGTATGGTGCTGAAGCTTGGACGATGGCAATATCCGATGAGGCGATAGCGCAAAGAGCTGTATGAGCTTTACGACAACATAGACATAGCGCAGCGATTAAAGTTCCCGCAGCTTCGTTGGCTGGGTCATGACGTCTGAATGGATGCAAACGCTTCGGCTCTGAAAGTGCCGCTCAATGCGGTGCCAGCTGGTGGTAGCAGAGGTAGACGAAGAGCTCATCTGCGTTCGAAAGATGAGGTGAAAAAAGATTTGCCTTCACTTGGTGTGTCGCACTGGCGCCGGTTATCACGAGAAAGAAAAGACTGGCGCGCTCTGTTAAACTCGGCCTTATGAGAACGGGTAGATCGGGTGCGTTTGAAGGAACTTTTACGGCTAACAAAGCTGCAGCTTTCGAACTTGTTAGGTATCCTTACCGGACATTGTCCCCTAGGCATCCATGCGGTGCGGCTTGGGTTTGCTTCAAGTCATTTCTGTAGAAGAGAACGAGGTGGAATCATCTCAGCACCTTCTTCTCAGCTGCCCTGATCTCGTCTGGCAAAGACTTAGACATCTAGTCGCTCACTTTTTCACTACTCTTGCGGATATTGTGGGTTAAAATATCACATATCCGCTGAATTTCATTAGTTGCTTGAAGCGGTTAATACGAACCTAAATCGCCACTGTTGGTCCTCATCCTCTATTGCAAAGTCCCTTGCTCCTTTACTTCCTCCTGTATGATTCCTTCCCTTTTCCTGAATTGCAGGTTTTGTGAGACTATCCACGAATATTTGACAGTTCACACAATGTCAATGCCGTCAATAAATTGATTAAATCTTATCGGCGTAGAATGACCGCTCTGAGCAGTTTGATGCCAAAAGAGGTTTCAAACAGAGTGACTCCCTATTGTGAGATCTCTTTAATCTGTTCCTGGAACGCCCTTACTTCTGCCTTTTTCGAACTAATCAAAGGAGTAGAGCGAAAGAGTTCGAAGCAGAATGAGGGCAAGACGAGGATCTGCTGACAACAAACAATGAGTAAGGGCACTCGCATCCGGGTAGTGGGAACCGGCAATAACTCTATTATTAATATCAGCCTAGAAATCCAAGGAAGAAACTCGCTTCTCAACAAGTGTTGCTTTGAACTGAACTGCGAAAAATATGTGAATGTGTATTTTGCGCATTGGCTTTGAAAAAAAATAGTGTAGTGTAGTGACAACTCTAATACTCGTAGTTACGCTATGTTTTAGGAATGGATACACATTCCCCAGTCCTGAAAGTACTCGATATTCAGAAGCAGAAAAAAGCGCCTCTGTGTTGGAAAAGCCACGTCGCGGGAAACTTAGCTTCACATTGGATTTCTAATTGACGCAACACGCGCTTTGTTGAATCTGACTACTGCAACAATCAAGAGGAAGTACTTAATGACTGATTGGAACTTGTATGCGGCTCCTGGACTTTAATATTTGTTAAGAAGGAGCGAAGCATGGTATTGGTATTCCAGTTCGGGGTGGACCATTGCCTCCTCTACAATTCGCACTCACTCTTCTCGACAGCCCGCTTTCGTTCTATGTTTTGAGATGCTCATCTTTTGTAAACTGTCTTCTACGTCTTGCAATCAACGTTGCCTTGGCCTCTCCTTCTTGCTCCTTCAGGATTTGCTTCAAACATTTTCTTGGTCGCTTTTTTACTGCGCATTCTTAGGAGGTGTTCATATAGTACCACTGTAATCTTTGTGACTCGTCCCACATTGAGTCCGTGGTTATACCTTATACGGTATGTACCGCCTTCTACTCGTATAGGGCCGCATATTTTTCTAAGAAGGAACGGAAGAGTCGGCGCGAATATAAGAACAAATTGAGTTGTACCGAATATCTAATGTCGCGCCATGGGGCAGAGCGCAGTGAAGTTTCTTTGTAACCTCTAAAGACCTAAGAAGTGTATGTTTATGCATCATGGGTGCCATGAGTACAACATCTGGTGATGCCCTAAATGCTATGCTTAATTTGCTCCCCCTGGATCTTAAGATACAACAGGAAGCAATAAAAGCAATGTGTACACTCCATAAATATGGTTTCTGGCACGAAGATGGAATTTCGGAACACAGAGAAATCTTTAAGATGCTCTCTGAGCAGTATCCACTGTTTTTGGCACCTAAAGATGACCTGATACTCACAGTTTCATTTGGAAGGAAATTTCATGTCAGATTTCCATTGCGAGAGCAAAGGAGCAATCCAGAATGCATGCAGGGGGGTTTGACGGATATTTTCTTTACCGATGGGTCTAAGAATGAGAAAGGGTCTGGAGCCGTATGGTACTTAAACGATAGTAATAAGTATCACTATGCTATGGGGGAAACGGCAACTGTTTTCCAAACGGAAGTTTTTGCCATCTTGAAAGTAGCCGAATGGATAATCGAGAGGAGATGGAGCGGGAAACAGATAGGAGTTTTCAGTGACAGTCAGGCTGCACTGAAGGCCCTGGAGAACGCGAAGCAAACCTCAAAGATTGTTCAAGAATGTAAGAAGAAGCTTAATTTTGTCGCAAGACAAAACAGGCCAGGACACTCCGGTGTTCAAGGAAACGTAATTGCCGATGAATTGGCCAACCGTGGATCAGCGGTTCCTCCACAAAGGCCAGATCCAATAATCGCGGATCAGCGATTATGTATGCAATTTACATAAAGGGCGATGGTCCGGTCTAGAACGCTGCAGAACTGCAAAGTGTATTGTGACAAGTCCGAACAGAAAACTAACAAATTTACTACTAAAACTTGGAAGGAAAGACGTTCGGTTGATGGTCGGTATTATTACAGGACACTACCCATGGGGTCAGCATATGACCACCATTGGATTCATTGAGGACCCAATGTGCCTGTCGTGCTTGGAAGAGGCAATGAGCACTCTCTCTGTGAGTGTCCTGCCTTTGCTAGAGCACGGCTACGAATTTTGGGTTCCGATGTCGTGAGAATGAGTAAAAAAACTGGAGGATATTTACAGATTTACCAAAGAATCTAGAAAATTCTCACAGGACTAACTATCTCTATCTCTGTCTCTATTCTTTTCTATCTCTTTCTCTCATACTTTTCTCATTCCCTCCTTGCCTACCTACCCTCGTTCCAGAGCTTTAAATAAAATGGGCTTTTTAGCCTGAGAGTTTTAGGGGCCACCAAATCTCCTGGTGCTCCTTGGCTCACCTTTTCAAATTTCAATTTATTTCAACCTATAAACGAAATCTTTGCGAGGCTGGTTCTAGAAAGTGGGGGGTTTCTGGCCAAAGACACCCACTATCTTGCCATCCACTCGATATCAATTCTACGACTTTGTGCCCAGAAATGCAAGATCCTATAGTTTTCAAACTTGTCTAGGGATTTCGCCTTACCAATCCATTCTAATCTCTCTTCTATCAAATGTATCAGCTTCAGTGGAGCATGGAAGCTTGCCCCATGTAGATTTTGTTGTTTTACTACACAAAAATAACAACAATTTTTCAACAGCAACTGTTACTAATAGCAAAAACAAAGCAATAGCTCACAGCACAAACATACAAAAACAACTGCAAGTGTGTTCGTGTATCGATGCGATCGCCAGTTGACGACGTTTATGAACGTTATGATGTCGCATTGCCGAACGCTGATGGCGGCGAGGGCGATGGTGTGTAGACGTCGCCGTTGCCGTCGCCGTCGCTGTTGCCATCGCTGTTGTTGTTGCTGCGCCAGTTATCGGCGGTGGCGGTTGGTGGCTGGCGACTAGCGTGTTGGGTTCACAATGTGACACGGCGTTACTCCCCTGCCATTCGTAGATCAGTTGCGGTGCCGATCGCACGGCTCATTTGGCGACTCGAACTTGTAACTGAATAAAATAAGTTATTTTTGCTTTTCTCTTTATTGTTGTTGTAAATTGTGTGCAGTATTTGAGAAGCGTTAAGGCGTGTTTAAGCTGACTGAAAATTGCATTGGGGCAAATTGTTTGCGCGGTCGCACAGCGAGCCATCGTCTCGACCGCTGATCACATTGCAAAGTACAACGCGCGAAAATGGTTTCAAATACGAAAAATAAAACGCAGAACATTAGCGCAAAACATTAAGTTAATATAAAAGTAAACTGCACAACTTAAAGTTTTTAATTACAAAGAAAATATAGCAGAAGTTGTGCGACTTTTATGCATCACCGAGGAGGAGGCGAGGCGGATATTGCTGTTGTTGGCTGCAAAACGAGTGTTAAGTGCATTGTCGTGGCTTCTTGACGCCCAGCAAGCTGAGACGCCATCACAACTTTCGACAGTTGCTGAATTCACAGTAATTTTTGCTGAAGCAACACACAAAAAAAAAACAATTAAAAAGAAATAATAAAGTGAAAATGAAAATGAGCGAAAAGAACTTGTGCACATTGGACTGCAAAAAGTTGACTAAGCGCCTGAAGTTCCCGCCTGAACCGCGCTTTCACACGCCGGCCGGTCGACCGTCGCTTGTGCATCGTGCAACTTGCACACTGAAAGGTGTTTATTTTTTTATTTATAATTCATCCATTTTCTATTACTTTAGTTTTATAAGTTTTATTCCTGGAAATGCATAAAAAATACGTGGAAAGCGAACTTTTACTATTACGTAAGAGCCATACGTTTTGTTGGAAACAACACAAAAGTAGAAGGTAACTGGCTTGAAATATTTGAAATCGGCTAAAATAACCTCAAAATTGTCTAACGCGCACAATACAAAAGCAAATAGCCACTTTGAAGTGATTAGCCGAAGAAGCAAAGTTTGAATGCTGCGCTTTTGCTCTCTGATCTGACACTTTTAATTTCATTTGAATTTTTTTTTTTGTTTTATTAATCAACTAATGTACCAGATTCTATATTTACTTGCACGGCTGTATGGGCGTGAGTGTGTGTGTGATGATGATGATGCGAATAATTCGTATGCAAGTGCACAAATGTGAGCGTCTGTATGTAATTACTAATTTTTACAAATGTATTCTTATTTTGTTAAAAAAAGTTATCCAACCAGTTCGCGTATTTCAAGCATTCAGCGTCAAATTTACTTATAAATATGTATTAGAGAAAGCAATTTAATGAAAAAGTTGCATACTCGAAAAGGTGCTAGACAAGTATCCAATGACGTTCTAAATTCAGAACGTCTTGTGCGCTATTGCGTTTAAAAAAATAATTTAGAATTTGAAAAAAAAAATCATCTTTTTTAGATAGAATTGCTGGTGAGGTTATCCAAGATTATTTAACAGTTCGCACAGTGCCAATGTCGTTAATAAACTGATTAAATCTTTTCGGCGTAGAAGGACCGCTCTGAGCAGTTTGATGCTAAATGAGGTTTGTGAGACTTCTTTAAACTGATCCTTCGAAAAGCTAAAGAAGTAAAGAGAAAGGGTTCGAGGGCGAACAAGCGCAAAATGAGGAACTCCTGTCATCAAATAATCAGTGGGAACCGGCAATAACTTCATTGTTATTATCAGCCTTGCAATCCAAGGACTGGCACTCGTCTTTACATTTATTAAATTTTTTTTAATTTGTGAAATTTTACAACGTCTGCAGTAGTTGGGCTTAAAAGTTGTCTATAGAATCAGAATCCAAGTCCCTTGCAAAGAAACATTTCTCTTATCTGGGTTCCAATTCATAGGAACATAGAGGGAAATGAAATTCCTGACGAGCTTGCCAGGAAAAATGTCCTCAGAACCGGTTTCAGTTGTTCCTATCTCAGTCATCGCTGTCACCTTGACCGTTGTTGAGGTGAACTGCACAATTTCTTACTGAAAAAAAAGCGCAAGACAGGTGGAGTTCTATCTTTTCTAAGGAAGAGATCAAACGTCTCGTATGTGCAAGAAACACTACTCTTATCTGGGCCCCAGGGTGTAGGAATATAGAGAGAAATGAAATTGACTATGAACTCGATCCCACAGAGTCGGTTTCAGTTATCCCCGTCCGAGCCATCGGTGCCTTCTTGATCGTTGTTAAAAAGGAAACTGAAGAATTTCTTATTGAAAAAAAGCGCAAGACTGGTGGAGTTCTATCTCTTCTAAGGAAGAGAGAGCATAGAGAGAAATGAAATTGCCGATGAACTCTCCAGGAAGGGATCGACAGAGTCGGTTTTAGTCGTCCCAATTCGAGCCATCAGTATCTTCTTGATCGTTGTTAAAAAGGAAACTGAAGAATTTCTTATTGAAAAAAAGCGCAAGACAGGTGGAGTTCTATCTTTTCTAAGGAAGAGAGAGCATAGAGAGAAATGAAATTGTCGATGAACTCGCCAGGAAGGGATCGACAGAGTCGGTTTTAGTCGTCCCCATCCGAGTCATTAGTATCTTCTTGATCGTTGTTAAAAGACCTTAGTACGACAGAAGTAGGACGCTTAAAGTGCTGGGCATTCCACGCCATTCAATTTCGAAACTCATAACGGTGGTCACCGGTTACTGGGTGTTCGAAACTCATGCGGAGAAGTTTGGACTTCCGTACAACCCCTATTTCAGAAGCTGTGTGGGTCCGGCAGGAATAGAGACTGTTGAACGCTTTCTTTGCAGATGTCCAGGTCTGACGGTTAGGCGCTTGGGGTTGCTTAGTGTCTCTTTGGGGATAGTCTGATGCAGTTCTCCAGCCTAGATCATCTTTCTCTCCTCCGCTACATTAGCATCAGTGGATGGCTGTATATGGTTTTTCTTCCTTTAAGTTTTTGAAAATTTTCGCAGGAAGTGGTATTTTGGTATAAAAACGGCACTCTAGTGCTACTTGTAGTATAGCCCTGGGACTCGTGCCATCTAACCTACCTATTTACGTAGCAAGTCCCTTTGCAGTAAATTCTCTAAAGATTTGGACTAGCATTGAAAATGCTGGAGCGCTTCTACTGCCGCCGGAATATTAGGAATACCAGTCGTATGAATCAAATAAATAAAATAATGGTTCCAGTACACGTAGCTGTTTCACGTTTGAGTCCACAAGTGTTGAAACTATCGTCCGATTTTTTATTTAGAAAGAAACAGAACCTGAGGCCGTAATTTCGTTACTAAAGATAAGTTTCTGGTTATGAAACCATCTGGTTTTGAGACCATCTGATGTCTATTGAAAGAATTACAAGAAATCAGATGGTCTCAAAACCAGATGGTTTCATAACCAGCTTAGAAATCAGATGGTCTTAGTAGTAATTCTTTCTAGAAAGAATAAACTTCATTACAGACTTTTTTTTTGTTTATTATGTGATTAATACTCATTTGCTTCTCAATCTGACTTGTTAAATTTTTTCAGTCCGATTTCATTACTTTGATGTCGAAAAGAAAGAAAGCGGAACGCAACTACTCACTTGAAAATTTTTGCATATTTTGGCTTTATTTTTGAATGGAATAGCGGCGGCTGTCGTAGCCGAATGGGTTGGTGCACGACTACCATTCGGGAGTGCGTAGATTCAAATCTCCGCTTGCATGAAATATCAAATGAACGAAAACAGTTTCTCCTAATAGCGGTTGCCTCTCGCCAATGGCAATGGCAAATCTCCGAGTGTATTTTTGCCATGAAAAGCTCCTCATAAAAAACAATTTGCCGTTCGGAGTCGGTTCAAAACTGTAGGTCCCTCTACTTGCGGAATAACAGCAAGACGCACGCCGCAAATAGGAGGAGAAGCTCAGCCAAAGACCTCACAGAAATGTGTTTTTTCCTTATTCACTATTCTCGGAAGCATAGGGCCTCGACAAGACTCAGTCTGCGTTGGTTTCGTTAATCTATTGTGATTTCTGGCAGGGTAGGTGATTAGCCTGCGCTACAAAAATGTACGCGCTAATTACAATATTATTTTTTTTAATACAATTTCTAAAACCTGCGCTGTATTTCATTCACTCCAAAACCTGCATTTTTGCTTGCTGGATTAGCTCATAAGTTTGAAATAATTTTTGTTTTTTTTCGTTTAATGGAATGAGTTGAAGGTCTTTAAGAATCTGCGTGGCGTAGCGGTTAGTAACCCAGTGTGAGTGCATTTTTTGTCGTTAAAGTTTACTCTAATTCTGATGAGGGTTCTGTCTGAGATTTCTGAATAAAACTCACGTTTTTCATATGCGAGATAGTAAAACTTAACCATCAGTCACTCCTGGTTGATCTAAAGGACTTCTATTTTCGGAATTATTTCCACATGTCCTAGACAATTTTGCCTGTTGTTGACATTTTTCCAACTTTGAAAATAATTTACTGTTAATTTTCTATAAAAAATTACAGCGAGGTTAGAGTTTTTTCAAGGAATCTACATATTAAAGGTGGTGTTGGTAAATCAGCTGATTTGTGTTTTTTCTCTCGCCGTGTCCATGAGGCTGTCAGCTCAGAATGAAAGAAAGTGAATTCAGTATTTGCTTTCTAGTTTCCCACTACCTTGCTTTGACAATCAAACGTACCGAACATTGTTGTTGAATGCTCCTCGGGTTTTTTCGAATGCAACGCGAAGCTAACTGATATACATATAATACCTTAACTGCTACCCTTACCCTTCATAAAAATCTCAAAAGTCTCAAAATCTTAAATCGGTCAAAAAAGAGCGAAGTTATCAATTTTTGAGTGCAGCAACTACCGAAAAATAAATAAAGTTTTATGGGATATATGGAAAATTTGAAACATGTTTTTATGTTGTACTTGAACAGAGCCACAGAGTTTTTTACAGACCATTTAGAGCTAATATGAGCTTAAATTATTACAGATAATTATTAAATAAATTAACTTAAAAAAAAAGAGTTTAGAAATTTATGAAATTCATTCTTTGAAACCGAAAAATCAAGCGGAATAGAACTTGAGATCTCATTGAATTCTCTTAGAGCGTGGGCAATAGCAGCATTACGCGCATGATTCGTGTTAAGGAGTAGCGGTGGTCTAGAGCTCCAAATTTTGGATATTTTCAGTAATTTTTTCTTACAATATGAAAAACGATATTTAAATTTTTTAGATTTTTTTTAACTTCTTTTATATACAAAAATGAAAAAATTTTTTTTTTTATTTTAATAATTTAATTTAACTCTCTCGAAATATTGGATTCGGATGGGGTTGGACGGACCGCTCTCTACCTAGTTAATGGGCTGTAGAAGCTATAATATTGCGAATTTCCGCATGAAAATTTCACAGTATATTCTTAAAATACTATACTTTTGAAATATCGAAAAAACAAAATATCGAATTCTTCAAATTTCTTGACCACCGGGCTCCCTTGAGAAATTTTAATTGACATGGGTAAGCATACAGAACTTGTAGGAATGTGAAAGTGAATTCCCCGTAATAGAGATGAACAATCAATTTCTCCTTTAATTACTCTAAAAACAGAAGACAGTGAGAGTACAGACCGTCTACTCTCTAGAGACTGTAAGTTAATTAAAATCAAACGGGATTATAGGAAGGGAGTTGATGTGCGAATTTTAACGACCTGAGAGCGTATTAAAGGAACATCTGCTGTTCAATTCTCTGATTGCGAATCGGTGGCAAGACCTCCAGATAAATATATATTATATAATATAATGACTCTAATCTAGAACGAGCAAATGAAGTAAAAAGTAATTTGTGAGTGTAGAGGTCCGAGAACATCGAGTTATTACGCCGAGCTATTTGGTTGGGCTAACGCGATTATAAAATCATTGTTGGCTTTGTCGCAGGATTTATCTAGAGCTAGCTTTTAGAGGCAGTGCTTTGCGTAAAATGTACCTGGAAAACGGAAATTCTGCATTCCATTATGCACGTGAATGTCCAGACTTTTTTCGCTTATATGGTGGAGTGGTACTTAGGGATTTTAACCCCTTAGCCTACACGATATCTACCAATTGCGCGAGCTATAATACGCAAGAAATTCGTTCGCGCGCCGTGCCATTCAACTGTTCAGCCGTGTACCCGAACTGGCGCAAAGTGTATACTTTTCGTAACATATATATTTCAATGCAACGAAAGGAATTGTGAATTTGTATTTTTAAGATGTCTAGGAAGTAATCATAATCAATTGATCACAAAGTCTTTACCACGAGTCAGACTCGTTGTTTTCGCTTATGGCACAAATTCTTTACCACGAGTCAGACTCGTGGCTATAGGCTAAAGGGTTAAGGGGGATTTAAAGGGGATGTAAACAGCCATATTTTCCCTGATTTTCATTAAAATTATTTAAAATGAAGAAGTCAATATATATTTTTCCCAATTGGAATACAGTTTATTTTTGCATTAAAATAATATAAAAATAACAAATAATTCGCGGAATAAAATGCTTAAAAAAATTGAATTTTGGGGCGAATTTTCCTACTATTTTTGCTTCGAAAAAAATATTTTTTCGAAAAATGTTCGAAAACTTGAAACACATAGAAAGTAATATCATAAAAAAAGATGTGTACAAAATTTCAGGCAGATCGGTCAATAACTTTTCAAATTATCGGTTACGCCAATTCGAAAAATAGAGTTTTGAGAAAAACGCGTCTAAAGTTTGAGTACATGAAAATTCAACCTCTCCCAGCGTTCGAACGCAAAGAATAGAGTCATCACGATTGACGATCTATGATATAAGAAATACTTAAATTTACGGTACAAAAATTCATTGACATATTCTTAAAGGATTATATTAACATTTTATGAAAAAAATTTTTTTTTTCGAAATTTTACAGGTGTCTGTCCCCTTATTCGATCCGGTAGCTCTACTAAAGCGGAGTTCCATAGACTTTGGGCAACCTAATTGCTTGAGTACATATCGGCATTGGTGGAAGGCCCCTAGATTTCGTTGAAAACTGTACTCCATCTATTAAAAATAGAAGTTCTGACTTTCTTTTCAATTTTTTTTTACAATAATTTGGCCTCTGGTGTATCCAAGTCATGTTCATTAAAAGTGGTGGCACTAGAGCAACAACAATGTTTGGTACGTTTGATTGTCATGGCAAAGTATTAGAAAATTAGAAAAGATAAAATGAATTCGCCTTGTTTCCTTCTGTGCTGAGAGCCACATGGATACGGCGAAAGAAAAAAAAAACAAATCAGCTGATTTACCTATACCACCTTTAATATTATACATTCGCCTTGGGTGCATCGTATAAGCTTGTAAATGCTCATTGAAATAAGATACTTATAAATTTTTATTGAAAAAAAAATATTTATTTTTTTATTTTTCTTTAACCTTTGCTTGTGTCATAATTCTTTCTTCATCAAGTTTTTGTGCGCCAACCCACACATGCATTTGAATAGCCAGCGCTTCTTGGCAACATTTGCAAAGTCGCCTGCCGCCTGGCCCCTTTCGTTCACCGCTCGCCGCTCAGAGTTGTCTAATCAAACTTGTTTCCGATCAACGCTTTCATTCTATTAAATAAATCTAATTAAATAAATATATAACTGGAAATAATTTTTAATAATTTAACTAACACATAAACCAATTACAATATTATACATCTTCAGTATTTATGTATGAATGTAAGAAAAATGTTCAATATTTCTTTTATTGCTCAGCTAATAAATAATAATTTTCTCGCTATAACTCAGTGGATTTTCTAAGTTAGCAACTAAAGATTTGTGCAAGTCGTCGCTGGTTTTCTTGTTTTGTAATTATGTAAATGCCAGCTAAACAGGTGTACAAATTGCGCTGACTTGCATGTCTTTACGCCTAATTAGAAGATTTATCTACACATGCATACATACATACATAAGCATGCACACATGCACATATACATGCGAGTATGTCATATTTCGTGAATAAATGTAGAAAAACAATTTTCAGTAAAGTAAAAATTACCACAATCAGCACTGACTTAACGAAGCTTTTCCAAGTGGGGAAAGCACCAATTGCATGTGGCTGCTAGGAAGGGCGCTCAAAATGGGCGGCACTAAAAGTATGTGTAGGTATGCATTTAGTTTTTATTACAAAGAAATATATTTATTATGCGTCGGAAAAAATAAAAAAAAAACCGGCTAGTGTGAGGTTCCAATGAAATAAATCAATTGAGTAATAGTTTAAGTATAAAAAATATGCATATTTAGGGGCTCAGTATTAAATATAACAGGGTATGGTAATAAGTAAGTGCAAATACGAGTGTTGCATGATTGGCGTTATAAATTTAGCCGCACGGCGTATGACGTTTAGTATATATATAATATGTACGTATGCTCATGGTTAAAGTTAAATATAGTACTAGCAAATGTGTTTTGCGTCTGGGCATTTGAGCTCTGCAGAGAATTGCATGAGTACCGAACTGGTGTGCTTCTAATGAATTTGGAACCTTAACAGGTAACTGGTGAGTGTTACACGTATACGTCCTGGGAAGTGTTAATTGTTCTACGCTGCATGCGTTTTTTGACAGCTCGTACCTAGTTGTAAAATAGATAGTTGGGTACTAGTACTACTGAAATTTGAACCAATACTAGTCGACCTTGCAATTGGTGAATTTTAAAGCGTTTTTTGGCAGTGTGAAACTAGTTGTAAAAAGAGTACTAGTTGCGAACTAGTACTCGTACTAGTGAAATTTGAGCCATGACTAGTCCACCTTGCTATTGGTGAACTTTAAACTGTGATGTCCTAGCAAGTGTCAATGGTTTCACCCTTCATTTGTTTTTGGACAGTTTGAAAGTAGTTGTAAAATTGATAGTTGAGCACTAGTACTCGTACTAGTGAAATTTCAACCGTGGCCAGGCCACCTTGCAATCGGTGAACTTTAACCTGTGATGTCCTAGAAAGTGTCAATTGTGTCACCCTGCATCCATTCTTTGACAATTCGAAACTAGTTTTAAAATTGATAGTTGCGAACTAGTACTAGCACTAGTGAAATTTGAACCATGGCTAACCACGTTGTATTTGGTGAATTTTCAATTGTATTGTCATAGAAAGTGTCAATAGTTTCACACTTCATTCGCTTTACTGACAGTTCGAAACTAGTTGGGAACTAGTTCATACTGCTTATAGTTGAAGTCGAACCATGACTCGAACACGTCCCAACTGCCTGTGCTGCATCCGTTTTTGACAGTTTGGAACTAGTTGTAAAATTGATAGTTGAGATCTAGTACTAGCACTAGAGAAATTTGAACCATTACTAGTCCAACTTGCAATTGGTGAACTTTAAACTGTGATGTTCTAGAAAGTATCAATAGTTTCACACTGCATTACTAGTCCTACTTGAAATTTGTGAAATTTTCGCGGAAATTTTTTGGAAAGTGTAAGTTGCTGCTGAGAATTTTTATGATTGTCACTCCTTTTTCGTTAGCTCCCAGTCAGTATCGAATTCAACTATCTTTCCCTGCTACTGCTGTTGCACAACGTAATGGCGTATCATTCAAGATATTCTAAATAGTTTCGCTTCTTTCATTTTTTTTTTATAAAGAGATAATAATTATCTGCGGCCGCAGTAGCTGAATGGGTTGGTGCGTGACTACCATTCGGAAGTGCACAGGCTCGCAATCCCGGGCACGAAATACCAATTGGTAGTAAAGGTCTTTTTCTAGTAGCGGTCGCCCGCCCCTCGGCAGTCAATGGCAAACTTCCGAATGTATTTCTGCCATGAAAAAGCTCCCCATAAAAAATCATCTGTCGCGCGGAGGCGGCGTAAAATTGTAGGTCTCTCCATTTGTGAAGCAACATCAAGACGCACACCACAAAGAGGAGGAGCAGCTTGGCCAAACACTCAACAAAGGGTGTAGGTGCCAAATATATATCTACATAGTATAAGAAGATTAGATAGATTTTATATGATATCCAATGGTATCACAAGTGGCCTCTAACTGGCCGAGGTGCGTCGAAGAACATCTACTTCAGGTTACCTTACCTAATACCCAACGAAGTACAAACAAAAATTCCATCATTCTCTTGCGAAAATGGCTCTGTCGCCGCCGCAAACTTTGAAATCGACTCTCGATAAACATTTTAATGGGCGGGCGGATTTCTCGTAAAGTGTAAGGGCTGGAACAATGAACAAAAGTTTGTATAAACTATTGTTGATGCTTTTGGAACCACAGAAGTGTTCAATAAATTTGGTAGAAATGTGCTGCTCTGAAAAATTCAATTTTATACCAAAAAATTTGGTATTAAATTGTTTATAAAAAATACAATAATAAATAATTAACATACAAAAAATTATAAAAAATATATTCAACAATAAAGCAGCAAGGCACTTCCAAATAAATTATAATAGCAAAGCTACTTTCCAAGTTCTAAATCGCTTCACGCACGAGTATCTAAGTAATCCCTCCGCTCAGTTTGGAAAAATGGAATCAATTTTTTTTTTACTATTTTCTCTGCAGGGAAAAATCAACTCATCAGCTCGTATAAATACATATCCATGCATATCCACACATGCATACATACAAAGTCAATTTAGAAACATTCGTGAAGTTGCTGGTTAATTTGGTTGCTTTTGCTGATTTCGCACATTTGTTCTTCATGAAAAAGCCTGCCGTATTTCTAATACTCACCGTATTTCTATTTCCCCTTATCGCTAATGGGTTTTGTTTTTTATCTGTATCTGTCTTTTAATAGACATTTTGTTTTCGTTTTTTATGGCAGAGAAAGCCAGATACTCTTTCAGCGATTACTCTAAAAGGCTTATTAATTTTTGCAAATTTTTTTCGTTAACGCTCGCCATACATATTTTCGATGTTTTTACAAATATTGCTATTCATTTTTTATTTAGATGCCAGATGCTATCCTCGGCTTTAAGCGCAATATTTTCTAAGGCTAAATAATTTCATAATAATTGCGCTGTTCATAAAATTTCCCACATCCTTTATTGCCTCATCGTTAGTCTCATTCGTAGGCTGCCATGAACTACAGAAAATTGGTATTCGCAAAATTTGTGCAAATAATTTTTTTTTTACAAAAATAATATATAATAATTCAGGAATGTTTGAGAGTCATAGCTTATTCTCAAAATTGGTTTCGAAGTTGAGTTTTAAAGGATATTGAGTTTTTATAGGTTATCGACCTCAGCGCCATCTTATGGGCGAAATTTAGTTTGTTAAATTTCGTGAATTTCGACAAAGCATAGAAACTGTTTGTTAACGTTGTTAAAGAGTGCAATGGTCGAAAATGAATTTTGAAGAAAAAGCTGCGATTGATTTTTGTAATATACTAAACTGGGCAAATCTTTTACCGAAAAGTTCTAAATGCCTCAAAAGCACATGGCGATTATTATTTATGCCTCAAAAGCGATGCCAGTCGCGAAGAGAAATGGCGAATACTAAATTGAAAAATCAAAAAAAAATTAAAAAAAAAAAAAATTTAAATAAAAAAAAATTTAAATAAAAAAAATTAAAACAAAACAAAGTTATAAAAAAAATTAAAAAAAAAACATTAAAATAAAACAAAAAAAAATTTAAATAAAAAAAAAATTAAAAGAAAGAATTAAAATAAAACAAAACAAAATTAAAAAAAAAAAAATTTAAATAAAAAAAAATTAAAATAAAAAAAAAAAAATTTAAATTAAAAAAAAATTAGAAAGGATAAAATTAAAAAAAAAAATTAAAAAGAAAAAGTTCAAAAAACAAAAAAAAAAAACAAAAAAAAAAAATAATAAAAAAATTAAAAGCAAAAATTAAACAGAAATTAAAAACAAATAGAAAAATAATTAAAAAAAAGTTAACAACAAAATTTTAAAACAATAATTAAAAAATAAAAATAAAAAAAAATAAATAAATTAAAAATAAAAAAAAAATTAAATAAAAAAATGTAAGTAAAATAAAAAAAATTTAAATAAAAAATAGAAATAAAAAAAATCATTGAAAGGAAATTAGGTATTTCTAAGAAAACTGTGATAGACTTCTTCTTCCGACACACGCGCTCCCGATTGTTAGTCACGCACCAACCCATCCGGCTACCGCGCTCGCCCGTCGTTCCTAGGTGGAGCACATGGCATCAACAAACAGATTATAATTTGATTTATTTGAAGCTAGAAATTTTATTTGTCTCCACGAATAGCCTGCTTTCCGCGCTTCTGCATTCACCTGTCGCCTCCAGCTCTTGTAATGCCGTTCAGGAGTTTATGCATTGTATGGCCGATCCATTTCCATTTGCGACGTCGTACTTCGAGGAGGATGGGTGTTTGTTTAGTAATAGTAGTTGTATATAAATTTATTTTCCTGTCGTTTTTACCTGGCCACCTTTAGACACTTTTGGTTCATCCTCCTGACAACGGATCAGTGATAATCTCGCTCAGTTCAAGCGGAACTTTCTCCACCCATATTCCATCAGACTCAAATTTAGATTATCCGAGCACTGTGAGTTCCAAGCAGAGGTGGACGCTGATTGTCTACTCACTTGCGTAATAATATGTTAAGAAAGTAAATCTTTATTACGATAGCCAAGTGGCAATTAGGGGCCTGGGCTCAATTATGGTGCACTCGTAACTGGTCAGGGAATGCCTGGCTTCACTTTCGATTGCATCCGAATTTTTTGACACAAGGCTAATCTGGGTACCTGGTCATAGTCATATTGCGGGAAACTGCGAAGCGGATGAGCTGGTTAGACAAGGCACGTGTGAGACAGTGTCCCTACGAAAGAGAAGAATCGGGATCCCATGACAATCTGCGCTCTACTCCTGGAAGGATGGGCTTCGCGTCAATTCAGCAAATGCAGAGTTTCTGCGCAAACGTGAAAAGTCGCGAAAGCTTTCTGGCCACGTGTGGATCGGAGGCGTTCGAGGGATATTCTAAGGATGACGAAACCTTAGTTCTCAAAATTCGTGGGTGCCGTCACGAGGCACTATCCGCGAGGTATGCGTGCCGTGAGACTTGGAATTACTTCGACTGTTTTTTGCGTCAGCTGTGTGGAGGATGAGGAGAATCATCTCAGCACCTGCTCCTTAGCTGCCCAGCTTTCGCGGGACTAAGATTCTAGCATTTTGGTTCTCACATCTTTGCTATGACTGCTGATATAGTAGGCTTTGATATAAAAGATCTGATGAACTTTATCAGCAGCATAAAGTGGTTAAGATAACCGCAAATTAGTCACCGCTCGTAATCCATAAATACTCAAGCTCCTCTTTCTTCCCCACCCTCTTTTCTCTCTCTTTTCGTGCGATCGTTTTTCTTCATCTCTTCTTTCCTTGAAATGGTATCACCAAGGGGGGAACTAAACTTCTTCGTCCAAGTGGGCCCACTTTCTGGACCGCCATTATCACCTAACCTAATCTATTAAGTCACCCTATATATGGCGTGGGCACTGGTTGTTCGTACTTTTAAAGAGTTCGTTGTTATTTGGAAGCGAGGTTGTACATAAATGCGCTTCTTCCTTCAGCGCATTGCACGTAAGCGTTCGCCATTTTTAAGCCTACGAACACGCATCGAATCTACTTTTTTGTGTGATACTGTACTTGTACCCAACTACAAATACTTGCATAGTTCGAATGTACAGCATTTGGTATAGAGTTTTTCTCTTTATCTACCCCTGTCTTTTTGTGAAATTACATAGATAAGATTTCGTTTGACTGTTACTTTTGCGATAAGATAAGTTTTATTTTTACTCATTTCATATTTTTGTCAAAATGGCGCATGAGCATGTAGCGTTGATAGCTTTTTATGTGTATGGGAGTGTTCATATGTATACTATGTACTTACTTATATCTCACAGGTATGTATGTATGCGTGTGGTGCATGCATGTTCGTGAGTATTTCCAGGTATGCAGTGCCATTTTTTTTATTAATTAAATATCTACTCATAGGCTGCTTTGGTGTGCCATTATGGCAATAGTTGTTAATGCTGTTGTTGTTGTTGTTTGTTGCTGAATGAGTCAAGTGATTACCGTTTTGAGCCCTCTAAGTCGAGTCGAGTCGGCCATTTTGAAGATAACATTTTGACTGATTCATGCACACAACTGCTAATGCTTTCACATGTCGTGCATGTACGTGCATATGTATGTATATGTATGTATGTATATGTATATGTATATGTATATGTATATGTATATGTATATGTATATGTATATGTATATGCATATGTACTCATATATGTATATGCTCAAGTATGGTGAGATTTGGTGGGTTGAATAACATTTTCATTTAAATTTAACACCACTTGATGGGAACTTTTTATTAACTAAACTTTTTTATTGAAGCACACATACACATGCGCGTTTGTTATATTCTTAAGTAGATATATGCATACCCATATTCACATATATGCATATATATATGTATATAAGTACATGACACATTCATAGATATGTTTGCACTTGTATTCCCTTTGCCGTTCACTCCCATACGACACTCGTGAGAACTTCATCAAATATAGTTTAATATATTATTTCCTGTGTTCCCTTCTCTACTTGTTGACTTCTACTTTCAAGTATCACTTTCGTCTTGAATTCGCTTATCTGATTTCATATAAAAATTGCAAGTGTTTGCCTTCTAAACTATTACACTTGGCACTATCATTTTCACGATAAGCGAACAATTCACCTGTAAAAGTTGATTGGTATTTTACTGATTTATGATGGTGGATTTTTATAGGTAAGACAATTTTATTAAAGAAATGCCATTCAAAAAGCATCGAAACAATCACTGGCCATTCACTGAAGATATGAAGATATAGCTGATAATAAATATTGTGTAGTTTTAATTTAAAGAATTGAGTTATTCAATCAATGGGTGTTTTATGGTATTTCTACGCTCTCATTTGCGTACATTGAAGTTTAGTCATGGAGAGTTACATAGACATACAACACATAAATATTGAGAAATTCACCAGCAAAATAGTAGCAGGCTAGAAACTTTTAGCGACAAAATTTGCGTACCTTGTACCCTACTAGTAATAGATAGTAAAAGTAATAAGTTATGCAAATGACTCAATACTTAGTTTTGCCGTCTTTTGCGTTAATTACAGCCAAAAGGCGGCGTGGCATACTGTAAACTAATCTCTTAAGAAGCTCTTCAGGTATTTTATTCCAGGTCTCTTGCAGTTTCTGAAAAAATTCTGCTCTCTTTGAGCGGCAACTTGATCGATCGATTTTTTCGTCTAAATATTGCCATAAGTGCTCGATAGGATTTAAGTTGGGGATTTGAGCGGGCCATTCTAAAAGCTCTATTGAGTTTTGTCTAGAGTATTCCTTTGCTACGCGACTGGTATGTTTGGGGTCATTGTCTTGTTGATAGATGAAATTGTGTCCAAGACCCATTCTTCGTGCCAAGGGCTCTAGGAATGTGCTTAGCATATTGACGTAGGACTCCCCAGTCATTTTTCCTTCAATATGTACCAGATCTGATATACCGCTATAGGAAAAACAGCCCCATATAAGCACACTTCCCCCGCCAAACTTAATTGTGCTTTGCACGCACTTTGACTGGAGCCTCTCATTACTTTTTCGCCACACTTTTTCTCTTCTTTTTGTATTTTTAAACTCAAACTTAGAGCTGATGGCCTCTGCAGCCAATGCTCAAACATAATTTTAGTACTGGTAATCATACCAGTCACTAAATAATAATAATAATAATAATAATAATAAACTCAAACTTACTCTCATCGCTCCATATAACCCTCTCCCAGAAACTCAATGGCATATTGAAGTACTTTTTGGCAAATGCTAGTCGCGCTTTCATGCTTTTATTGCTGGTGAAAGGTTTCCTGATCTTGTAATGACTAGAAAACCGCTCTTCCCGAATTCTCCGCTGAATTGTTCGCTCGCTTATATTAATTTGAGGACTTTCTTCAATAAACCGTGCCGAAGTTGTCGGGTCTTTCTTAATTTCCCTTACTATTTGCGTGTCATCGCGAGAATTGATTACCCTTGGCCGACCTGTTCTTGGGGCGCTCGCAAAGCCGCCATTTTTTTCAAACTTTATAACTCTCTGGATTGTTGACTTGCATCTATTATATTTTTTAGCAATTTTGCCATACCCCATTCCATTTTTGTGGTCCTGAACAATTAGTTTCTTAAATCAATGCTTATTTCCTTCGACTTAGGCATTACAATATGCTAAAAGTATATTTGTTGTAAAATACAAGGTAAAATAAACGCCAAAAGATTATTTCCATTACAAGGAGGACAACACACGCGGATATTTTAGTGGTATTGCACGCTTTTGTCGAATCCGAAAAGTAACCGAGACGCAATTAGTGAAATTTGTTCTGCCATATGAAAAGATAACGGCACATTTTTAACGGTGCTGGTTTGCTAGCTCACACTTAGAAAAATAATGTGTGCAATCTTAAATTCGAGGAGCAGCTTACGGACTTATTTCCATAACAAATATTTCTTCAAGGGGTATTCATAGTTATGTCGGCCACTGTATTTCCCACCAGCTTCCACGTTGTTTCCTTTGCTGCTCAAAGTGCAATCAGGTTAAAGGAGGTTGACCTCTGGAGGCAATCGCTCAAGCGGCATGGTAGCAGTTTTGTGCAGCTAACATCGTATTTCTCTGAACTTTGTACAGATCCCTCTCTCTACAAACTGGAATTTGAGGCAAAAAAGAGTAAACTCTTTGAGAAGATGAATTCGCCTAACTCTCTCGGAATGCGTAAATGTATTTCGCTCAGACCTCAGTCAAGCTTAGTCGAGTCTGTTATACCGTTATAAAGTTGTGAAGTAGATCATGTAGCATTCGTAACATAACTTTAGAAATTTCCCCTTCCTCAACATAAAACTTCAGAGCACCATGTCTCCAAAGCTCTTATTTCTTAACACGTTACCTACTTCGCATAAATGCCATAGTCAATAATTGAGTTTGTGTTATTGTTGAGAGAGACGACTGCCGACTAGCGCGGTGTATGTAGCTGCATGCATGTATGTATATGTATAGCAAGTAGGGGAACTAAAAACGTGTCTCAATATTGGAGTTGTATATTTGTCATAGTCGGCAGTATAGTTACAGTTTTTTTCTGGAGCATTTAGGAGGGGTAAAGCAAGTATTCTTAAGAGGCGTCTTCTTACTCCTATGACCTAAAATGAAAATAAAATAAAAATGCAATTTTATAATTTTACAATATTCCAAAGAATTTTTAATAACTTTTTAGCAAAACTGCAGGCATAACGATTACATTAGCTTTCTTTCTCCTTCCTGAGAAGGATTGCAACTTCCAGTATGCTGGTTTGTAACGAGGGGAATATCTGTACTGAGGTTGTTACCTCTGTCTTCACTGACGGCTCCTAGTTGGAATCGGAAGCCGAAGTAGCGGTTTTCTCTAGATCATCCAATTTATCTATTCTGAATAGTGCTAATGTTTTTCACCCAGAAGCGCTTTGCAGGCATGCAGAATGCTTAGGGAACGCGGGAGCGAGGGAGATAACATATTAACATTTTTTCCGATAGTCAAGCTGCGATCAAGGCACTGACGACGCCATGGTGTAAATCTAAATTGGTCAACTTCTGTAAGGAGGACATCATATCTCTTAGATCTGATCTGGATTGCAAGACATAGGAATATAGAGAGAAATGAAATTGCTGACGAGCTTGCCAGGAGAGAGACTGAATCTGCTACACAGACATCGGCATCGCCTTGACTGTTGCACAACTTATTTCTCAGAAAAGCGAATAACAGATGGAGCTCCATTTCTTCACATTTCTTCTGTGCAATTTCGAAAGCCCTTTGGCCCCAGTACAATAGACGCAGAATGCATAAAGTCTTGTGGGCTCCACGCCATTCAATTTCCAAACTTGTAGCTGTACTCACCGGTCATTGGACGATTAGCACTCATGCAGAAAAGCTGGGTTTACCATTTAATCCACTTTGCTCAAGCTGTGGGGAACTCACAGAGAAGGAGGCTATTGAGAATTTTCCCTGTAAATGCCCAGATTTGGCAGTTAGACGATTAAGGTCACTGGGTGTTCCTTTCCCGACAGCCTGTGGCAATGCTCCAACTTAAATCCCAACAACTTTCTCCATTACATCAACAGTTCTGGTTGGCTGTAGTTAAGTATCTCTCTCTCTCTATGTTAAGACTCTGTTAGACATTTCAAGAGTGTTGAGATGTTCATTGATAGGTGTGCTAATCGGTTAGGAAAATCATTTACCTCATCAGCCCTAGTTTCTATAAACTATGGAATTATGTAATTCAGCTTGAGTTTTAGTGTAAGCCGTCTCATGTACGAATTCTCCCTTTACTTGATGCGAATACATCTCCATAATTAGTTATTTAGCGAAAATACTTTTACCTAAATTAGAAACTATAAATACCCAAGCCGTTTTGAATTGTAAATAATTTATTTGCATACCCTCAAATCCTTACTCATTCTTGCTCGTTGTGCGCTCTGCCACAATATAATTTTTTCGTTTTTTGTTTATCATTTTATGCCTTTGATTATCGCTAAGCTTATCTGATATTTACAAACGTCTTGACATTATTTTATTAAGCACAAACATACATCCTTTATGAATGCCGCCGGTATTTTATATTGTCTTGTTTGACGCCACGCCGCGCCGCACCTTTCTTTCAACCCAGGCCAACTAAAATAGCAACAAGCACACCCACCGGTATCGTCGACAGCATCGATTGCATCATTTTCCATAACTTTTATTTTTCTCTGACCAATAATCGCGCTGTCCCTTCTTTGTTTGTGATCGTTTGTGCTGATAATCTTATCAACGTTGCAACAAGCAGGTCCACTGAAGAATCTGTACATACGCAACCATAGTTATTTGTGGGTAAGCACATACACATGCACACCTGTCTACAAATACAACGAACTATTGCAATTTTTATTTTATTAATATAATGCAGAGTCGCCTCAATGAGGTGGTCAATACCGTCCCGTCATCGCCTTTTGCTCATTGCAACAAATTGCTTAAATGTGTCTGCATGTGGACTGTTGTGGCAGGTGCACAATTGAAGTGGCATTAAATGTGCATTTATAGGTGATTGGTCGAGTGAGGTGCGGTAGATCGCAAGACTTGCATATCCAAATGTCTTATGCTTAGTTTGGCAAGAGAGTTGAAGGCGGAAACATTTTGTTTTCATTGTAACTCAAATTGTTAATCTTAATATCAAAATAAGTAGTTGTAATGCAAAAAAAATTGCAGTTTTGTTGTGTAATTAACTTTTCTTAACCCATCATAAATTTATTTTCTTGGCAATGACCCAAAAATCGCACCGCGATGCTGCCTGCTTCTGACGGTCGCACAATTAAACCTCTTTTTTAAATTCTGACAACTTAATTGTCCAGTGTTGTTGCTATCTGGAGAAACTATATCAGCGCTGTCACTTTGCATTTGAAATGTATATCGCAATTAGTTACGCTATACAACAAAATACAACTTTTATTAGGTGCGCAATTAAGTTCTCGCTGTTTTTTGATGAAAATACAACTTTTTCTGAAAAAATGGTTACAACTGAATCATTGGAAGTATTACCCATCGCTGGCTACTACTTTTTCCTATCTTTCTGGTAGATCTCGTATACCGTCGCGGTAAAACTGTTCATCTTTTCTGGCTATCCACGACTTAAGTCATTTTTTGATGTCTTCATATGAATGGAAGTGCTGGTCAGCTAGACCATGTACCATCGATCGGAACAGGTGATAATCGGACGTCGCAATATCTGGAAAATATGTCAGTGTTTCCAGGTAAGTTTTAACGGGTTTGGCAACGTGAGACCGAGCGTTGTCATGCTGTAGAATCACTTTTTCATGCCTCTCCGCGCATTGCGGCCGCTTCTCGCGCAGAGCTCAGCGCAATCGCATCTATTGAAGTCGATACCGATCCCCAGTGATGGCTTCGCTTGGTTTTAACAGTTCACAATAAATAACATCAACTTGGTCCCACCAAATACATAGCATAACCTTCGCAGCGTGAATATTCGGCCGAGGCGGCGACGTAGAAGTATGACCGTCATGGGGACGACGTTCTTTTCTTTAGATTGGGGACGGCTTTCTTTTCACGATGCGATGAAGAAAACCATGACCTTTGTGCCGCTGGAGCAGTTGTTCACAGGCGAAAAAACGACGTTCAACATCCCTTGGTTTTAACTCATAAGGAACCTTAGTGCCCTGTTTCTGAATCATTCCCAAAGCATGCAAGCGCTTGGAAATGGATTCGCTGGTAACTCCTAATACTGAAGCAAGCTCTACTTGTGTTTGGCACGGATCCTCATTGAGCAATGCCTCCAATTCAGCGTCAGCGTCTTCGAAGGTTTTTGGCCTTCCTTCACGCGAATGGCGTCAACATTAAAATCACCGTCTTTGAAGCGGCGGAACCAATCTCGGCACGCTATTCCACTTAAAGCAGCATCTCCATAAACTTTTTGTAGTTCTCGATGCGCTGCAGCCGCCGTGCTTTTCGAATGAAAGAGCAAAAAGGAAAGAAAGGAGAAAATCAACACTTCTCGCAAATGACGATTATTCGGCACAAAATGAGACATTTTCCCAAAACCAAAAGTATTTGATACCAAAACAAAATCACTAATGTGCCGAAGCAGTTTGTTTACCATACGTCTAAGCTTGGTTTATGACGTTTAGGTTATGTTAAAATCGACTAGCACACACTGCTGGCGGCATCTTGTGATAAACAGCGGGAACTTAGTTGCGTACCTAATATAGTAACCCATCTAACCCCTAATTATTAAACTTACTCCTTCTCAAAATGGGAATCAGGGGATTTGTCAGGATCACAAGATCCTTAGACCTGAGGTATGAAATGTGTCACACAATTTGATGTGGAATACTGCGAGGAAGTTTGTTTTTCAATATATTAATTCATTCTCGTATAAGTTTCAATGGCCTGATCGACGATCACAAACCGTTACCGCATTGAGGCCGACTGCAACAAGACTCGGCGTCTCTGCGCGTCTTCTCCAATTGGTTACACCAAGCGGTGATGTGACAGTTTGACGTGGCCAAAAAATCACGTAGATTTTTAACAATTTTTTGCTGATGGGGTTGGGTGATTTCTTCCATATAAAACAATGTCTTATGGGGAAAATGCACAATGCCGCCAGAAAGCGAAAAAATTGTCAAAAATCAACGCGATTTTTCAGCTATTTGAAATATGCACTTTATGCACTTAAAAATTCGATTATACTTATAAAGTGCGGAATTTTGATGGGAAATTGTCGAGTTTTTTGGTAACTTTTGCAAAGTTTAAAATTTGGATTTATGTGGTTTTTTAGAGGAAATGTATTAAATTTTCATATAAGAATTATTGAAATTAAATAAGAGACAAATTTATTTATTTATTATTAAAGCCAAGCATACAACCAATTACATAAAGGGATTAACAGTAAAATTAAAATTAAAATTAAAATTACTGATAGGTAGATAGATGGAGAAAAGTATTAAAAAAGGAAAGTAAGGTAAAAATAATAATAGTAGGAGCAGGGATTAATTGGAAGAGATTTAAATAATGTGGAACCATTTGAGTACATTCAGTAATTTTCGCCAAGGTAGCGAAGCAATTTATTTTTGAAACACGAGCTTTCTTTTATACGTTTAATTTTGTAAGGTAAGGTATTCCAAAGACGGACAGAGAACACAAAGTATTGATCTTCGGTCATCAAACAAGGGTATTTCATCGGGACTAAGTTTAACGAATGGCAGGACATTGAAAACATAAGTCGATCTTTGAGGTATCTGGGTTCCTGAGTGTTTATGATCTTCTGGAGTAAAACTAAACATTTAAACCTAAGCAAGTCGTAAAAGGATACGGAAGCAATCTTTTTCGCAAAAACAGAAATATGGTCATAACGTTTTTTACAGTACACGTATCTTGAAATGTTATACGAGTACAAAACATTAAGCTAACTACGACACTCACTATCACAAGGAGTATATAACTCATAACAATACGTTGGTAACAAATACGTTTTAGCTAGTAGCAGTCGAATGTTTACTGGTGTAAAATGACCGTAAAGATGTGGTTGCTCCATGTCAAAGTTTTATTAAATGTAACATTTTTAACATTGTCCACATATTTAATCACAGCGTCATTTAGTTTGACTTCTGTATAGCCATCGAGCTTGATATATTTTTTGTAAATAACGATGCATTGGGACTTATCAGGATTAAGAATTAACTGTTGTTAGAAGCCCACTTGCTTGTGAGGCTCAAGTCAGAATTCATATTGGTTATGCAAATATCAACACGGCTAATAGGACAACTAACATATGATTGAACGTCATCGCATATGGTGCATGGGCATCACTATATTTAATCACACTGAACAAATCGTTAATGTACAATACAAATAAATAAAAGAGGGCCAAGGATAGAGCCTTGAGGTACACCTCTGGTTACAGGTAGAAAGTTTGATATGGTATTATCACCATATACTGCTTGTAATCGGTCACTAAGATACGTTTCTATAAGAGTCAAAGCTGACGTTGAAAAGCTTAGTAAGTTTTTAAGCTTCAAGATTAACAGTTTATGGTCTACGGAGTCAAATGCCTTGGAATGGTCAAGTAGAGTTAGAAAAGTCACATGCTTTTTGTCAATGTTGAGCCTTATGTCATCAGACACTTTTAGGAGTGCTGTGAAGCAGCTCCTACTACATCTAAACCCCGACTGCAATGTGTTCACCAAGGCGTTGTTATTCAGAAACGTGTTTATTTGGAGATGCATAATACGCTCAAGAACTTTAGATAAGAATGGTAATATTGCATTCGGGCGGCGGTAAACAGCAAATTTTTTTTCTTTCTTACGGCTTACTGATACATATCCGTAGAATGCAAGCTTTGCGCAAATTAAAATTGCATACACACATGCATATATGTATGTACTATATATGCGTGTATGAATATATTTGTGCATGTATACGTATGTGTATGTGTATTTGTGATAATATCTGCCGATAAAATCATTTATTGCACCAGGTAGTTGGTATTTAATTTGTTGACTTTAAATTTGAAAATCACTACAAGAAACTTAGTTAATTGCCGCGATAAACACACCAGCATAGTCGCACTCACACATACACAGCCATGCATAAGTACGTGCGCGCTTGAACTCATTTATGGCAGTACATAATTTGGCGCCAAACTCTTTAGCGCTCAACCCGCTTGTTTGCACGCATATTCACACATACATGCGAAAGCTTGTCAGGGAATTGAGGACGAGGAGGATTGAAGTTTGTGAAAAAGTGAGGTTTTCGAAGTAAGTGGCTGTAATAAATATCATATTTTCCAATGGCAAAAATTTTGCAAATACAATTTTTTTTATCGAATAAGAAAGGTAAGTTGGTAGGTGAAAAGGTTGCAGTAACAGTCTGGTACTCCTCAAGTATCACTAAAGCTCCTTTTTGATACCATTATGAGACCTACAACAGGCAGACATCTACAGCCAACCAGAGGTGTTGTTGCAATAGATGATGGGATTTAGGTTGGTGCACTGCCCAGGCTGTCAAAAGAAGGAGCATCCAGTGCCCATAATCGTCTAGCTGGCAAACCCGGACATTTACAGATAAATTGTTCAACAGTTCCCTTCTCTGAAAGCTCCCCATAACTGCTGGGATGGGGGTTAAATGGTAAACCTAGCTCTTCTGCGTCAGTGCCGATCGTCCAATGACCGGTAAATACTGCTACGAGTTTTGAAAATAAATTGATTGGCGAAGAGCCTCCAGAACTATCTGCGTCCTGTGTCTATTGTACTGAAGCCAATGGGTTTTCGAAATAACACTCGCTGAGAAATAATTTGTGCAATTCCCCTTTAACAACAGTTAAGGGGATGCTGATGTCTGGGTGGGAGACCTCTGAGACCAATTCAGTCGACCTCTTTCTGGCAAGCTCATCAGCAATTTCATTTCCTTCTATGTTTCTATTTCCTGGAAACCAGATCAGAGAAATGTTACCTGCACACAAAAGAGATTTGATATTCTTACAAGAGTTAACCAGTTTGGATCTGCACTATGGCGTCGTCAGATGTTTGAACGCGGCTTGACTATCGGAAAAGATGTTAATATCTCTTTTGCTCCCAAGTTCCATAAGCATTTTGCATGCCTACAGGATCGCAAAGACTTGTGCCATAAAAACAATAGCAGTATTCGGAAATAGATAAATTATCTGATTTAGAGAAAACCCTTGCACCGACTCCAGATTCCATCTTGGAACCGTCATTGAAGACTGAGGTTACTGGCTTGCTACAGATTTTCCCCTCATTCCAATGCTGCCTACTTGGAAATATTTCCCTGACACGACACTCAAACTCAAGAATAAGAAAGGGGAACGCCGAGATATTTTATTTTGAATATTTATTTATGATATTGACTGGCAGATTCAAATTTTACATATTATACATTAGATGGGACTTCTTTCCAAGACTCTTGTTTACCTTTCATAAATCTCTTAAATTGGTTGGTTTCCAATCGACAACATTTTTTTGATGTAGGTTCACAAGTTTTCTATGCAATTGAGGTCGGTAGTCTGAGCAGGCCAACAGATAACCTCAACCCCGTAGGTCCTAAACCATTCTTTTGCAGACTTATGGTCTGTTCGGGATCATTATCTTACTGGGGATCATTATCCCATTTCAGTGGCATGTTTTATATGTCATACAGCATAATCACCTCTAATATAGGGCGCGGGTCGATTTTGGCGCCCTGTGGCAGCCATTTTGTTTTGGTGACATCTGTCAAATCTTTTGTTTATTATTCAGTTGTTTATGCCGAATCATCATGGCAAGTTACACGATTGAACAGCACGTTCAAATGATACAACTTTATTATCAAAATGAGTGTTCATTAACGCAAACGTTGCGCGCATTGCGCCCATTTTTCTGTAGACGTGGTGGCCCTTCCAATTTCTTATGGTCCATATTGAACCATATGGACCTAGACGACATGTGGTTCCAGCAGGACGGCGCTACGTGCCACACAGCAAACGCCATTTTATTCTATTTCAACATCTACCCGCCCTTATTGAAAAACCCTTTATTTTCACATGTACCCTTGGATACATGATGCCTTCCATAAAATAAATTTGGCCTATTCCGCCTTTTCCGCTTATTCCATATGAAAAGTATCCTCATACCAGGACTTTAAGCGTCAATCGGGGCACATATACACCGATTCTCATTCAATATTAAAGGCCACGAATCACCTATGCACTGATGAGTGGATGGACACATGGGAATTTAGGCGATTAGAGTGTAAACCAGACAGCCCTTATAACACCGAACTGCCCGTTTTCGAGTTCAAGAACAAAATATTTCGGCAACGCGGTACCACCTGGTGGGAGCAAAGAAAGAGGAAAGCGGCCTCTGCGTTGAAAAGATCAGGTGGAGAAGGACTTGGCTTGACTTTGTGTGCCCAACCGGCGTTGGTTAGCGCGAAAAAGAAACGAGGATGTGGCAACAAAATGGTGCGGCAGCGCTAGTTGGATTCTGGATGAACCACCAATCTAACCAATCAACCAACCTGGCGGTGAACATCACAAGTCCTTGCAGATTCATCTAAAATCAATCGGATAAGAGAAGTTAGTTTTATTAATAGATATTCTTGTACCTGATCGAAACTTTTTTTTTCAAAATTAACAATATGGCGGCCTCAGGAAATATTTTTCAGATTTTCTAGAAGAAAACCGACAAAAAAATGGAAATTTTTGAAAAAAAAAAAAATCCTTCGATCAGGCACGAGTTCTTTATGTTTTTCAAATGCAGTATAAATTTTATTAAAATCTACCATGCCCGATCGCCCTTTGTTAATTGTTGAATAGCTCGGAAAAATATTTGTCGAATTCACTTCAAATTTTCACATAAGATTTTAAGATATTATACTTTAAGAAAATGAAAAAAAAAAAAAATTTTTTTTTGAACATTTTGACTACCCCTTTATAAAATTATGCAAATTCCAACAAGATTTCATTTCTTTCGCATAAATTAATCACCACTCCACCAAAAATGTTTAAGCAAACCAAATAACCTTAAACATTTTATTTTTTTTTTGATAAATGTTTTGTATTTTTTTCTAATATGCTTTTTTTATTAAAATTATTAAGGCTTATATTCTCAAAGCTCATATACACATCCATATGTTTCGTGAAAGCCTGAGTTTATTATAGTATCTAAGCTTCGTGATATTGAATTATATTTGCAAATATTTCCCTGGTATGTTCTCGATCTAACAGGCGTAGATTAAATTTGATATTTTACGCTTTCAACCCTACCGCGACATTATTTGCTTTAGAGCAAGTGTTTTTAAATAAATAAGTAAAGAGCATTGAATACACATAGAATATTTATGTATTGTGTTTGACTGTTTTTCAGACAGTTTATGCAGCTGTTTTAATTCTTTTAATTCCATGAGTGACTTAGCGCTTTTAGACACATTTTTTAGTCACATTTCTCCACACGCACCAATACGAATATGAAACGAAAGCTGTTTATGTATGTCAACTGGAAGTATTAGTAGGCTTTAAATAGAACTCCTCTGAAACCATACTCGTATGCGGTGAGTACAAACGTTAGCGGCGGTATCGATAGATTTAGCAGTGGGGTAGATAAATGACAATCGAGAGAAGTAGACAAGCGAATAATCATAAAATTAGGTCTCTATTTCAAATTCCTCATTATAAGCCCAATTTCGGTAAATATTCAGCAAAAATATTTGAAAAATAATAAAAGGCTACCTGATGCTAGTGGTAATACTGAAAACTTAGTAGTTCAAAGTCATCGGTATCCAAGTTGGTAATGTCATTGGTTAGGTTGGTTCAAGCCACATATTGTTGTTCTTTGGGTTGGCTCAGATTAGCTGAAATACAATGTTGTGGCTATCAACGCAACAGGCAAGTTATATGAAGCTGCTGAAGAAGGTTAAAATAACTGAGTTTTTATGCATTCCCGGCACTTTAAGGGCTTAAAGGAGGTAACTGTGCACCTTAACACACGCGCCGTATCAAAAACTACATCCGAGAAGTCAGTCGGCCATCAAATCAATGGAGGCAGTTGTAAAGGATGGTTAAGTTTCAAGGGCCGGTGTTGATTTTGAATAAAATACCATTTTTATAAGAAATTATTGTCATTTTTATTTGTTATGATAATATTGGTATGGCTCAATTACGTATGGAACAAAATATTGGCCAAATGGCCTCCGCGACCTCGGCGGCACACCTCCATGCGATGGTCCAAATTTTCGATGATGCTGAGGCAAAATTGAAATTCTATGCCGTTAATGTGCCGAATTATCTCATCCTTTAACTCTTGAATTGTTGCTGGCTTATCGACGTACACCTTTTCTTTCAAATAACCTTAAAGAAAGAAGTCCAACGGTGTCAAATCACATGACCTTGCCAGCCAATTGACATCACCGCGATGTGAGATTATTCGGCCATCAAATTTTTCGTGCAAAAGAGCCATTGTTTCGTTAGCTGTGTGACAAGTGGCACTGCCCTGTTGAAACCACATATCGTCCACATCCATATCTTCCCATTCGGGCCATAAAAAGTTCGTTATCATCTCACCATAGCGAACACTATTCACAGTCTGCCTGACCGGCCTTATTTTGGAAAAAATACGGCCCAATGATGCCGCCGGCACCAAACAGTCAATCTTTGTGGGTGCATTGGTTTTTTAGCAATCACTCTTGGATTATCATTCGCCCAAATGCGGCAATTCTGCTTATTGACGAATCCACTGAGGGGAAAATGTGCCTCATCACTGAAGATGATTTTCTTCGAACGCCCGCATTTTGCATTTTGATTTGAACGCCTGTTTTCATTATAAGCCTGAATAACTTTAACGCGTTGCTCGATTGTGTATCTTTCCATGGTTTAAATTGAGTTAGTCTGAAATTGAATTGAAATGTCAAATGAAATGCAGAAAAAACTTGACGTTTAGGTGTGGTTTACATTCAACATCAGCCCTTAAAATTTAACCACCCTTACTAAGATCAAAGGTTGCTCAGCAAAGCCTGTCAGCTATAAAAGATATTAGCACTGTCTTCAAGGTAAGTCTTATATGGGTTCTGGGACATAGAGATATTGAAGGAAATTGCAGGGCAGATGAGCTAGCCAGAAAGGGTACTAATCTTCTACTTCTTGAAAAGAGAAGCAATATTGGAATCCCTATGGCAACTTGTTAATTAAGGATACCAAATAATATTCGCCAAGAGGTCGTAGGTCAAAACTGTGCCTGAGCGATTTAGCTCTGCGGCTCGCACGATCTTTTCCAGCAACAGGTTAAAGAACTTGCACGACAGCGAGTTTCGTTTGGTATCAAACGGATCGCAGAGGTCCTTCGCAATTCTGACGGCGTTGCTGCTATTGAGCAGCGTCATTTTGCATAGCCGTATTAGTTTTGTGGTGATACCAAATTCAGACATTGCGGCATATATCCAACTCCGTTTTGTACTGTCGAATGCAGCTTTGAAGTTGACGTAAAGATGGTGTGTGCCGATTCTACCTTCATGGGTTTTTTCCAAGACATCACGTATTGGGAATGAATAACGATTACTGGCAGAAAATGCTGTATTGTGCTGCAGCGGCTTATTCGCGCTTTTCCACCATTTGCTGTTGTCTTGCAAATGAAAGGACCTACCGTTTTTTGGCACCTCCTATCGGCAAATGGTTTCTATGAGAAGCTTTTTCATTTGTAAAATGTTTGAAGAATTTCCATTTTTTTTTGCAATTGGTTACAATGTTCCATAACCACAATTGACTTCGAACCCGATCCTATCGAACGTTAGCCGCACACAAACCCACTCGGCTACGGGCAAACTTAAAAAATGGGAACTGAAATGCCTAGCTTTCCGCAAGCGCGACTGTTTAGAACAGTCTTCAATACAATTACTGCACAATGAGCTCGGAATTATGGTGTGCCTAACCGCTTGAATTTCCATCGGATAGTAACGAGAGGTGCAGCTTCCTCGAATGCATCCAATCCACACATGACCAGTAAGAGCACGCAACCTTTGCTGTGCGAGTTTTTGCCCAGTGCTTGCTGAGTTGATACAAGGCCTATTTGCCGGCGGGTTTTCAGGTGAATTCCCCTCTCGGTTTTCTGCACTAAGAAGCCAACTAAATGGTGGAATAGCACTCTGAGCATCGATAGTTTCAGATTACAAATTTGAATCAATGATTTGCTTAAGAAATTATTGCAAGGATTTCGCAGACCACAACTGGATTGAGGGATAAATCATTTAAACTGTATTTTTCCACTAATTCCGTGATTCGTGCCATACCCTCCACTTCATCGATCTTTAATTTTTGTACGTTTCAAATGTCACACTTAATCTACGTTTATCTATGCCAGTTGGAATTGGAAAAAATTAGAAACTGCAGTCATGAGCTGCTCACTATTACTTTAATTTTTTACGACCAAACGCTTAAATTTGCTGTCAAAGTAAGCTTTTGGTTTTGTTGCTAACGCGAACAATGAAATATTAATATGTAAAATATATCTATATATTATGCATAAAAGTATATAAGTACTGATTTACATATATATTAACTCTTTATTGGAGGAATAGCGACAGGCGCGAAAATGCAATTTGGTGAGGAATGTTTAGGAACAAAGGAAATATCTCGAATGTAACAAAACCACCTACAAAAATAAAATGAAAGAACATCGATGACATAGCTTACACACACACACACTAAAATGTATTCGAAAGTTAAGAATTGCCTTCTATAAATTAGTTATTTGTGTTCATGGCGACTGCAGTGAATGCATTGACTCAGAACTCCATATCGCTTTGTGAATCCAGCGGTAAGGTGTTGGCTTTGTGTGGGTGTGTGTGTCTGTGTACCTATGCCATATTTTGTGTAATTAGGCGTGGAATTTCACCACCTTTTTCGCTAGCGAACTAATTTCAATTAACGTTTTGTGAGTTTATGCACATATTGTTTGTTTTTTTAGTTTTTCTAGTTTTTTTATGGAATATAAAATCGCATAACAGTGTTCTACGTTCCTCTTATCGCTGTCGCAAAGCAATAACTATGTGTATGTGTATGTGTATGTATGTGTGTACATATGTAAATGTGGCTATGAACACATACAGATGAACTCATTTCTATGACGCTACTCTGCGTCTTTGCTTTGCTGAGCTGTTACTGCTTTTACATTTGTATGTGTGTACTCGTATGCATGTGTGTGCGTGTGTGTGTAAATAAGTTCGTGACTTCGTAAATTTAGTCACCGCATCTACCGCAAATATTTATTTACAGCAAATTCAATTTTTTTTTCGAACATAAATTTTCGACTTTATTGCCAAACGACCGAACGACTGTAAAATAGCAAATTTAAAATCGGAAAAACTAAAATATTGAGTCAAGACTTTTAATGACAAGTTGTGAGTAGTTGAAGAGGGCTGTTGCACTGTTTGCAAAGGAATATGCCAGAATTTTTAATATAGTGAATATAAATATTATAGTAATCCATAAATATGTCACGTGCACCAGGTGTACACCCAACAAAACAAAAAATCTTAAAAAAACTACAATATTTAAAAATAAAAATTAAAAAAGTATTAAAAGAAATATTGAAAAAAAAAATTAAAATAAAATATTATAAAAAAATATTTCAAAAATGTTAAAAAAATAAAAAAAAAATATTGGAAACAAAATATTAAAAAAAAATTTAAAAACAAATATAAAAACAAATATTACAAAAATATAAAAAAAATATTAAAAAAATACAATATATAAAAAAGAAATATTAAAAAAAATGTTTAAAAACAATATAAAAAATATATATTAAAAAAACATTAAACAAAAATATTAAAAAAAAATATTAAAAAAAAAACATATTAAAAAAATATATTAAAAAAAATATCAAAAAAAATATATAATATTAAACATTTTTTTTTTAAATATTAACAAAATATATAAAAAAGAAATATTAAAAAATTTTGCTAATTAAAATTGTCCAAATGCTTTTTCCTACCAAATTATTTAAAATCTAAAGATTGTTAAAATAATTTTATTGTAGTTTGGGGAAACAGAATCCATTATTTTCTCGGTAGATGGTTTGATTCAAAAGGAAGCTCAATGTTTGGGTGTCTGGGGATGAGAAATTGGTCACATACGACAATATTATGCGAAAACGTTCGGGTCCAAAGCGTGAAAAAGCAGCTCAAAAGGTCGCCAAACGAGGACTAACGGCCAGGAAGGTTCTACTGTGTATTTGGTGGGACTTGAAAGGCATAATTGGAAGAGGAATCAGTTGCTTCCATATGGCCAAACACTAAATTCAGATCTGTACTGTCAATAACTGGACTCAACTTTGAGGTCAGCGATTGGCCAACAGTAGGGGTGTTGTGTTCCATGAGGACAACGAAAGGCCACACACGCCAAAAACTCCAGTATTTTGGTTGGGAAGTTTTAATACATCCACCACATACCTCCGGACCGGGCACCAGGCGATTACCAACTTTTTCTCTCATTGCAAAATTTCTTGAGTGATAAGAATTTAGTATCAAGAGAAGATTGTGAAAATCTTTAACTTTCTTTGATTCGGAAGAGTATGTTTTGGCTGAAAATTCAGGTAATAGCAATCTTGAATACCAAATTACAATTTACGTAAAGTCATACCGGAAAATTTCATGAGTTCAAGGATCTTATTTCACATTCTGTCGAAAATATTCTCTGAGAATTGTGCTATGAAAGGGCAAGGTCACAGACGAAAGCCGCAAGATCTCAGCCAGCTGATATTGGCCCCTCCTAAATAAATAGCTGGTTTTCAGCTTTAACGCTAGAAACTAAAATTATTCTTATTGCTGGAAAAATTAAACAAGTAGAGGCGAAAACAAACAAGTAGACCGCTTTAAATAGATTTGCTTCCGAGCGTTAAAATAAATTTTGTTCGAATAAAAGCGGCTTGAATAGGTTGCTAAATAATCGCTCAGGGCCATATTTATTTAATTTAATACAAGTAGTTATTTGCTAACTAAATAAATGGTTCGCTAACAAACCAACAAGCCTGCCGTGTGCTGTACACACCTACACATAGTTACGTAGCTTCCAGACACATTTAGTGGGTAAACTTCTGTTTGCCAAAGGAAACTAGTAGGTATTTCCGTATCGTTGTTTAACGCATACATACATATACATATATACACTTGACTACACACATATGCACATACATATACATATATCAACAGCTGTTTTAGCTGTACGCATGAAGAGGTGATAGAAATTCCTCTATTTCTGTTCTTTCTACGGAACAACGCAAACTGAAATGCATTCTTGAGAGTAAAACCATCTAATTATTGCTTTCATATATTTAAAACAATACTAAAATAATAATTTCACAATAGCAACTACAACACAAAGTTAACAAAAGCTATTGGGAAAGCCCTTGACTAGGTTGGGCTCAGCGCTTGCTGGCGCGTGGTTGTTGCAACCGCGCTGACCATTTCAATTTCATTACTTCACCTGCAATTAGAGTTGACCCAGTTGCAATGTCTACAAAAGTGCACGCATGCGCCTATTTAACTACATACATACGTACACACATACACATATACAGTATGCCATTGTACGGGGCAGGCAAAGCCAGCGGTAAACATAACTTGATCGCATAATTAGCTGAACTCGCCCAAATGCGGTTTGACTTCTCTGCAACTATTTGTTATAGCTGCATTTGGTACTACACCATCGCTAAATGTAGGCTCATCTGCGGTTCACTTAATGTTTGCTAAGCATTCAATTTATGCAAAACAAATTCATCTTCTTTAACTACCCAAAAGTCAACGAAAATAACCATAAAGCAGTCGAATGCTGCTGCACGTCAGCGTCGTCATTTGTGCTGAATTATGGTTTGGAAAAAATGTGCAACCCAATAAGTCATAGCGACGAAAGGAAGTGAAGGAGGGAATTCAGAGTTGTAGGCTTTTAGCCATCCGAAGGCTTTTTAGGCTTAAGTTTGAGTTTTCGTTTTTCGCAAAATTATAGAAAAAGTTTTTTCTAATTGCAATCGCAAACCTTTGAGCGTGTTTCTGCCATGAAAAGCTTCTCATATCAACCATTTGCCGTTCGGAATCGGCTTAAGCCTGTAGGCCCCTCCATTTGTGGAACAACATCAAGACGCACGCCACAAATATGAGGATGAGCTCGGCCAAACATCCAACAAAAGGGTACGCGCCAATTATTTACTTTTGGTTTTTTGTTTTTTTTTTTGTAGTTGTCGCTTACCCAAAGAAAATAGTTAAATGAATTATTATAATTATTGTTATTGACAGTTTATTTATGATACAAAATAAATTCTATAGATAAATTAAAAGATTAGATTGGTCTTCAGCCACACGGGTCATAGAAAAGGTCGTATGTCTAGTATATGAGATTCCCTACAAAGTTCGGTGCGAATTTTCATGCAGCCTAGGCATTATTTTTATGTTTGTTAATGAATTTTTTTGAACCAACTATTTTAACCCTTTGCAATTTTTTCTTGGTCAAGTTTCATCAGCTTAGAACTTATCGAGTTTTGTCAATGACAAACAGATTCAACTGCATTTCTCAGGCCTCTTCTAAATTCAACTTTACTCGAGAGATGTTAAAATAAGTTATAGGCTGAGAGCGCAGTCATTTTATACAGGTTAGATGCATCAAGCTTGACCGTCAGTGCGTGGTGGAGGACATAAGCATAACCCAGAACCTACTGTATACTGCGATTCACTTGACCGGAATCACGGAAACCAATAGAAGGTGGTCTCTGACTATTAATTGCAGGGTCTGCAAACTGATCTGACCAAAACTGAATCTTATAATGACAAAATGTCTGCCTGGATTCGACAGATTTAACAGCGCCCTCACACGTGTTATAACGGTTCACTGCACTATTGGCACCCTAGCCAGTAGAATGGGTGTACTTCACAATGGCTTCTGCAAGAGTTATGAATATGAAGAAGGAATTGAGTCGGTACAACACCACCCGTGCGAAATATCTGGACGATTATTTCTTTGAAGACCTGGGAAATTTGGGACTAGTTGTCTTCGTAAAAACATCTAAGTGGTTTAAGCAACTTAGAGGCTGGAAATCAAATGCAGCTATCACAATGTGCTTTAGGATTACCGAGTGTAATCTACCTAACCTAGATGCATCAAATTTCCCAACCTAGCTTCTCCTGCGTCGTCAGAGGCGTACTCAAGTGGGCTAGCATTGTCATGACTCAATTGCTTACTTCAATCCCACAACGCCATCTTTACTGCAGTTTGAGAAGACGCAGCAAGTTTCGTTTACCATCTGTTTACGTATTATGTCCGTATGTGCGCTATTTTCCATCACGAAGAAACATTCACTTGAAAAATCTCGAGATTTCATTAGTAAAGTTTCAGCAGAGTTTCGCAGACAAATCCGATCCATTCAATTTTTTAAAGCGCCACACCCATATTGAGCACCTTTTTGCAGCCTGGTTTTATAAAATGTGTAAAAACAGCTTGTGGATCCTTGGTTTCCTGGCATTTTCATAATTTTATACATACAAATACGAGCGTCGCTTAAAAAGTCCGTGCAGAGTCAGAGAAATGGCGCTACCTTCGGTTATCGAGGTTATGTTTAGTTAGTAGCATCTCTTGGAAGCGTACACACCAAATTTCAGCAAGATCGAGCTGTTTCTTTGTGTTTGGCATTCGTTTCAAGCGAGGAAGAGGAGTGATTTTCCTTTTCCATCACGACAATGAACCAGCGCACGTCTCAGTAGGGTTCCAACTCCCTTTACATCTCCTCTATTCTCCAGACTTGACTCCCTTGGATCTCTTGGCCTACTATTTGTTACTTAATTTGAAGAAATGGCTGGCGGGAAAAAGTTTTTATTCAAAAGAGGAGGAGATTGCAGAAACGAAGGGCTATTTCTCAGACTTCGATCAATCCGGTTATTCAGAAGTTATCAACCAACTAGAACAGCATTGGGCGAAGTGTATGAGCCTAAAATGAGACTATCTCTCTCTCTCCCTCTCTCTCTATCTCTCTCTCGTTCTCTCTCTCTCTCTCTCTCTTTTCTTGCCTATCTTTGCCTTGCCCCTATTTGGGGTCGACCTTCCTTGTCCTTGCGCCAGCTTCCTCTGTCCTGCGTCGTTACATCATCGAGGTATTGTTCTCTTATGTCCCTTTGTATCGTATTTAGCCAGGTCGATTGTGCACTTCCTCTAGTTCTCGTTGGCTCAGTTATATGCATGGGGAGTTTGATGATTTGGTCTTCGTCTCTTCGCATTACGCCTCCGTACCATCTTATCCTGCCTTCTCTCATTTTCTTCTCGTGCCTTTACTCGTATATTTTTCACTTTATCCACGCGCGTTATTCCTATTGCTCAGCGATATATTTTCATTTCCGCCGCTGGCATCTTCTGGTTGTGCTTAGATTGCCCAAAATGCCGACCCGTACAGCTTTACTGGTGACTATGTCGAAACGTAAAAAAGGTTTAACCCAAATAATTAAGTAGCTTTTCTTTTTGATGGACTTTTCAAATGACCATCCTTTGCTGAAATTTTATGTCAAATTCTGAAATTTTTTTTCTCGTGATTTCATTCATTTTTCCAGTGCTTGAAATCCATTTTTCAGAGCGTTCAATACTTGTTCAAATTCCTTTTATGTATCCAAGTCTATAATATTATATTTTTGCTGGAATGCACTTATAACATACTTTTTGAGGATCAGAGCTACTCCCAGGTAAGTTTTGATGCTCTTATCTGTTTGATGCTGGTTACCTGTTTTTTCATGATATGCCAAAGATTATCGATAAAGTTGAGCTCAGTATTATTGCCCGACCAGACCAATATGAAAGTTTCCGTTTCTTGCAAATAAAATTTTACCTGACAAAACAAAAAAAAAATTAATATTTCATTTTGATACAATGATAACAAGCAGAAGCGCCTTGAAAAATTGGCATTTTCATGATTAAATACGCACAAATACGAAGGTCATTTGAAAAGTTCGTGCAAGGTCAGAGCGATGACACTTCTAGCGCAAATCGCGGTCATGTTTAATTAGTATCATCTCTTGGGAAACACACACCAAGTTTCAGCGATTTGTGAAAAGCGCGTTCCACTTAAAATTATTAAATTTACCTCAAATACCTGTTAATTACTTAACAGTACTCACTGTGCCCTCTGTTATTGCCTTCTGTCATAGCAGCATGTCAAAAACCTGCCTCCATCCGTTAACCTATCAGTAGTCATCGTGGTCGATGCCATTTAGTGATAGTTCCAAGAAACGAGGTTCGGAGAATGTGAAAGAGGTGATATGTAGCTGAGTTGATTCCAACTAAAAGATCCAGCTAACCAAAGCCAGCAAAGCGTTCCCAGAATATTGTGCTACGTCCCAGCTTAACCATTCTCCGAACTTACGTTTCCTCGGTAGTGCTCAGCGGTTTTTATTCTCACGTATGCTGGTTTTTTTTATTACCTGTTGCTATAGAAAATGGGAATTTTAACTCGTTCTCGAAACTGACTTGCTGCTAAGCAGTTTGAGTCTAATTTGTGTGTGCTTTGTGATTTTTTCGCATTCTCGGAGTGGATTGATTTTTGCTGGTTCATCGAGATTTTAAAGCAGCATCGTGGAGTCTTTTCATTTTCTATGAATCCTTTTTTAATGCCCTCAGCGATTTGAAATTATCCTGTGAGCTGGCGAGCTCGATTATTCGATCCAGCCTTAAATATCAGTTTGAGGAAAAATAAATCCATTATTTTTGCGTAAAATTTTTGCGCTCCTAAGTGCTTAATTTTAATTATTTAGTATTGCGAGGAATCGAACCAGCTCCTTAGGAGAGAACATTCCTTCATTCTCTAGTAGGTACGAGCCCTTCTGACGATGATCGAGAAGATTCTGTGCTTTCTGTGGCCTAATGTTTCACAGTTGTTGATTAAGTGTTCCATGGACTCCTCTTTATCACCCGCATAAACTAGTGCTAGATAGTCCTATTGTATTGAAGTGTTTACTCCAGGCAAAGTAATCTGTAAGTGCTCCACAGAGTAATCTGATACCCTTTTTGTATAGGGCTAGAGCAGAGTTTGCTCGGTTGGTATTAAAGTTCAGCAACTTTTTGGAGTGATTAAGACCGTTTATGGCGTTCCAGTATTCCTTGCTTTTTATGTTAGTCCATTTTTGGCTTCCTGTTTTAGTTTCTTTTTGTTCAAGCCGAAAAATGTGGTTGGTCCAATAAATGGCTTTGCCGCCCCTTTTTTGGCATAAAAGTCTGCCTTCTCGTTTCTTTCGTGTCCCTCATGTCCTGGTGCCCAAATCAGGGCAATCTGATTAAGATTCGCCAGTTTGATGAATGCATTGTTACACTCTATAAGCGTTTTTGAATTGAACGTTAAGCTATTTAAGGCTTTGAAGACTGATTGACCATCCGAAAGTATTTTAATTTTTACTTTTTCGATCCCTCTTTTGGATACGATTTTCCACTGTTTCCATAATGGCGAAAAGCTCCGAATTGAAAAATTTAAAATGTACTCAGTGTTAAAGATTTGTTTGCTCTAGGCCCCACTATTCCTGCTACTACCCCCTGGAGCGTTTTGGATCCATCTGTATACCATATTTGCGAGTCATCATGTAGCCATGTTGGACTAGTGTTCCACCTTTCTCTAGGCGGGAAGATAATATGATAATGAAAATATAATAATAACTAAGTTCTTTTCTTTACGATTTATTTTAGTAGAATAACTGCGCTTGGTTTTTTCCTGTTTCTTATACCTGCTGATGGAATTGCGCGTGCCGACCACCTTCCTTTTCATTTTTTTCCCAATTTTTCCTACTAAATTAATTAAAGCTTAAGGCGCATATCAGCTATAGGTCTTACCTAGGCTCTAATTTTAAAATTTTTATACATAAATTAAAAAAAAAAATCAAATAAATCCGTATTTAATAAATCTGCCCTTTAGTCCTCTCACTTTGGTTTATTGGGTCCCCATGCGGGTATAACGCACGAATACTTGTACACATGCAAATAAAATTTACACAACTATGTTAGCTGGTTAGTAGTTAATAGAGGAGGTGAAATTATTCTGCACAATGGCGTATGACGAACCAAATTGCAATGCTTTCGGCTGTTGCTGTGTGACTCTGCCTGTGTCCAGTGCTACTGGGCTAACTTAACTTGTTGCCCGTTTTGCTATTGTGGTCGCCGCCTTTGCTGGTGTGCTCTCCAATTGTCGTCAATGCCTTTGCATTTTGTATTGTCGCTTGAGTGATTTTGAAAATAGCGGAACGACTGAATGGAAACGCAGGCACGCACGCACGCACGCTCGCAGACACTCGAAACAAGCTCAAGTATGCAATTTATTTAAATACGCACGCTTACAGACATAATCATTTAGCTAAGCATTTATGAGAATAAGAAAATAAATGGAGAAGGTGATGCTGCATTGGCAAGTGTTTTGCGTGAAAAGTTGCATGCAGGCGCATAGCCGCCCGTCATTTGTAGTGGAACTTCAATTTAGATGTGGCTTAAGAAAAGGCGTTAAGATTAAATTAGCGAGTAGCGGAATGTGTTCATTAATATTTATTACCTAAGTGGCACCTTTGTGTTGACTTTAATGAGTCGGATGACATTTTATGCAGCCTTATTTCTATGCGTTTGCGCCGACTGAAAATTTAAATGTGACTATGAAACTTCATTTCAACTCATTTATAATATTAAATCTGTGGCTACAGAAGCTTACAAATTAGAGGTACAATATAAAGAAAATGTTTTTTAAATAAAACTTAAAAGTAGTCGTATATTTCATTTTCAATTCGATTGATTTAGTCCATGACATGAGGAGGTATACAATTTTAAATAAAAGTAATGTAAATGTTAATAACATCACCAATAACAGAGCAAAATAAACTAACAGTACAGAGCGCCAATGGAAGATTTAAAAGTAAACCTCGTACATGGTAAATCAATATTTTTTTCTTTTTTTTGAGATTTTATTGTACTCCAAAAGTGCTCTGGTTGTAGGTGGAATATGAAATGTCATTCTGTACGCTCACGTAAAGTAGTTTGTTCGAGTTTAAGGGGTTACATGGGTTTCGTCGGATAAAAAAGGCCTATTTTCAATTTTTTTTTTCTAAGTAAAAAATTACTTATTTAATTCAAACTTTTTTCTGTCTTATAGATACATATTTAAAGAATAATTTCTGAAATTTCCAAAAAAAAAAAATTAAAACTCCTCCATTGTGACGTCATTTCCGGTGACCCCTCGAAAAAAAGGTGCGTCCGCGTAGTCAGCATAACTCCTGACAGGCTCATCAAAAATAAAAAAAAACAAAAATAAGTGCTTTAGTTAAGACCATAAACTCGTGCTTGAACGAAGGAAAGAAAAAAAGTAAAAATTGGAATTTTGGCAGACATTTTTGCAAAAAAAAATGAAAATTTCAGTCAAATTTGCTTGACATTTTGTTTTTGTTTAAATAGTTGTAATTGAAAAAAAAAACAAAATCTTTCGTTCAAGCACGAGTAAATTGTATTTCGAACACCTATGTAAAATTTCATCAAGACCGGTTGAGTAGTTTTCGAGAAAATGTGACAACCGACTTTGAAAACACGGTTCCGAGAAAAACGCGTTTAAAGTTTTGAGTAACAATAAAAGTGGCTTGGAGCGCACACCTTCCAAAGGCTGTATCTCCGAATTTATTATTCGAATCGACTTGAAAATTTAGGATAATATTCCTGAGATGTTGTAGAAATTAATAAGCAAAAAAAAAAAATCGTTTTTGAACCAACGAAACCCATGTAACCCCTTAAGGCAGGAATTGTCACTTGCGAAGCGAATGAAAATATAGGCGAATTTAACAGCCGCGAATTGTGGTATGAGAATCTCCAGCGAATTCACCACAAAATGGCGAATGAGCGTCGAAAATGAATTTCCTGTATTGCCACTCGCGAAAATACTACATTCGCTTCGCCATTACTGTCAAAATTTGCCTACTGCTTATTCTATTCGCATTGGAAAGATGTATATAAAAAATATAAATAAATATGGTGGATAAAGAAGAATGATAAAAACAAGGTTACGCCCATCAGAGAGTACGTGACGTCGCCCTAACATGGTTTTGCAGTAATGCCAGCTTTTTGCTCTTGGCAATAAATACGGTGCTTTTTTATACTCAAAATGCGAAAATTTTTGAGTTTTGTGTTTGTTTCTTTTTTTATTGTAGTCTGATGCTACAAAAATTCCAAGTTAAGAAAAAAATTTGTATAATTAAAAAAAAAATTAAAAAAACCCACTCTGAGAAGATTTTTGTGCTGCTGAAAATTTGTTGATTCTTATAAAATTTGACGTTTTGAAAGTGTAAATCTAATTTTTCGCTCCTTTTGAGGTTACCCGAGAATATTAGATCTGCTTCTCTCTACCCCTCTTAACATTTAAAACCTTTTTATAAGTTTTAAAAAGCATTTTGAATTTACTGAATACGAATTAAAGGTACAGAGGTTTAATTATAGCAAAAAACCACAAAAGACCCGGGTAATACTTAGAAGCCATAACGACCTCTTTGAAAAGGAAGTATCTTATCTTCTTGCATAACCTCAAATACAACAAAAAAGTATTTTCCGGCCCTCTATGGTGTATACTAAAGCATTAGAACTAAATAACTTGCCTTAGAAGTCGCGATTTGGCTTTTTGAGAGAAAAGTTAGGATATTTCAATGGCATACACAATTATGAACTATACCTTTACAAGACCCTATATCAGCTATCCCTACCTTCAGCCAAACTCTTCATTAAATTTTCATCTACAATAAATTTTTACTAATTTGTAATCATTTTGCCTCTTTCTAGCCTACAAAGGATGACACAAATGCAGCCACTCCGTTGGAAGACAGCTGGTGCTGGGAACCAGAAAATGTCAAATCTGACAATGATCACTCCTCGCAATCATCGAGTAGCGGCACTGGCAACGAAATGGTCAACATTACTCTGGAGGAGGTGCCACTGGGCAGCAGCGCACGCACTTCATCCAAAAAACGAGTACCACGTGCTTCCAATGAGCATAACGTGGCACTCGAAAAGCGGAATCAGCAATTGGAGGAGGAGAATAAGCAGTTGAATTTGGCGCTCGAAGAGTTGGACAATCAACACAATCTGGCTATGCAGAATGTGCTTGAACTCAAAACCGATCTACAGCAGAAACTCACAGCTGTTACCAACAGTTATGAGGCCTTGAAGAAGGAGCACGCCGACAAATTCATAAACAGTGAATTGGCAACGGCCACAATGCAGAAGCAATTAGAGAGTCTAGCGAAACAACAAGAAGTGTTTGAATCAGAGAAACAGGTGCTGCAAACTCTGGTTACTAATTATGAAGCTGAGATCAAGAAGTCCACTGAGGATATGGCCGATTTGCAAGCATTGCTCGATAAAAAGACGCAAGATAATGTGGAACTTATTGAAAAGGTGAAGGCTGCCGGGCATTTGACAGACAAAGCTGAGGCAGAAATGGCTCAACTTCAACTGCGTGTGGAACAATTAATGAAGGAACTGGAAGATGCAAAACAAATCAAGGAGAAAAAGACATCAGAGTCGTCGACCAGTTCAACTGGCAAGCAAAGCGAAGACGAGTTCATTGTGGTGCGTGAAGGTGACGCCAATTCTTCGGGCCCCGCCACGCCGCCGACAAAGGAAGAGCTAAAGGACAAAATTGTGCAATTGGAAAATCGAGTCTCGGAATTGACATTGGAAAATGGCAGCTTTGCATTGAAATTGCAAGACTGTGAAATGGAAAAGGAACTGGCGTTGACGGTGCTGCGTGAAAATATGCAGGAACTACAGACCCGTTGTGAGGAAACCGATGGCGCTTTGCAAGCTGCGAAAGAACAATTAGAAGAACAACAAGAAAAACTGGAAGCTTTGAAAGAAAAGGCGGCCGAAGCTGTCATCGCACAGCAACAGCTAAAGGCGCTGACTGAAGAGAAAGTAAAGATCGAGACGGAGATTACCAACATGAAGGAGAGTTTGCAGAATGCTTTAGAGCTTGAGAAGCGATTGTTGTTGTCTGAGAGTGAGAAAGAAAGTCTGCAGATTGAGTTACAGGGTCTACGTGCCACACAAGAGCGCGTCACCGAGCTGGAGAGCAAAGTGCAAAACTTGATGGTTGAGAATCAACAGTTGCACCTAACTGCAGATGTTGAAGCAGAATCTGATAACTACAGCGCTGAGTTAGCGGAACGTCTTAAGTCGCTGAATGACGAAAACGAAAGTCTACGTGCTGAAGTACTTTCGATGGCGCAAGCGAAATTCCGAGAAGCCATTGCTGAGGAAAAGCAAGAGGTCACCGATTTGGATGCTGATGATGATGAGCCATTAACGGTGGACAAAATAAGAGAGTTACTCAGCTCACACATAAAATCCAAGCTGACGAACGAAATGGAAGAGGCTTGTCGAGCAGTGCAGGAGCGCGTCACCAGAACTGTCAATGCAATGGAACGGAATATATCTCGTATGTCTGAGGAAATACTCGATTTACAAGACAATAAAATGGTTTGGGATCATGAGAAAAAGACGCTTGAGGCCGACATCTCCCAGTACATTCTACAGTGCGACGAATTAATGAAAAATAACGAGATATTACTGAACGAGCTGGAGAACTACAAACGCAACAAACTTGAAACGATTCACGAACACAACGAAGAAAGTCTTATGCAGCTGGAAGCACAGCTGGAGGAGTCTAGTAAGTTGAACCAGTCTTTGGAGCAAGAATATGATGAATTAAATAAAAGCAAGGATGAACTCGAACTAGAGAAACAAGCGCTGACCGAAGAGTTACGCGCCATCCAACTGCGTTTCAGTGAGCTGCAAACAGCCGAAAACGATCTCAAGTTGCAGGTCGAGGCATTAGAGTTAGAAAAAGGAAATTTGCTGTTTGAGCTAAATGAGCAAAAGTCCATCAATTGTAAGCAAACAGACGATGATGTAGCGCTAAAGAGCGCTGAAGAAAAGCATCAAAACTTAGAAGGTCAATTGGTGCGATTGAGCAAAGATCACGCAGATTTGGTAGCAGCCATGCAGACGCAAAAATCAGCACTGCAGGATGCCATTAAGAAACGAGAGGAAGCAGAGAAAAAGTTATCGGAGCAAGAGATGCTTGTGATGCGCATGCGGCAAGATGCAAAGCAGCTGGAAGAGGAACGCGATCGGAGCGGTGACGTTCAAAAGCAACTCGATGAACTGGCCACACTTAATCAGCAGTTGAATCAGGAAGTATTGGCCAAAGATATAGTAGTGGAGAGCCATAAGAAAAAAATACTAGAAACGAGTGATTATTTAGCTAAAATACTCGAGCAGTTTAAAGAGTCCGAGCAAATAATAGCAGAGAAGGAAAGCGCATTGAATGAGATGCGTAGCCTGCTAGCAGAGAAAGAGAAAGAAAATGATGAGTTGCAAGAAAAGCTACAACAACAAACAGTTAATGTCGAACACTTGTCGCAGCTGAAACAGGAGAAAGAAGCACTCATAGCCGAATTTGAAGAGTTAAAGCGGAAATACGAAGCGCACAGCGTCGAGCTAAAGACATTGCAAGAATCGGCGGTAACATCTACCAGTACCGATGCGTCAGCAATTACACGAATTGCACAGCTTGAAGCAGAACTCTTGGCTACAGCTGATTTGCAAAAAACTGTCGAAACATTGAACTACGAGAAGAGCGAAATGATTAAGGCGCTGCAACAGAAACATGCGGAAAACATGCAATACTACACAGAAATTCAACGTCTGCAGCCACTTGTACAACAACTGCAAGTTCAACAACAAGAAAAACCATGCGATAGATGCCCAACGCTAGACAGCACGCTAAGCGAGTTACGTAAGGAGCTGGAGAAGCAGCAAGACCAAATAAAATTCCTCAAAGAAAAGTCCGATATACTCACGACGAACTTACTGACGGAGCAGACAAACCAGCGGCTGATACAGCAGGAGAAGGCGGAAGTGGAAGAGCAAAATGCGGCTATACGTAAGGATTTAGAGCGACTGCGAGAACATTTGCTAGAAGTTGAAGATATGCATACGCAGGAGACGGTGGAAATGCAGCGAGAGTTGGAGGAGACCAAAGCAAAAATGATAGCACTGCAGGATGATGTGGCGAAATCAAGCAACGCCTACACATCGGCGAGGTGAGTTCAAAATAGGAACAGCTTTAGGAGCTTGTTATACATATAAATTAGCTGTTGTTATAATGGTTCGGCAAAATACTCGTACCCTGAAAGGGTGTACGCTCCAATTATATATATTGGGTTGGGGAGTAAGTTCGTAGCGTTTTTACCGAAGACTTTTATTGAAACAAAAAACAATAATTATATCAATGAGTTACTCAATTATATTTTCGTCGTTGCTGTTGACAACGACCAATTTGTTGCCGCCAATAATCGCCTGGTCCGGTGTCAAAAAAGTGGTTGAGCGAGTTTTGAAGCACCTCTTTGTTATCGAAAGTAAGGCCCTTCATATGGTTTGACAGGGATCGGAAAAGATGGTGGATGCTGAAGGACCTCCTACTCGACCTCTTGTAGTGCGGCTTTGACGATTTGTGTAACATGGGGCCTGGCGTTGTCGTGAAGGAGTATAGTTTGACCATGTCGATCAGGTCATTTCAGTCGAATAGTCTCATTCACGCGGTGTAGCTGGGCGATCTAGAGCCCCTTGTTGACCGTGACATTATTTTCGAGCATTTTCCAGTGCACTATGCCCTCCCAGTCCCACCAAACACAAATCAAGAACTTCTTTGGGCTTGACTCTCGGCTTTGGCGTATCTCCTGAAGCCACCCAGTCCTTTCTTTGCTTCATATTGATGTATAGGCACCATTTCTCATCTCCCGTGACGGTTCGGTACAAAAAGCGCTGTTTATGATCGCGTGTTGCTCGTTCGAAGGCGACTTTCTTCGTAATTTTCCTTGAGCTCGTGAGGCACACATACTCTAAATTTTTTGGCAAATCCCATTTAATCTAGGCGGTTCAGAATCGTTTTATGATCGCAGTTCATTTTTAAACCGGTTTCCGGTTTGGCGGCCGTTCTGCTTCAAAAGTGATTTGAGACGTTCTTCACTGAATTCGGAACGGTCATCGACGTCAAAGTCACAATTTTAAACTTTCCAAACCATTTTCATGCTGGAAACCTTCTCTATTCACGTCGTAATTGTCCCGGTCTGCTTCGGCAGCTTTTTGACCTCGATGAAAGGCAAAGAAGAGCAGTTGTCGAAAATGTTGATTTTTGCCTCCTGGGTATTCCATTTTTAAGCCTCATCATGCACTCTGCTTTGAGTTGATCTGTTCTGTTAGATGACCAGCTCAGTTCATAGAATACTTTCACTATTATAAACACGTTTGCAGATCTTCCTTGCTTTGATTTCGCTGCGACTGGGTACCCAGAATGTTTTTAAGATCTGTCGATAGATCGTCAAGGTTGTTGTTAATTTGACTGGGCGACGGTTCTAGACAATTCTATGGCTTGAAAAGAGAGAGATATAATATTAAGCTACTTGTCTCCGATGACCCGATTTGTCTGGGCGACGATTCTACGGATTGAAGTGACAGAGAATATTAGCCGACCAGTCTCCGATGACCAAAATAGTGACACTGAGGATAAAGACGATAGCAAACTGGTTGGGTTAAAAGCAAAAGTAACATTTTGGCCTAAATTAGTGCCATTAAGGGTCAGAATTCGCATGATAGGATTCAAAGCATCCTTGACTTGTAGAGTTTAAACGTTGCTGTCCGCGCATCTTAAAAATTCTTGAAGTAACTCAAAAATAACGAAAGAATACTTGCCTTTAGAGCGAGATGAGGACTGTTAGGAAATTATTAGGTATTTTCGTAATCGATATCTTAATACAATGATTTGTGATGGAATGCCGAGGCAACAGTCGAGAAAAACAACCGCCTAAGGTTTTTGGCGCTTGCTTGATTTCATTTGATTAAAACCAAAAATATTAAATTGGGGATGAATTCGTTTGTTTTTAACTGGTTTTGCTAATCTTTCAGTGCTTGAAAACAGCGCCAATATTGCCATAGGAATGCAATTAAGGATAAAAAATAATATTTTCCAGGAAGCCAATAAGTCATGGGGAGAAGAAAATACTTGTGTTACAATCAGGCTAATTTGGCCGCAAATATATAAGAAGAGATTAGGAAAATTGCTCAACCTCCAAGAGAGAACATTTCGAGGGTCATGGATTTTGCCACCGATCATTGGCTGTTAGGTAGGCACTCTTCTAGGCTAGGAATATATTCGCATAAATATTGCAGAAGTTGTTGAGAGGAGGAAGAAAAAGAAACAGCTAGGCACTTCCTCTGTAATTGTCTAGCCTTAGCTGGGAGTAAAGCAAGATTGTTAGGAAAGCACCATTTTGACTCTCTTACGGAACTAACCGATGTTGGGATAAAACGTATCCTACGTTTCATAAGAGAGTCTAACTGTTCCATGAAAAAAATGAACCGTAAGGTTCCTGTATTACACAGTGCTACCACAACAGATCTACATCGTCTATATGAGTTGGCTACTCTAAACCGACTGCCACAAAAACCTAATCTAACCAAAGAACTAAAACTCCGAGGTTAGAGAACAAAAAAAAGGAGCTAAATCAAGTTACAAAAATCGTAATCTGGCCACACTGATTACCAATTCGACTGAAATTGAAATTTTAAAAGGTCGAGCCAAGTAGCACCACAAGATTTGGTGGCTCCTAAAACACTCAGGCTAATCAGCCCATGGAATTTAGAGCTCTGGAACGAGGGTAGATAGTCAAGGAGGGAAGGAGTAAAGTATTAGAGAAAGAGATAGGAAAGAAAAGAGACAGAGATAGAGAGTTAGTCCTGTGAGTATTTCCGAGATTCTTTGGCAAATCTGTACATATCCTCCAGTTTTAGAGAACGAATATTACTCATTCTCACGCCATTGAAACCCAAAACTCGTAGCGGTACTCTAGCAAAGGCAGGACACTCACAGAGAAAGTGCTCAGTGCTATCCGCCTCCTCTAAGCAAGACAAGCACATCGGGTCCTCAATGATTCCAATGGTGGTCATATGCTGACCCCATGGGTAGTGTCCTGTAATAATATCGATCATCAACCGAACGTCTTTCCTTCCAAGTTCTAGTAGAAAGTTTAACAGTTTTCTGTTCGGACTTGTCACAAAACAGTTTGTAGTTCTGCAGCGTTCTAGACCAGATCATAGCTCTTTATGTAAATAGCATGCATAATCACTGCTCCAATTCATGATTCCTGCTGAACTGAGTCCAATTATTGCCTCTGGTCACTGTGGAGGAACCGCTGATCCACGTTTGGCCAATTTCGTTTGTTTGAACACCGGAGTGCCTTGGATCCCATATAAGTACAAGTGTGTTTTGTCTTGCAACAGAATTAAGCTTCTTCTTACATTCATGAACAATCTTTGAGGTTTGCTTCGCGTTCTCCAGGGCCTTCAGTGCAGCCTGACTGTCACTAAAGACTCCAATCTGTTTCGCGCTCCATCTCCTCTCGATTATCCATTCGGCTACTTTCAGGATGGCAAAAACTTCTGTTTGGAAAACAGTTGCCATTCCTTCCATAGTGTAATGATACCTATTACTTTCGTTTAAGTACCATCCGGCTCCAGACTCTATTTCATTCTTGGACCCATGGGTAAAGAAAATATCCATCAAACCTCCCTGATTGCATTCTGGATTACTCCATTGCTCTCGCAATGGAAATCTGAGATGAAATTTCCTTCCAAATGAAACTGTGGTCGTCTTTAGGTGCCAAAAACAGTGGATACTGCTCAGATAGCATCTCAAAGAGTTCTCTGTGTCCCGAAGTTCCGTCTGCGGAACCATATTTATGGACTAGTGTGATGTCACGAAAATCAGCTGATATTGTCAATTTCGCTGAGAGCAACGTTACGGGACTACGATAGGTGCCACCTTATTATTCTACCATTATTTCATTACACCACCTCACTTCGCCATCGTGGCTTTTGCTGTTAAACGTAAAACGAAGCCGACTATAGCGTTTCAACAAATTTGTTTGCCTGTTTTGTAATCTGCGCATTAACAGGAAGTTGGAAAGATGACTTTAAATACTTACATGCATTTGTGAGAAAAATTCTAAAAAACCCCCTTACTTTTTAAATTGAGTTATATTCATAAAATTTATTTCACAGATAAGTCACAAATTGAGTTTAGATAAAAAAGTAATGAAAAATATTTTAAAAGAAGTAAAATTCGCTGTGCATAGAAAACGTGCCTTCTTTGAAAGTTGTTACTTTTTTCTCTATGTACCGACATTTACTAGCATATTTTATGCTATATACTCAAATGTATACCGACACATAGAAATATGTGTGTATGTATGCACAAATAGGTACACGACTACCATTCCGCCGTACCGTTGGCGTTGGTTGGTTGTCGACGCAGTAAGCATTAAAAATAGAAAACGCCTTGAAAGTATAGTGAAATTATCACCTAATTACGGGGCAAACAATATGTTCTGAGCACCGGCAAGCACAGCGGGGGTGTGCATGTGAGCACTGTGCTAAGACGGAGACAAAGCGAGCCAGTCGAACTGCAGGCATACACGCACACACACACGCATACACGAAGCTTTCTGCATATGTGTTTACACTGGTGGCAGCCTGACATTACCTACGTTTCGTCATCGCACCTCTGCCGCTGGCTGTTGGCTGTTGGCCGTTTTCTGTTTGTTTTTCTTTATAGTCTACACTTTTCTGTACGCTCCAGTATTGCACCGACGCGCACAGCAACAAGGCAGCACAAACATCAGCAGTCGCAGTCATAGGTAGAAGTAACCTGCTATCGCTTTTAAGCCTTTCGTTAAGCTTCGTCACGACTCACGGCAATTGGTGTGCCAAGCGATAACGTGTCACATAGCGTTGGAAATTAGTTGAATTCGATATTGCGATGGCATAGGCAAGATAGCAAGAGGGCAGGTGTGTGAGTGCGGTATTTTAGTGCGATCGACGGGTGCTATCGCTGCTGCTGTTGCGCTATTGGTGCTCCTGTTTCTGCCAATGCAGCCAATGCGCATTTGCAACGCTACAACAAAATTAGAACATTCGCGCAGTGCAGGCTCAATAAGGCGGGCGCGTGTATGTAGCTAGCTGGTGGCTAGGCTAACGCTGCTACGCTTCAAATGCAATGCATTAGTTTCGTGTTGGTAATAAAACAAATTTTTATATTGTATATGTACCCATGGCTGTTGCAATTTCTGGGAAAATCAATTTTAATAAATGCGAATTTTTTCGATTTTTCACAGTATACGCGCCAATCAACATGCCGAGACGTTGCAGGCTCAGTATGCGCTCGTGCTGCAGCAACGCGACGAGTTAGTTAACAAGCTGAGCTTGGCCGAGGATCGAGAATCGAAGAATCAGGCGGCGTTGTGTAATTTACAGTGTGCGCTCGAGCAGTTCCAAAATGGTGAGTTGGCAAGTCGTCCGCATGGGCAATGCAAGTATGGAGAGAAAATAGAATATAAATATTTAGTTAAAATAAAGGGTGATCAATTTAGAGGCATCGGATGTGTTTTGTGTAAAATTATTCATGACATTTATTTATTAAAGATAATTCTGCAACTAGGTCGTAATTCGGCCATCCGTAAACATCAAGTTTGAATGACTTGCTGGAGGACTTCGGTCGGTATCTCATGAAAAACTTTAGTAATGTTGGCTTCTAATGTCTCAATCGAAGCTGGTTTATACACAAATCCATTAGACTTTACATACCTCCACAAATAAAAGTCCAAAGGTGTGATATCACATGATCTTGGTGGCCAATCTGGTCTGACTGGTCCGAGACGAGAGATAAATTTGCTTACTGAAACGACGACGCAGTAAATCCATTGCCTCACGGGCTGTAAGGTTGGAGATCACGGGATTCAATTTCCGGCATCAAAAAGTTGTTTATCATGGCGCGATAGCGTTCGTCATTACATTTCCGCCAGCCTCGTCTTTGCAGAAATATGAGCCGCTAATTCATCCAGCTCATAGGCCGCACCAATCGGTTGTTTTCAATGGATGTAATGGCTGCTCTTGAATGGCTTCGTATTGCTCTTCAGCTCAAATATGGCAATTTTGTTTATTCACGTAGCCGTTAAGCCTAAAATGGGTCTCATCGCTGAACAAAATTCGGCTTCCAAAATGCGGATCTTCGGCGAGTTTTTTACGAGCTTAACGACTGAAATTATGACGCTCTGGAAGATCGCCGGCTTCAGACCTGGACTAGCTCTATTTTATATGCTTCCAAGCCAATAGCCTTGCGTAAAATCGCTCAAGTTGTACCATAAGATAAACCAAGTTGTTGAGATTGGCGTCGAATCGATTTTTCCGTATCTTCGGCAAAACTCTCATATACAGCCGCAATACTCTCTCACTTCGGACTGTACGTGGTCTAATCGATCGAGTGTCATCCAATAACGTAAAAATATTCTCAATGAATACTGAAAAAATTATGTATTTAGTTTAACAGTAGTCAAAAACCCCTATTGGGAAAAAGTACCTCCAATCTGATCACCCTTTACATACACCTATTTTGTAAAAGCTTTTGAAAATTTTATGAAATGTGCCTGTAATACTTTTCCTTTTGCCAACAGACAAACAAAACGACATCAAAGCCGCCACGCATAGCATACGCAAGGAGCTGCAACAGGAGCAGGCGAAGCAAACGCAGTTGCAAGCGGAGATTGGCGCATTGCAGCAGCAGCTGGCTGAGGCGAAGCAGGGTTTGTGTGCAGCAGCACGTCTCTCCGATCAGTTGGAGGCGTGCCAGCGTACGATAGCCATGTTGCGTGAAGAAGGTGAATATCGCTTACGTTTACGTTTACGTTTTCTGTAAATAAACTGGCAAACGAAAAAAATGAAAAGGGGCGAAATATTGTTTACTAACACTTGGCTAAAAAATAATAATTTACATAAAATATAATAGCGCCAGCTATATTTAAAAAGAAAATATTTATTAATTGCAATATATGGCCGCAAATTGTTGTTACTAACCCACCACTACCCCATCTCAATGAACCACGTCAGCCATAAGGGAAATCTTCAATAACAGCACGCAAACAGGCATTTGGCATTAATGACCCGAGTAACCAATTTGTTAATAATAACTGCATTGATGAGTCAAAAGAGATAAAAAAAGAGAAATTAAAAAAAAGAAATTAAAAAAAGAAGAAATTAAAAAAGAAGAAATTAAAAAAAAGAGAAATTAAAAAAAAAATGTTAAATTAATATTTTGTTGCAATGTTTCCCTTAAGCCACGCTGATTGATTCTTAAAGGTAAATATCAGCTGGTAATTCTGGGATTTTTCCAATTTTCAAACACTCGGAATTTCAGTTGGTATACACTTTTACGAATTCTATGTAGACACCGCAAAGCAAGAAAACTAAAAAAAAAAAACGAATTAATAAATGATAAATATTGTATATGTAATTATCATGCGCATCATCTATCTGCACCAACACCACCACATTAACAAAAAAGTAAAAAAAAAATAAAATCACAAACTAAATCGTAAACCTTTATAAACAGCAAAGACACAATCATTATTCACAGCCACATTGCCACGATCGTCAATAATTCCATAATCTCTCATAATAATATGACTAGCGGCTGCTTCCACGCGCTCTCCACCTCATCAAAGAATAACAAAACGCGCATATGCGCGCTTAGCGCCTCCGAATGTATGGTGAATTAAAAGTTGTACTAGCAGAATTTTCGGTTGATGGATTGCAAACAGCTAAATGATTGAATTAGATAGCTTTTCGTATGCATAAATATTGTTTGTTTTTTTCTCTCCTAACACACACTTTATTATGCATACATACATACTAACATTTTTATAACCAATTTACAAAGTGTAGATTTAATTTTAAAACATAATCACCACATAAATACAAAAACAAAAAAACCTCCTTTAGTATTAATTTATTCATCTACCAAAAAGGCATAAATAAGAGTACTTTTGTGAGCATAAAATATTTCAAAGAAAGATGTGCACTTACAAAAAAATTTACTTGATCTAAATATTGTCTGTGAATTTATCTTATAAGTTAGAAATTAATGCAATTTCAAATTCATTTATTATATTTTTTATAATTTTATAATATTATAATTTTTATTATTATATAATTGCTGTACTCTTGTACTTTTATCGGCAGTTTTTAGAGCGATTTTTCGTAGTAGCGACATACTAAAATACCACCGCAATAGCAGTAGTAAACTTATCGCTGCACTCTCGCCTTGTCGATTCATAATAAATATCATGGCATATTTTCACCAGCCAAATACAATTTTTGGTTTTGACAATGTAGAGCAAGAACATAGAGTTTCAAGAGTTTCACTCTCTTCTAGTTCATTGCAAAATCTGCAGCTGTCATTGTTTGCAATTCCCATCTTGTATGCGTGTGCCACAAACAAAAAAAAAAAAACAAAAAAAAAACAAAAAAAAAAAAAACTTAAAAATAAATAAAAAAATGCACAACCTAGCAGATAGCACTTAAAATACAATACTTCAATTTATCAAAGACTTAAAAGGTATAAGTATGTAAATTGTAATTTTGTAATTTCGACGCACAATCCCGTTTGCAGCTTAAAAAGTAATGCACACAAGATGTCGATTTACTTAAAATTTTTCCTTTGTGACATTTTCTATAACTTTGTTATCAATCCGCCTCTAAAGTTTTTCGAAATTATGAAAAAACTATAACCTATGTATTTCTTAACTAACATAAAATCCATACAATCTCTGTCGGCATACTCTGTTAGCTTTCTCTTCTCATAAACATGTTAGCAAAATTATCATACAATGCTCACTAGCATTAACATTCGTCTGTTATGTTAACTTCAAATGCTTGCAGTTTTCCATAGCCAAGCGCTTTTAGGTAATATATTTACTAATTATTTATTTTTATTTTATTTTATAAAAGTTTACATAACGATACAATTATTATATAAATTTACAAACTAACGCAGCACTAGCATACGTAATAGATACATTCTATTTCTTAGCATAAAATCCATGCAAGCTTTCCCAGCATACTCTGTTACTTTTCTCTCTCTTATTTGCATACATGTGAGTAAGGTTAACGTAGAGTGTTAAGTAACATTAACAGTCGTCTGCTATGTTAATATCGAATGTTCTTAGTTTTTCATACTCAAGCGCTTGTAGGCAATTTAGTGATAGCAGCAAACGTATGTATGTACATATAAAATAAGTTTTGGCTAACTTTTGATTTTGCAGACATTTTATATGCGTAATTGATACCAGTATCTACATAGTAAAATAGTGATTTTCGTGAATTAAAAATGCATAGCGACTACTCAGTTTCTGGTGCCTTTCGTATATGAAGGGAAAATCCCGGGCTATGCAAAGCTGCTGTAGCGCTTGCTTTTGAATTTTCTACCTCACTGAGTGTTCAACTGAGATTTTGAATTTGGCAATTAATTTTGGTGTTAAGTATTTAGATTTGAAATGGCCAAAAGCAGCAGTGTAACCCAAACAGATTTTTCGACTATTTTAGAGTCTTATGTTAATTTATTATTTAGTTGCACTGCTAGCGCTGCGTTTGTTTCAGTTTACCTAATAATTTATTATTATGTAAGCTTTTTAAAATAAAATAAAATAAAATAAAATAAAATAAAATAAAATAAAATAAAATAAAATAAAATAAAATAAAATAAAATAAAATAAAATAAAATAAAATAAAATAAAATAAAATAAAATAAAATAAAATAAAATAAAATAAAATAAAATAAAATAAAATAAAATAATATAAAATAAAATAAAATAAAATAAAATAAAATAAAATAAAATAAAATAAAATAAAATAAAATAAAATAAAATAAAATAAAATAAAATAAAATAAAATAAAATAAAATAAAATAAAATAAAATAAAATAAAATAAAATAAAATAAAATAAAATAAAATAAAATAAAATAAAATAAAATAAAATAAAATAAAATAAAATAAAATAAAATAAAATAAAATAAAATAAAATAAAATAAAATAAAATAAAATAAAATAAAATAAAATAAAATAAAATAAAATAAAATAAAATAAAATAAAATAAAATAAAATAAAATAAAATAAAATAAAATAAAATAAAATTAAATTAAATTAAATAAAAGAAAATAAAATAAAATAAAATAAAATAAAATAAAATAAAATAAAATAAAACTAAATTTAAAAAAAATAAGAAAAAATTAAAAAAAAATCAAATATTTAGTTGCACTATTTTAGGTTAGGTTAGGTTAGCCAGATTGCTTGTCTAAGACGCTCGTGTCCCTCATGCCTTTTGCGATACCTGCATTTGATTTATTTCCCTTAAGTAAATCGCTTAAACCACTTAGATCTTTTTAAGAAGGTCCCTCTAATAAGATATTTTGCAAATTTCCCAGGTTTTCAAAGAAATAATCGCTAAGACATTTGGCACAGTGTTTAAAAATTAACATAAAAAAATTTTGCACTCAATTATGGTTACAAAATCGCATATTCTCTAAATATTTCTGTAACACTTCAAGCCATAACTTACAAAATATTGTTGAAAATATGAATTTCTTTGTTTTAAATATTTTAATTAACACTAGATTTACCATCCATTGAAATATATCTATTTCTACCAAAACCATCAAAATGACTGGTGTATAAGAAAAATTGCTTATTGTGACTTCCAGTCTTTATCCACTCTATTTTTAGTACTCATAATTTTTAGTACATCACGTGGGTACTTTTATTTCTTAATAAGGTTTTTATAAATTATTTATAATTTTTAGTACTCATTATTTTTAGTACATCATTATTTTTAGTACACATTATTTTTGGTACTCATTATTTTTAGTACATTATATTGGTACTCTTGTTTCTTAATAAGATTTTTATAAATTATTTATAATTTTTAGTACTAATTATTTTTAGTACATCACATTGGTACTTTTATTTGTTCATAAGATTTATATAAATTATTCATAATTTTTAGTACTCATTATTTTTAGTACATCAAATTGGAAATTTTATTTCTTCATAAGATTTTTATAAATTATTCATTATTTTTAGTACTCACTATTTTTAGTACTTATTTTTTTAGTACTCATCATTTTTAGTACATCACGTTGGTACTTTTATTTCTTAATAAGGGTTTTATAAATTATTTATATAATAATTTTTAGTACTAATTATTTTTAGTACATCACATTGGTACTTTTATTTGTTCATAAGATTTATATAAATTATTCATAATTTTTAGTACTCACTATTTTTAGTACTCATTATTTTTAGTACATCAAATTGGAAATTTTATTTCTTCATAAGATTTATATAAATTATTCATCACTTTTCGTTTATGCACACTTTGGTACTCTAAATTCTTCGTACCTAAAATTTTCTTTGTTAATTTGTTGATTATTGTTTTAAATATGTAGCCCAACGCTGGCTTTTTTTATTTTTTTTGCAGTTTAGCCTACTAAGTCTAATTCGCTATTTTTTTTCGAATTTATATTTTTATTGTTATTTTTCTCGTATTTAGGCTTTTATTTTTATGCATTTTTTTTCGTATTTAGGTTCTTATTTTTCTTCGAATTTTTATTGTTATTTTCATTTATTAATATTTTTTTCGAATTTATATTGTTATTGTTATTTTTTTCGTATTTAGACTTTTATTCTTATGCATTTTTTTTCGTATTTAGATTCTTATTTTTCTTCGAATTTTTATTGTTATTTTCATTTATTAATATTTTTTTCGAATTTATATTGTTATTGTTATTTTTTTCGTATTTAGACTTTTATTCTTATGCATTTTTTTTCGTATTTAGATTCTTATTTTTCTTCGAATTTTTATTGTTATTTTCGTTTACTTATATTTTTTTTTTCGAATTTAGAATTTTATTCTTATTTATTTATATTTTCTTCGAATTTAGATTGTAATTATTATTTACTTTTTTTCTTGCGTCCCACGTGTCCGATGCAAAATTGGTTAATCTCAATTTGTAACTGTGAGCGATATCGATATGCTGAACTCACGTTGCATCTGGAGATTGCCCGAGGTTGTATCCGTTTCTACATTCTTGTTTTTGTTATACTTGTTGTTTTTGTTGTTATTGCTATACTGATTAATTTAAATATAATTTGAATTGATTTTAGTTGACTTTATTTAATTTGCTTTAATCTTGTAAGAAAAATGTATTTGCATAAAAATTGGCGGCGTTGCCATGCATTCTCTTTGCTCTACCAGCTAATTCAAACACTACTAGAAAAATATGTACAAAATAAAGTGTAAACTTGTAAATTATGTTAGTTACCTAAATTCAAAGCCTGCTGCCTGCGCTAAAAAACACTACTCCATTAATCAACTAAGTATAAGTTAATTGAATAGAGTCATTATTTCCCAAACCATTAAAATGCTCGCTCCACTCGCATCGAATGCTCGTGCCCTGGCTCCTTAAACCGGCTATAACTGCGTGCGTCTGGTTGAGTATTACATCAGGTACTGGTGTGCAAGTGCATTCTCATTCTACCAGTACTTATGTCATACTGTCCCGGACGCCACGCCCAAATCTGCATGCACAATAACAACGTTGGGGGGGGAAATATTAAAAAACAAAAGCAAAAAAGAAAAAAAAACAGAAAACTTAACAAGTGTTTAATGCCTGCAAAGCAAAGTGTTTGAAAAATTAACTCACTAAATGCATAATTTGTAATTTCAATTTAATGAATGGTTATAAATATTTATCATACATTTTTAGTGTTATAAACTACATACTTTACTGACTGCTTTTTTATTTCAAACTTTTTACCATTTTCCAACACTTCCACTAATACCACTTACGTCTCATGCATTTTTCCTTTAGTCGAATCGTTGAAGCAGGAAAATGCGCTACTCTCCGCCAAACTGAATGCCAGCGAATCTAGTCAGTCGGACAAAATTGAGAAGAGCCTCATCAAGAGTCTGTTGATCGGCTATGTGGTGAGCAGCAATCCGAATGATAAGAGCCAAGTGCTGCGCATGATTTCTTCCGTGTTGGATTTCACACAAAGCGAGTCGGACAAGGTTGGCCTCAACAAGCAACAGTCAAGCTGGCTTGGCGCCATATTGGGTGGCAGTCCGGCTGCGCAAGGTAGTAATCAATAGACGCGCAGCGAATTTAAACTTTTCTACATTAATTATGTTCATGGTTTTCTTTCCTTTTCAGGTGTGCACTCCAAAGACAATTTAGTGCAGGCTTTCGTGCAATTTCTCGAACAGGAATCCCAGCCCAATTCGGATGCCAGTAATATGCCCAACTTGCTAAATATCACACAGCAGAATATTCCGCCAACGGGCACACCCAACCAGCCGGCGCGTCGCATATCCACGTCCAGCAATAGCAGCTCGACAGCGACGGCTGTGAATGCTTCAGCGCCCATACCCATTCAGCCAATGATGTTGAATGAGTTTGCACCGACGCGCAATTCCAGCTCAATACTGAAGGATATTCTAAGCGATTCTTGATTATTGTAAATTCGCTTTTTGTATTCCACGCTGTAGTTACCTTTATTCTACTCTACTTATACAATATTTTATGTGCATATTACGCTTGCACGCGAATGATATTTTTGTTTTTATAAATAATAAGTTTATATACGTCTGTACATCTGTACATCTATGGTATGCTGTTGCATCCACGTGTTTACTGTTGTCTCCGTCAACGTGCGACTTGTACGTCAGGTCCTGGTCTGGTTTTAATTTATTTCGTTTTTTGTCGAGTTTTTCTCTTTGATTAAAATATTTTGTTTTAAATGTAAATATATCTACACAAAATACGTGCATTTTTTCATGTGTCCTAACGCACTATTTGTGCTCTGCATTGTGATTGGAAGGCGTCTTTTTATGTCGGCAAAAAAAAAAGTCTAATGCAAAAAACTGCAATTCAATAGAGTGTAAAAGTTATTGTATTGTATCAAAGCGTATTTGAAAATAGTACACGAATAATATAAACCATATATTTAAGCACCCTTTAAAGTAAATAAATCAAATGATATTTTAAAATACAAAAAATTAGCACAGTTATGGTTTTAATGCGTGTTCGAAAGCTCATTTAATGCGCGAAGTGCTTCTTTCGAGGCGTTACTTTTCTTAGCATTTCCGGTATAATTTTTTCTTATATCCTTTTTCACTCCGCTCGGGAGCATAGGACCTTGACAAGGCGATTCCATCGTACACGGTTTTGGACTGCGATGTCGGACTGTGATGGCGTCACCTTCCCGTGTGATGCCGGCATCTGCTAGCTCGCGCAACATCTGGGCGACCGGAGACTTTGCTCTCTTTCGGGTTGCAGTCCAGTACCATTTTTGCGATGCTATGCGGTGATTTTCTAAGCAGCATAATTTGCTATTGTTATGAAGGGTGATTTTTTAGCTATTATCTTTTTAAACAGTTGGTTTAAACAGCGGACGCACGTTTGGTGTTTTGTTTCACTGTCAAACATCTTCAATTTGGTCTATAATTTAACCATGAATCGTCTTACAAACGAACAACGCTTGCAAATCATTGAATTTTATTATAAAAATGCGTGTTCTGTTAAGAAAGTTTAAAGTCGAAAAATTTTGTTCAGCGACGAAGCTCATTTTTGGATCAATGGGTACGTAAATAAGCAGAATTGTCGATTTTGGAGTGAAGATCAGCCAGAAGAATTGCTGGAGCTACCAATGTATCCGAAAAAGGTCACAGTTTGGTGCGGTTTATGGGCTGGAGGTATCATTGGACCGTTGAAATTCTTCAAAGATGCTGCCAATCGTAACGTAACTGTGAATGGTGAGCGCTACCGTGGAATGATATCCAACTTTTTTTTTCCCCAAAATAGATACAAGAGCTTGACTTGCATGACATGTGGTTTCAGCACGACGGTGCCACATGCCACACAGCACGCGTAACAATGGACTTGTTGAGAGGCGAGTTCGGTGAACATTTTATTTCACGTTCGGGACAATTGGCCACACAGATCGTGCGATTTAACGCCTTAAGATTATTTTTTGTGGGGCTATGTTAATTCTCATTCAGCTATTCAGACAAGCCTGCTTCAATTAACGCATTGGAAGCCAACATTAAAGCAATTATATGTGAGTTTTTTTGAAAAACTTTCCTATAGCTCTTAAAAAGTTACCCTTTATTATATTTCGGAGATCAAGTGCATTAAGGTTTAATAATTTTGTTCACATTACGGTTGATTGTCAAATAAAAGGCGTCCTTTGCCACTAAAACCCTAATTTCGTGCAATAGCATCAATTCGTCACTGGACTATCCACCGTGTCTAATCTCGCCATTTCTAGTGAATATTGTATTAGAACCTTCTCAGCAGGCCAGAGTCTCTCATCACATTTTACTACAGGGTCCGGTACCCGAAGTGTAACCAACTTCAGACCGCTCGCGCAGCTGATGCACGGGCATCAGATGTCTTTTAGTTGGCTAAATAACAGCCCAGAGTATTGTTTACAAGCGATCGGAAGCAATTTGCCGAGAGTAAAGAAAAAAAGAAATCAGTAGAGGATTTCAAACGTAATAATGTGATTGCATTATATTTGGCTGGAAAATCACAACCAGCGATTGTTTGTGAGCTCCAGTACCTTAAAGCAAATAAAGTTTTTATTTATCGCACCATTGCTCGTTACAATGATACTGGGAGCATCGCGAAACGTCATGGAGGTGGTCACCAAAAGAGTGCTACGTCAAGTGAAATGGTATAAAAAGTGAAAAGCGACTTGAGCGAAATCCCCAACGAAGTGCCAATCAAATGGCGAAAGAACTGAAAATAACTGACCGTAGCATCCGCCGCATACTGAAAAATAATCTCAAAGTTAAGCCTTACAAGATCCAAAAGGCGCATAATCACACACAAAAGCAGCAACAAGTCAGACTTGAGAGAGCGAAGGAGTTGCTGTGCTTGGCCGAAAGTGGTCAATTTCCGAACATTGTGTTTTCTGACGAGAAAATTTTTGCAATTGAGCAATTCGTAAACTCCCAAAACGACAGTGTTTATTTGACTGACCTTTCATACGGGAATTCGAGTCATCGATAGGCCACCAGGAGCTAGCACCCGCCACAGGTAATGGTTTGGGCAGCTGCAACCGCGGATGGGCGTTCTCCAATTGTTTTCATCGAGCCTGGCGTCAAAGTAAATGCAAAATACTATCGGGAAAGCTTTGAAGCCGTGGGCAGACAAGCATTTTGGTGGCAAACCATGGAGGTTTCAACAGGACTTGGTACCGCCTCACAAAGCTCAAGTGAAGCAAGAATGGCTAAAAAACAACGTTCCGAACTTCATAACGTTCACACAATGGCTCTCAAATTCACTACACGCGAATCCGATGGCTTACTCTCTTTTTGGGTCATTTTGGAGAGCAAGGTCCGAACTAAAAGATTCCCCAGTCTCGAGGCGTTGAAAAAAGACATTGTCCGCGAGTGCACGAAAATACCTGCAAGTCACATTCGGACTGGGACTGGACTGCCTCAAGGCCACAGTCAAGGCAAAAGGTGGCCATATCGAGCAAAAGTAATCTGATTCTTAATTTTGTATTGTTTTCACACATTTTTTACTTTGAATGGAATAAAACTAATTTTCCACAACCTAAATTTATGACCTTTTAAATTGGTTACACTTCGAGTGCCAGGCTATCTAGAAAATAAGTAAACGACGTTTATTGAGGTTTCAAAAAATTATGGGAGCAATACGCATCCGAAATTCGATATACATTTTATAATAAGTAAGTAGGACAAAGCGTTTACAGACACACGCTTTCTGTTATATGAATGCATAATTAATAATACCTAACAAACATTTTATTAGAATTATGCCTACAAACTTGTTTTCTTTGCCGGCATCCTTTTCATTTAGTTTTTACTTTGGCGTTTTTCTTTACACGCTCAAAAATAATTGTCTATTACACAGAAAACACGGGGTTGTAGGTATGTCAAAATTATGGCTATTATTCAAGAAAGAAATTTTGTATGGATAAACTCGCTTTTTAATTACGGATTGGGAGTTAAGCACGAAAAAGTAGATAATCGAATTATATGTGAGCGCGTGAATTATATGAAGTCGTGCCAAAATAGGTTCTTTCGGATTATATCGTCACCAGCGCCACCTAGTTGCATCACAAATTAAACATCGACATTGCAGCATAGGGCCTCAACAAAACATTTCCACCTAACCCTATTTTTAGTAGCAATTTTATTTCATTTCACGATTTCCCGCATTCATCGATTTCTTCTTGCACGATCTCTTACATGTAGTCTGCGGTCTGTAGTCAGCGGTCTGGAGCTGGATGGTACTTAAACGAAGAGAAGAAGAAGAAGCTTAATTCTGTAGCAAACAGAACAGGGGTTCCAGGACACTCCGGTGTTCAAGGAAACGAAATTGCCTATGAATTGGCGAACCGTGGATTAGCGGTTCCCCCACAAGGGCCGGAGCCAATAATCGGAATCAGTTCCGCAGGAATCATGAACGCTGGTCTAAAACGATCCGGTCTAAAACGCTGCAGAACTACAAAGTGTGTTGTGACAAGTCCGAACAGACTTTCAGACTGTCAAACTTTTTACTAAAACTTGGAAGGAAAGACGCTCGGTTGATGGTTGATATTATTACAGGACACAACCCATGGGGTCAGCATATGACCACCATTGTCTCTGTCTCTATTCTTTCCTATCTTTTTCTCTCATACTTTTCTCCTTTCTTCCTTCACTGTTTACCCCCATCCCAGAACTCTAAATACAGATTTGAAATGGCAGATTTCCGTATCATCTTTTGGCAGTGTGTGGTCTAGCCACCTCTATTTTCGTAATTTGACAGAGTTGGCCATTGGTTTCAAGTTGCGCCTTTTATATAAATCATTGGTGACGTTTGGTCTTGGCGTTATATAGATTCTGTCAAAAAAGTACCAGGAATTGTTCAATAAAACGCAAAATAATTGTTTAATCATAAAAATTTCTTTGTCGCCTTCAAAATATACTCCATTCGAAGCAATACAAATATGCCAACGATTAGTCCAGTCCTCAAGCACTTTTTAAACGAGTTTGAAGAGATCTTCTTCAGCTCCTTGATTTTTCCTTCCACAAATTGGACCGTTTCCTACGCATATTCTTTCTCAAACGTCGCCTATTGAATGGTTTGCATGTCAAACTCATATACCCACGTCTCATCACTTGTTATGATACGCTGATGCGCTGGATAAACGTTGGGTGCGTATTCATTTGCTCAAGCATACCTTCAGCCACCTACTTTCGATAAATTATTTGAAATAAATTCAACTCCCTTGGAACGAGTCAAGTAGCCACTCGTATCAGGCCTAATTGATGGTGTAACCTGTTGCGAATTGATTCGTGGGACACGCTAAGGTCACGAGTTATTTCTCTCAAACTTAAATTATGGTTTTCCAGCATCATTTCCTTGACTTTCTCGACGTTTTCTTCCGTTGAAGACTTTGATGGGCGACCAAATCGGGGTAAATCTTCCACGACTTCTCTCCACGAAATCCCGTTCAAAACACAAAATTTAAGACAAATTCTTTGTTCGATATTTTTATCCACAGAGCATTATCATAGAGCACACCTGCGGTTGACTGATATAATTAAATGCCAAAAACAAGCTAATTGACAGATGGCGCTCAAACTCTGCGACACTTTAGAAGACAGTTGTACCAACATTCCACAAAAAAGAATTTAGACATATGTGCAACTCGCGCTTTTTAAGTGAACAGTTCCATATATTTTTTGGACTGAATGTTAATAATTTGTTCAAAGTTTTTCGAGTCTCAAATCGAGCTCGTCATGTTTTTTTTACGCGCAGCGCAGCTTTGCATCGATTGCAATACCCAAGTGCTTGGCTTCATTGACGTACGGGATTGTCTATTCATCCTTAAATATTCTATATTTTCAGAAGCTGTTTGCTGTTTGTGGGCTGATTTGCTCTTCTTTTGCTTCTTTTGGCGCATATCATCCGAAAACGTTGCAGTTACATACTGGTTTGCTGCTGGCCTTGTGATTAGAGGAGATACAGCAGAAGTCCCAAGAGCAAAAGGAAATTTATGGAGACCCTATAAGAATTGCCTAAATCTAGGCGTTGCAGTGCCACTCTCATACACAAACATAGATCATAAGGCAGATTTGCTTTCAACTACTTTTGCTTTCCAAGAGCCCACCTTTTACTTACCTTTTTCAAATGATTAACCAACTTGGTTTTGATTTTTAGTTAAAAGAAAACTCCATTGCTTGACATTTAGACACAATATTTCAGTTATTTGATGTATTTCTTTTTTTATGCTTCGTGTATCTTTTATCAATTTCGTCAAATTAGTTTCTTTCTTCGCTAACAGTTTTGCTTAAAAATATGTAAATACATAAATAGGAGGTACTTGAAATAAACCAAATAATTTGGCAAAAATAATTCAGCAACTAGGATCAACTTAATTCATATATATAAATGTAAGTATGTACAAATTTTTCCTACGATATTAGAAGCTAAGTTAATTAAATGTTAAATATTGAAAAGAGTCTGGGCAATCGCAAAGGCATCGAAGTATGACAAGAGAAGGACTCTGTACTATTTAGTATGTGAGTTTCTATGTACTATAGTAGAAATAAGAAATAATTTACAAGAGACTGTAAGTGTTTAAATACAAAAACATAGAATAGTTTCGGCCAAACACATACAGGGTGTAACAATTTGCCTTCCTGCATAGGCGATAAAACTAACAAATATCAAGTTTCATATTAGACCCACCTCGTAAGGGTTAATAAAATATCATACAATACAAATATCAATGGCTTGCGTTTAATGATATCATTTTATAGTTTAATTAATAAACAATTTGTAGGTGGATGGGGAGTAACATCTAAAATAGTTTCTAACCTTTCGTCAATTTCAACATTCTTCACATAAATCTCTTATTCAGCGTTCAACATTTTCATATATATTTATATAGATCTGTATTTCTTATGTTTAGCAAATATAATATATATTTATGTGTGTACATATATACAAGAAACTAACATCGGCTATACATATATTCAGCTATGGTTAATACATACATAAATAATGATCATTTTCCATTTCATTTGCGCTAAGAAATAGTTAACTTTTAGAATCTGTCGATAAAATCTAGTTAAAATAGATGTCATCTGCAGGTATTCCATTGATGTGCTTTCTGTTGTATAGGCATAAGAAAAATTTACAAACTTTGAAAAAAAAATTAAATTATAAAAACATTTCTCTTTTTGCTTATATTTGCCTTGTTGTGGCAAGTTCGTTTCTTTCATTCATCTGCGACAAGTTTTCGTTTTTTTAATTTTTGTTTATAATTATAAAAATATACATTAAGTTTAGCTAAAAGGAATTTCTAAGTTTATTCTAATTGTGTGTATAAATATTTGAATATTTTTTTAATTGAAATATCATTGTGAAATACTAGACACTTGCACTAACGCATTTTTGTGCTAAATATTATTTGTTTTGTAAAATTTATAGAACTTAAATTATAGTTAAGAAATGTACAAAAATGATTTCTTCGCTGCTCGTACAAATATAAAAAACTCTTTTTGGCTTTTTAGTAAAAAATAAGTTTTTATGAAAGCATATTTTTGTTTCGTCCCAGTTTGTGGTTCAGATTGGCTAGTGGGTGCTTTGTTGGAAGAGTTGTCGGGTACTTCTACATTTGTATGCATATTAAATATACTTTAAGAGATGCGTTCGCTATGATTTTTCTAAATATTGTTTTTGTTTATGGATTTAACTTCTTCTGTGACGATTCTTCGGAAAGTTACTGTGCCGCACTTGAACTTTTAATTTAAATATGGCGATATTAGAAATTATGAAAAAATGCAAAATTGAAAAAAATACAACGAAAGCAACCATTATTAACAAACAAAAAAATTAAAAGAATTAAAAAAAATTAAAAAAAAATTAAAAAAAAAACGAAAAAAATAACAAACAAAAAATAAAAAAAACTAAAAAAAAATTAAAAGCAAAAAAATTTTTAAAACTAAATTACAAAACAAACGACCAAATTAAGGACGAACAAAAAACAATTAAAATTAATAATTAAGAAAATATTCGCAAATGCGAAATTGAAAAAAACAAATTACAACGAAAGAAACCATGTTAACAAAAAAAAAAAATTAAAAAAAAAAACAATTAAAAAAAGCCAAAATTAACAAAAACAAAAATTATTAAGGAAAAAAACAAAAATTAACAAAAAAAAAAAACAGAAATTAACAAAAAAACAGAGATTTGCCAAATACAAAAAGAAAACTGAAAATGAACAAACAAAGATTTACAAAAACCAAACAAAAACGAGAAAAAAAATAATAAAAAAAACAAAAACTACAAAAAAAAAACAAAAAAAAGGACAAAAATTAGAAAAAATAAAAAAAAACGAAAATTAACAAAAAAAAAAGGAAATACGAAAAATGAGAAATAACTAAAAGAAAAATAAAAATGAACAAACAGAAAAATAAAATTAACAGAAAAATAACAAAAAAACCAAAAGGGAAAACAAAAATTAACAAAAAAAAAGTTTGCAAAAAAAATTCTAAAAAAAAATGTATTAAAATATACAACCAAAATTAAAAAAAAAAATTTACGAAAAACTAGAATCACGAAAAGAAAAAGGAAAACAATTACCAAAACAAACGAAACGAAAAACAAAAAGAAACCAAAAATTAAAAAAATGTATAAAAAATCTAAATAAAAAACAGAAATTTAATAAAAAAATAGTCAAACTTAACTCACAAAACAAAAAAAAAAAAAACAAAAAGTAAAACTCATAAAAAACAAAAAAATTTAAACAAACACAAGGCCAAACAAAAATAACAAAAACAAAAAAATAGTTTAACGAAAAACAAACAAAAATTTGAAAAAATAAATATTAACAAAAAAACAAAAATGAAAAATATTAAGACAAAAAAAGGAAAAATTGCCAAGCAAATTAGCAAAAAACAAAAATTTTCCAAAATAAAATGTCCACAAAAAAAAAATTAACAAAAAAACAATTTAACAAAAAACAAAACCAAAAATTTGGAAAAAATAAATATTAGCAAAAAAACCAAAATGAACAAAAAAAATGAGGACGAAAAAACAAAAAAGTAAAAGTTGACAAAAAAATTTGCAAAAATTAACAAAAAAAAAAACAAAAAAATTTGGGAAAATAAATGTTAACAAAAAACAGAAATACAAAACAAAAATTAAGACGAAAAAACCAAAAAAGTAAAAGTTGGCAAACAATTAGCAAAAAACAAATATTAACAAAAAAACAATCTTCACAAAAGACAGTAAACAAAATTTAATAAAGCAAAAAAAAAATAAAGAAAAATTAACAAAAAAGTATTTGCAAAAAAACCAAAAACAAAAAGAAAATTTGATATACGAAAAAAAATTAAAAAAAAAAACAAAGAGAAAAATAAAAGTTAACAACATAAAAGGAAATTTACTAAAAAACTTTGTTTTTGTTACATAAAAAACCAAAATATTAACAAAAACAAAATGAAATGAACAAAAAAGGAAAACAAAGAAAATAAAAGTTGCCAAACAAATTAACAAAAAGCAAAAATTTACACAAAAAAAAAAATGTTCACAAAAAGAAAAGGTAAATAAAATTTAATAAAACAAAAAAAAACCAAATTAAGAAAAACTAACAAAAAAAAAATATTTGCACAAAAACTAAAAAACAAACAAAATTTAACAAACGAAAAAAAAATTAACAAGAAAAACTAAAAGAAAAATAAAAATTAACAACATAAAAGGAAATTTACTAAAAAACTTTGTTTCTGTGACATAAAAAACCAAATAAATAAGAAAAAAAAACAAAAAAATCTAAATTTTGCAAAAAAAAAAAAACGAAAACCAAAAATTAAGGAAAAAAGTTAAAAAAAAAATTGCAATAAAATAAAAAAAAAATAATAATTTACAAAAAAAACAAAACCAAAATTAGCAAAAAAAAGTCTCAAAACAAAAAAAAAATCTCTTAAAACACAAATAATAATTAAAAATAAAAATTGTAAAAGCAAAAATGAAATTCTTGAACTCTAGTGTAGTAGTAATTAGTGGAATATTTTAGAGTTTACGTAATCCAAATTGCATAGCGCGGACTCGTAATTTTACTTTTAATATAGCGATACGCATATTTCGTAAAAACAAAATTTAAAAAAATTTAACAATAATAACAACCGTAATTATTTTAAAGAATAATTAAAAATAATAAAAGAAATTATAAAAAAAGCAACCAAAATAAAAAAAGGGGGGAAAAAATTTACAAAATTAAAATCAACCAAAATCAACAAACAAATTTGGAAAAAAAATTTACAACAAAAAAATTAAGGAAAAACAATTGACCAAAAAATAATTAAACATAAAAATTGTAAAACCAACTTCTTGAACTCTAGCATAATAGTAATTAGTATAATATTTTAGACTTTGTGTAATCCAAATTGCAGAATGCGTCCTAAAAATGTCTCTCGATTAAAGGCCACGGTAGAAATTTGAAAAAAAATCATATTTTTGCTTCAACGATACTGTAATACGTTACAATGTCACAAGCGAAGGATTAAGCTGAGAAATATGTTTCAAAACTACTATTTTGAATTTTGGCGCAGGCTTCGTACCGAAAACTTTTAAAAGCGCTTTTCTTCTCGAAACTGTATCTTTCGAGCTCACAACATCATGAGCGACTGACTTGAAATTTTAACTGTGCATCAAAAATTACGCTCTGCATGGAAGTAAGGTTGTGGGTTTTGCGATAAATTACATACAAAAAGTTACAAAAAAAAATAATTTACAAAAAATTACAATAAAATAAAAAAAATTGCAATAAAATAAAAAAAAAATAATTTACAAAAAAAAAAATGCATAGCTTTTTTTAGAAACAAGGATCTGCTAATTTTTTTTCAATTTTTCACTGCTTTCGCTTAATCTTCAAAAAAAAAAAAAACAAATCAGGCATCGAAGAAAAGCTGCACAGTGTTATTTTTCTTCTACATGGGTTTAAAGTAAACAATGAATAAAATTCACAATATTTAGAATAAAGTTTCCTTTGTCAGAATTTTGATTTATTTCATTTTCTAATTTTTTCCGCTACTACAGTGGCCCCGCTCTTTAATCATTTTTCTGCAAAGTCCCTCTCATAAGCGAATATAGGTACATATTTTGGAAACTAAAGCGTTTGATCTCATTTCAAATTATAGTCTTTAAGGCTCTCGTGGATTAAAATTCCTGATATTTTCAATAATTTTAAATTTCGACAATATTAAATTTTTATTTTTTTTAGTATTTTAATTTTTTATATTTTGTAATTTTCCATATTTTTTGTTAGATTTGTATTAAATGTTACGCTAAGACATCGAAAGCCACATTGATAGGAGTACATTTGACGAGAGCGCACTAAAGGTATACACATATGGACTTGTATATTATATGCATGTAGTTGTATGCTGACATTTTTAGTATGTCTGTATGTAAGCAATGTCCTGTTAACAATTTCCCGCTTTGTTTCATTTGCTTGCACTGTGCGCCTGATTGCGTAGGGCCTTAAAAAACGTCAATACCAATAAGGCCAATCGTCTCCAAGCGCACTCAACCAGCTACCGAAATTTTCGTATATGTATGAGTATAATACATACACATGTACATACCGCAACAAAAACAATATTTGCCTTTTACATGTTCAGCTTAGCTTAGTTGGTCTGTTTGCACACCATTTAACCCACCACGGTTTGCTAGGCTATACCCACCTTTCCCCACAATATCACAATTTAGTTGCCTATTCAAACTGCAGATACAATGACTTCAAAATATCTAAATTTACTCTAACCATAAATGCAATTTTGAAACCTTTCAAGGCTGTAGACCAGCAGATCCACGCACTATTCATACAATCCTCGCAGTCGCTCGCAAATCTCGTATCCTTTTACTTTTTATGTTTGCTTTCCCACTCCTCCTTTGGCAGGCTTCCTTCGGGCACTTCCAGTTGCTGCAACCTATAATTCTAAGCCTCTACACGTTGCCCCTGACTATTGGACGTTGCCAAATAATCATTCGACATCACAGCACTTGATTTCCATCCACAAAAAACTGTTATTTTCCCATTCACAGCTCACTGCGTGCGGTGTGGTTTTAGGTGTCCTCTTTATTCGTCGACAGTTCATTCGCTTCGCGCCCAGTCACTTCGCCGTTTGCCGCTTTCAGCATTTTGTTCGGTTCCGCTAATATCTCTTCTTCACTGTCTAATTTGTCCACTACTTTCTCTTCTTCTGTCTTCTGTTCAGCCTCTCCTTTGCGCATTGTGTATAGGTACACCTCCATGTGGTCCTTGCCTTTCACGTAAACGCTGCCACGCCGTTCAAACTCGTACTTATCCTCGAGGAAGGGCAGACAGTCCTTGCCTACCTGTATGCGATTTGGCATACCTGTGGAGTCCATGCGCGATGCCACATTTACCGCATCGCCCCAGATGTCGTAATGCAGTTTGCTAGTGCCGATCACGCCGGCAGTCACGTCGCCGATATTCAGCCCAATGCGCAGTATCAAGTTGAACTCAAGCAAGTCCTTGTTGAAAGCGTCCACCACCTCTTGCATGGCTATCGCGAATTCCATTAAAGCGTGTATGTGCTCGTTCTTGTCGCCACGATGTGAGGGGTCTAGACCGCTGGCTGCCATGAAAGTTGAACCGATTGTTTTGATCTTCTCTACACAGCGGAATTCGGGTTGGGAGAGCAGCTCATCGAAATCGCCTATTAGTTCGTTCAAAACGCGCAAGTATTCCTTGCCACCGAGATAACTTTCGTCGTACATTTCGTTGAAGTTAACTATGGAAGCGAAGATGATCGCCACATCGTGATGATTTTCAGAGTATTTGGCGGTATTCTTCAGATGCTCGGCCACATGTTTTGGTATTATGTTGTGCAGCAACATATCTGCTTGATTTTTCATGTTCTGCACGCGTATTTTATCCTGATTGGCCACAGCATTGCCGTAGAAGGTTAGGCGGTAGCCGATCTCGAACTCGCGGTTTAAAAACCAAACCAACACTAGTATAAGCAGTAGATCTAGATAAATCTCCACATGATAGTCTTGAAACCACTTGATCTCCTCGATGAGATAATTTCCACCCTCGGCGCCAGGGTAAAGTAAACGCGTGGCATTTGCGTGTTGTGCCACTGCCGCTGCTTCGGCTGCATCTGTTCGATTCGAATAGACTGTTAACTGACTTACGGCAATGCCTACGAAACACATGGCCGCCATTAGTGCCAAAGTATTGCGCACCCAACAGTTGAGCTGCGTGAAGTTGCAAAAATGCACAATGCAGACGAAGATTAGGAAGCCGTAGTGATACTCGAAAGCTTCGAGCAAGTTGAGATCGAGCAGCAGGAAGTTCGCAATGATCAATATTACCGGCATTGCCATGAGTATAGCTAGGCAAATATGCCAGGGATACCAGCTGGATATGGCTTCGAATATGCGGTCCGCGCACGATTCCGTATCGTTGACCTTCGTGCGCGCCTGTGTATTGTGGCGCCGGCACATTTGCCGCGTGAAAAGGAATAATGCGAAAATTTGTATGGCTGTAAAGACTGTGAAGAGTGAGACCCACAGGCGAAAGCTGGGTGTAACGGTGTTTGGAGTCATAAGGAAGAGTGATATAGAAATGCACAAGTATACTGCGATGCCGACGAAAATGTCGATGTATGTATTGTAGCGTGGCGTTGCCAATGTAGGAGGTCCTTCAGTCTCATTCTCGTTGCCAAAGCGATGAGCTTTGGAGCGAAAGTCGCGCTCCATTTGCCTGGATTTAAAGTACAAACTGAAGCGCTTGAGCGGCGGCTTGACCAGGTAGCTCCGTTGCGATTTAGCGTTGTCACGAACACAGCGTATCAACTGAAGGTCGGACTGTTTGCGCAATTGTTGCAGACAGGCCGCCAGCGGATCAGTTACTTGCGGTGTGGGCTGCGGTATCGGTGGGAGTGCCACGTGGGGCAACATTGTGGCATCACCTATGTTCGAAATGCTAGACGTCGAACTGGTGAAGTAGCCGGAAACACGATGTTGACTTATGGCGGTTTGATTGAGCGCGTAGATTTGATGTTGTATTGAAGAGCGGCGCGAATTGCTCTTAATGCCTGAATCTTTGCGCGAGGTAGCCGACGGACAAATACTAAGACCATCTGGCCAAATACTTGAATTGCGTGAGTGCGCAGCCTGATGATTGCCGGTCACTGTGAGTGTGGAAGATAAGGGTACTTCGCTATGGATTAGTGGCTGCGCAGCGGGCGCGTCTTTACTTTTATTGGCCGTGGCAGAAGTTAGAGTGGAAGCGCGTGGACGTGGCAACGGCGAAGTCTCTGATTTTCCACTGCGTCCGCATTGCGAACGGTAGCTACCGGAGCGGCCGAAGGGTGAGATATCGCTGCGCGACTGACTGATGTACGAACGAATGTCGATGATGTCGTCAAACATCGAGTACTGACCTGGTGAGCAGCAACTACCATCAGGCGATCGTACGTAATTGTGTGAGATACCCGTAGAGGTGGCGGCATGGTGCAGCATTGGTTTTTGCGGGATTTCGAGTGTGTGTGACACTAATGGTAGCTTGGATGACTCAATCACCACAGGTAGCTGGTGATAGCCATTCGGTTCAATGAAAGCAACAGTCTCATCCGTGCCGGCCGCCACAGATTTAGAGCTCGGCACACTACTGCCAATATCAGCATTTGACGATTTGTCTGTATGCTTAACAATATCCTCGATTTTTTTGAAAAAGCGTGGCACTTTGCAAACTTTCAATTTGATTTTCGTGCGTCCATTTTCTTCCGCTGAATGAGCCTTTTCTACACTGCCATTTGTGCCATTAACTCCATTACAGCGGCCATCATCCGCTTTGTCCGGGTCATCTGTGGAGTCCAGGCTGCCGGGCAGACTCTTTGTCGTTATAATGATCTTTGGTCTTTCGCGCACCACCACCACTGGTGGCACGCTCATTGGATCGGCATGAATTATGCCTCGTTCGATATCGCGCTCGCGGCTCTGTGACTTCTTGCGCAGCTTCATGCTGAGCGAGGTGAGACGCGGACGCATCGAAAGTATGGGCGAGGGGTTGAGTGAAGAAGATAATTGCCCGACAGGCGAAGCAGGCGGCACATTCGGATGAATGACCGAAATATTTGTCGTGCTCAGCGAAAGTGGCGTAGATTGGCCAGGTATGCCCGGCAGCTGCAGGTGGCTACCCTCATAGTTGGTTGGTATGCTAGGACTGAGACTGTTGGCGCGCGATACATCTTTCCGTCGTCCAACGACAAAATAAGTGCGATGACCTGTAGTAAAGAATGTATGAGTTGGACTGAAATATTCAAGCGGTTGAGTAGAAATTACCAAAAACTTCTTCGCCCTCCTCGAGTAGATAAGCGTCGCCCAGAAATTTGGATGTTTCCTCGGAGATGTGCACCTGCTCAGGTTTACCAGTGGACTCCATTCTGTAAAGAAAATAATGCGTTAAAGTTTTCTAAACGCGGTTCTTGATTTGCATCTGCTTACTTATTTGCCAAGGATACGTCGTTGCTCCAGACGTCAAACTTTACACGCCTAGTGCCTACGATGCCGCACAATACGGTACCGGTATGCACGCCGACACGCATTTTAACCCCCTCATGACGCTGTGCATCAAAGCAACGCATCGCATCGATCATACCCAGACCCATTTCGACGCAGCAGATTGCATGATCCGCACGGGGTTCCGGACAGCCAGACACGCAATAATAGCAATCACCCAACGTGGAGATTTTCTCGCAGCCACTCAGCGTACAGAGATCATCGAAACGCTCGAACAGGTCGTTGAGTATCTCTACCAGTTGCTCGGCCGTTTTCGTAGAGGACATTTTGGTAAAACCCACAATATCAGCAAACAAAATGCTCACGTTGTCCATGCTGTGCATATGGAAGGGACGAAATAAAGATTTCAGGTCATTGGAAGTGCGCGGTCTCACATAGTGGGAATCTGGATCGATTACGCCATCTTTGGTATCAATACCGCCTGCTCCGCTCTCATTCAACAACATGTCGGCGACTTTTGGTGGCATCACTGAATGTATCATTTTTTCCTTAAGTTGTTTCTCCATCTCCAGCTGACGACGAACAAGCAGATTCTGTCCCACCTTCATAAACATGCCGCGCATGCGTACCATATTCATGACCAACACATGAACGCCCACTAAATGAACGCAAATGTGCAGTAAAATGCGCAACAGCATAATCTTATTATTACTCTCATTCGCGGTGCCATGAGTGGCACTGTCGCCCATCACTATGTGTGAGGCGACCTCAAAGAGAGCGGAGTAGGCGACGGCTATGAAGGCACTCATCCATAGCGGCATTGGGAGGGCCGTATATATGAGTAGCACGATCGATAGACAAATAGAGAAGTGGCCGAGCGGACTGAAAGCGCGGCCGGTACAGATGAGAAAGGCCAAGGAGGAGGCGCACAACACAACAGCCGTGAGCGCGGACGTAAATGTACGATAGGCACGATACATGTCCCAGTGCGTGAAACACATGGCGGTGATTGTGATGAGTGAAAGCATTGAGAAGGAGCTGGAAATTGGACGCCAATAATTCTCCGAGCCGCCATCGATCAGGAAGTACAGGAACCAGGAGAGGGAGCAGAGTAAAATGTAGTAGAGCGCAAATCTGTAAAAAAGTGAAAGTGAACATTTTAAGGTTAGATTAGGTGCAAGAAATTTTACATGATTCAAGAAGTTGAAAGCAGCAGTGGTAAAGTATAGTCAAGAAAAACAAAAAGAAAAAATCGTAATAAGAAAACGGTCGGTTGCCTGAGAATATTTATAACTAAATTCAGGCTTCACACTTAGAATACAAAACACACACACATTGCATCAGTAGCGCCAGTAAGAAGAAGCGGTAATAGCGCAGACACACCAAATGTAGCGAAGAATGGCAGACAAATGTGAAACACAGATGGCGCTACAAGCAGTAAGAAGGCGTTGTTCCTAAGCAACCACAGGTGGGCATTTCCACCACTTAGGACTGGTAGGGGCAGGCTAATCGCCTACCCTGTCAGAAATCAAAATAGATTAACGAAATCAACGCAAGACTGGGTCTTGTCAACGCCCTATGCTCCCGAGAGGAGTGAACGAGGAAAAAAAAATACTTAGATATCTTTTATTTTGTTTTGCCGGGAATGACGCCCGTGAGCAGGAAGCCCTCATAAGTGCTGCTATATCGGCATTGCAGATTGCACGACTTGTAGCCTCACAGCTACACCTACGTACTAAACATCTCTCCACAATCTACCACTCTTCCCGCGAAACTGCCAAAAAGGTATTATCTCAAGGGGCTGGTTAGCTCATTGGTCGCCAGTTATTACGTCTACGAAGCGCAGCGCGCCTTAAGGGGGGAGCCTGATTTAGAGGCTTCAAAAAATCTATTTATTTTTTCTTTGCACAAATGTCTTCCCAAACTATCCAAGAATGTGTCCTCAAAATTTCAGAAGCAAATTCAAAATATTTTCGCAGTTACAGAAGAAATTGTGAGCAAGCATCGAGCAGGTATACGAGCGGATTTTTTATATACAAAAACTTTCACGCGCGATTTCTCTGTTTTTTGTTTTTACGATTTTTCCTAATTGGCGAGAAAGATAGGGAAAAAAGTCCTGTCGAAACGAGATAACATTGATTGTATTCGGAATTAAATTCTCTTCTATTTGAACCTAAAAAACCTTAAGAAAGTTATGCGTAACCCACTTTTTAAACAATCTAAAGTGAACTTGTTTTTCCAAAAAAGTTAATTTTTTTTTTAATTAGCGAAAAATTGTTGAATTTCTTACTTTTTGTTTAATTTTCTTGGTTTAACTAGAAGCTATACTATACTAAAATAAAAAATTGTTTGGGTTTTTGGTTTCAAATGAAAATTGCGACTTGCACCTTTCCCGCCGCACGACACATGCACACTCGAGGCGCCTCGGCAAAATGCTTGTACCAGGCATAATATGACATATATATTACTTTAATGAAAAAATTTGAGAAGACTGTTGAAATATATAGCAATAACATCTGAAAGTTTCGTTTCAATCGAATATTTCTTTTCTTCCCAAAAAAATCCACGAAAAAATCGATTTTTTGAAGCCTCTAAAGCAGGCTCCGCCCTTAAATCATTATGAATATGTTTTGCATGCGCGTAGATTTGCTTCCAGTTATTACCCGATTTTTGCATAAAATCTATAATATTTTCTTCGTTAAATAAGATACCGATTTTGGAAGCATAGCGTGGGCATTGGAACATGACGTGATTAGCGTCTTCTTCGCTTTCCGTGCAGATTGGCAGTTTGGGGAACTGTCATAGCCTAAATCTAGGGAGGTATTTTCAAAAAAGAAACTGCCCTGAAAGGAATTGGGTTAGGGGGAAGTTTATTTCTCCATGGCTCCTTTCGAAGCACGTCGTAAGAGTGGACATTAGCCCATGCCTCCATCTATCTTTCGGTGATCTGTTCCCCGGTCTTGTGTGCGGTGGAACGACACCTTTCTTCTTCTGCAATATTTTTACGCCTATCTCTACCGTCGTGTTCGGATAGCCTTATATAAACTCTCTGCCTTTATTTCGCCAAAATGTCTACGGGGTCTATACCTGCAATAACGAAGGAAGCGTCGTTCGAAATCGTATGGAAGCCACAGATGGTCTGCAAAGCGCTTAGCCGATTGAGGGCTATCAGTTTTTTCGTGTAGCTATTTATGTTCAGTGCATCAGCCCAAATCGGTGTGGCATACAAAAGAACCGAGCTGACTACCCGGCTATACAGTATCCTCATGCTGTGACTAGGGATGTTGTTGGGCTTTATTCGCAACAGCAGGACTGTACACTTGATGTGTTTGGTGCGTTTCGAAACTTATACGACTGCCAATCATCATTCCTAGGTATTTAATAGCTGGTTTTGGGCTAATAGTTACAGTCCAGTTGACCTGCTCTAGTCGGGCCAAGGTTTAAATATCTGGGCTCTCACTTTTTCGCTACACCAGCGGATATTGCGGACTTAAATATCACAGATACGGTGAAATTCATTAGCAGCTTGAAGCGGTTAACAGAAACGTAAATCGCCACTCGTTGGTCGTCATCCTCAAATCCTCTAATCCAAGTCCTAGATTCTGTCTGGTTCTTCCGCCTTTCCTGTTCACCTCCTCTCCCCCTGTATGGTATCACAACAAACAAATTATAACTTTTTTCCAAGTGGAACTCTCGCAAGGGCAGCCATTTAACCTAACCTTACCTACAGTCCGAGCATTTACATTCATAGTTTCTACTATCTTTCTGCTGCTTATTAAGACTACATCGGCCTTATGCTCAGCTAATTCCTGCTTCATAGACCACAACCAAGCCTTCATCCTGTTTACTGATTCGCTGGCGATGCACTAAATTTTGTGGATATGTTTTGCCACCATTACCTCCGCGATGTCATCCGCGAATCCAGTGGCTTTAGTTATAGGGGACATATTCAGTCTTAGAACCCCGTCGTACATTAAGTTCCATTGCAGTGGGCCCAATACTCATTCTTGAGGAACTCCTACTGACACGATATACTCCTCAATGGCTTTATTGCTTCTAATCTCAGTTTACGGCCTTGAAATAGCTCCCAATTATTCTGATAATATAACTAGGCGACCCTATTTTTGCGAGGGGTTCTAGTAAACGCTGCCAGCGAGCTGTATTAAAAGCATTTCTAACGTCCAGAGTTACCACAGCGCAGTATTTTTTTCCCCGCCGCACCATCCCTTGCCTTCAATGGCTTCTGTTGTTAAATCTACCACGCATTTGATAGCATCCACTGTTGAGCGGGGTTTACTGAAGCCAAACTTGTTTAGGAATGAACGCGAATAGTAAATACGAATTTCTTCTGTTGAAATCATTGGTTGCATATACGTGGATGCACAATCGGCGGCAACCGACCTTTTAAATCAAATGTTCTTGATTGCTGTGGACGGCCATCATAGTACCATTTTATAGACATCATTAAAAAATTGGCTTTGTGTATGTTCATTAATTTATACGTACGTGGTAAGTGTGTGTGTGTGCTCCTCCAATCGGCCAACTGTCATTTATAATTGTCGTCGCAAAGTCGACCAGCAAAAGATTGCACACAAAAGGAGTTAAGAATGAGTGGAGGTGAATGGTGAAATGCACCAAACATTTTATAAATATTTATTATCTAAGGATACCAGTAAAAGTTTAGGTGAGAATGAATGCGTCGAATTGGCGACTCATTTATTCCAGACTTAATGAATATTCCGTGTCACGTAATTAAAGTTAATTTGATGCGGATGCGAAACAAAAAGTGAGTGCAAGAACTCTGCGACGGGAGACACTTACTTGTACACGTAGATGCACTCGTAAAAGTACAAATAAATGTTTTGAGTTGTTGGTAGAATTATGCTTAAGGATGCCATGAAAGTTAATTTTGCAATTGCATTTGATAGTAATTGCCGGCTTTGAGACATGAATTTAGCATTTGACAAGTATTGATTTTACGTAGTAGGCGAGCTATGCCAGTTATGCCAGCTGGTAGGGTTCCGAAAATGGCGTATTTACTAAAAAAATGGAGAAATTCACTATTTAGATAGGGAACACGCAAATGAGAGTTTCCTTTATCAGCGGATTGACATCAAAAACTTCGCAAGCTCTGGGAAGCTTTCTTAAATCACATACATTTAAAAAATAAAATTAAAAAAATAAAATTAGACGCGATAGAAGTGAAACCTTCCGTAAAACAAACTGAGAGAGAATGAGACGAAAGCAGCATTAGGAGCGGGATAATTATAGGTTCATTATAATATTGCTATAAAGTTCATATTTTATTTTCTTCATTTTATTATTATTCATCATCAATGTTTTCAATTTCTACAAATGATACGAGTGGCTTATGATAGCTAAAATATGATACAAATGCTTTGGTTTCGATGTTGTCAACATATCTTTGAAATACCGCGTCAATTGTTGTTTTTGATCGTGTTGTCGATTCAGTGCGATTCTTACACATTTTTAAATTGAATGTTGTATTGAGAAAGTCAATTAAAGGAACCGCTGTGTCCAATGCAAAATTTACGTTAAAATCGCCACTTAAAATCATTGGAGCTTTATCGTAATCTTTTCTAAGTATCCGCGATACTTCTGGTGAATACTTTATTAAATTTTCGTGAATGAATTCCGTGATGCTATTTATTGATTGATTCGGTGAAATACAAATTGCCACAATTAAAACTGTTTTTCCATTGCTCAATCTGGTTTCGCATGCACATAATTCTCCTACTTTAGAGAGCTGAACAAACAGTGATTCTAGTTGCTGTGCATTCAGATCTATCTGTGGAGTTACAATACGAGCACCGTCATTTTGATTGTGGTATATTGCAACACCGCCGGCAATTGCGGTAAATATTTAAAAATGAAAATATTTACGAATATAAAAATACGGACGCAATACAGCACACGCGGTTGCTATTATGAGCGTCGTAACGCGTATATCACACAGACGTACTAACATACACTCAAACATTCGTAGGACGCTTGGTCTAAGCAAGTATTAGGTGGTGTAGTATAGGTATACATAATGCCTTCTCGCTCACCGTGGCTCCGTAATACACAGGCGCGCACACATACGTACTAGCATACATACAAACATACATACGTATGACGCTTGAACTAAACACCAAAGCAAGTAATAGGCAGTGTAGTATACTTACTACAATACTCACTATACTAGCGTGGCTCAGCAGTACGCAGCCACACACATACACGTATATCAACATATAACGCTTCGTAGTGTCGCTTTTTCGTTTCATCGAGTCTCAAATCACTCCCAACGATTCTAAAGAAGTTTTCACTTCAATAAATAAATAATTAGCACGTACACTTCGGTTAAGTGTTTGGCCGAGCTCCTACTCCTCTTTGTGGCGTACGTCTTGATGTTAATACACAAATGGAGGGACCTACATACAGTTGTATGCTGACTCCGAACGGCAGATATTTTTGTATGAGAAGTTGTCGAATGGTAGTCACGCACCTACCCATTCGGCTACGACGGCCGCATATTTTTGGGCTTACATACCATAATCCAGTTATAGTGACTCTTACAATATTCGCATTGATTTTCATAATACATTTTTTTGTATTTTTTTTTGTAAATTTTTTGTAAAAATATATTTTATTGTATAACAAAAAACTTATAAATCAAAGTTCCAAAATTTTTAAAAGTTCATAAAAATTTAACAAACTTCAAAAAATTGCCATGAAAATTTTAACTTTTACCACTAAATGAATATCTTAGGCCATAACAACCAGGCACGTATCCCTTGTCTGCAAAGGAGTAACTGAAAAGATCATCAACCTCATAAAAGAATTATACACAGATGTCACTCGATTTGAGAACATCCTGAGCGGTGGAATTCAAGAGCAGACAGGAGGAAGATAGGGATGCGTGCTATCCCCGCCCCCGTTCAACCTGGTACTGGACCTAGTAATGCGTCAAGCATCAGTGGTTTACAAATATATATCCTGGAATCTGGGCGACTATTTCCGCTAAAGGTAGCGCTGTGTTTGGCCTTTTGAATAAAGTGTGGAGATCATCACATATATCCAGGCGCACGAAATTCAAGATCTTTGAATCTAATGTAAAATCTGCTGTTCTGTATGGGTGTAAGACATGGAACACAATAATGCGAGATATAAAAGCATTCCAGGTATTTATAAATCCCAGTCTTGGCAAAATTGTGCTCGTTTTCTGGCCTGATACCATCAATAACATCGACATCTGGGCATTAACGAAGCAGATACCCGTTTATCTTGAAATCCGACGGCGAAGGTGGAAAAGGGTCTGTTACACATTGCGAAAGCCACATGGAGATATTACAAAAGCAGTCTTAGACTGAAATCTGCAAGGTAGTCGCAGATGTGGTAGACCATCTAACACGTGGAAGCGACTAGTGGAAGCAGAAGCCAGTCAAGAGTACCCATTACATCCATTGAAAACAACTGTTTGGTGCAGTAAATGGGCTGGAGGAATCATTAGCCCATTACAGCCCATAAAACGGATGAAAGCGAGCATTACTCCCAAAGTAGCCTGAATGTGTAACCAGATATGAGTTCTTGATCATCTTGGCAATGGTCGGCCACATGTTCCGCAACCAGTTAAAACTTACTTGGAAGATAGCTGATGGGAAACCTTAAGCCACATGTGGTATATTCTAAATTTTACTCTTTCTGACTATTACTTGCTTCGATGAATGCAGTATGCCTTGTTCAGATTGTGGTCTACTTTACTTGAAAATTGGATCGACACGATTTTGGCCTCAAAAGATGAGATGAATTCATGCGCTCTCTCAAAGATGGAGAAAACTTTAGCTTCCGAAGGAAAATACTTTGATCAAAATATGTGTTATGCACCTTGTACATCGCACTTTCATTAGTATTTTGGTATTCACCATGTTTCGTGTTCTTTATTCTTCGAGAGCTTTACTCTACAGGCTTTCAAATAAGTTCACTTATCCTGAGTAGCTGCTCTATCATTCTCCTCAGCAGAAGCCCCAGCAAAGCTTATTTAAATGTATGCGATTTTCTAAGTCCTGCCTTAGACCTTTCCCATGTATACTCATCTGCATCTTATTCCCCCCGATTGTAGGGATCTTTGACGCTTTTGAACATAACGCGCTTTTTTTGTTACCAACTGTTCTTGAGGCTGAGTATAGACTGAGCAGCCTGCGAATGTTGGCTTTGCAAGTGAAATTATCAGTTGTATGCAGGACGGTCGCGTAGAAAAATGGGTTAGTGCGTGACTGCCATTCAGTAGTACAAAGGCACGAAACCCATTGAGGGCATTAAACATCAAATGATAGACAAAGCTTTTCTAATAGCGGTCGCCCTCCTCATAAAAAATGTCTGCCGTTCGGAGTCCGCTTATTGTAGGTCACTCCACTTGTGGAACTACATCAAGATGCATGCTAGGAGGACGAGCTTGGCCAAACACCAGAAGCGTACGCGCTAACTATTATTTTTTTTATAAATCATTTTTTTATAACACTTCAACTCCAGATATCGCTAATAAAGTGCATGCGAACTGACCGCCAACGATGAGAACTCTTTTGACCTCTGCTTGTGGTTGCTAAATCCAAATTTCTTGGCCTTCATACTGCATTTACTTCAATTATAACCGACACACCATTTCCTCATGACGTTTATTATGTTACTTGGTCGCCCTCCATTGGGTAGATCATTTCCAATTTAACTAATTGCCACACCCCCCATTATCGCTAACAAAAATAGCATTACACTGGTAGTAAAGTATTTACATACATACATACATACTTATACATGTATGTGTGCGTATGCGCGAATTAAGAGGATAATTAGATTTTCGGGTCATTGCAGCTCAGAAAACAGCAAATAAAAGTTGGGTGTGAGAATGCGAGCGTGCTAGGCGAGCGCCGAAGGACTAACCAACCAAATTATATATAAATTAGTTGAAATGGAGTTTTGTTGTCGTGCTGAGCTCACAATATTATTGCGTTGAAAGAGCGCAAATGGACAAGGGATTTATATAAAATAAATGTTATGGGCATTTGTTTATTTGCTTTCTTTGCGCTTTATTCTTTCGCTTTTTCAGCGCTCGTTATTTGTTCACATCGACGCTAAATGATTGTACAATATGTCATTGCCGTGACAGCTATGATTGGATCGCATAGCAGGTACCACATTTATAACCAAAACATGCGTACATACGTACATATATACATATATGTACATATATATGCATATGTGTATGTGAAAGAACGAACATGGCACGTGTGCGATGTGAGCTGATGAGGCTGTCGGCACACTGTCAGCTATGACTCCTTAACCTTTTTTTGCCGGTGAATGATAAGTGAATTGTGATTATTTGTACAAATTAAGCAATTCAAAAAAAAAAAAAAACAAAATAAAAAAAAATGAAGAAAAAAGAGGCGACCGAAAATGATGTTTGACTTAAAGCGTTAATTTAGATTGAATTGCCACAATTCGTGTTTTAATTCACCTTGATCAAAACTTCCCTTGGCAAAATATGATCATTATATGACTATATGAAGAATACTGAGCCCGTTTCAATGTTATTATTTAAAATAAATATTTTACATACTCGTAGACATAGACATTCGAGGCTTGCACTTCGACCTGATGGTCTTTTGTGAATTTGAGGCCTTACTATGCGAGATACTGCTCAAAATTAAGGGGTCCTAGTGGTCTACAACTGCACATTTTTTTTACAATAGAAAAATGAAAAACGATATTTTAGGCCTTTTATTTAACTTCTTTTACACACAAAAATGAAATTTAAATTTTTATTTTAAATAGATAAGTGAGGTACAGGAGCACGCGGACGCGGACCACTCTCTACCTAGTTAATGGGCTGTAGAAGCTATAATATTGAGAGTTTCCGCATGAAAATTTCACAGTATATTCTTAAAATACTATACTTTCGAAATATCGAAAAACAGAAAAATCGATTTTTTGAATTTCTAGACCACCGGGTCGCCTTAAAAAAAACAAACAGAGTTGTGGCTTTGTATTACTTCCATTTGCAAGAAAAGTACGGCAGCACCAAGGGAAGTGGTAGAAAACCCAAACTTGGCGCTAGAGATACTCGGGAAATCAAATGTTTAGCTATAAATGAATCAAACAGCCCTGCTGGTATTAAACAAACTGTTAATTTAATAAATAATAAAGTTACTACCCGTCGTGTGCAACAAATTTTGCAAGCCAATTCTAGTCTAGAACATGAAAAACGAGTGTCTAAACCTAAGTTAAGGGGTTAGGGTAGTCAGAATTCTCAAAAAAAAAAAATTGGATTTTTTGCCTTGCACTTTCTTAAAGTATAATATCTTAAAAATATTATGTGAAAATTTGAATTAAGTCCGACAAATACTTTTCGAGTTATTTAACAATTAACAAGGGGTGCTCGGGCGCTCCGGAGCAGATAGCAAAAATTTAAATGCGTTTTTCTCAAAACTATGTTTTTTGAACTGGTGATCACTGTAATTTAAGAACTGCGTGGCAGATTTATAAAAATAAAATAAAATTTATACTGCTTTTGAAAGACATAAAAAACTCATGCCTGATCGAAGAATTTTTTTCTTGTGAAAAATTTCGATTTTTTTAAACAGTTAATTGTAGGTTTTTTTTCGAAACTATTGTTAATTTTGAAAAAAAGCTTTGATCAGGCACAAGATTATCTATTAATACAACTAATTTCTCTTGTCCGATTGATTTTAGAAGAATCTCCAGGTCGGATTGACATTTGCAGAAAAGTACCAGTTTTGGGAAAATGAATGGGAAAGAATAATTTTTTCTGATGAAATAAAAGTCAATCTGGGCGGATCGGAACCACGAAATGTATTGGCATGATAAATGGAAGAAAAAAAAGAGAGAATGGCTAGTAATTTTGGAGGCAGTTCTGTCATGGTTTGGTGCTGTTGTTTATTAAAACAAAAATATTTATATATTTTAAATAAATAAATATAAATTTTAAATTTAGAAATAACTTAATTGAATAACATACGACATTGACTCTAAGCTCATTTTCTGGTAAACTAAGCACAATTTCAATTTTATTACAACATTTAAATACCCAGAGAGTTAACAAATATCTGGAGAATATGGCAGGTGGGGTAGGATTTCCCATTTCAGTGTTTCCAGGTAGGTTTTAACGGGTTTGACGACGTGAGGCCGAGCGTTGTCATGCCGTAGAATCACTTTTTCATGCCTCTCCGCGTATTGCGGCCGCTTCTTGCGCAGTCCTCGGCTCAATCGCATCAATTGAAGTCGATACCGATCCCCAGTGATGGTTTCGCATGGTTTTAGCAGTTCATAATAAATAACACCAGCTTGGTCCCACCAAATACATAGCATAACCTTCGCAGAGTAAATATTCGGTCGAGGCGACGACGTAGAAGCATGACCGGGCAGTCCCCACGACCTTCTTTTCTTTGGATTGAATGATAATGAAACCATTTTTCGTCACCCGTCACGATGCGATGAAGAAAATCCTTCATTTTTTGCCGCTGGAGCTACTTAGTTGCGCACCTAATATTTCTCATGATTCAAAAAATATTTACCCAAGTATCTGCAAGTATATCTGATTCTTTTGAATATTGCACATTTTCCCAGAAAATAAGTTAATTTTTCTGTCTCATTCAAATCGCTAAAATTGCAGCTTAGAGTTTTATGTCTGCCAAGGTATTAAGATGTGATCTTAATCAAAATTTTCGCTGAAATAGGCTTTATCAATACAATGGACGAGGTCCTTAAATATAGGAAAACATTTTAACGCCCTTTCCCACATTTTCGTTTTATTTGTTTTGCTTAGATTTTCATATTATTTTCCAAATTATACTGTTTTCTATAGAAATTTTCCAAGTATTTCTTTTTCCAATATAATTTCAGCCTTTTTACGAGATAGTTTGTCATACTCGTAAACGTCTAATTATTTCATATCCACAACATTGAATAGTGTGATGTAGTACTTACTACATTTTTTGATGATAATTTCGATGAGGCGTGGCTTTTCCAGAGTGACAACGCAGCCTTTTAAGAGTTTTTGACAGTGAAAAAAATATCAATTTTAGAATGGCCTGCCTGCAGCCCTGAGCTTAAAATGTATGTGCATACTTTCTCAATAGGTCTTCAAAAAGGGAAGTCAGTTTGATAGCACTAAAACATTCATAAGTGGGATTAATGTAGAATTGTAAAAAATTGATCAAAATATTATGCAGTTTGGGGGAAACTAAATTATTTTCTCGGCAGATGGCTGTAGTGATCGATATCTCGTAAAGTATCGACCAATCAATTTAAAGTTAATGCTCATTGTTAAGGTGGCTTTGCACCCTAGAAAATGCTTTTGATGTTTTTTGTTTGTTTTATTCAGTTGTCCAAACCTGGTTGTTTAAATTGTGAATGGTGTGAAAGATGCCGATACTGTAGCAGTTAAATACGTGCAATTTAGCTTATCGTCGATTCCGTTCAGGCATTTAAAGAAAATCTCGATAATGTAGAAAATTTTGATAAAATCACAGAAATAATCGAAGTTGACCCGCATATTAGTAGTCGTGGCAATGCCCAGAAACTAAAGATAGACGGTTTCAAGCCATTTGCGCAAAAATTTAACGCTAAAGTAATGGATTTCTTTTCTTCCCCAAACTAACATTATGAAATAACTTTATCAAATCGATGCCTCGGCGACTTCAACAAGTTATAGTCAAGTAAGGATCCAACACAAATTACTTAGCTCTAAGTTATACACCAACTCTAAGAGTTCTATTTGTTTATTTCAAATATAATGGCTTTGGTTTTATGCTTTTTTCGTTCAATGGATTTTACTTTCCTTAATAATTAAATATATTAATTTAAGTCTAGTGAAATGTGAGCTTATTTCTGGTTACTTGTAAAAATATTATAAATAAAAGTTTAAATACCAAAAACATTAATTGTAAGCCCTAAACTGATCATTAAAGTATACGAAATTTAGTTGGTCTTATAATTTTGTATGGTGAATAAGAAAAAAACCAATACTTTTTTAACCGTTTTTGAAGATCTAAATCTTGTCGATATCAAATTTTCTATCACATCTATTCAAGAACACTTTGCTAATTTTAGAAACTACTTTTGAATATTGAACATAAAAATTGGAAATTAGGCCTCCAAATAAAAGCAGCACATTTCAACTTATACATATTTATATTACATATATAATTGGCGCTTACACCCTTTTTGGGTGTTTGGCCGAGCTCGTCCTTCGATTTGCGGCGCGTGTCTTGATGTTGTTCCACTAATAGAGGGTCTTACCGTTTTAAGCCGACTCCGAACTGCAAATAGTTTTTTATGATAAGCTTTTTCAAAAGAGAAAAGTACTGAGGTTTGCCATTCCGCGCAGAGGCGCAACTGCCATTCCATAGAAAAAACTTCTTCATTCATTTTGGTTTTTCATGCACGAAGACTTTGCACTCATGCACCAACTCATTCGGCTAAGGCTGCCGCCTTCACTTCAGCTTCAACTTAAAAATAACAAGTGTTCCAGAATACAGTTTGAGAGTATAAGGATTCGAACATTTTAAGCTATTTCAACACACAAGATCTAAAACTGATTATGGTTTACTTATTACACAGAACTTTCATTAAAGAAACCACAGAAGTTTCTTAAGAAACTTAATGAAAATTGGATATGAAATTTCGCAGCATCTTTGGCATTGCCCAGACCAGGAGATACGTCCGATTACCTCCTTTAAATAAGTTTCGAAAAAAGTAACCCCAGTGCTTTCAAAATTTCAGAGATACTATTGCATCCTTTGAAGAATTTGTACACCTCTTGAAATATTTATTTACCAATAAATCAAATAAATTCTTCAAAAATGATACACTGTTCAAGCAAAGCAGGTCATCAACATCTAACTTTTTTAACATTTTCCTTAAATGCCTGTCGGCTTTGCTTTTGATCAGTGGGAATAGTCGAAATTGACTAGTGCCCAACAATTAAGAACTTTAGCTTGAACTAACGAAGCAACGACACGCAATATTTCACAAGTGATTCCGCCATATATTACAGAAAAATATACAACTATAATACAAGTATTCATATATATATTTGCATATACATATGTATTAACGTGTGCTTTTATGGCTCATGCGCAGGTGAGCAATAAATATTAAACGTTTCCCTTGTAAGGAGACAACAAAATGATATGGGAAAAGTTAGTAATGCGGGTATCATTAATAAAAACGCACACTAATGCATGTGGGAGTGTGAAGGATGACATTTAATTGGCGTTTAAGTTGTAACTTTAACTAGGTTAGACATAAGTTCGGAAGGCTGGGCTGGAGAATGAAGCTGACACAAATCAATTGCGTTAAAGTAATAAAGAAGCGCAAAGGAATGAGGAAAAACAGATATTTTTCCTTTACACTGAAAGATAATTTAAAAACTGCATGAGAAAAATTTAAGCGCAGAAAAAATAATGCATAGCGGCCATTCAGTGAGCAGGCAGGTGGCTGGCTCACTACGTACTTATCCCAACGACTATGTTGCGTATACGCAGTGTCGTACATCAGCGTACATGCTCCGGTTTTTTGCTCAGTAACAGCTACCAATTTGTTTTAATATTATGATTGGAGTTGCTTACTTATATGAACTCACACGTAAAGGATAACGCACTCACTGTGCCTGCTTTATTATTCTATTTTGCTTTGGACACTTACTGCCCTAGCGTAAATTGCCCTAAATATGCGATGACTGCAGGAAAGGTCAGTCATCTTCATTATTGCTTTACAAATGCGAATAACTTTTTAGCTTAAGCACAACGGAAGCACATATACAGATACACGTATTTTCACACATACAAGTACATACATTTACACAATGGGCCCGTTGTGTTGCCAGCATAGTCAGGTATATAAGAGTTTGTGCTTGGGGGCGTTCTGTTCATTTCACCTGTGCATTGTACTCGTATTTCATACATATTTTAAATGTAGTTAATGCTGTTGAACCTCATGGAAATAAAGACTCAAAGGGCAAGCCCTATTCTCGACACATACACATGTGCTTAGTAGTATTTGTTGTACAATGCAAAAGAAACAAATTTAACTGCAATCAATCTTTGGCGCTAACTAGTAAAGAAGCACATAAATTCTAATGAAGCCGCAGTTTATATACATATGTGTACATATGTTAGTCATAGGTATAGTTTAAGGGGTTACACAGGTTTGAAAATTGTATTTAATTTTTTTTTGTTATGAATGAAATGCTTTTATTGACAATTTTGGTGTCTTCGGTAACTAATACTAAAATTTGTTGACAGTATTTGCGTAGAACATTTTAGTCCTCAAATATGTCACTTACGGTCAAATGGAACTGTAAAAAGAGAAGCTAGGCAGTCTTATTACACTTTTTACACGGAATATGATGAAACTTGGAAATTTTAATTCACTGTAAAGAAGTTTATGCTCACCGATCCAGATGCGGTTTGGGTATGATGACCTGCTGATCAGAGACTATGCGTTCGGGAGTGTACAATAATTTACATATCTGGGTATCAAAATATCAGTCAATACGGATACATCATTGACAATAAATGATAGAATTTTAGCAACAAATAAGTCTTACTTTTCTAATTTGAAGCTGTTTAAGTATATATTATTACCTTGCGGCCAAAACTTAAGAATATAAAAAAAAACTTGATACGCCCCGTGCTTACCTATGGGTGCAACATATTGCCGCTAAAAGCTAGTGACATTTAATGGTATTTGAAAAAAAAAAATGTTGCAAAACATTTATGAACCTGTGACCTATCGAATTAGATATAATCTTAAGTTAGAACTATTAGCAAAAAGCCAAACTATGATAAGATTTATGAAATCTTAGAGGATAAGATGGCTCGGACACGTGTTTAGAATTCCCCAACTCGAAAGACAGTTGAATTACACCCTGTTGGAGGCCGAAGAAGAGGTGCAACATATGTTAGATATTATATTAAAAATATAAATGCCATGAAATTATCTACCAGATAATAATACAAAAATTATTCCAACAATATTCCTGTTTTGTATCATCGTTTTAAGTTCTCATGCTCTTTAAAAAAGGACAATACTTTTTGTTACGCAAATTGTATAGAAGAGGGGTTGCCCCATCTAATTTTGATTCCTTCTCTTTTTAGCGAATTATGCAACATTTTTTATAAATTTTGTGAAATGCATAAAAGTTGAACTTTCCTTGAAAACGCTTTCACATCCTAATGAAAAGCCCACACCGTTACAACAGCTAAGAATTCGGAATATTAGCGAGTTCATAAAGTCTACTTGTATTTAGCGCACTTTAATACATAAAAATCACTTTAATACACTGCTGCCCTGTAGGAACATCCACCAGCATCATCAGCATACAAGCAACTTCTGGGTATCACAACTCAAAAGGCAGTTGAATTACGCCCTGTTGGAGGTCGAAGAAGAGGACGCCCCAGAAAGAGATGGCTCGCAGACGTCGAAGATGACCTTGCAAAGCTAAGCTGAACGTGCGGCGGTGGAGGGAAGTAGCCTTAGATAGAGACGGGTGGCGAAGGGTTGCGAATGAAGCAATGGTTCACCAAGGACAGTGATGCTAAGAAGAAGAAGAACTTCTGAGTTTCACATGGCATCATATTACATCCTCATCAATTCCGCGCTGCATTCTTTTATCTACAACACAATTCGGAAACAGTACTAAATTCAACGATAAGATGATGGCATATGAATTTATTTTGTCTTGATGCTGGGCCAAGGAAGGCCCAAGGATGGAGTTCGATAAGTGTCGGGATCTGAAAATTTTCAGCTACGGAAAAATAATTATAAACTGAGTAAAAAATCAGACATATCCAATCAGCAATCGTTTATTGGGAGTGGAATATCCTTCTCTTGATGATAAAAGGAGAGTCTGACTGTTCGAAAAAGCTGGAATGAGAGTTAAAATGTTGGCATACAGATTGAAATGGTTTATTATATTGGCAACGTGTTTGACATGGTTTGAAAGAAGAAGCCTAAAGTGCCTTGATACTCGAGAGGGAATATTGAGTTTAACTTCCACCAGAGGAAGTGGACTAAGAATCACCCCTATGAGTAGTTTAATCCAAAATATTATTCCTAGCATTTTTTTACGACTATCAAGAGTGGGGAGATTGATGAGCTTAAGACGACTATTGTGAGGAAGCAGAGCACAACATACAGTGAGTGCTATCGAAGAACTCTTAAAGTAAAACTTAAAAACTTGTTTAATGGATTCTAGCCTGAAATTTGAAAAAGGCGAAGCAAGAAGCACCGACTGATTGGTAACTCCGAAAACAATCAGGCTAAAAGTGTCAAAGCACTGCAAAATAAAATAGTGGATAGTCAAGGAGGAAAGGAGAAAAAGAGAGAGGACAGATTAGAGACAGGGATAGCTAATTCTGTGAGAATTTTCCTGATTCTTAGGCAAATCTGTAGATATCCTCCAGTTTTGGAGAAAATATTACCCATTCTCACGAAATCGAAACCCAAAACTCGTAGCCGAGCTCTAGCAAAGGCAGGACACTCACAGAGAAAATGCTCAGTGCTATCCGGTTTCTCTAAGCAAGACAGGTAAATCGGGTCCACAATGATTCTAATGGTGGTCATATGCTGACCCCATGGGTTGTGTCTTATAAGAATATAGACCATTAACTGAATGTTTTTTCTTCCAATTTGTAGAAAAAAGTTCGACAGTTTTCTGTTCGCGCTTGTCACAAAATAATTTGCAGCTCTGCAACGTTATAGACCGGACCAACGCTCTTTATGTAGATTGCCTACATAATCGCTCTTCCAACTCATGATTCCTGTAGAACTGATTTCGATTATTGGCTCTGGTCCCTGCGGGGTAACCGCCGATCCACTGTTGGCCAATTCATCTGCGATTTCATGTCCTTGAGCACCGCGCTGTCCTGGAACCCATGTAAGTATAAGTTAATTCCGCCTTGCAACATAATTAAGCTTCTTCTTATATTCTTGAACAATCTTTGAGGTTTGTTTTGCGTTGTCCAGGACCTTCAGGACAGAAAGAGTGTCAATAAAGACTACTTAGCGCATTATTAATTCGCTTTTTTGCTCTGGTCTCAATAGCTGATTAGATAGAATATTGACGCACTATTCACAAGTTGCTAAGAACTCCCAATTGGGCGCCAAAAAAATTTACTTGAAATATGAGTAGCGAAATTATTCAAAGTCGTAATAGTTGTGAATCGAAAATTTTTTCAGGTTTCTCGTTTTTCTTGCAGGGTACTAATTTAGTGCTCCGTTGTAGGTATGTCTGCATGTTGAAGCATTAAAATCACGTAAACGCCCCGGCATACTTGTGCACTTAACGTGATAAATGGTGTAATTAATGTTGTGCCATGAAACGTAGGCAGGAAGGCACGCTTATTGATTTCCTTTCAACATGTTTAAAACACTTCCTGGCGTTGAAGCCTTTAGATTAATTTGTTAAGCAACTGGAAAAGGTAGGAAGAACTGCCGCCTGAGATTAAGATGGCTTAAAAATATAGTTAGTGGTGCATGTAATCTTGAAAGTTTTGCGCTAAGCTGGTATTTCTACTGCTATGGCGGATGGTAGTAGTTCTGTCGGCTTGTATGTCTATAATTTATATGAATAAATAAATGAAATTTGGTACACGTAATGCACCTCACCTGACTTAGATCCGATATGAGTATTCTGAGGTCGCTTGAAAATCACGCCTACTTTTTATATTTTAGAACTAAATCTTCTTATGCCCATCCGATGGCGCAAGTTGTAACTCTCAAAGACTATGAGTTTGTTTGATTCTAAAAATCAACAGCCAGCATAAATTAAATTTTACTTAAACCTGCGTGGGTATACAAAGTTCTGCCCGGACACAATTTATCCATTTATCCCTTTCTGATTAGAGTTTGTTTATGTTTTCCTTCTTTTTTTGTAATTTGGCCACAGTTTCCAAGCATTTGTATATCTAAGCCACCTATTTTTAATCGTGAAACTATAATTGATGCTAAACCAATAACCGCTGTTGTGGCTGCCGCTGTTATGTTCATGGCGCGCCACTCATTTACTGTTGTCACAGCGCCTTTATATGTTGCTGCTATGTAATTGTAAAGCTTGACAATGAGTTTAATTTGCTGAGTTAATGAGCGTGAATTTCGAAAATAACGTGTTTTCGGTTCTATTCCCATTGAAAGCGAAAGCCATTTTGCGCTCCCAGCTGCTGCTACTAAAAGCAAATAATTACAACACATAATTAAGTATATTTATGAAGTTGTAGTTGGCCTGGTAATATTGCACTCAGATGGCTGTGTGATAGTAGTAGAGCTCTTGTGTGTTTTTCGGATAAATAATAACGAAATAAAAATAAACTTAAATGTGGAAAACTAAAATGTAAAATTTAACTAATGAGAACAAATATTATTTTTGGGTAGGCATAAAAAAAAAAGAAACTAGTTTCTAATTTTTATTAACACACTCGTGGACGCTATATATAACAGTCAAAGTCTAAAGCCACTCATTAACTATCTACATATGTTTTATATTCGTAAGTTTTTGGAATAATCATACGCTGCTGTAGCTCAACTTTTTTTTTTAAAGCTTGAAATTAATTTTTGCTTCAAAATTTGCTCTACTTCTAATTAAAATTTACAAACAGCGTGGCTATTCTTCTCTTTTTTTCTGAATAAATGGAGGAATCCTGCGAATAGATTGACATTTTATATTATCAACACAAAATAGATCAGGCAAAAATTTAAGGGGGCATTCTGGTCTAGAAATTTGAAAAAATCGATTGGTCTTTTTTTTTGCATATTTTCAAAGTTTAGACCTTCAAAAATATGCCCTTCAAAGGATTTTTCAAAATTCGAATTATTTGCGGAGAAACAGCGGATTTTGCGACGTGGCGTCTAAACCGGCCTAGTGGAACGAATCCCACAATGAACGGCAGACTTGAGGACTCGTTTTTTCCAGAGAATCTTTTGTATCCCACAGAACTGTTATTTATTATATACATATATATATAAGGTTGTCAAAAAAGTCTTGCGGTATTTCCGCAAGATTGTCTTTGCAAGCGCGTAGTTCTGGTTGTATTCGTCGCATCGGTTCACGCTAGAGCTTTTTGGAAAGCTCTTTTCACGTGCTAACACGTGTTTGATTAATTGCTCTTTGCTTTTAGTCGTTCGTGGGTTATAGCGTCGCAAACATGGAGCAAAATAAAGAGAAAATACGGCATATTTTACAGTACTACTACGATAAAGGCAAAAATGCATCTCATGCTGCCAATAAAATTTGTGCAGTTTATGGACCCGATACAGTTTCCATTTCCACCGCACAGCGATGGTTTCAACGTTTTCGTTCTGGTGCAGAGGTGATCGAAGATGCGCCAAGGTCCGGAAGGCCTGTCGTCGAAAATTGCGATAAACTCGCTGAACTGATCGAAAGAGACCGGCATAGTAGCAGCCGTAGCATCGGCCAAGAGCTGGGCATGACTCATCAAACCGTTATAAGCCATTTGAAGAAGCTTGGATTTAAAAAGAAGCTCGATGTATGGGTGCCACACGACTTGACGCAAAAAAACATTTTTGCCCGTATGGATGCATGCGAATCGCTTCTGAATCGCAACAAAATCGACCCGTTTTTGAAGCGGATGGTGACTGGCGATGAAAAGTGGGCCACTTACGACAACGTGAAGCGCAAACGGTCGTGGTCGAAAAGCGGTGAAGCTGCCCAGACGGTGGCCAAGCCTGGATTGACGGCCAGGAAGGTTCTTCTGTGTGTTTGGTGGGATTGGCAGGGAATCATCCACTATGAGCTGCTCCCCTATGGCCAAACGCTCAATACGGACCTGTACTGCCAACAACTGGACCGCTTGAATGCAGCACTCATGCAGAAGAGGCCATCTTTGATCAACAGAGGCCGAATTGTCTTCCATCAGGACAACGCCAGGCCACACACATCTTTGGTGACGCGCCAGAAGCTCCGGAAGCTCGGATGGGAGGTTCTTTTGCATCCACCGTATAGTCCGGAACTCGCACCAAGTGATTACCACCTATTTCTGTCCATGGCGAATGAGCTTGGTAGTCGGAAGTTGTCCTCAAGAGAGTCCTGTGAAAATTGGCTCTCCGAGTTTTTTGACAATAGGGAAGCGAGCTTTTATAAGAGGGGCATTATGAAGTTGGCATCTCGTTGGGAACTCGTCATCGAACAAAACGGCGCATATTTGACTTAAATCGCATTATTATAACCAATTTTATGAACAATTGAAAATTCAATAAAAATACCGCAAGACTTTTTTGACAACCTTATATATACTTTATACTTATATGTGGGCAAAAAGTAAGGTGAATTTATTTGTCCAAGTTCGCGGGATTAAAATTTCGCTCTAGTTATTTTTTTCATGAGTTGCCAGTACTGTTAATAACATCTGGGACAACTTTCATGTGAATGTCATTATCAGTAATATATTTACGCTTGTGTTTACCAAACGACCAAGAGTGCATTTTTCGATTTTTACAATCTCTGATTTGATTGAGCAGAGAAGTGCCATCAAATTTTGTTTGCGGAATGAAATTTGGGCTGCGGAAACGTTTAGCATGTTGCAGAAGGCATTTGGGGATTCGACCATGTCGCAGAAAAATGTTTACGTGGCACAAAGACTTCAAAGAGGGTCGAGAACGTGTTGATGACTTGGAGCGCTCCGGACGACCATCGATGTCAACAGATGACCAACACGTCAATAAAGTGAAGGAGTTAGTGCTCAAAAATCGTAGGTTGACTGTTAAAGACCTTACTGATATGATCGGAATATCAGAAGGATCTGTGAAAACCATTTTTAAAGACCATTTGGCCTACGAAAAGTCAAATCTCGTTTGGTACCGAAAACTCTCAATTTCTTGGAAAAAAGTCGTCACGTTGATGTGTGTGAAACAATGCTTTCAGACTATCAGGACATTACGGGAGATGAGACGTGGATTTATGCTTACAACCCTGAAACAACCGACCAATCAAGCGAATATCGTGCTAAAGGCCAGACCGAAAAGAGCACGTCAAAGTCGTTCAAAAATAAAGGTCATGATGACAGTTTTTTTTCGATTTTCGTGGTTTTTGCATCACGATAATGCCCCGTCTCACACTGCACTCGTTCTTCGTGACCATTTCGCCAAAAATTCCACGCACATCGTTTCGCAACCACCGTATTCGCCTGATTTGGCTCCGTGTGACTTCTGGCTATTCCCAAAACTCAAGAGACCACTCCGGGGAACGCGTTTCGAGTCGATTGAGGAGATAAAAGCTGAATCAAAGTAGGTGCTTATGGCTGTACCGGAAATGGACTATTTGGCATGTTTCGGGGATTGGAAAAATCGTTGGCATAAGTGTATTTCATCGAGAGGGGATTATTTTGAAGGGGATGAAATTGATTTACAAGAATAAATAAAGATTTTTCATTTTACAACCAAATTCCCCTTACTTTTTGCCCGCAGTATATACCTGGAAATATTTCGCCGATTAATCCCGAGTGAGTAGTAAATATTATGATCTAAGTTATTCTATCTCTTTGTTGCTCAAACTTCAAACGCGATTTTCTCAAAACTACTTTTTTTGCGATGGCCGTCATGCTATCTCAAGTTCTACTTCACCGATCGCTTTGAAGTTTGATAAGAATTTTTTATTATACATCTGTCTATCGCGCCTGTTTCGGATTTTGAAAAATTTAAGTTTGAAGTATTTGTAAAAAATTTGAAAAGGTAAAAAGAGGGTAAAAAATTTTTTTTCAGGTTGACGCCATTTTGTGAATTTTTTTTCTTTGATTTCGTGTAATTCGATAGCGACATCCTAACTAATGAAGAATTTTTTTAATTTGTTTCGTTTAGGTCACTACAAGGGTTGGAATCATGTCAACCATGGAGCACCGTTTTTTATGTAGCCCCCACTCCGCCGGTCTGTAATTCTACGTTTTTTTATTTTTTTTATTAATTTTTTTATACTTTTCCAATATTAATAAAAACCATGGAAAAATGGGTAGTAAAAATGTTTCCATTTTTTTTATCTTAGTTTTACAAATACCTAAAATTAAGGCGTTTAGACCAGAATACCCCCCTTAATTAAGACCTATGCAGCAAAAGCGAATATTTTTGAAGACTCTACTAATTGTAAAATTTTTTGCCATTGCCATTCTGCTTCTTCTTATATCAATATCATCGGCATGCGCCAACAATTGAACGCTCTTATAAAAAAGTGTGCCTGAGCGATTAAGTTCCGCGGCTCCCACGATCTTTTCCAGCATCAGGTTAAGAAAGTCACGTGACAGGAAGTCACCATTGCCATTAGTCACTCTAAGCTCGTCCCATGTTACTGAGCTACAATCGCTTATCAAGCGCGGCTTTATAAGTGCTGTTGGAGATGCTACGCAACGGGTATTCATTAACATACAAATCTGCAAAGATTTCAACATTAAGTGCGTGACTACTGTTCCCGATGAAGCCACAACGACAGCTTATTTGCCTTGGGATTATAATTGTGCCAAAACGAATTTATTGAGACAGTTTTTCCTATCCCCCCAAGTCTGTGTAAAAACACAATTTTTCCCACATTGTTAAAGATTATCTGACAGTCGTCTTGAAATACTGAACTCTGTACTTCTTTTAAATTTTTGATGCCGTTATGCGAGGTTTCTACAACTTCTGATGAATTTACTGCATATCTGCCGCTTCTTCGCCTCTACTGATAAGTTCGTCCTCTATGTACTTATTGCGTTGGCAAACGTTTTGAGGAAGAGTCTTTCCTCATACAGAATTTACCAGATTTTGAGCAACCACGAAATAATGGGGCGTTAACTAACAACAAAACGTTATTTCAGTGCTTGTGACCATCCAAGGCCGCTCCGCAATATACCCTATGATCAAAAAGTACCAGGAGTGTGATGTTGACTGTTTTCTTCGATTGCCAAGGCGTAGTGCGCCATGAGTACCTTCCATCGGGCCAGACAATCAATAAAGAATATTATTTATCCGTTTTAAAGCGTTTGAGAAATGTACGTCGTAAACGGCCGGAAATGTGAGCAAACAATTCTTGGATTTTGCTTCCTGATAACGCGCCATCGCACCGAGCCCAAATTGTGCTGGATTATTTGACCAAACACCAAGTAAATACCATCGTGCAAGCACCGTATTCACCTGATATGGCCCCGGGCGATTTCTTTTTGCTCCCAAGCTGAAGTTACCACTTCGTGGAAGGAGATTTCAGTCGATAGAGGAGATCAAAGAGAATGCGACGAAGGAGCTGAAGGCCATTCCTTCGTGGGCCTACCAGGGGTGCATGGAGAACTGGGTTAAACGTTGGCACATGTGTGTTGCTTCAGACGGGTCATATTTTGAAGGAGATAAAATAAATTTGCTTGAAATTTAACTTTGTTTTGTTTTATTTAAACATTCCCGGTGCTTTCTGATCATAGGGTATGAGCACATTCAGAATTTGAACTAACCCATAACTACAAGGTGGCGCAAAATTAATCATCCAATTATGTTTTTGAGTAAACAAAATATTTTGAGTAATGGAATTCTTTTTCTTTACTTTTATGCACTTCATTGCTTGTCTGTTTGTATACTGCAGCTGTCTACTTCACAAGTGTTAGATATGACTGATGTACGGTGTCATTTGCAAAAATTGTAAATCTTCCCATAGAGTGATTAATTTTGCGCCATTTTGTATACATACCTTTTTCAACCAAAAAAATGAGTTCAACCAGAGATCTTGGTTTTAAATTTTGTAAGAAGAAATATTTTTTTGTTCTCTTATTTTTCGAATTTGAACTAAATTTTACAACCAAATACGATTTTTCGAAGCATATCGATCTGAGCGCCATCTAATAGGCCAATTTTATGAAAAAATATTTATTAACGGCGACCGCCATTTCTGGATTGCTTTGTATGAGACTACTATTCGGTAGAGCCCGGGCTCGAAATCCACTGCGAGAATTAAGCGTAGAAAGCAAGAGATGATGACAGACATTTTTTTTAATAGCGGCCGTCTCTCGGAAGACATGGGCAAACCTCCGTCTGAATTTCTGCCATGAAAAAGCATTTCATAAAAAATCATTCGCCGTTCAGAGGTGGTTTAAAACTGTGGGCTAACACATTTGTACATGAACATCAAGATGCACAACACAAAATGGAAGAGCAGCTCGGCCGAATACCTAGCGCTACCTACAACATAATTATTCCTGAACAAGAAGTGGAATATAGGCAGTTAGGTGTAATTGTTGAAGTACCAAACTGGCACTCCCAAAGTAGCACTAAAGCACCGTTTTGATACCATTTTGAGACCCCCAACGGGCAGATATCTACAGCAAGCCAGAGTTGTTGATGTAATGGAGAAGATTGATGGGATGGGGTTGGTGCACTGCCCCAGACTTTCATTGAATGGCGTGGAGTCCCAAGAACTATTTGCGTCCTGCATCTATTGTACTGGGGCCCAAGGGTTTTCGAAACCCGAAAAACGAAGAAATGAACGTTGTGAAATTCCCCTTTAATAATGGTCACGGAGATACCGATGCCTGGGTTAGAGATCTCTGAGACCAATTCAGTCGACCCCTTACGGGCAAGTTCATCAGCAATTTCACCTCCTATATCCTGGAACCCAGATCAGATCCAAGAGATTTGATATCCTCCCAAGTAGGCCAGTTTGGCTCTGCACCATGGCACCATGGAAATAGATAAATTGGCTAGAGAGAACCCTTGCTCCGGCTCCCGATTCCATCTTGGAGACGTCAGACGTGAAGACAGAGGTACTAGTATCGGTACAGATTTCCCACCCGTTCGAATCCTGCCTACTTGGAAAGATTGCCTTGGCATGACCGTCGAACTCTTATGACTTCCTTCTTCGAAATTTTCCTTTTTCCAAACTTTTTAGAATTGGAATTATTTTGCACTACCTTCAACATTAACCAATATTTTTTAACAACGAAAAGATTAAAAGCATTCATGTTATCTGGTCATATAAAATCGGTTCTTTTGTATGACGGTGAGACCTGGTTCATGACAGTCTTGCTCGCAAATTAGCTGCAAGTTCTTGTCAACAAACACTTAAGACGTTTATTGCGGATTTGGTGGCCCAGAACAATCAACAATAGAGATCTTTGGGGGAATTGTAAGCAGTTACCCATCTAGACGGAAATTTAACAGAAGAAGTGTAGTTGGATTTGCCATACTCTTCGAAAGGCTCCCACAGAAATATGCGGATAAGTAGTCGATTGGACTTTTTGGACCTTTGCACGTTGGCAACGGCGAATATCGCAGGCGATGGAACGATGAGCTGTATGAGCTTTACGACGACATAGACATAGAGCAGCGAATAAAGATCCAGCGGCTAAGTTGGCTGGGTCATGTCGCCCGAATGGATACAAATGCTTCGGCTCTGAAAGTATTCGATACGGTACCAGCTGGTGGTAGCAGAAGAAGAGGAAGGCTTCCTTTGCGTTGAAAAGATCAGGATGGCAAGGACTTGACTTCACTTGGTGTGTCCAACTGGCGCCGGTTAGCACGAGAAAGAAACGACTGGCGTGCTTTGTTAAACTCGGCCTAAATCGCGTAAGCGGTTATCGCGCCAATTGAGAAGAAGAAGTACTCGATTGGAACTCGCAAGGCAGTAAGAAAAAAGGACGCCCTAGGTGCACTTGGAAGAGAGCTCTCATAAAAGAACGTGAGGCTGCAGGGAAATCTTTCAAAGAAGACAAAGTCATCGCAAAAGATCGTGATCGTTGGAAGCGTTTTGTAGAGTCCCTATGTCCAGTTAGGGTAGACAGAAATTAAGAGAGATGTTATACTGGTTGGAAAAGTTGATGAAGAGTGGATCGGGTTGGCCTTGAATGCCATAGTACTCAATTTATTAACGGTAAATTTATAATATAGGAATTACTTTTACAAAGGCTAACTTTTAATCAGATTTTGAATATTACAGATAATCATACTATTACAGATACTTTAGTAATAAGTATCACTATGCTATGGGGGAAATGGTAACTGTTTTCCAAACAGAAGTTTATGCCATCCTGGAAGTAGCCGAAGGGATGATCGAGAGGGGATGGAGCAGGAAACAGATTGGAGTTTTCAGTGACAATCAGGCTGCACTGCGGGCCTAGGAGAACGCGAAGCAGACCTCAAAGATTGTTCAAGAATGTAAGAAGAAGCTTAATTCTGTCGCAAGGCAGAACAGGCTTGTACCTATATGGGTTCCAGGACACCCCGGTGTTCAAGAAAACAAAATCGCCCACGAATTGGCCGACCGTGGATCAGCGGTGCCCCCACAGGGGCCAGAGCCAATAATCGGAATCAGTTCGGCAGGAATTATGAATTAGATCCGCGATTATGTACGCAATTTACATAAAGAACGATGGTGCGGTCTAGAACGCTGCAGAGTTGCCCAGTGTTTTGTGACAAGTCCGAACAGAAAACTAACAAATTTTCTACTAAAACTTAGAAGAAAAGACATTCGATTGATGGTCTGTATTATTACAAGACACTACCCATGGGGTCAGCATATGACCACCATTAGAATCACTTTTTCTGTGAGTGTCCTGCCTTTGCTAGAGCACGGATACGAGTTTTGGGTTCCGATGTCATGAGAATGAATGCCAAGGAATCTGGAAAGTTCTTACAGGACTAACTATCTCTATCTCTGTCTCTATTTTTTCCTATCTCTTTCTCTGATACTTTCCTCCTTCGCTCCTTGACTATCAACCCTCTTTCCAGAGCTTTAAATACTGGTGTTCCATTTCAAATTTCAAAACAGATAAACAACAAAAACCCCCTGCCCACTTTTTCAACTCTATAACATTTTACTGTTGGGGAACCTGTCTTGTTAGCTGCTTTCTCTTTAATGTTGGTATTGTTAGTTACTGAAATTTTAGGTTGAAAATGAAAAAATAGAAAAAAAAAAACACAACCGAAATTGCCCGTTCAATGTTGGTTTAAGTTTCTTTACAAAGGCAAATAAATATGTAAATACATACGAAACCACTCACAAAACCAATTTACCCAATGCAGTCACACACGCATTCAAAATTTTACTTGTTGAAGCAATCGCTTTCATGTTGACACTCACTCAACCACTCAACCACTCATTCACCTATACACCCTCACACTCAACTATTCTGTAAGCCAACAGTCACTATGCCAAATTATTCCGGCAGCAAGTTTTGCTCACTCACCTGTATCTCATGCGTATGTGCGGAAACACGCTGGTCTGAAATTGTCCCTCCAGCACAGCTGAATCGAATTTCGGATCCAGCCATGATTTGGATGCAGCGCGTTCGAACGCCACCGGCAACATGACGCTGCAGCAGGAATGCCGACGCCCTGTTTGACTTAGGTAGGTTTGTATGTGTGGCGCTAACGCGATTTGTATATCGTCGGTGGAATTGCTGCGACTGTCGTTGACTAGAACGCCGGGAGGCATGGCGGTGAAACTGACCGATTGACGACGTGACTGCAAAGAGAGAGAGAAAGGCGAGTTAGAAAGTGAACAAATTTCCTAAATGCTGGTTTACAAAACAATAAAATGGAAAATAATACAGGTATTTACAAGTGCACTTCAGTTGAAAAGCATCAAATTGAAAGCGCCACTAAAAGGAATCGAACAAAAAGTAGTTAAAATTCAAATTGTGCCATTGTGGCACTGCTGTGGCAGTAGGACAGTAGCGGCGGAATTGTAGTCCTAAATTACGAAACATTGTTTAGCGACATTCATTTACGGTTCTAACTTTGCTACGAAACTTTAATTAAACTTAATTGTGCAGCGTAGTGGAATTGCGATTGCTTTGAATTTGCTGAATGCGCCTGAATGCCATGGTGATTATCCTGGCGGGCGTCTCCTCAAGCGCCAGCAGGTTGCAAAACCGCACTCGCTCACCTATGTGGACAGGTGTGTATGTGTGTTGACTAATTGTGTTAGACTGTATGGAACCACATAAATGCGGACAAGTGTTGGTTGACTTTACTTGAATTGCACGCAATGGGAGCAAAAACTTACTTTGGGCGCTTTTGTGCTACATTAGAAATTAATTGGAAGACCAATCAATTTGGACCGAAGAGCAGAGGTGGTAGTAAGTTAAATTTTATTTGTAAGAATATATTTAAAAGTATTTGCGCATAAATACATTTGTGTGCTTTGAGTCTCAGGTTTTCGGATTGAATTCAACTTTCTTAATTTCATTTTAACTCCACTTAGTTTATAAGGGGCACGTCTTTCGGTAATGTCCGATACTAAGACTAAGCCTATCATGACGCATGATGAGAATTTATTGAAATTAAGATTATTACAAATAAAATACATCCAATGTATTTTTCAAGATCTACCCCTCTCTTATTAATTTTTTAACCGAGAAATATATGTAATCTGCCTTAACTACCACAAGGGGTCATTTGACCCATGCAAAAATTCTGCATCTTGATTTGTATTTCTTGTGATACAAAAAGGCTGTATTGGATATTTTTGCTATGGCGTGATATATTTCGCTGCATTGTGCTGTATTTGTTGTTGGTTGATGGATGAATAGTCAATTTCATTCTACGCCAAGCGAGTATTACAGTAAATAATTTCAAGTTATAGTCGCAGTTTGCGAATCAAAAATTCTTATTTCATCACTTTACTAAATAATTCTTATCCCAAAAATGTCTAAACATTCAAGATATTGGAAGTCATTGGAAATTATAAATAACTTATATGAAGAATGTACGAAATTTAAAGAGAAGCTATCTGAAGGTGAAGTGAATACCATAGAACACTACGGACGAATGTGAGTCCGCAGGTAAAGAAAGTGAAGACGAGAATATTTAGAACGCACAAGGAGGAAAAAAGAGAGAAAAATCGTTATCGAGTACAAAAAGTGAAAGTGATGTGGAAGACCGATGTACTGAAATTGCGGCTGATGCTACAATTTGACAAGACATTGAACAAGGCTCAACAGCTGGTTGAGCTCCGATTTATAATATTTTTAGGGAGAAGGGCAAAGTAAGAACTGCATTTTTTTGATTATTCACTAACGATTGTATAATGCAGTACACAAGAAAATTCACAGAAAATGAAACCTTTCGAGTATTGGGAACTCAATGGAATCTTGGATGGTTGGTTGGTTAGAGTGGTGATTCACTCAGAATCCAGTTAGCGCTTCCACATCCTCGTTACCAACTTGTTTAAAAGTTATTTACAGCAAGACTATATCCAGTCTGTGCGGTTTAGTAACCTTATCAGGTGGTTGATATCTAATCCAGACAGTTATTCCACACACTCGAACAGCGGTTGGCCCAGGGCTAACATTCTGTCCTTGCATAGGGCAGGGCATTCACAGAGAAAATGGAAGATTGTTTCCTTTTTCTCCGTTTGTTTGCAACTATGACAGTGTATGCTGTAAGGAATGCCCATTTTGGCTGCTTGTTCTTCGATAGACCAAAAGCCAGTTATGACTGCCATTAGTGTACAGGCGTCCCGTCGTTTTATGCTTATTAATGCCGAGGATTGCTTGAGGTTGTAGGTGGGCCATAATGTGCTGATAATTTTGCATTTCGTCTGGTCTCTCCATTTACAACCTGCGAGTCGAAGGTATTTTAGGGATATTGCATTCTTGACTGCACCTAATGGTGTGAATACCGGTACTGCAACAACGTTATTCATGGCAGATCCCCCACCTGATCGGAATCTTACTCCGGCAAAGTTAAACGCATGTGATGACTTATCCAATAGTTAAGAATGATGAAACTCCAATCCGAATTATATGAATTATATTTTTGGTGCCTGAGATCACAACTTTCTTTAAATACAGGGTAGGCCATTTAAAGCGGGCCCATCTGGCAACCCTATAACTTTTGACAGGAACGTCAGATCGACTAATGACATAGCGCGTTGGAAGCGTCAGTCCAAGACAATTTTTACCATGGAGCAGTACACTCCAAAAGAACGCGCTGAAATAATTCAGCTTTACATCCAAAATAACTTCTCAATTGTGAAAACTCAACGTGCGTTTAAAAAAAAAAATAAAGTTAAAAGTGCGCCATCCAAAAGCACTTTACAGCGTTTATACGCAAAATTTATTAACCACGGTAGTCTCAGCAATACCAGCCACGCATCCAGACAACGTACACGACGTTCTGCTGAAAATATCGAGGCTGTACGAGCCAGTGTTGAGGAGGCTCCGCGAACATCGAGTTATCGTCGTTCTCAGGAATTAGGCATCGCCAGGACAACACTCAGGCGCATAATTCGCATCGATTTGAAAATGTTTCCGTACAAAATTCAAATGGCACAAAAATTAAACCCGGCTGATTACCCGAAACGGCTTGATTATGCCAAATGGGCCGTCGAAACCGTTCGAAATGAACCCGACTTTTGGCAAAAAATCATCATGTCAGACGAGGCTCATTTTCAGTTGAATGGAGGCGTAAACAAGAAAAATTGTCGCTTCTACGCTGCCGAAAATCCTCAATTAGTTGAAGAACAGCCTCTCTTCGATCAAAAAGTGACTGTGTGGTGCGGTGTTTGTGCGGGAATGGTCATCGGACCGTTCTTTTTCGAAAATGAAAATGGAGCCTCTGTCACCATCAATGGAGAGCGTTATCGTGCCATGATACGCGATTTTGTTATGCCAATCATCGAAGAAAATGACATGGAAGGCTACTGGTTCCAACAGGACGGGGCTACATGCCACACTTCACGCGCTACAATCGATTTTTTGAAGCCATTGTTCCCTGGAAGGTTGATTTCGAAAAAATGGTGATTTTCCGTGGCCACCGAGATCACCAGATTTGACGCCACCGGACTTTTATTTGTGGGGTTATCTGAAATCCAAGGTATACATCAACAAGCCAAGGACTCTAACTCAACTTAAAAACAATATCCGACGCGAAATCGCCGCCATACCGGCCGAAATATTGGCCAAAACGATGGAAAACGCCGAAAAAAGGACACATTTGGCCATCAAGGCCAGAGGCAAACATTTGAAGGATATCATTTTCAAAAACTAGCTGGAACAAATCTCCTTGAATCAAAATAAATGATTTTTCATATCAACACAAAAAAAAATGTTTTTTTCAATGTTTTTTTTCAGAAACAAATGGGCCCGCTTTAAATGGCCTACCCTGTATTAAAAATGCTTTCATGTTTCTTTTTCAAAATCACGTAATATAGTTTACTAGAAACCCAATAAAGTTTCTCTGGAGAAATCTTGCAATTCCTTCAAGAATTTAAGGATCTTGGCGTTATCTTTGACATTCAATTTTCATTCATCAGTCATATCAATTTTGTCGGCATAATAGCACTGGCTTTTACGCTTTACCTCTTTTGTTCGACCGCACCTGGAGTATGTTTGAATAATCTGGCGTCCTTTCCGCCAGTTTCACGTTGATAGGATAGAGCACGTGCAGAAGGTGTTTCTCAAGTTTGCCTTACGTTCATTGGGTTTCTCGGAACCTACACCTTTGTATATGGAAGGTTTAGCGCTGCTTAATTTGAAATCGCTCGACAAGAGAAGGTCAATATTATCTTCAACTTTTATTTTTTGAATTATACAAGGAGTTTTTGACTGTCAGTCCCTTTTAGAAGGAATAAATTTTAATGTTTCGCGGAGTTATCTTCATGCTTCGTTGCCTTTCTACGCAGATAATACTGGAATGCATTTTGCTCATAATGCACCTATTGGAAGGGCTCTTTGAATTGTTATTTGAAAAAAATATTTTTTTTCATGTTTGGTACATGATTGGTGTAATTGATATATTTTTTGATAGGCACAGTAATATAAATAACATTTTTAAGACGGGTCATATGACCCATTTTGAAAGGAAATTGAATACATGAAATATCATTAGGTTTAGTGTTAATACCAATGTATCATCAGCGAATGTAGCAATCATCCTGTTTCTTGTAGTTGTAGCGATGATTTATTGTTTCTGGAGCGAGTTGGAACGATTTATGCGTCTTATGTTCCGATACATAGAACATTGATAGAATGCAATAAAATTTCAGAGTCTTTGGCTTTTGAATTTTCATTTTCTAAGCAAACTCTTAAATTGTCACTTAATCAATTATATGTGCCATTTTCCAAGATTAATATTTAGATTTATTGGAGGTTTGCACTACGACCGCATAGTCTTTTCTGCCCTCTACCCATCACAGTACCGCATCCAGACCCGGTTCCCTTATTAAACTCATGATCGAGCTGGCTTGGATTGAGCACATGCGCCTTTCGTCCAACTGCAGTTGGACGAGATGACTGAACCTTCTCCGCCCTAAGGCGCTGTATTCAAGAACAAGGCGCATTGGTGTCTCCTGAGATTGGTCGCAGAAACGACAAAAATCAGTGGACCATATCCAGATCATGTGCAGATGATTGCGCAGTCTGCAGTGATTTGTAAGAATTCGCGTGATCATTCTCAGTTGGTCCATGGGGAGAGTTGTGAGTTTTAAAACTATTTTGGTTGTACCTCCCAGTAAGGATTTTGCCTGGCGTAGCCCTTTAGTTTGGTGTCAGCTAGCCTCCCTTAGCTTTAGCTCTTCACTCCTAAGCTTCTCCTTGATGGTGTGTTGTCCCGTAGCAAGGAAAGGCTCGGGCCCTGTTAATGACGAGGCCGCAGTCTTTTTTGCTAATGCGTTCGCTATTTCTTTCCCACGTATACACCTTTTTCCTGGGACCCAAACTAGCTGGATGAGTGAGGATCGGTGAGACCTTAATCTCACAGGCTGACAAAGCCTTGAGTGCCGCCTGGCTGTCATTCAAAATGACAATTTGGTCATTCCGGAAGTTCCTGTCTAAGTTAATCTCTGCACATAGGCATAGATGGCATACACCTCCGCTTGAAAGATGATTGGAAAACTACCCATCGGCACAGAACTCTTGGTTATGGGGCTGTATATTTTAACAGCTATGCTTTTACCGTCTTCGAGCCATTTGTGTTCCAGTGCAGCGTAAACTTCTAGAGTTTCCTTTCAAATGCAATGCAGTTTTATAGGTGTGGAAACATTGTAATTGACATAAATATTTTTGGAGGTTCCCGGAATTTCAGGGTTTCCTCGTTTATTACAGAATATAAAGTCCTTTTCTTTTTGTTGGCGCGATAACCGGTTACGCAATTTTAGCTGAGTTTACCAGTTGTTTTTTCTCGTCTTAACGGGCGCCCGTTGTATACACCAAGTGAAGCGAAGTCCCTTTCTACCTGATATTTCCAGCGCAGAGAAGGCCTTCCTCTTAAATTTTTGTTTCAACTAACCACGCCGACTATCAGCATGAAATCCAACACTGTAGCCCTTCTATTAAATGAAAAATAAACTAAAGCAATGAAAAAAAAAATACTAGCTCTACGAAAAGTCAGCCTTGTCTTATAAAGTATATTTATATATTTTTTATATCATCTATTTTTGTGCCTTGAAAACTAAAAACTATGGCCACTTCCATCTGGCTTTTACACCTAAACCACACTTGAGTGGCTACCACTTCTTCTCTTAAGCACTGTAAACTTGGCAGCCATTGATGAGCGAAAAATGCTGCCACATGCCAGTGGCTATTTTTTTATAGTCGCTCTTTAGCACGCGGCACACTTAAGAGCTTCCTTCCTTCCTTTTTGCCTTCCTTCCTTCGCCATCAAGAAGGCAGAAGAAGTGAAAAAAATGTGCCATTAAATTCACTTTCATTCGAGCTGGCTGAGCTAACCGTTATCCCACATACATACATATATTTATATTCTTTGTTTCTACTTTCGGCGACCTTGCATCAGAAGCGCTTTAATAGTTAAAGGGACTATGCTTTGTGAGTTTTTATGCTTACGACAATACATTCACATTGCAGGTAAACTCATATATTTTGCATTTTATTCCCCTTTTTTGTTCTGCTTGCATACTTTCTTTCGCTTTCTTGGCATCTTTGAGCTTGTCGCTTCCAGATCCTTACACGACTATACACACTACTGTAAGCATTCAAAGCACTTTCCATCCAGCAGCGTTCATTGTTAGTGAGTGCCGCTGTCGTTGCACTTACATATTTTGTCCTACTGCCCTACCCTTTTTACACTTTTAATGGCGGTAATTAATTTTCATATACAACAGTGCCTTGAATACTGTCCGTGGCTTCATTTAGGTATATCACTTAGATGTGTGTACATGTAAGTGTGTGTGTGTGTGCGTTTATGGGCATGTGCGCATTCCTTTGCATATTGTCGACTACAGCCGGAGTGAATTGTTGGATTAGCGAACAAGAATTTAATTAAAATTGTAATAGATATGTATTGCTTTTATACATATATTAAACGATTGTGTGATTGCATGCAGTTTGTGCTAATGTCGGTGGCGTATGAGTGACTTTTTCTTGCTTGGTGTAGAAATGAGTCTTCAGTACCTACACAACTAGGCGGGAAATGCCTGCATAGGCGGACACAGGAAGGGCTGTTTAGATTTGCGCAGGCTATGATGAAGTTATGTTAGTGCGTTACTCTATCAGCACAACTCGAATTCGTAATTTTTGCTGGGCAAGCACTAAGTCGCTGCGTTCTAATATAAAATTGAAATTATTAACCTATGCAGGTTGGGAATCTATCTGAAACCAGTCAATCTGCATACAAATTAATATACAAAATTATTAAAATTTTTATTACAAAATACTATTTGTTGATCTAAAAGCAAATAATAGTTAAAAAAAAAAACAAAGTGTTTGCCAAAAGTCCACAGAAAAGCGTGGCATCAATCTTCTTTTTGCAAATATTCGTTGGGAGAGAAGAAATTTATTGTTTTTGCATACAATTTTTACGCAAATGGTTTAAAACTGTTTTATAGTCGGTCTTAAGCTACTGGAAGATGCTACGACTGCTAAAATGCCGGACGACACTCGACTATTCGTGCGGTTACCTATATTGAAATTTTCGACATTTTCCAGAAACACCACTCACACAATTTCACATTTTACAATTTTCTTATCAAAGAAAAACCGAATTTTGTTTTTGTTGACTTCCATTGTTAACTCGCTGTAACTCACAACTGAATAGAATGAACAAAAAATTTTAATTAAATTTTAAATTTAAATTTACATTTTTTTTATAAAATAATGCATTTTCGTCAGTTTTTGCCCCCTATTTTCCTAAACAGGAAGGATTAGGTGAATGAGCAGGACAATTTATTGCACAAGCAAATGCATTTGAACTGGTTTTTGTTTTGTGTGTTATTTTTTTGTGTTTCATTTTGTTTGCTGAATGTCAAATTATTTTATTGGGTATGGGAATAAGTTTCCTCCCTCGTAAAGGTTTCGCTGGTGATATCATTTTTTTGTTTTATACTGGTGATTTGAAGGTGTATATATGAGGTCTCGATCGCTGTTGGCACTCGTTTAAAACGTAGAGATCCTTTTTAACAGAAGTTAAACATTTCTAAGTTCGTCCCGAAAAAACAGCATTTGCGGGAAGTCATGGTTTATTTTTACCTTTTAATGAAAAGTACAGATGAAACGAGTCGTATATAGTCCCACTCTATCAAATACAACTTGTAAAAAGTGGTTTCGACACTTCTAAAGTGGCAATTTCGTCATGAGTGATAAAGATCGCGAAGGGGCACCGAAAAAATTCGAGGGCCCTAAACTACAACAATTATTGGATGAAGACGCATGTTGAATCCTTGATGATATGTCTAAAGAGTTGGATGTTGACAGATCAACCGTCGGTAAACGTTTGCACGCGATGGGAATGGTCCAGAAAGCAGGTAATTGGGTGCCATATTAATTGAAGGAGAGGGATATTGAGAGCCGTTTGGTGACGTGTGAGATGCTTCTTGAACGGCAGAAAAGAAAAGGTTCTCTGCATCGCATCGTCACTGGCGTTGAAAAAGGGATCTATTATGAAAACCCAAACGACGAAAATGTTGAAGCGTAGGTTATGTTGTGCATCTGGTGGGATAAGAAGGGTGCCATCTATTATGAACTCTTTCAACCAATGGAAGCTATCACTGGCGATTTGATCGAGCTCTCAAAAATAACGGCCGGAAAGGGACGGTAGACCATGACAACAACAGGCCACACGTGGCTAAATCGGTCCAGAAATATTTAGAGGGACTGAATCGAGTAATCTTGTTCCACCCGCCGTTTTCCCCAAACATTTCACCCTCGTATAACCATCTGTTCCGATCAATGCAGTTAGCCCATATTGGAGAGCGGTTCACTTCTTACGTGAGCTTTGCAAACTGGCTCAATGAATGGATGAAGTCAAAAGAACACGGATTTTTCGTCAGAGGAATCCGTATGCTGCCTGAAAGAAGGAGTAAAGTTGTAGCTTGCAATGGCACGTACTTTACATAATATCCTGTATTATTTAATTGTTTAAATAATTCGTAACTTTGGCTAAGAAAGGACGGAAACTTATTCCCGTACTGAATAGTTCAAATTAAATAATTTGTCTGGTTAATTTTTTTATTATTATTTTTTAATAACTCTTTAAGAAAATCGAATTCCTTAACCAGTTTCTTTATACAAAGTGTTTTATTTTCACTAACCTCTGTAAATGGGTGTCCAAGTGTTTTCATTATTCAAAAATAGGAAAATTGTTAGAACAGGTCAAGAGTTCTGATCATTATTTTGCTTTATTTCGATGAAGAAATTATAGCGATTCAGATCAAATGTGTGCCGTTTTTTCCAACAACTTTTGTTTATTTTCAAATAAACTACGGAAGAAGAAATTCTCGTTAAATTTTCTTAAGCTTTGTTTGAGGCCAGTTTTGTACCAAAAAAAAAAAAAAATTTTTAATGCCTGTAAAGCTAATAATTGCTTGATTTTAACTATATGGGAAATTTGTATCCGGACTCTCAGAGTTTCTGGTGCATCGGTAAAGATATTTGCTGTCAGACGTTGTCTTGATGGAAGACAACACCTTTCTCGTTCACCATTATGGCAGCTTCTGAAAGAGCGCCTGCTTCCAAATATCGGCAACGATGCGGCATTCTGCTTACTTCGGCTGATTTCTTCTTGAGGACGATTAAAACGCAAAGTAGTAGCCGACTTTATTGAGAGCGAGCAGCGATTATATGGTAAAATAATTTCTTAAAACAAGTTAAATAATCAAATGAAAATTGCTTATTAGTATCCTTTTATATACAGTCTGTGTGTATAAGAAAAAGAACCGCGATTATTCATGAAGCATAAAAGATATATTTTTAAATTTTTTTTACGTGAAAGTATGTACAAAACTACGAGTGTTCATCGTTGTCGAGTATAGCCTGGCATCTACTTCACACTTTGAACCAGCTTTTCTGTGTAGCTCGTAGCTAAATCATGGACTGGCCTTCCGACAAGATGCCTTTTCATAGTCCCCTACACATTTTCAATTGGGTTGCCGTCAGGAGACTGGGAAAACCAGTCCAGTACTGTGACGCCATTTTTCTGAGAGTAGTGGTTTTGAAGATGTGGGACAGTACGATGTCTTCGTCTCCTTCAGTCTTCGTTCGATGGTGTTGATACTCACATATATTCTCTTTTTAGCAAAAACTAATCGTGCTTGTCCTCACTCACTTCAAGCCGCACTCGGAAAAGTCATCAACATGTCTGTATTAATTTGAATGCATGCATAAAAATACCGCCTCAAAATGCTTCGCTTACTTCTCACTCATTCGTGGTTGGTTGCGTTTACGGGAAAGTTTCGAACGATACTAACCTGATTTAGCACTGGCGTCGTAGTTCTTGAGTGGGACTATTGCGGAGCAAAAAGCAGAGCAAAATATATCTTGAAGTTACAAGAAAAAAAGCGGTTCTTTTCTTCTGACACAGACTGTAAGTAGTATAAAATTATGAAAAGAGCATTGAAATAAGTAAAGGGTCTTTCAAAAGTGGTACCCAGATGTCAGTAGTGAATAATTCCAAGACGGTAACTTTTTTTATGCCATCTCTTACATTTGACAGATGCGCAATTTAATCAATGGATACTTACATGAAAAATAATGCGTTAAAATTATTGAGACTTATTCTGAAAATTGTCGATTTTTAGGAACAACATATCGCAAAATTCGTGAGTTTCATCTGAATCATCTGAATGAAACGTCAATTCAAGGATTGGTGAACAAATTTAAGTAACTGGTTCTTTCTAGTATAGAAAAGTAACTGGCAGATCAAAAACTGGGCGCTCTGATGGGAATATTTCAGCTGTAGCGCAAAGTGTTGCTGAACAACCTTCAACACCGATAACTCGACGTTCTCAACAATTTGGCATTCATGAATCGGCTGTTTAGCAAATTTGACTTGTAGAGGTGCTCATGATTGCCATTTAAATGATGCCATTTTCAGGTAAATTATTGAGAGACGTATTCTGAGGAAAAGTAGATAATCAAACCTGAAAGAATCTAAATTTTCGTATGTTTTATTTCATTACTTTTCAGCCAACCTGTGGTTTAGGCAATATGTATACAAATTAAAGTATTAGAAGATTCTAAATTATTAAGATTTTGCAACGACCGTTTATTGACTCCTTAATGGATTTTATTTTCCAGCTGAAAAGATCAAATCGCAGCGAATAGCATTGCGTGACAACACAAACAGCTCCGTTTCATGTTTTTCAAAGAATAATACCCTATTTTTATAGTGCAAAATACCTCGTCTTTTATTTTACTTAAATTTTCTAATGATAAAATGAAGTTTATTTCCCGCATGAATCAACTATGAATCACAAAATGCAGCCCAGCATCAGCCATGGAATTCGTGACTATTGCGGCGTCATTAGCCTTAGCAGTGTGTATTTTATACTAAACACACAAACATTACATACCTCCGATTGTTAAGAGGAGCGCTGAAGGTATTTCTACAAAACTCTTGCCGCACGTGCGGCAGGGTCAACGCATGCAATGTTAGTTCAAAACGCAAATGGCGCATTATGCTCAGCTTGATTACAACCACACACATCTTCGCCAGCTATCTGGGTATGTTAGTGTATGCAATATGATACGGTTTCAGAATTTATACTACAGGTACTCCTACTGATACTGAAATTTCTCTGTATTGCTTTTGTTATCTTGCCAATCCTTTGTGTTGTCCAATACGCTAGCGTTCAAGATCTGTATTGTTTGTTGGGCGGTAACTCATCTATTTTGGTTTATTGAGATTTTGTTTTGAATCAGTAAATAAGGACGCGGCAGAGGTAGGCGGCGATGAGAGTAGCGAAATCTTGTTACAGTAATACTGATTTATGCTGTAAAGAACTGGGCTGTGAGGTTTTTAGAAGAGATGACATTTTTTGAGGAATTTTAACTAATTTTGGCTTACAGCATCTTTTTAGTCTAGAATTTCAAAAAAATCAATTTTTTTCATGTTATGATAGTTTATACTTTCAAAAATATACTTGCAAATTCTTATATTGAAATTCGTTGTAGTTTAGACGTTACAGTCCTTTAAAACGAAACGGGTTTGGAGTACGACGCCCAGGTATAAGCGCATTAACCGTGTTTTTCTCGAAACTATTTTTTCCGAGTTGGCGTTGGTAATTTCTCAAAAAGTACTAAATGGATTGATTTGAATTTTTAATTTATTATTGTGTAGATTTATGGCTCTCGCGAGTAGCAGAATACTAATTTTATAATGAATTTTTCCCTTTTCTTTAAGAGCGAGAACGTGAAAAAAATTGTTGCTTTTTTGTTTTTCCAAGAAACAGATAAAATATTAAAAAAAAAAAATTGTTTTTTTGTAAATCCGCTACTCACCATAGCGACATATCTCCTGATAAATAATGGACCAATTTTTTTTTCAGACGGACCTGAGCAGCCCAATCAGTTACGCGAGTGGCATGTGTTACGCCAGGGGAAGCAATTTTTTTATTATTGTCATTAAAAAAAATATTTTTTTTTGTACATAAAGAATTGATCTAATGATTTTCAATTGATACCGATTGTTTTTCTTCAATTTTCAACGCCTTCAATTTTCACGTCTCTAGACCAGAAAGTTGCCTTAATGCTTGAACGAAGATAAACTTCAGCTATAATATGTAAAACTAGAGCTCATTAAGGAGTTAGGGGTAGTCAGAATTAAAAAAAAATGGATTTTTTGTTTTGCATTCTCTTAAAGTATAATATCTTAAAAATATTATGTGAAAATTTGAAGCGAATCCGACAAATACTTTTCGAGTTGTTCAACAATTGACAAAGGGCGCTTGGGCGCTCCGTAGAGTTCGAGAGGAAGTAGCAAAACTTTAAATGCGTTTTTCTCAAAACTATGTTTTTTGAACTGGAGATCATTGTAACTTAAAAACTGCTTGGTAGATTTATAAAATTAAAATAAAATTTATACTGCTTTTGGAAGACATAAAAAACTCGTGCCTGATCAAAGGATTTTTTTTTTAAATTTCGATTTTTTAACAATTAATTTTTTTAACAATTAGTTGTCAGTTTTTTTCTCGAAAATCTGAAAAATATTTCCTAAGGCCGTCATATTGTTAATTGTGAAAAAGGCTTCGATCAGGCACAACATCATCTATTAATAAAACTAATTTTGAACATTTTGAGATCATTAACAAAGAGTAAAACTTACAGTGGTGAAAACAGACCGAAATGTCATTAGGAAAAAGCGAAAATAAAATCGAACCTAGAACACTCCTCGGTGGGACATCTAAACAAGGCTAAGGGGGCTAAACAAGTGTAGGATTTAGTGTTTTTTAGAGGTTAGTGCTTCTAAAAGAGAGGAAACTCTTGAACACCTTCTACATTCTTGCCCTGCATTAGCTAGAATCCAAATGAAATGTTTAGGAGCTCTACAATGTGAGAGGTTAGAATGTCTCTCGGGGTTGCAGCTTCAGAACTTACTTAGATTCGCAAAAGACGCAGGCCCATTACAAGAAGCCTACTACAAGGAAACGTAAGGTTCAAGCTCCATCCAGTACCACTATGAGATGGCTTTCAGGCAGCCAGGTCAACCTAACCTAACCTAATGTTTTCACTTTGTACAAACGATTTTCTTTCGGAAGGATAAGATCTCAACCATAACATGGAAGTTGAAAGAAATCCCAAGCATTCAAGTTTCCGCGATAAGAAGTTGTATATAACAGTGTGAGAGGCTTTTGAAAAGTCTGTGTATTATAGTACGTGGCGACTTGACAACTATTCATAAATGCAGAGCTACAGTATTGAGAAAATATCACGAGATTGGCAACTGTGTTTTAAACAGAAAATATTTTAAGTTATGAGAAATGCTGCGTATAAATGCGAAGTAGTTAAAGTAAATATAAATGAACAGCAATAAAAAAGCACGTCAAATGATAATTATAAATATCTAAGAATTGAAGAAAGATGTGTTCTAGAAGCTCTAAAGATACATATTTTATACATACGAAAGGTTTTATCTGCACCTCCTCATTTCGCAAAATATTCTAATCTTATCACACTTATCTGCGTGTATTTTTATAATATACGCTCACGTCTTCTTAACTTTTTAACACATCCTCTACTAAAATTAGCCATGAGATTGTAAAGCTTTTTTAGCGTCAGTGTAGGAAATCTAAATCAAACAACGGCCAACTCTCAAACAGAAAATGTCGTAAAGTCAAAAATCCGCTTCAATCCAGAAATAGTTAGATGGAATATTTGTGTATGTGTGAGAAGAAAAATTTAATAAAAAGGTATGTATTGTAATGGATATCATACACAAGTTTTAGTACCACCGCTTCTGCCTTTCCAGCCATTTACATATACGAAGGGTGCCTTTTATATGTTGGGATTAGAGAACAAAAACAAATTTTAATCATCGAAAATCACTTTATTGTTTTTCAAAATATTCTCCATGAAGATCTATACACCTTTGCATGCGTTTGAACCAATTGTCGAAGCACTTTTGCCACTCTGAATGAGGTACCTCCAAAACATGCATTCTGAATGCCGCAACCGCTTCTTCAGGTCTCGAAAAACGTTGACCCCTCAGTTTGTTTTATTCGTACGGGAATAAAAAGAAGTCATTCGGTGCCAAGTCAGGACTATACGGCAGATGACACATTAATTCGATGATTTGGGTGCTAAAAAATGCAGTTGTTTGAGCCGATGTGTGAGAGCTCGCATTGTCCTGGTGAAGAGTGATCCGTTTTTGGCGATTGGTTTTCCTAATTTCTTGGAAGACAACTGGCAAACAAATGGTTGTGTACCACTCAGAATTTACTGTTCTGCGTTGTTCTAGTGGTATGGTTGCGACATGTCCAGTTTTTCCGAAAAAACAGGCGACCATTTGCTCGGAAATGCTTCGCGCGCGAACAACTTTTGTTGGATTTGGCTCATCTTGAAACACCCATACAGTCGACTGCTGTTTACTTTCGGACTCATACGCGTAAATCCATGATTCACGATGTCATAGACGTGTTTCGAAGCCCCGCGATCGTATTTTTTGAGCATTTCCTTCAACCAATCGATACGAGCCTTTTTTTGAGCGATTGACAAATTGTCATTGACGATTGACGATTGTCAAATTTTTATGCAATATTGAATGTATGCTGGTCCCAGTAATGCCTAAGATTGTCTCAATCTCACGATAGGTCACATGACGATCTTGCAATATCAGTTCGCGCACAGCATCAATGGTTTTCGGAACAAGAACTGATTTTGGACGACCTTCACGAAATTCGTCTTGGAGTGAATTACGACTACGATTGAATTCGCAATACCATCGATAAACACTGGTCCTTGATGGAGCTTCATCGCCAAAAAATGAATTAAGTTCATCCATGCAATGTTGCTGAGTTAATCCACGTCGAAAGTTGTAAAAAATAATCGCACGAAAATGTTCACGATTTAATTCAATTTTTGGACCGAGATGAATCTTTTAAGTTACTGTAAACAACACAAATAGCGCTGGTAATAGGTCTATGAATAAGTTCGTGCGGTTTTTTTCGAAATTTGAATTTCGGATCATTCCCATGGCTTTTAAACGTTTGGAAATGGTTGATTGATCAACTCCCAAAGTTTTTGCAACCTCTTCTTGCGTTTGAGCCGGATCTTGATCGAGCAATTCCTCCAATTCGGTATCCATGAACTTTGGCGGCGCGGCCAAAATCACCACTTTTAAAGCGTGCAAACCACTTCTGGCACGTTCGCTCAGCTAGAGCATGCTCACCATAAACTTCCACCAAGATACGATGACTTTCGGCTGCTTTTTTCTTCATATTAAAGAATTCCCCGCAAAAACACATTATTTGGCACGAAATTCGACATTTTCAAGTGTGGTAAAAATATTGTTGTTTACGCTTCAAATAAAAAACTTATACTGACGTTTGTGCCTTACGACAGTAGCTCTCCAATGAATGTTTGGAAATGTGGATCGATGGAATAATAATCAAGTTACGCCATCTGTTGTAATTATTTCAAAACGTTCTGAGTACGTAAAAGCCAAAAAATGTCAAACTTTGCGATACAGTTGTCAGTTGCCAGATTGCAGCTCCAGGGTTGCTAAATCCCGAAATATAAAAGGCACCCCTCGTAAGTATACATTAGTTTGGGTAAAAAGAAATTCATTATTTTTGCTCCTGGGCGATGCTACGACTACTAATTTGCCGGTCAACTTCGATTGTTTCTGTGATTTTATTGACATTTCTTTTAACATCAAAAATGCCTGCACGGAATCGACGAAAACAAAAGTGAACGGAGTTTCTATTGCAGCATCGACACCAGAAACATTATTCACAATTTCAGCAGCCTGGCTTGCATTTTGGCTTTTACAAAGAAAAATTGTAAAATGTACCGAATTTTCTCTTCGTTGACTTCCATTGTTGAAGCCCTGTAACTCACAACTCAATGAAGCACACAAAAAACAGCAAACTTTTTTTTTTTTGTGTGAAATGTCACCTTGACAACGAGCATAAACTTTAAATTGTTTGATCGATATGGATACTTTACGAGATGTCGATCACTACCGTCATACAGACCATACAGATTTTATCTTCAAGAATTTTAGCAAACTTCACGGCGCTCCATGGCAGTCATTGGATCTACTTGTACTGTTTTTGTTTTTGAGATTAATGCATTCCTCCTCTTTGGCCGCCGCAGCCGAAAGGGTTGTGGGTTGGTGTGTGACTACCATTTGGAAATGCACGGGTTTGAAACGCCGGCAAGAAACTTTAATTGATAGAAAAGGGGTTGTCTAATAGCGGTGACCCCCGGTTGGCAATAGCAAATCTGCGATACCAAATAGCAAACCTCTGCCATGAAAAAGCTCCTTATTAAAAAGCTTAAAACTCTCGGTCTCGCCATTTGTGGAAAAACATCAAGACGCACACCACTAATAGAAGGAGAAGTTCGGCCAAACACCCATATTAGATTAGATTAGATTTCTGGTGGGTTGGACAAGTTCAAGCACTCAGTCCGGAGACCATTGTACTACACCCGGATAGATTTCAGTAGAATGAGAGATAGGAAAGATAAAACGTGGGTGATAAGACGGAAAAACTAGTTTGAGGACACTCTTCCACAAATCTCTTGGATTCATTGATGAATCTTAAGAGATCCGGAAAAGGAAGCGTATGAACTTTATCTATACTCAGTATATCGCAACTGATTCTGGAAAACGCCGGACAGCTACAGAGAAAATGGTCTGCAGTGTCGTCATCCTCAAGATAAGATAGGCATATCGAGCCATAAAGACGTTGCTGACTCGTGATTACACCCACCAGTACTCTTAGGCCCTTTCTGCTGAGTTTCAGCGTGGTTCTTTCACAAAGCACTTGGCTACTCTGCACGCGTTCAACCCAGACCAACGTCCTCTATGGGTAGACCTCAAGAAGTCGTCAATCCATAGTTGAATCGATGCAGAATTGACACCTAGAAATGGTTCAGGGCCTAGTGGCATACTTGCAGCGCCTTCATTAGCCAGTTTATCACCCAACTCGTTCCCTGTAATACCACAATGTTCAGGCATCCAAATAAGACTAACTTTGTTGTGTTTTGCAACATTGTTCAGTTTTGTCTTACATTCACCGACTAATTTCGAAGAACAGTGTGGGTTAGCAAAGGCTTGCAGAGCAGCTTGATTGTCACTACAAATTTTCCAATAGTGCTACCCCACCACTTTTTCTCTCTTTTTTTCTGGAAGAGGATTGCGGACGAAGCTAAAGCTCACTCTGAGCTGTAATCGCTACACGATGGTGATGATGATGATGAACTCTATAGTTCGTTCTAAGAGTTCGAATATGTATCTTTGGTTTGGAATTCAATTTATGCATCTCATTCAAATAGAATTGAAAGGGCAAAACGAAATTTTATTCGGTTTCTGTGAACCACTACCACCCTAAGGTGCTCGGTGCATGCTAATAAACTTGTGGTTCCTTGCCAATAGACGTACTCTTCACTCTTTAATGTTTGTGTTTAATGTTAATTGCGGTTCTGTCTTTATCTGTGAAGTTCGCGAACAGATTGGCTTCAATGTTCCTCACAAAACTTTACGATTTTATTATTCAGTCAAATCAAACCTAGGTTCGAGTCTCGGTAAAGCACAAAATATAATATTAAGATAAACATTACAATATTTTAATAGTGGTCGCCCTTCGGCAGGCAATGGCAAACCTCCGAGTCTATTTCGGCCGTGAAAAAGCTCCTCATAAAAAATATCTGCCGTTCGGAGTCGGCTTGAAACGGTAGGTCCTCCCATTTGTGGAACAACATCAAAACACCACAAATAGGAGGAGGAGCTCGGCCAAACACCTAAAAAGGGTGTACGCGCCAATTATATATAATATATATTAGGCCGGGTCGATTTAAAAATCGCTCATTGCTCTGTGAAAATCGTATTCTAGGGATCAAAATAAGAAACTTTGCCGAAGGAGCCATGCCTCTAAAACGAATTCTGATGTCCCCAATTTGGGTCGAACGAAAAATCCCACTTTGGCCCATTTAGAGTGCTCCAATCAGGTTCAAATGTATGACCGACCCCGACTAACTTTGGACGTCCGATCCACCCATGCCAGTGGCACACCCCCTGGAATTCCTCTGGGTTCAAAATATCACCATTTTTGGCCTTCGGCAAAGTTTCTTATTTTGATCCCTAGAATATGATTTTCACAGAGCAATGGGCGATTGTTTTGCATCTCCACAAATCAACCCGGCCTAATATATATATATATATATGTATATATATATATATACGAGTATAAGGTTCTTTTAATCATAGAATATTTAAAATTAAAAAAGAAATGCTTCATTTAATCTTATTTTTACTGAATTTCTCTGCTCGATTCTTATATCTTTGTTAGCTTTAATTCCCGCTGTTTTTTTTTAATTTTGTTCGGCATTTAATTGCCTCTGCTTGTTGCAAAAGACACTGCGAGTTGTCATCAAAGTCAATAAAACAGATTCATTTACACCCTCCCTCTTTAGCTCGATTGTAAGCTCGAATGTCATGCAAAACTAATTACACGCACCCTCTGACAGTTCAAAGCCAACTTGAGCAACCTCACCCTAGTCAGTAGGTGGAATGAATGAAAAATCGTTCAGAGCACAAATCAAATCACAGCAAACGCAAACAAAAAACAAGAAAAAAACAGATACAGAACGAAGGGAATGCAAGAAAAATTGAGATATCTAATTAAGTCAATTTGCAACTTGTTGCACTGCTACAAACTGTTGCAAGCGCGCTTTCTTTTGCCATCCTATCCACTTTCACATGCCACGATGCATTTTTCCCTCTGATTTGTGTTTTGCCCACACTCTAATTTGCTAGCAGTGCATTCGCTTCAAATGACACCAATTAGCGATTTTGCATTCGCGCTGGTTAGTATGCGCAACGGTACATACTTCGTACACTCGCACAATCAAATTTATGGAGCTTATGTTGACAGACAGGCGAGTATATGTATTTGCTGCTACTTGAACGCATGCGAGCGATTGAGAAGCGCATAGTAGTTGTGTGTGTGCACATACGTTTGCCCCTTGCACGTGCATTTGCCCCCTTTATTGCGTGCATGCAGATGCTGTTACAAGATATTTTGGAAGAGGCAAGGTGGGTGACATTTTAGAGCAACAGTTGCTGTTTTACATAAATATTTACGGCATTGGTTGGCAAGGAGGGAGGAAGCTTGTGTTGAACAATTTTGATATTTAGGAGCGTGTAAGCTTAGCATTGGGACAATACATGACTTTTATGTTCGTACTTGTGCATGTATGCACCTATGCATGCACATTAGGGTGGAGTAGATAAATTGAAGCTTCGATTTATTCAATATTAGATACGAAAATGTTATTTGGCTAAATCTATTAAACACTGAAAATTTTGGAGGTATTTAATGCATATAAAAAAACCATAAAATATGTGCTTACTTTTCATAAATTTTTCATGCATTTCTAGAAAAAATTTTTGTGAAAAAAAGCAATTGGGGTGAGATTTGATTTATTTAGAAAAATGCTATTGGAAAAAAGACTTTATAACAAAAAAAGGTAATTTGATTTGTTTGACGCAAAAAAAAAACGTAGTTCTACTTAATGAAATTACCAACTACGTCAGCCATCTGACTTTTGCTGATACCATGACATCAGGGGCCACCGTAGCCGAATGGGTTGGTGCGTGATTACCATTCGGAAGTGCACAGGTTTGAAACCCCGTGCACGCGACATCATTTGGTAGACATTTTTTTGTCCTTCCTCGGCAGACAATTACGAACTTCCTGAAAAAGCCTCTCATAAGAAAAGGCATCTGCCGTTCAGATGGAGCCTAAATCTCTAGGTTACTCTAATTGAGGAAAACATCAAGACGCATCGAAATATATGTAGTTACTGGATATAAAATTGAAATTAATTTTGTTTCAATTGCTTTCAGTTTAATTGAAGTCCAATTCTTTTAAAATAATGAAAAATATTGCGTTGGCAACTATTGCGTTGGTTATTGCGGATTTCACTCACAGATGGCTTCAGTTAAATTTTTAGGTTTGCAGACGTAGTACAAATGTAAAACACAGTTGAAGTTGATGACGTCCTAATCAAAGCAACAATCGATTGAGATCATCACAGTACAACACGTGAGATTGCAGAGAAGCTTCATGTATCACAAACATATATTGAAAACAAGTGCGCAAAAATATCGCGATATAAAACGATTTGCTTTCCGTTACGAGCATTCGCTGCTGCCCTAATGATGACCCTCGCACCTAAACTGAATGTGCCGATTCTTCGATGCGACGTGGCCCAGCCCACTACCATTTGCAGCAACATTTGCAGTTTTTCTTGTGGCTGTTGTGATTACAACTTGTTGTCTCCTTCTACACAATATTGATTTCAGCTCAATTTTCTATAAACTCCCACAACTGAGCTTGGATTCCTGCAGCCGAACGTTGTTACCGTAGGTGGCTCATTCTGTGGCATACCGAACCAAAGCCAACAACTAGTGCTCAGGTCTATTGCATTTGGTGTGCATTCTGTGGCACAAATTGATGGCTCTGATAGAGTTACCTCACATTAATCACACTTCCACTCATTACTCAAAACTGGCAAAAGGTCAATTAACACAACTGAGTGACAATATTCGTTTATGCTCTCGTGTACTTCTAACACACGACTAGAAGTTTTTTGTTTTTACTTTCACTTTGATGCTTGGCACAATTAAATTCCACACTGAGCTGTTTGTGGTGTTGCTAACACTGCGCAACATGTTGCTGTGCATATTTGAGATATGTTGGTATTATATTTCAATTTCGTAACAGTTTTTATCTTTGTAGCAAATTTCTAAGCAAATATTTTCACTTATCTACTTTTTGCAAGCTTAAGTAATTTTTGTGGATTTTTTATTTAATCCTTTTATAAATAATTTACCACCAAGAAGCTAAGATTTCATACTTTCTTCGTTTAGTGTCAGAAGAAGATTTATGTGCTTTGCACATTTTTAGACATGACGTACGATAGAACTGGTTTGGAGCGAGATAATTTTCAGTTTGGTATTTCTATTGTGTATAAAACATGTCGAGTCATAGTGACAATGCGTGATGTGGTAATTAAGGCCCGTTCATTTAGTATAGTTATAGTACGGAAACTGGCAACACTGCACTTTTAGTTTCAGTACAACACAAAAATGCGATCTTCAGATGCCTATTCTCTTTGAAAAAAAGAAGCAATTTGCTCTTTTATTGCCTGTCGAAATCTTAGCTTTTAAGTGTCATTTCAAGAAACAAAAAAAAAAAAATTATAATAGGTGGCATCACCAACTAAAAATATTTTTTAATACAACTTTTGTTTGATACTTATATCTTTATATTGGTATATAATTGAATATATGATAAATTTCTATTTAAAATAAAAATTAGGTGGCAACACCATCAAAAAATAATATAAGTAATATTTATGTCAACTTATATTGTTGAATTAGGTGGCAACACTCAGCTAAACACAAACTGTTCACGCTACATAGGCTTTCTAATGGTCTACAAAATTTTAACCCTCCGTTGGACACCTTTTTCAAAACTTTCAATTGGGCGCCCAGATCTGGTCTTTTTTCGTCCTTTCCAAGGATCTTTTTAAAAAAGTTATATCCACAAATCAATAGAAAATGCAATTTTAGGAAGCTACCTGGAGGCTCAAGTCGTTAGCTATATTATAAATTTGATCCATTCACGTTCAAAATCGAATCAGTCTGACCAGGCCAAAAGTCTCTCAATCTCCCTACTTACTGCAGTATATTTTAAGCTGAAATCTATGGCGCAACAAAAGCTCTGGAATTTACTCCTCTGAATACTCGAAAAAATATTTTCATTGATAGCCAAGCGGCTATGAAAGCAATTATGGCTTCTTGCACTAACTCGGAATGTATTTAACAGTGCAGATCCGAAATGGATGAACTCTCCGGAAAAGGGCAGCTTACTGGGTTAGTGAATACCAGGACCCTAAAGAATAGAAAGAAATGAGAGAGCAGCTGAGCTCGTTAAGGCAAATATTCGCTTGCCGAGATTGAGCAGGCCAGACATATGTATATCCTTTCTAAAAACAGAACTGAATGAATTTTTACGTGGCTTGGTTGCTCTTAAACAGATGTTCAGGAGCTATCTTATGCTGAAGAATAGTCCCGGCCACTCCCAAGCGAATGACAATGAGTGACTTTTGCCACTTGCGTGGGCTTCTCCTAAATGCGGGTACATAAAGTGAGGTTCGAGCCGAGTTTATTTTATTGGGGTTTGATATTTTCGTGTACAGCTGTTGGACAGTTTGCCACCTTTGATGGTAATTCAAATAAAGACGTTCGAAATATTTTTTTTTAGTCTATTAAAAAACGAGTGTCGAAATTTACATGGAACTCTAACTTATGGATTTAAAATTTACAAACCCTTTAAAATTACTAAGATATTGTGGTTTTCTTAATTGAATTTCGAAAATTTTGGAAAAAAGTCGCGAGACTTTGAAAAAAGCGTTTCGGGAAAAACGAAATTTTAATTTTATGAGCACTTACGGAAAGCTGCAAGGTATACCCTATGATCTGAAAGTACCAAAAATGTTTATATAAAATAAAACTGAGTTAAATTTCAGGCAAATTTATTTTATCTCCTTCAAAATATGACCCGTCTGAAGCAACACACATTAGCCAACGTTTAACCCAATCCTCCATGCACCTCTGGTAGGCCGACGAAGGGATGGCCTTCAGCTCCTTCGTCGCATTCTCTTTGATCTCCTCGATCGACTGAAATCTCCTTCCACGAAGTGGTAACTGCAACTTGGGAAACAAAGAGAAATCGCCCGGAGCCATATCAGGTGAATACGGTGCTTGCACGATGGTATTTACTTGGTGCTTGGTCAAATAATCCTGCACAATTTGGGCTCAGGTCGATGGCGCGTTATCATCACGCAAAATCCAAGAATTGTTTGCCCACATTTCCGGCCAGCCAGGCAGACACTAATGATTCGTTGGCGCTAAAAAGTGGCAGTTGTGTGTCTACTACAGTCCTACCAATATAAGAAAAAAAATATTGGCCTGTTCCCACGTGCGCGGTTCGTTTAAATTAAATATTGCCGGTACTTTCTGATCATAGGGTATAGCTATATTGAAAGCTTTTAAAAGAAATTTGTGCACAACCGAATCAGGGGAATATCATTTTAAATTTCTCTCTGGTCCAAAAAAATCGTTTTTCCCAAAACCCTAGAGTGCTGCTGTCCGTTAAACCACAAATCCTTTCTGGATTAATACAAACGTACGAACAAGTACGATTATATATTTTTCAATTACAAATTTTCAAAATCTCAAAGCAAAACACCGAAGTCTACAAAAAGTTCACACAAAATCTTAATCTTAAAATCTTAAAAAATACAACATTTCGCTAAAAATTTCCACAAATGAATACTGACATTTACAATACATTTAAAATTGATTAAATGCACCTAAGAAATCAAGGTCAATACTTAGACAAATATACCCGCACATACAGGGTGGGCCATATAGCGTTTGCTTTTTGAGCCACCTATTTTTTTGAGAATGGTAACACAAATGATATATCAAATGTGTTCATAATTTACTTAAAGGTTTGACATTTACGAAATAGGACGTTATACGCTTGAACAAAATTGGGAAATATTGAAAACCTATTTCCAAAGTGGTGAGTCTTCTACTCAAACTGTGAGAAATTTCAAAAAAAAATTCCAAAAAAAAGATTTGTCAACAAGACAGTTTGTGGATCAATTTGTTAATCGTGTTCGTGAAAGTGGATCGTTAATGGATAAAACAACACAGTGCATACACCCGAAAACATTGCTGCTGTAGCCGAAAATGTTCGTGAACATCCAACAACCTCCACTCGTCATCGTTCTCAAGAATTGAACATTTCACGCACTTCTTTGAGGAGAACTTTGCATAAAGACCTCGGTATGAAGCCTTACAAAGTTCAATTGGTGCAAGAACTGAAGCCTAATGACCATCCAATGCGTTTTCGGTTCGGTCAATGGGCAGAAATCGTTTGACCGAAGATGAGCATTTTTACCGAAAAATCATCTCTTCTGATAAAGCCTCGGATCTGTGATTTAAGCCCGTTGGACTATTTTTTGTGGGGAGCCGTTAAGGAGAAATGCTATGCGAACCATCCAGAGACGATTGATGCTTTAAAACACGAAATCGAAATTGTGCCTAAAAATTGGGTTGATCGAATGGCCTACTGTAAAGCCAGTCATGGCAGTCATTTGAACGATATTATTTTTCATTCATAAATGACTATGTTCAATCTTCAAAATAAAAAAAAAGTTTGAAAAAATATTGATTAGTTTTTTTTTATAGCCGATTCAAAAAGAAAATTTTACATGGCCCACCCTATATATACACATACACACATACATATGCACCGTAAATAACTATGTACCTTTGAGTGAGCTAAAATAGGCGTGCAAGCAATTTCGTCAATGAGAGATTATCATTTAAATTAGAAAATAAAGTAAACTCGGCAAAAAAAATATACAAATGCTGATTTTTCACTGGCTACCGTAAGAAAATTTGAATATTTTGTAGCAGATTTAATACCACATCAGATGTATGCACTTATATACAGGTATGTATGTATGTATTGTATGTATACAAATTTGCACTTAAACTAAATATAAAGCAAAGCGCGAATGCTAAATCAATTTATTAAATCGTTATTTTCACTAATGTTTGATTACAAAGCTTTGTAGTCAAGTCGCACCTAATTTTTTTGTTTTCATATTCTGTTTTTGATATGGAATTCCGTTTTGCTTGTTTAATCGTAAGCACTCTGCGTATATTTGTATGAGCATACTGATTCATGTGTGTGTGTGTGTACTTGTAAAATATTTTTAAATGAGTAGTAGAAAAACTTTAAAATATTTATTTTCCCTTGTCATCGCATAGGACTGATATCAGCTGTTTTCTTTCTATTTCCTTTACTCTGAATCTAAATCATTAATTTGCTTTGTTTTGCTGGCCCTTGTTGTTGTCCACGGTGAATTTGCTGCGGCTTATGAGTACGCGGCGCATAACAAAACAACTTGACACCATTTCTTTCATAGCGATTTTGCTTGCTGCTTTAACAAAGGAAATTATGCTACAGCTGACCCGACAAGCAGCACCAAATATGTCCACCTTTTCAAAAGAAAAAATATAGCATGAAAAGAAAGAAAGGATGGAGCCCCTTGCTGGGTGGAAGCGGCCGATGGGAAGACTCAGCAGTCGTTTCCACGACAGTCGGTTCTACGTTACCGGAACGACCCGAATTTATATTCGGCCAAGGATTGTCACTTCAGCAGCATTTCATTCCCCATATATGTATGCTACAACAACAACAACAAAAACAACAACAAGATTCTACAGTAGCTTCAATGTAGATACTCAATGATATGAAAACAATTTCCGGCGCCGAGAATGATTTCTCAGAATATTTAAGTAACTCGCCAGAGCACTTATTTGCTAAATCTATACTAAAATAATTATGAAGGAGAGACGCATTAGTTCTGAAAATATTATTAAAAAAAAAAAAAAAATTATGGATGAGTTTGAGAGTATAGCATAAATAAAGAGACAATTTGTAGAAACTTTATTTGTCTGTTTCAACACGCTAGTCTCCGGGATAGCCAAGCCGAACTGGACGAGAGTTTCACTGATAAACAAAGCCGTTTATATGCCATGTTTTTTTCATTTTTGAGCCGTTTATATGCCATACTTTACTCTAAAACTATTAGTTAGGGGAAAAAGAAGTTCTCGTAAAGCATCGATCAAACAATTTGAATGTGAACGCGTGAAAATAAAGGGATTTTCATGAATTTTTTTTTATAAGTAGGGATGATTATTTGAGGATCGGACAGATTATAATTTTTTTAACATATATTCAACTATACTGACACACATTTTTATTAAAAAATATTAAAAATTACAACTGTTATTGATAATAATGCAACGACGTCATAAAAAACTGATGCACCCTGGTGGCCACGATATAGCAGTGAAAAATCATCTGAAAACAAAAAACCAAAATAATTCTTAATCTATACATCAATGGCTATCGTCGTACTTGGCGATTGTTTTTTTAATTTTTTTTGAGAAAATGGTGTAGATTTGAAAAATGACTTTGTGTTTTTACCTTTTTTTTTTGTTTTCGCAAGGTCTGAAAAAATTGTATTGTAATTTTTGGCTATGTACGACTGTAACCAATACATGTAATATACAAAAATTAAAATTGGTTAATAAGTCTTCGAGAAATCGAGGCCACCCTGTTCAAAAAAGTCGTTTTGAGAAAAACGCGTTTAAAGTTTTCATTGGCCCTTATAACTCACTACCTGAACTTATTGTATTGGGTATTATCATCATCTTTTGGTTCTACAGCTCTTTGTGAGCTTTGGCCTGCTGCACGTGGGACCTCCATTCGTCTCGAACGCTCGCGACTTTTTTCCAGTTCGTTATCCTAAGTTTCTTGATGTCGTCCTCTAGTTCGTCGGTGATCTTTGATTGCTTCAAAAATTCTTCTGAGTACTTTTCGTTCGAAGGCTTGCAGTTTTGTTTTATTTGCTTCAATTAGCGTCCCCGATTCAGCTGCATAGCATAATACTGGTCTAACGATGGTTTTATACAGTGTAAATTTGCATTGTCTTTTTAGTAGTTTTGATTTGAAGAGTTTCGTTAACGACGCATTCGATCTGTTCGCTGCTAGAATTCTCTCATTGATGGTGAGGCTCATTGAATTGTCTCTACTCAGTTCTACTTTAAGAAAATGCAAAAAAAATCGATTTTTTTCAAAAATCACAGTGGTGTTCCCCCTTAAAGTTAATGCTCGTTGACAAGGTGACATTTCACGCTAAAAAAATTATTTTGCTGTGTTTTGTTTGTTCCATTTAGTTGGAACTCAACAAAGTTCTCAACTCAATACAAAGTTGATCTCAAACATAAATGCTTACTGGGTGATGTACCAGGTGTTTTTTTAGCGGCATGCAAATTATCGATATTGATAACTGTGGTTTGACAGCTAAGAAGGACAAACTGTGTTGACGTTTCTGTTCAGTAAAGTTTACGGATAGCTTGAAGTTGGACGGAAGAGTTGGAAGGGGAGTATTCTGCGAGGAGCTCCTCCCTCATCAAGCTCAAATTTACGCTTTCGGACCACTGTAGTATTTTCTAAGCGGAGGTAGCCGCAATTAAAGAAAACAGTCGATTGGTTGCTCACTTCGGTAATTACTGTAAGGCATGTAAATATTTATTGCGACAGCTAAGCGGGAATTAGGGCCTTGAGCTCGTTGTTTATGCATTCGAAATAAGTCTGGGAATGCCTTGATTTCATTCAAATAGGTACTTCGATATTCGGCTCATTTGGGCTCCCGGTCACAGCATAGATGGAAACTGCTGGGCTGATCAGCTGGCTAGACAGAGGACCCTGGAGACGGTTTCATCGCGAAATGAGAGGATTAAGCTTCCCTTGTAAATCTGTGGTCTGCTCCTGGAAAAATGGGCTTCGCGTCAACTCAGCGAGCACTGGGCTAGTGTATAAACGTGCGAAGTCGCGATATTCTTCTAGCCACGGGTAAATCGAAGGCGCTCAAGAGAACTTCTTAGGCTAACAAAGTCGTAGCTCTTGAATTTGGTGGGTATCCTTACCGAACATTGTCCGTTAGGGGTCCATGGGGTGAGACTTGGGATGGCCTCAAGTGTGTACTGCAGAAACTGTCTGGAGGGCAAGGCAGGATCATCTCAGCATCTTCTTCTTAGCTGCCCTGCTGTCGCCGGTCAACGATTTAGAAATTTGGGCTCTCACTTTTTCGCTACACTCGCGGTTATTGCGGGTTTAAATATCACGCATTTGGTGAAGTTCATCAGTAGCTTGAATCGGCTAATTACGAACGTAAATTAGCCACCGTCGGTCGTCGTCGAAAGTGCATGGTGGTCATCTTCTAATCCCAAGGCGCCTTCTTGCCTTCCTTCTGCTGTTCTTTGGATGGTATCAAATGGACGAATTTTTAATATTTGTCCAAGTGGGTCCCTCGCAAGGGCAGCCATTTATCCTAACCTTACCTAAAGGTTGGCAAATCATCATTAATCGTTTAACGGCAGAGCAGCGCTTACAAATTGTGGGAATTTACTTAAAATAAATAAATAAATAAATCTGTTTGCGAAGTTCATGGAGCGAAGTATTGAAGAAGGCGCCGAAATATCGATTCGTTAGCGTTCTCAACTTATTTACTTTTAGTCTACGACTACGTAGAAAATTTCACGCAAGGACGTTGGCTTACGTGCCTTTAAAATACAGCTCGTGCAAGAATTCAATCGAACTGACCACCGCTTCCGTCGGTTTTTTGCTGATTGGGCGCATTTAGATTTATTATTCGAATTTATTGGAAAAATTGGTCAAAAAGTGGACTCGAATGAAAGATGTAACTCGTAGTCACAGCAGACACATGCCGGATATCAAGTTAAAAAAAAAAAAAATAAATGCCATGAAATTATCTACCAGATTACACTGGCCATATACAGCAGTGGTAAGGCCTATCATGACATATGGTGTGTCAGTTTGGTGGCCAACGCTTGAAAAATGAACAACAGTCAAACGCTTAGAAAGTATTCAAAGGGGTGCTAGTCTCTGCATAAGAGGGGTATTAAAGACTACACCCACGGCAGCGATGAATGTCATGCTGCACTTATTACCGGTTGAAACCTACAGGAAATAGCTGGCGCTGAAATCGGCACTTAGATTACGAGAATCTTCTTATCTAGCCACTGAATACCCCTTCTTACATCAAACAACAGACTTTTGTACCTTAGTATAGCTGCAAGTAAACACATCCTTTAGCAGAACTTTCCTAACGAGAGAAGAATGTGACAATGGGGTAATGGACAACAGAAGTGGAATCAATATCTATACTGATCGCTCCAAGCTAAGGCGGAGACTCTGAGGAAAGGGGTGCCAACATTTTATTCCGGCCATCGGTTCACTGTGGTGTATTTCAAGCAAATTCTGGTTATCAGGTAAGACCTGTTAGCCCTAAACAAAAGTATTTTCATCACAAGAGCAATAAATTTCTATTCAGATAGCCAATCGGCCCTGAAAGCGTTACAATTGATACTTATAGACAAACACAGTATCAGTGTTGCCATTGGACTCAGTCCCTGAGCTGTGCAACAAGCAGGATGACGTGGCCAGAATGGAACATGGGCCGCAAAAACCGACTATTGAAACTGAAGAGGAAGGACATGAGAAATCTTCTCGGGGTTCTAACAGGGCACTGTCTGATTGGCAGGCATGCCAGTAGATTCGCAGTACCCTATAACAACTATTGCAGATGCTGTAACGACATTGAAGAAGGAGGGACTATAGAACACCTACGCGGGTGCATGGCTCTGGATAGAAGAAGGTTCAATATTCTAGGAAAAGGTTCCTTGAATAACTTGGCAGAAGTAGCCAATTTAAAAATAACAAGCCTTTTTAGATATATAAAAGCCACAGGTTGGTTCAATGAGGACAATGTGGAGTGAGCAGAGAGGACAGCCCTGGTGGTATCGCGATGAACTTATAGCAGGCCTAGGTGTGCCAATTGACAACCATTATGCCTACCTACCTCTCTATATACCAGATTCTAATAAAAAAAATGCATTCTAAAAGGTTTGCCTGTATCTTTTGATAGAGACGTCAGATCGCTTAATGACATCCCACGTTGAAAGCGTCAGTACAAGCAGATTTTTACCATGGAACAGTACACGCCACGCGAGCGCTCCCAAATTGTTGAAATTTACATTCAACAAAAGAAGTCAATTGTGAAAACTCAACGTGCGTATAAAAAATTTAATAATGTGAAAAGTGTGCCTTCTAAGAGCACCATTAATCGTTTGTACCGTTTGTACGAAAGGTTTTCGACTGGTGATGCTCATACTAATCCAAAGAGGCCAAATCAAAACCGACCAAGGCGATCGGATGAGAATATTGCTCTTGTATGGGCCAGTGTTGATACGTCGCCAAGGACTTCCCAAAATCACCGTTCTCAGCAGTTGGGCATTGCTCGGACCACTTTCCAACGAATTATCCGCACTGATTTGCATTTATTCCCATATAAGATTCAATTGACGCAAATATTGTTGCCTGCGGACAAGCTTCGTCGATTGGAATGGGCCCAAAAAACACATGGGTCCGTCGAATATGGGCAACCCAGTACTATTATTGTAAGTTTTGAAGGTCTAAAAAAAACACCCACTGCAAATAACAAATAACATTATAATATCAAAATAGAGTTATTCTAATACTAGAATTCTAAAAATATAATAATCAAGAACGTTACACATTTCGATTGCTCATAGGCAACAATAAAAAAAAAAAAAAAAAAAAAAAAAAAGCAAAAACAAAAGAAAAATCTAGATCGCTAAATGTGTCGGCGCACTTATCAAAATTCAAATAAAAACAGATGCTGTGTATTGTTTACATGACGCAGTCCGCTTTGGGGCAGCAACAATTCGGAATGCCACACTACATGCACACACACATACGCATAAGTGATTAACATAGGCCACCGCACATCTCACAGCAGTAAAGCAGCCACCCAGCGACTTCTGCGACGAGCAGACTCCCAATATTCCAGTGCCTATAGCTTAGACTTCCTTCCAACGCAATGTGCGGCACATAAACAAATATGGAAAATAAATAAAATTTGTTGCTTATTAAATACGCGCGTGTGCGCCTGAGACAAAATAGCATCTAATGGAGATATAATCGCTTACGTCGAGTTATTAAGCACAAAAAAAAAATAATAGTAAAACTAAAATAAGCTTGGCCAACTTACCAGCTCATGGCGCAGAGTGACAGCAACGAATGATTAGGCGACATTTTTAATGTTTCAACATTCAAATGTAAAAACTGAAAGACACTAAAAAACGATTAAGTTTAGGCTTTTAGCCGACAATGCCACGCGTGGGGTAGAATCTTTTCCTTTATTTATGCTTTGTTAAGTGCTGGTCTTTTTATAAAAATTAGTTTATTAAACACTTGAAAAATAAAAACACAAATATTTACACAAACTCTGCACTTTTTTCAATTTTCAATTGCTACTCCCACTTGTTCACGATTTCACGCTTCTTAATGCTTTTTAACGCTTCTGCATTCACTTATCCACACTTTTCACATTAATACATTGGTTAGCAATTATTTCTAACAAGTCTATTTCATATTTTTGATTATGAGCGATTAGCGATCGTTGTTGAAAAATATTTAAAAATATATATTTATGTATCAATGTAAGCGACAACTTTGCATTAGCAAGCACACACGTATGTATGCGTAATTGTGCTTATGTGTGTGTTGTTGTGTGCTCTACACTTCACTTCGCTGTTTGTTAAGGAAATATGTAACAACAACCCGTCGTCCGTCCAACAGCTCAGCCAACCAAACGGCCGAGTTAACGCGACAAAACTGATTTGAATTTGTATTTTGCAAATTTTCTCAGGCCATATCGGCGACGCTCCAGCCAGAGAGTGTGTTCTGACGACATTACATATCTCTATACATACATATGGGTGTATTGATGTCTCGAATGTGCGCCTAATAAGGCGAGTAAAAGTCAACAAAAATGGAAAAAATGAAAAGTACGTAAGAACAACTAACTAAGTAGGAATAAAACAAAACGGACGAGAGGCATTGCAGTTGCATTTGTTTCATTCGGAAATTACCCTTTTTATAGGAAAATTGATATTATGAAAAATTAAATTTGTATGTTGAAAGTTTGGTAGTTGTTCAGAAATGGGTTGAAGAGACGTATTTAGAGCTTTTTTTCCTATAAAGATTTTTTTTTATTTTCTAATAAATATTAAGTTGAACTATTTGGTCGAATGTGTTTTGCAGATTTGAAAAGAGTTTATTTACATACATAACGGGTGATTTTTTAAACAGTTGGTTTAAACAGCTGACGCACGTTTCGTGTTTTGTTTCACTGTCAAACATCTTCAGTTTGGTCTATGATTTAATCATGAATCGTCTTACAAACGCACAACGCCTGCACATCATTGAATTTTATTATAAAAATGCGTGTTCTGTTAAGAAAGATTATCGCGCGCTTCTTCCATTTTATGGTTAGTTTAATCGACCCACTGAAGCGGATATTCGAGCTATTGTGACTAAATTTAGAACCAAATTTACATTATTGGACATCAAACTACCAACACGCTTACGTAGAGTGCGAACTGAAGAAAATATCGCAGCTGTATCGGCCAGTGTTAAAGATGACCATCAATTACCGATTCGTCGCGAAAGGATGTAGGTGTGAAACCTTTCAAAATACAGCTGGTGCAAGAATTGAAGCCAAACGACCTACCGCAACGCAGAATTTTTGATGAATGAGCTCCTGGAAAGTTGGCTCAAGATTCACTTTTTTATCGAAAAATTGTGTTCAGTGACGAAGCTCATTTTTGGATCAATGGGTACGTATTATTATTATTAGAAGGCCATTACGCACTGCGACCAGAGCTGATCTATTGTGAAAGGCATATTTTTGTAACCCTAGAGTTTTAGGCTTTTTAAAAATTTTAGCACAATTTTGGGTTTGTTGTTCCAAAGATTGCATGGAGATACTACGATACCACCAAGGTGGTGAAGTCTTTGTCTGCCCAACGCAGGACATTCACAAAGCACATGTTCTGAGCTTTCTATGTCCATTTCGCAAAAGCGGCAGACATTGGTCTCGGATAGACCAATATTATTTAGATGGTACCTCAGGCTGCAGTGACCTGTAATGTATCCGGTTAAAACACGCAGATCTACTCTGTTTAGTGAGAGAAGTTTGTCAGATATTCCTTTGTTGGGACTTAGGAATAGTTTGGCTTGACGCTGACCGGCACAGTTTAGCCAGTGTGCGGCAAGTTTTCTTTTTTCCCATTTCCTAAGGAATTCATTAATGTGGCCTTTTGTCAGTCCACAGAAAGGCTCAGGACCAGTAAGTTGCATATTTGCTCCTTGTTTTGCAAGGTCTTCAGCCATTTCATTTTCTTCATGTCCCGGAATCCAGCTTAGTGTTACTATGTTGAGGTTTCCTAACGTATTGAGAAGGTTGAGGCAATCATTTACCAATTTGGAGGTGATAGTTGTTGATAGAAGGGCTTTTAGAGCCGCTTGACTATCTGAAAGTATGTAGATGTGAGTACCTCTCATTTTCCTGCTAAGCCATTCTCTCACACATATTTCAATGGCATGTATTTCTGCCTGGAATATTGTTGGGTAGGATCCCATCGGAATCGATTTTTTGAATTTAGGCCCATTGATTCTTGCCCCTGTTCTACCATTTTCCAATTTGGACCCATCAGTAAACCATAGCTGCGAGCCAGATTTGAAAATGATACAGTTAGTTCTCCAGTCTGTGCGTTCTATAATTAATGAAGTTCCTGAAGAGTATTGGTTTGGGTGATAGTATATCATCCCTATGAAGAATGGGACTATGTAGGAAGTCTTCCAAGATCTTTAAATGTCCTGGGTATGGGTACGTAAATAAACAGAATTGTCGATTTTGGAGTGAAGATCAGCTAGAATTGCAAGAGCTACCAATGTATCCAGAAAAGGTCACAGTTTGGTGCGGTTTATGCGCTGGAGGTATCATTGGACCGTACTTCTTCAAAGATGCTGCGAATCGTAACGTAACTGTGAATGGTGAGCGCTACCGTGAAATGATATCCAATGATTTTGCCCAAAATGCAAGAGCTTGACTTGCATGGCATGTGGTTTCAGCAAGACGGTGCCACATGCTACACAGCACGCGTAACAATGGACTTATGGGGCTATGTTAAATCTCATTCAGCTATTCAGACAATTAACGCATTGGAAGACAACATTAAAGCATTTATATGAGATACTGGCCGAAACATTGGAAAGAGTATGCCAAAATTGGTATACCATCCGCTTAGTGGACCATTTGAAGCGCAGTCGCGGTCAACATTTGCTTGAAATAATCTTCAAACATTAAATTATATGGATTGTGCTATCGATTTAAAAAAAAATTGCATGCAGTTTTCTGAATTTTACGTGTGTTTTTTTTTTAAATTTCCTATAGCTCTTAAGAAATCACCTTTTACATACAGCCATGGTCATATAAATAGCACATTTAGTCTTTGAAAGCAAAGAGTTAAATATGTTTTTAAATAAGTACACAGGCCAACAACCAAAAAACTTTTTCGATAATTTTAACTAATTACTTTGTAATTTGGTGTCTTGATTACGAAAAAAATTATTAAAAAGTTATATCACCCATCAATTTTTCACATTTTAAAATTAAGTAAAAATAAAGTTTATGTACCAAAATGTATCGGATATATTTCACAGTCCTGCGAGGTACAGTTTCTAAAATGGCTATGGGTGTTTCTTGAAGGTTTTTTATGCTGAAAACGAATATGACCTTGAAAATGCTCCAGCACGTCAGGATTTTTGGCAATTTGAGGTTAAATAGTCAAAAAATGCAGATTTTGGGCATTTTTAAATTTTTTTTTTGAGCAAGGTAAAGTTTTTTTTTAATTTTCCACAACGGCATCGCAAAGTTCTAGTCTTCAGCTTTAAAACCCATTTTTAAAAATATTTTTGCGATTAATGTAATATAAAAAAAGCTATACTATTTTGAATTCGCCCTTTACAGGGGGGTTAGAGAGTTAGAAAGGTTGAATTTGCATATCTAAAAGTCTCCCCAAACCATGATGCTGCCGCCGCCGGGTTTAAGCGTCTTTTTTGTGAATCTAGGATTTAGCGTTTGATTTTTTGGACGATGTATAATAGTTTTTCCATCTGGTCCCATCCTATTTATTTTAGTTTCGTCGGTCGAAAAGTACGTTTTTCCAAAACTGAATAGATTTGTCTTTGTGGGCTTTTGCAAAAGCAAGTCGGTGTTTGATATGTCTTTTTGAGAGGGGTGGTTTTTTTTGCTCATGCGGCCAAACAGCTGGGCTTCGTTGAGTCGCCTTCATACAAGCTTTCTGGACATCTGGTCTATTGGTTTATTTCAAGCATTATTTGCCGTGCCGACTTAAAAGGATCTGCTTTGCTCTTGCGTATTATAGCTCTATCTACATGAACATCAGTTTTTCGCGGCTTTGGTTTTCTTTCCGTTTTTTTGCTTAGATAGGATGAATCTTTCTTAACTAAATTAAGAGCTCTATAAACCATTTTCCGAGAGCACATCATCATTTCAGCTATTTCTATATTAGCTTATTCCGTTTGGACTCCACGTCCCATTTTTAGTAATTACTTTAAAATTTTATTTAAGATACAAAATGTATACTTCAAAACAACCTAGGCTTAATCAACATTTTAACCTTTAATGTATGGGGATGAAGCAGATCTCTTCTTCCGCTGGTCCTCGTGAGACATATGGCATCTATAATAGGTATGGTGAGTCTTTTTTCAGGGGTTTTCAGACTACTCCACAGGCTTTGACAAACTTAGTCAAGATCGATATTCAGTTCGACAACGAGTAGGTTAGGCTAGGTTATACTGGCTAGCCGAAGCCACGCAGATACTATTATCATATCAGACACCAGAGCAGAGTCCTTTTTTTATTCTTTTTTGAGAAAATATGCATGACTCAAGATACACATACTGCTCGCGAATTTTAGGAGTCACTCAAGCTTCAGTTCAGGACTGGATTCTAGTCCTCAAAATCTGAGTGCACCCAGGTAGCACAGCCTAGTTCTCGAGAGAACCGGACAGTAGCATAGAAGATGCTCCAGGGTTTCTCCTGTACCCGGCTCATTACATTTCCTGCAAGCATCGGTAAGAGTTAGATTAAGCTTGTAAACATGCGCTGCAACTAGGCAGGGCCCTGTTGGTACACTGACTAAAGTTCTACAGTTCCCGCTATCGAACGATATAAATGATTTAGTATATCTGTTACCATATGCGTGTTTACATATGATCTTGGAAACTTTGCAATTGGCTAGACTAAACCACCTGTCTTTCGCCTTTCTTAACATGCGTTCCTCTAGCTCTTTTTTAATTGTGCGTTTGGGTTTGAGTACCTGACTTGTTTGATCCGCTTAAAGTCTTTAAGTATCGTGCCCTTGTTTAGCTATTCCATCCATTAATTTCCCTCTATGCATTCTTGGCTCTTGGCTTTTGGATGATAGACATAACCGGAAAATTTCAAAATAATCGGAAAATTTTCACATAAACGGAGACCTGAACAAGTAAGACTGCCACATTTGGGGTACTGAAGATCTAAAGGTCATTTAAGAAAACACTATGCATCCACAATGAGTTACTGCCTGGTCGTTCCCGCAACAGTTGGTTGTATGTTACTGGAACGACCCGGATTTATATCCGTCCAAGAACTTTCACTCCAGCAGATCAAGAACTGTCACTCCTCGTACATGCATGGCAAATGTTTATGCCACTACCACAACAACAACAACAAAGCTAGTCATCTGACAGAGTCATTAGTCTATACTTCTTTGAGAATTATGTCAGCAATGCTGTTACGCTGAACAGTTATTGACATATGGTCTCAATAGGACCGTACTGCTTGCCACAGAGCGCATGAAGTAAGTACCCTGTTGCGAACGAAGTTTTCAGAACTCATACCTCACGAGACAACTAGATCACATGGCTGGTGAGATCTGGCGATTTGCCACCATTGAACTACTTTCTCTGGGACTGCGAGACAAGTATGATTTATGTCGCTACGCTGGAGATGATTCCAGAGCTGACAAGTGAGTTCATACGTGTTATAAATGATATACAGCCCCACCTATGCCAAAAAGTCATCGAAAATTTTGATATGCATATCCTGTGTTACCAAAGGAGTTGTGGTGGGAATTTATACGTAGACTAAAAAACATAATGAAAAAACGTAAATTATTTCAAAAAATTATGTTATGTTTTATTTAAAAACGATTTATGAATCTGCGATCTGATCGAATCAGAATATAAAATCAAGATCCATAGATAAATAGGGGACACAAATTTCTTCGAGCAACCTTCCCTGTGTAAATTGGGACATACAACACAAAAGCAAATTTTTTCCACACATTTTACAATTTACGATAAGAGTGAATATATTCTCGGCGGTTATACTTTTTATATCTCTGTGCATTTATGCAATGGGGCATATTAAAAAAATTTTTATGACTGTAGCCTAATGGGTGATGCGTGACTACCATTCGGGAGTACATATGTTCGAATCTCCGTGTATGAAACAACAAAATGATAGAAACAGTTTGTTTTAATTGCCTCTCGACAGGCAATGGCAAACCTCCGAGTGAGTTTCTGCCATGAAAAATATCTGCCGTCCGGAATCGGCCTGAAACTGTAGGTCTCTGCATTTGTGGAACAAAATCAAGATGCATGCCCTAAATAGGAAGAGAAACTCGGCAGTTAAAGAAAATCATTGACAGCTTCCTGCTTGTCGAAGCCAGTTGTGCGTTATCGCTTTCGAAAATAAAGGTAAAAAAGAGTAAATTCGATATATTCTTCGGTACCACTATAAGCATTACAACCGTGGTGAAAAATTAGAGTAGGCGGCTGAAAAAATGTGTGCTGTTTATGAGCCGAGTTGAGTATGGAAAATAGTAGTAAAGAGGTAGTTAAAACAATTCCGTAGCGGCAAGATACGTGCCACGTTCTTGTAGGCACGGTAAGACGTAGTAAGGAAAGTAAGTAAGTAGACGGGGTAAGAAAATCGTTGAGTCGCCCAGAAAGTGAGGGTAAATCAGGCAACCAGGTTTGGAACTATTTGCTTAAAACTGGTCTCGAGAAGAAGCTTGATGTATGTCTGATAAATAACCTTTTGGACTGAGTTGACGGCTGCGGCTCTTTTGTGCCATTTTTGATGTGGATGGGAACTGGTGATGGGTTACTTTTGTTATTAACATTGCAACTAAGTCATACTTGCTTAAACTAATGTGCGTTGAGTTTTCTCTAGCAAATAATTGAATGGGTGTTGTGGAGAATTCCAGAAAAGTTGTTTACTGCAGGATATTATAGGGCTTCTTTTGTTTAAGCCTTGCCTTTCAATTGCTTAGGTTAGACAGTACCGCAGCCGCTTCGCTGCAGATATGCTGTCGGAGCCTACCCATGGCTGACTTAGCATACTTTTTGTTTTGTAGCGGCGACTGATTCGAAAATACCAGCTGAGAAAGGATGGGGATAGAAAACGCAGCGATTTGACTCAAACGATTTCCAAGCCCGTATTAATGGCCAAAAAGGATGCCAACATTGGTGTGTGTGATGGGATCGGAAGGAAATACTCCGCAAAGTGTTGATACCATCGAGCTCAACACATAATCAGTTATCTCTGATCATCACTGATTGTTCAAAGGTGAGGTTACCGGTAATAATAGCTTTTAATATTCTTCATAAATCAAGTGGAAAATAGTCAGTTTTTTATTAATTTATAACATATATATTATATTCTTTTCTTTCAAATATTCAAAGGAAATCAACATTTTTTTCTTGTTATCAATTAATTTTTTGCGTTCTGTTCAATAACATTAAACAATTTTTATACATACAACTAAGATACTCTGCGAAGCATGCTTTAAAAGCACCCAGTGGTGCAACCATTCTTCAGTGTTTGTTTTTTAGTACATGAGAACTACTGGTGATTTCCTTTTCAAGCTGTTAAAGAAAATGGGATTGGTGTAATTTCTGTAACCAAGGGTTTCATTGAGTGATGAGGCATAATTTTTGATTTCCTCAGCTATTGTGGGAACTTTGAGATCACGATGAATTTGAGCATTTGCGATCATTCTGAGAGTTTTCAATTGAAATCTGTGGAGTATTTCGATGTTTAGATTAGCTGCGGTGCCACAGAGTCGTATGCCATATGCCAATAGTAGAGCTGAGAACAGTGAGAGCTAGATTTGTGGGGGGTTGGAGACCATTGTGCTACACCAGGATAGAATTTAGTAGAAAGAAAAGAGGTAGGAAAGATAAAATGTGGGTGGTAAGAAGGAAAAATTAGTTTAAGGTCACTCTTCCACAAATCTTTTGAATTCATTGACAAAACTTGGTGAGAGCGCTCGCCTGATACACTTGGAATCTGTTCCTCAATTTGGTCTGGGTGATTACGCAAGGAATTTGCTTCAAAAGCCATTGGCGTTGGCAATGACTTCCTTTGAATTATTTCAAGCAGTTAATTCACTATCATCGTAAACGTACGCCCGTACGCCCTTATCAGCTGACACGATGACACAACGATTTACAATACTACAGAACGGAATGGTGGTGAGAATTCATTTACATGGGGCTCTCATTAGCTTCTTCGTGCCAGTTGATACGGACATACGTTAACGTTGGTGAGTGATAGCATCATTATTCGGCTCTGAGCGAGTTAGAGAGAACCAGCTGATGAACTGATGTCACTTGGGATGTATTTACAAAAAAACTGAGATTGTGTTGGTGATATACTATGAAAAAATCAACCAACCTGATTGGACGAGTGTGTGAATATGTGTGAAATGATCGTGTAGAAGTCGGCTGCCGAATCTGTAAGTGACGTGGCGGCCAAAGTTGCTCTATCATCTGTGGCTGAAAGCAAGTATTCATAAAGTAGCTGAAGCATCAGTGGACAGTAGTAGAGAAATGTTGCATGACAAGTGAATTTAAAGTTAGATTAGTTCCCTACAGGACCACTTTCGCGTGCATGTTGAGTCAAAAATGTTTTAAATAATTAAAGAATTAAGCATTTTTTTGCAATAATGTTTTAAAATTTTTTGCATTTGATTGCATTTTCGTGATTGAATGGCAGTTCGTGGAAAAAAATGCCTAGGCATTCATCAATATACCAAATTACGATATGAACCGCCCGCTAATGGATGCCAACATCCGACAGCAATTTTATATGATGAGGGTACGTTTAGTTTCGACTATAGTGCGCCTATCTATGTATGTACATATGTATGTTCACATTTTCGCTATTGGATGAGATTGCATTTTTTACAAATCATTCAAAAATATGTATGTATGTCTGTATATTACATAAAGCTGAGTTTAGTGAGCTCATAGGTGTAACAATCGTATGGATAACCTCCACATTTTCTAGGCACACAACGAAAAGCACGTAAGATATATTTGTAATGATATTTAATATTCTTGTTGTTGTTGCGAGTAAAAATATAGCATTTGTTAATTTCTATTTGCTTTTTTATTACTTCATACTCAACACGGCAGGCAACTAATATTATTTTTGCTATAATTGTTTGATTAAATGAGCAAGCAACTCGTAACAACTACAAAAAGCCAAGCAACAGCTGATGATGAAGCAGCAAACGAAAAACAAAAACACAAACAACAAAGCAGCAGAGTAAACGCAAGAATAAAAATTACACAAACAATTATAAAAAAATAATATAAACAAATAGATAAGATGAGGCAAGTAGAGTAGAGCAGTTCAAACAAAGCCTCAGCAGGGAGAGTGGAGAGTGGAAGAAAAGAAAGAGAGATCGAGTGTACGGAAGAGAAAAGGAGAGTAGGTAGGTGTGCATGTGTGCAAGGTGGCAATAGAAAGCACATACGGGAACACTTCTAACCAACAGCCGCCGGGTAGACTTCCTCGAAAGCGCAACCTTCGAAAGGTGGTCTATAGCGACCGCAGCCAAGTACAATAATTGATGGAATTTTTTCGCATTACTATTCGACTATTCCCGCTTGAAAGTGTCACCTAACGCTGTGGACTTTGCATGTGTGTATGTAGGCATGCATATTTGTGTGTATGTATGTATGTATGTACCTGTTTGTATAAAATGTAAACATTGTATTGAGCCATAGAAATATGCAGTAGTGTTGGCAAGCGTCGGACGACCCTTAAGGCCTTGACGAAGGCCAAGCAGCTAAATAGTAGATATCAAATGCGGCAAAATATGAAATTCTAGCCGTCTATACATTGGGTAATCCAGCTTGTCAATAACTGTGCATAATTGTGTACGTATGTATGTGCGAATAAACATATACTAAGTTGAGTGTATGTACATATATGCGCAAGTATTCGCATGTTTGCTATGCCAATCTAATCCCATTAATAATTGCATTCTTCAATTAGAATGCAATAGCAATTGTGAAGGAAATTTAAGTATGCATCGAATTTTTCTCCATTTGCTTAGGAAACTGGAAAATTTCTTTGGTCACTTAAGTAGGCAAATAATAGATGAAGATGAATGCTTTATTATTATTTTACAAAAATGTGTGTAGAAGTGTGCAAGTATCTGTGTGTTAGGAATGTTAAGCATTTATTTTTATCTGTTTAAGAATTTTGCTTGCCCATCAATGTATGTGTGTATGTACATATGTATGTATGTATGCACATATGCCAGCCCATTGTACTGAATTGAGAATTAGATTTGTGGCTTCAAATATGCCCTTATGAAAGGCAGGAATATTGATATAATTAATGGAATTGAAAAAAAAACTTGTCGATTGTATTTACTTGTCGCTTTCGTAAAACTAATTGTATTATAAATGAAAAATTACTACACGTATTTAAAGTGTTTGTTGTCATTTTAACTGGCCCATATTATTCTTCAAAATGTGTTCGGCAAAGTTTGTGAGTTAAGGTGGGAGCCTGGTTTATAAGGTCAAAAAAATCAATTTTTTTGTTTCGTTTTAAGTAATATATTTCAGAATATTCACACAAAGTTACAGAGCCTAATTCTCAATATTTCCGTAGATACAAAGCCAAAGGTAGGCGAGCGTAGTTACGCTGTGACCGGACAGCTGTAGTACAAACTTTATCTTCTTTTCTAGACTTTTCATTTTTATGATTTCTTTGAATTGGCGTACATGAATGAAAAAAAACTAATGAACCTTCTGATATGAATCATAGCCCTTCAGTATTAAATTCTCTTCTATTTGAACTAATAAAATAGATTAAAAAAATTTTTCAAGATTTTTATACCAAGTTGAAGTGAATTTTCTTTTTTATAGAAAGGCATTTTTTTCTTTAAAACCTCCAAAAAGTTGAAATTTTGGAATTTCCCTCAGTTTTCTTAGTTCATCTAGAATAAAAAATCATGATAATTAGAAATCCATTTGAATTTTTTGCTTTAGATAATAATTACGAGCTGTATCTTGTACGCCAGTTGGAGACTCCTGCGTTGCAGCGCTCTACTAATTTCTATGTTAAACATTTTTTTCAACTTATTTTAACCAGTAGAAAAATTTTTTATACTTTTTAAATGTTCATTAAAAGATAGAAAAAACTTTGCAGTGCTAAATTAATTTTTTCCTTAAAAAAAAAATCGCAAAGAGATGCAATTTTTAGACCTCATAAACCCTCCCTTAAGGGGACAGATACCTGTAAAATTTCGAAAAAAAATTTTTTTTTCATTAAAATGTTAATATAATCCATTAAGAATATGTTAAGAACGGAAATTTAAGTATTTCTTATATTATAGATTGTCAACCGTGACGACTCTATTCTTTTTGTTCGAGCGCTGGCAGAGGTATAGTTACGTTGCCGACTTTAGACGCGTTTTTCTCAAAACTATATTTTTCGAATTGGCGTACACGATAACTCGAAAAATTATTGACCGATCTCCCTGAAATTTTGCACACATCTTGTTTTCGAAGCAAAAACAGTAGGAAAATTCGCCCCAAAATTCATTTTTTTCTTTGAAGCATTTTATTCCGCGTATTTTTTCCCCCATTTTTTTTTAACTCATATAGAAATTATGACATTAATAAACTTTTTTATGGGTTTTTGTATTCAGGTCACTGACGACGATGTTACAATGCCCGCCGATTGAGAAGCCCCGCTGCGACCTTCCTGGAAGAATTGAGTGTACATGCGCCATTTTAAATGATTAAAATAGGAAAAAAAAATTTTATATTATTTTAATGTATAAATAAACTGTATGCCAATTTTGAAAAAAATATATTCACTTCTTCATTTTAAATAATTTTAATGAAAATCAGGGAAAATATGGCCGTTTGCAGGTATCTGTCCCCTTAAAGTGAGTTTGTGCGCAAAAAGCAAGAAAATGGTCTTAGTTGCAAAATGCCAAAGCCAAAACTTTATATTGCCAAAAAAGAGCGCTAACTTATGTGTTAAAAAATTATATTTAATCGATTGAAGCGATTTCTTGTATTCCCAATACGCTTTTTTTTAAGGAGGTTACTGCTTCCCCTGTCAGTGAAGCAGCGAATTTATTTGCCGATTTCTTTTCATCTGATAAAGATATTCAGGAAGAGCATTTGGCAGCCATTCACCAAAATTTCTCGAGGAAATTATCGTCTACAGTTGACTTCGGCACACTTGACCTTTCAGATGATGATGACATTGAGGGATTGATAAAGATTAATAAAGATTCTTCTCAATCGGATGTTGACGGTCTTTCTGTAACATTGCTTAAAAATTATCGCTCTATGGTGCTACCTCTTAAACTAATTTTTAATAAATCCTTAGCTGAAGAAATACTTATTCATGATTAGAAGCTGACTTCAGGGGTTACATACAGTTAGAATTTTCAAAAAATCGATTTGTTTTCTTAATGTACATATGTATATTTAAGAATACCCACAGAAAATTTAATATCGTTCAGGTGAATACTGTCGAAGTTACACGCAAATTTGATAAATTTCACACTTTAAACACGTTTTTCTCAAAATGCTGCTTTCACAGTCGGTGACCAACAGTACTCGAAAACGACTAAACCGATTAGTCTCAAATTTTAACACGCGCTTTTTAGATATATTTTTTAGTAATTAATTGAAGATTTTTTCTCACCGATAAATATTTTTTTTAACAATTTAAGGCCGAAATTTTGGTCAAAAATCATTTTTTTTTCGAAACCGCCATTTTGTCAAAAAAATTTATTTTGCTTATTTCTTCGTTTAATTACGAGTTTTAACATTACTTAAACGAAATCTGTTTGGTTTTTTTAATTTCAGAGGATCCAGTTCGGAGATATAGTAGTCGCCGAAAAACGTATGTTTTGAGAGGAGCTCCCGGAGATCAGCTGTAGCTCCTTTCCAAATAAATATTTTTACTAATATTAAGTTTTAAAAACAGGAAAATTCTGAAAAATTCGCTTTTTTTGGGCCATCTAACTCTAACTAAACTTTTTGAATGTTTTGTCAAAGACAAGTTATATTTTAGCGTTAAACGTCTGATTAGTCCAATACACCATGGTTTTGTAGTTGCAAGATCTAAGTTATGTAACTTAGGAGTCTTTTCTGAAGATTGCTACGCAGGCTTCTAAAATGGATACCAAATTGACGCGATATACACGGACTTCTCTAAAGCCTGAGATAAAATCTCCCATATTATTTTGGTAATTAAATTGGCATGTCTCGGGTTTCATTCGACTTTCCTTGATTGGATTCGATCCTATTTAATAAAGAGGTGCTGCACTGTAGTTATCGATGGGGTTTTTCGGTGGTTATTCCCACCTCTGGTGTTAGTCAGGGCAATATTTTAGTACCTTTGTTATATGTTTGTGTTTTTTCTTTGCTAATTTTCTTCTCTGCGGCCTCGGTGTCTAGTGTAAGGTTGTGGGTTCAAATCCCACGTAAAGCACGATACTCGCACTTTTCCAAATTTACCTACTTTCCCTGTTTCTGAAACAAAAAAATCTCATTCCTAAAATTTTTTTCTTCTTTATGCTGATGATCTAAAATTTTATGCTGAAATAAGAAATTCTAGTGATTCAGCTGCCCTACAGTCTGTGCTGAATAATTTATTTCCCTGGTGCCTTGTGGGTTGTCTATTTCTTAATATTGAATAATGTCATAAAATCACAATTTATAAGCTTCAAAACTCCCTTAATACCTCTTGAAATATTTATTATAATTTTTTTTCATTTTTATTTATTCAATTTTTTTTTATTATTGAATGCGTTTCGCACTACATCCACTCAATTACTCAGCCCCGAAACCTTCAACGAATCTCGCTGTCAATTGATTAGTCTTTTCTCTTAAGTGACAGAGGTACTTTTCAGGCAGTATCCTTTACCTGCGATCTCGTTAAGGCGAAAATGACTGCCCAGTTCTGCTAAAAAGCATACAGTTTAGTGTTTCTTGCAGAAATTTTCGTCGTTTAAAAAGTTTTCGCGTTGGCTTTAATGGCAACTTATATAGTGCTAGTGTTTGACTTTAATTATCTGTCAACCTTTTTGGTTGTGGACCTTTCTGGGGCCAAACAGGTATTTCAAATTCAAGTAAAAAATTACTTTCTATGTAACAAAGCAAAATAATATTTCGTACGTATTTGCTATTTTAGTTTTGTAATTAATAATATTTTTAGCAATTTAATGGTTTCTTGGGTTAATAAGTAAATATATATTTCCTCCCCCGTGGTTTCTAGGTAGAACATAGGGCCCCAGTTGCATTGCATTGTAGTTTTGAATTAACATCTTAAATGTCTGTTCTGGATTTTGTTAGACATTAATGAATAAATAAATAAACATATCAATAAATATGAAAGTTTATTTGTATTAATATACACTGACGGAGAAAATACTGGCACAGCGTAGATACGAGGGTATATTTAGCATAGCACATGAATTTATTTATTTTAACAAATTACATTTTTTTTGTAATACAAACGCGCGCGTGAAAAGGGGGAAAAGAATAGCGAAACTACCACTGCTGAAAACAAAAAATATTTCAAGTCCCAGTTCTGATGGAAAATTACTTTCAGAAATTGGAAAAAGTGTAGATGAAAGCTCCTATACTGTGAGAAGTGTAAAGCAAAATTTTAAAGGCAAACAAAAATTGGGGAACCGCAAGAGTTCGAGTCGACCAAGCAAATTGACGGAAAAACTAGAACACCACGTAAGGTTTGGGTTTCGTTGGTTCAAAAAATCGATTTATTTTTTCTACAACATCTCAGGAATATTATCCTAAATTTTCAAGTCGATCCGAATAATAAATTCGGAGATACAGCCTTTGGAAGGTGTGCGCTCCAAGCCATTTTCATTGTTACTCAAAACTTTAAACGCGTTATTCTCCGAACTGTGTTTTCAAAGTCGGATGTCAAATGTTCTCGAAAACTACTCAACCGATCTTGATGAAGTTTTACACAGGTGTTTGAAATACAATTTACTCGTGCTTGAACGAAAGATTTTGTTTTTTTTTCAATTACAACTATTTAAAAAAAAACAAAATGTCAAGCAAATTTGACCGAAATTTTCATTTTTTTGGAAAAATGTCTGCCAAAATTCCAATTTTTACTTTTTATTTCTTTCCTTCGTTCAAGCACGAGTTTATGGTCTTAACTAAAGCACTTATTTTTGTTTTCTCATTTTTGATGAGTCTGTCAGGAGTTATGCTGATAACGCGGACGCACCTTTTTTCGAGGGGTCACCGGAAATGACGTCACAATGGAGGAGTTTTAATTTTTTTTTTTTGAAAATTTCAGAAATTATTCTATAATATGTATCTATAAGACAGGAAAAAGTTTGAATTAAATAAATAATTTTTTACATAGAAAAAAAAAATTGAAAATAGGCCTTTTTTTACCCGACGAAATCCATTTAACCCCTTAATAAAGATTGTAAAAAATCAACAAAAACTTCTTCATCTGAAATCGCACCCGAGCTTAAGAAAACATTTCGTAGCGAGGTGACCCCCAGAACAGTGTAAAAATAATTTGAGAAGAACTGGATATAGCAGAAGAGCTCCGAAGAAGAAACCATACATAGGTGAAATAAATCAGCAAAAAAAATTATTAAATATTTTTGGTATGCGTCTTGATGTTGTGCCACAAATGGATGAACCTACTTTTAAGCTGACTCCGAATGGCAGATGGGTTTTATGAGAAGCTTTTTCATGGTAGAAATGCAACCGGACGTTTGTCATTGCCTGCCGTGGCATAGAGTTATCTATGGAATAGATGAGTCTATGCAAAATTCTCTCATTTTGTGCGAGAACGCGCCCAAGAACTAGCTTCAACACTTGGCAGCACTGCCAATCCCTGGGCCGATGAACAGCTGACAGACGAAATGACGGGTCGCCAGAAATAAGGCACCAAAAATAACTGATGAAAACAATTCGTTTTTTTGTTAATGGAAAAATGTCACGATTTAAAATGAATTCAATTGAAACGTAATAATTCGAATTAAATTTGAATTAAAGTTGGTTTTTAGAATTTTTCAAAGCTTTTTATATCCTATTCGTCTTCTACTTTTAATTCATCTCGCGTGCATACATGCGTTATGGTGTTTCTTATGATATGTAAAAGTGCATTCGAGTATATACTCTCCTTTCACTTTGTTACAGAAGCTACACCTATACATACGCACATACGTATATAAGGCATTAAAATTTTTTCCACTTCAGTTATTTATTTTGTATTTAATGTAGAATTTCAGATAAAATAGTTTAAATAGTATAGATTCTGAGTCATTGAATGACTATATTTTTTGCAGATAATGAATTCTCTGAAATGCTCGCTAAGTTTTTATCAATACGGACGCTGTTTCGAAAATTGTTTGTTCCGTATTTTATCGATGGTCTCTTGCCAAGGTTCAAACAGATTAGGAATCTATTCGTGAGTACTTTGTCACGTGTCCATACTCTGTTAGCATACAAAGCAAATACGTTTAACAAAGAATTGGGGAAGAATTGCGCATCGACTGGGGTAGTTGAGTGGCGAGACATTTGCAATTTAATGGTGCAAAGCTTTGTATTCTCTGATATTTTATTTATTTATTTGTTTATCAAATACACAACCAAAAGTTATTTTACTTTTCTTAATAATAACATAGAGGAAGTACACATAAAGTTAATGTGTTTAGAGTTAGCAGAGAGTCTCAGTGGGATATGAGAAAATGAGGAATGTAAGTACGTATTAGCAACTATTGGCAAGAAAGTAATGTAACAGTCCCCTTCTATTTCTGATTATTTTGATTTTTTTGCCAGGAGGTTCCAAAGATGGACCGCGAAGACAAAGAACTGACGTTCTGTTACTAGGCAACCAATAAATCAAGCTTAGACATATGGTAAATAAACTGCTTCGACACATTAGTGATTTTTTTGGTTTTGTGAAATATCTGATTTTGTGCCGAATAATCGTCATTTGCAGGAAGTGTTGATTTTTCTCTTTCATTCGAGGTACAAAAAATTTATGGAGATGCTGCTTTAAGTGAAACAACGTGCAGAGATTGGTTCCGCCGCTTCAAATACGGTGATTTTAATGTTGACGACCGTCCGCGAGAAGGAAGTCCAAAAACCTTTGAAGACGCTGAAGTGGAGGCATTGCTCAATGAGGATCCGTGTCAAACGCAAGAATAGCTTGCTTCAGTATTAGGAGTTACCCGCCAATCCACTTCCAAGCGGTTGCATGATTGAGAGGGAATGATTCAGAAACAGGGGACTTGGTTTCCTTATGAGTTAAAAGCCTATGAACAACTGCTCTAGCGGCAGAAAAAGAAGGGGCTTCTTCATCGCATCGTGACGGGTAATGAAAAGTGGATTCATTATGCAATACGCGGAGAGGCATGAAAAAGTGATTCTACAGCATGACAAAACTCGGCCTCACGTTGCCAAGCCCGTTAAAACCTACCTGGAAACACTGAAATGGGAAATCCTACCCCACCCGCCATATTCTCCAGATATTGCGCCGCCCGATTATCACCTGTTTCGATCGATGGCACATAGTCTAGCTGACCAGCAGTTCCATTCATAAGAATACATAAAAAAATGGACATCAAATCGATCCGTGGATAGCCTCAAAGGATGAACAGTTTCACCACGACGGTATACGTATACGAGATCTACCAGAAAGATGAGAAAAAGTAGTAGCCAGCGATGGTCAATACTTTCAATGATTCACTCCATGATGGATTGCAAGTGCAACAAAGCGAAGCCTCACAGACAGAGATACAAGAAGACGAGCCTGTAGCATGAAAGCTGGCTACAAATGCACTGGATCCAGATGGGGGTGAATAGAATTCTAAATAACCAATGGATGCTTTATGGATGCCGTTCTGGGCCCTTCTGAAATAATTTAGAAAGTAGCCCCGTGAAAGGTGTCTCCCCAGAAGGAGTGGCCACACCGTTCAACTCGGTAGATGACAGTTGTTATAAGTGCGAGGGCATTTTGAAATCGGCGTATAACAACGAATTTAATTTTTTTACACTTTTAAAAAAGGTGTAATGGTTGTAAATTTCCATCCATTTAAGAAAGTGCTCATAGATAAAGGTTTGTTAAAAACAATCTGAGGAGCAATTGCTCCCGCTGGAAAACTCTTAAGCAAAATAGCTGAAAGACCGTCAACATCTGTATGTGACGAAGGTTTGAGAGGAAGCAATGCATTGAAAATGTCATCACATGAGATGTGCAAATTGCCCAAATTTAGAGAGGATGAAAGGTCAGGAGACGCCTTATCAGCCGAGACGTAATTTGACATAAAAAAGTCTGCAAATAAGTTGGCTGTATCGGCAAAAATATCATCCAACATCATCGAAGCAGATGTACTCGAACTCGACATTTTAGATTTGACGAAATTCCAAAATGACTTCGGATTAGCTTTGAATTTATTTTGAAGATTTGTTTAGTTAATACTTGATTTGGAAACAACAAAAAATTCACTTTTGAGTTAAGAAGGCATTTCAGTAGTAAAATTCTCCCTCAATGAATAAAAACTACACTTTTTAAGCTTTAGATGATGCTTCTTCCATTTCGATATAGACACAGTGCAGCGCATGAAGATCAGCGGCGCCGTAGGTTAGATTACGTTTTGCGCGTGGACACAAAGGCTTCACCTCTGAAAATATGGCAAAACAAGACAAGCTCTCCACCTGTATTGAAAAGATTAAGTAGTGAATGGTTTCGCTACACTTGGCGTATCTAATTGGCGGCGTTTAGCAAGAGGAACAAAGTGCAGGCGCCTAGGCGAATACCGAGCCAATCAAGAAAATGCATGAAGAAATAATTCAAACATAGAAAGAGAAGAGATCTCATTTTCATTTCATTTTGCTCGTTTTATGATTAGTCACGTTGACTTTCAAAATAGCTGATTTTTTGACCTTGAAGTTTTTGCACAAAGCGCGATGAAATTCGGAGCCTAACAAAAAAAAAAAAAAAACAACGGGAACAAAAACATTAGAAATGTGAAAACAAAGGCGACAAAGGCGTTAAAAACAGCTTATCAAGTTGTAAAAATCAAGTGTGTGTAAATAAATGACAGCAAAGTAAAGCCAAATGCTGAAACCACTAAGATTTATTAAAATCTCAGCTGACTTATGATAAGATAATAAAATATTTTCAAATACCAACGCAGACAAATACAAAAAGCGGTGGAGAAAACCTATGAATGAAGCGCTATTTGAGAAAAACTTAAAGCGGAGAAATTGAGAAACTAAAGAGAGTAACACTCTCCACTTTACTCTTCACTCCACTCTACAGCTACATAGCGCATTGATAAGAAAATATGATAAGCAAAGGCGAGTATTGTGATTTGCTTAGTGCAAAATATTATACTTGGGCGAGTGAACACATGCATACATCCATATGTATGTGTTTACCTATGTGTATGTGTGTAAAACAATAATTGATAGGCAACTATGAAATGATTTTAAAATTAATTGTAGGAAAGCGCGATTTGTGGGCGAGTTAAAGTGCTTTGCTGCCAAGTGTTGAAATTAATTGTAATTTAATTCTCTTTCAATCGAAAGAAAGAAAAAACACACACACACACTTGTTTGGATTGTATAAAGTTTGTTTTTATTTGTTGCTTAGCACTGTGGGAAACTTTTTGTGCTCGCATGGACTTTGCTGTCGGCTGGCTATTAACACCGATGCCTATCATCCACACTCTCCTCCTTCGTCTTTTGCTCTTCTTTTATGAATAAGTGAAAAGTGCAAATTACAACAAATGTAAAAGTAAAAACGGTGGGTAGCTTTAAATTGGATTATAGTAAATTTAATATGGATTAAAGTATGGATTCACTTTAAATCGGACGGAAATATGAAGACTGACGCCAATCAGTAAGCGGAAATTGGGCGATTAATGCAGTTGATGCTCAAAAACGTAGATTTGACTATTTCTCTGTATTAATGAATATCAGGCGAAACTCATAAACGCTAATTAAATCAAATATTTAGATTAAGTCTACGAAAGTTCTTTGCTAGGAATGGTGCCTGAATGTGTGACTGTGAGTTGTAGGGTGTTGAATAAAGAGAAAGAAAAAATAAATAAATAAATAAATAAAAAATAAATAAATAAATGTAGCACTCACCTTTGCAGGTTTATTTAAGGGGGCCCTATTTACAGGTGGTCTAGAAATTTAAAAAAACCGATTTTTTGTTTTTTGGATACTTCGAAAGTATAGTATCTTAACAATATTCTGTGAAATTCTCATGCGGAAATTCCTAATATTATAGTTTTTACAGCCCATTAACTAGGTAGAGAGCGGCCCGCAAGCTTCTTTACCTCAAACTTTAAACTCATTGATTTCAAAAGAATTTTTTCGGCCTGGTGTTGTCAAAAAAAAAAAAGTATTCAGTATATTCTGAAATCGTAATATGTTGTTCACAACATCAATGGCTATCGCCCGTGCTAGAATCATATTATTATTTGAATTATTTCGTTTTAGTTTTGATTAAAAAACTGAAAAAAGCCCGATTTTTAGAGTGTAAACTCAAAACCTCGGCATTTTATCAAATTTTCCCTTTTTTCTTACTCTAGTAACGGGACGTAGCTACAGTCATTCTGATTAATAAGTTTGTTGGATTTCTGTGTTTAAGTTAAATAAAGGGTGATTTTTTAAGAGCTATAGGAAAGTTTAAAAAAAAACACACGTAAAATTCAGGAACATGCATGAAACTTTTATTTAAATCGATAGTACAGTCCATATAATTTAATGTTTGAAGATTATTTCATGCAAATGTTGACCGCGACTGCGCTTCAAATGGTCCATCGGCTTAGTCCAATTTTGGCATACTCTTTCTAATGTCTCGGCCGGTATCTCACATTTAAATGCTTTAATGTTGTCTTCCAATGCGTTAATTGAAGAAGGCTTGTCTGAATAGACATGAGCTTTAACATAGACCCACAAAAAATAGTCTAAAGGCGCTATATCGCACGATCTGGGTGGCCAATTGACAGGTCCCGAACGTGAAATAAAATGTTCACCGAACTCACCTCTCAACAAGTCCATTATTACGCGTGCTGTGTGGCATGTGGCACCGTCTTGCTGAAACCACATGTCATGCAAGTCAAGCTCTTGCATTTTGGGCAAAAAAAGTTGGATATCATTTCACGGTAGCGCTCAGTTACAGTTACGTTACGATTCGCAGCATCTTTGAAGAAGTAGGGTCCAATGGCTGATCTTCACTCCAAAATCGACAATTCTGCTTATTTACGTACCCATTGATCCAAAAATGAGCTTCGTCGCTGAACACAATTTTTCGATATAAAAGTGGATTTTAAACTTTCTTAACAGAACACGCATTTTTATAATAAAATTCAATGATTTGCAAGCGTTGTTCGTTTGTAAGACGATTCATGGTTAAATTAAAGAATAAACTGAAGATGTTTGACAGTGAAACAAAACACGAAACGTGAGTCAGCTGTTTAAACCAACTGTTTAAAAAGATAATAGCTAAAAAATCACCCTTTAGAAGAGCCAAAATGGAGAACACCGTCCAGCTTCAAGTTTTCGAGAGGTTCAACTTCCGCGCCATTTTTAAAATTATCAAAATTTAAACATTTTTTTTCTTTTATTTTTGTAAGTAAAAGAAGTTAAATGAAAAGCTTAAAAAATTTATATATCGTTTTTACTTTTTTACAATAAAAAAAAAACCGAGGCCTTTTAAGATGAAATTTAAAATAAAATAAATTTAAATAGAAAAGACGCAGACTAGGAAAATTCCCATTTACGTTGTTTTTTATGTCAGTACGTAGGAAATCGGTACCTCCTTGTAAAGCTTTATGATTCCCAGTTTCTTTTTTCCCCCTTACGAGGTGTGTCTATTACATACAAATACTAATGTTGCTGAGGCCTTCCATGTTAAGACATTGTCGTTAAATATACTCGAAATTAGTTTATTTGTAGGCTTGAGTATAATGAGAAGTAAATTGAAATTTTTTTAAAACTAATTTATTATTTATACATATGGAAATTTTGGTGTGAAGTATTTTAAATCGAAATATCTTAGGTTTCCTTAGGTTAGTTTAGGTTAGCAAATTTGCTTGCCTAAGACAAGACACTCGGTGGCCCTAAGGCTCATTGTGATACCAGGCTCATGTGTGTGACCACCTCCTATTGGGTTCCGCGATTGCGCTCAAGTCAATTGCAGGTTTTAGTTTGTTTAGAGGAATGCTTATGTCCTCTACTACCTGCTGAAGGTCAAGCTTAGAGTCTTTCCTTGCACACTCATCCGCTCTTTCATTTCCCTCCACTTCAGAATGGCCGGGGAACCAACAAAGTGTGGTGTTGCGTTGTTGGATAAGCGACAGCAACCTCCTGCATACTTAAACACATCTTGAGTTGATGCGCGCTGAGAATAGTGCCTTGATCGCTGCTTGATTATCAATAAGAATGGTAAGGTTTGCCGGAGGTAAGTTCTTTAGTCTTATCGGTTTTGTTGCTTTGTCTATAGCATAGATTTCAGCTTGCTGTAAGGTAGCAATATCCCTAAATTGCTCCGAATAAACTTCCGGTCCAGTGACATTGTCTATCTTTGAGCTGTCAGTATAAATATGGTGACTGTTGTTGTTGTATCATCTAATTTAACTTTGGTCTGCCAATCCTCCTGTCTTTCTTCGGTTTGATTTGCAGCAATATCCAGAATGCAATTGAGCTCAAGTTACGCGGATCTCACGAGGCAATGGAGGGTTTCATCTGCGATGGATTGGACTCCGATAACAGCAATCGTGGGTCGGGAGTTTAGGAAGGAGGTAAGATACTTCCGACATTATAGTAACAAGACATGGAGAAAGAATGGGGTGCAAAAACGAGGAGAGTAGGAAGAATGTTAAATATTGCCATTGTTACGGGTATGACTAAACTTAAGTCATCTTCCAAAAATATTTCTTTTTATGCGCAGTAGACTCAGACTTTTTATCAACCGATCCCAAGAAACTGAATGTTTTTTGACGTGATAACGTCTTATAATTCGATGTAGCCAGCTGCACGCATCAAAAAATGCGTCGTTACCTTGCCTGAACTGAAAGCGAGAGCGCGGAACAAACGACAAAGAGCACAATCGGCCCCCGCGTTCGGCAACTTTCGACATCTGGCTCTCTCCCACTTGAGTGAGCATATATATGTATGTATATGCGCATTTGTATATAAATTCACATATTTGTATTTTCATATGCCTTCTTCCTATGTGCATTGTAATGAACCATTTCTCTGTTGAGGATAGGACGATGATAGGAAAAGTAGGAAATGAAAGGCAAATCGATGATGGTGCCTCTTAGTGTTCTTGACTTATTACCGTCTGATGCACAATCGAAATTGAACATATCTTTCATGAATTTGATAAATGTTTCGTCATTTTTCACGATTGTGTAAATGTAACTTGACCTATTCCATTGCGATTCCATTTACCTCCTCCTCTATATCCATACCAAATATCTATCAAACAAATAAAATAAAATTTTCTTTTGAAAAATGCAACCATTCCATCAGTATTTTCTTATGACGTTGTCACGTTAAACTATCGTCAGTAAACCGACTTTACAGACAACCTCTTTTATTTAGTTTTGTTTTTAAATTTACAACTGTTTCACCAAAAAAAATTTATAAAAAATGAGAAACAAATGGTCCCTTGGGATCAGCTTACAAGCACAAACGACAAAAAGTTAATTTATTTATTTAAAAGTTACAAAACAACCCAAATGCATGTTCAATTTTATAGCCTTTTGAAAAAATACATAACTCAGAAATACTTTCCTTTCAGAAATTATCGATGCAGTTGAATGCAAATTATTGCGAAATTAATGCGCTGCCACAATTCAGTCTCCTTCGTATGAGAAAATATAACTCTGAATGTAGGAAGGATAAGTGACACGATAGGCTTAAAATATAATTTTCACAACTAAAAATATCCAACACGCGCATCCCCTAAAAATAAATGATTTCCACTAAGGAGTCAATGGATAAGCGTAAACATAAATTTTTATTGTGCTTTCGATGTCACCAGAATAAACTCGAGAAAAAATTTAGAAGCGAAAATTGTTACAAAACATTTTTTTAACTTTCATATAAATTTGTTTATGACGACCTATGCTCCAAATATGTGTTAAAGGCACCTATTGAGTATTCAGCATACCAATTCAGCACAAACACCGAATATTTTGGGGCCCCACATATATTTTCGCCTCATAAAAAATTCTAAATTTATTCAACATCAAACATATATAAATGTTTTTAAATGACTACCAGCATTGACTGAGAGCATTTCTGCCACCAAGAAGTTTCTCATAAATCCGTAGGTGGCTCCAGCTGTTGAATAACATCAAACCACATACCACAAATTGGCAGAGCATCGCCCAAACAACTAACAGAGGATGCTATTTTAAGCCATTCGCCCCAAATAAATTGTAGGAGTTCTCAGTTTTCTTCGTAATATTATTTCTTGACCATAACTTACAATTTTTAGCTCAGTGCGGAGGTGCGAATCTGCCTGCTGGTCTGAAATTTGAGTGTATCAAAAATTATTATTTACATTTTCCCTCTCACAAATTATCTCTCCCATACATTTGAGTAATTCAAGTAGTCAGCCACAAAATGGCCCTCACCCTCACTTCCTTGTTATTATTATTATTAGAAAATACATATAAATACTTTGAGCTCATATTTCCCAGGAAAGATATTTATTTTTGGGGATTAAAGAAGTTATTTTTGGTAAGTTGAACCATTACGCTTACTCCAATTTCTCTCTTTCTCTCTCTCTGTCTCTTTGTTTATAATTTATTGTTGACTTACACCCACAAACCTTTATTTAAACAAACGCTGAGTTCCTGCTAAGCGAGGCATTTCAGTTATAGCATTTCTAAAAATACTTTACATGCAGATGAGGCATTATAATTATTCAGTAAATTAGCCAAAAAAGGCAGCAGGAGAATAAAGGGAGTAAATGAATACTGCAAAGGTTGGCAACAAAAATAAGAAAAGGAAATAAGAATCCGCATGTCTACGGAACATCAAAAAATATTCAAATACTATGAACTTAACCAATAAAGTTTATTTATTGTACTGCGTTGCCCATATTCGACGGACCCATCTGGTGACCCTGTATCTTTTGACAGAGACGTCAGATCGCTTAATGACATACCGCGTTGGAAGCGTCAGTCCAAGCAGTTGTCACAAATGTTTTTTCATACCTTTTTTGAGAATTTTTGGTACAAAACGGCAGATAATGAAACAAATGATTAGTTTGAAGTCTTCGTAATATATTCCGTTGCTTCTTAAGAATCCTTCTAAACTTAAAGAATCCTTCACACGCTTGCGCATTTTCTCCATATAACGAATCCTCCACTTTTTTATATGAACGAAAATACACAACACCGTCAGCAAAAAAATTGTGAAAAATCAGCGGGATTTTTGAGCTAACTCCAGCTTTCGCTTTATTTTAACAAAATGCAATGGGCTCTTGAACAGCATACTGCATTTTTTTTTCTAAAAATTCTGAAAAGAAAAATTAAAAAGTTTCAGTTTATGATTTTTTCCTCGAAATGGGCAGATTTTTTTCCTCAATTTTGCTTGGTATGGTTTTGGTAGGGGAATGAACTGTATCTTCGTAAAAAATGTTACTCAAATTAAATAAAAAACAATACATCTCGAACGGCATTCGCTTCAATACGAGTTTGTCCATAGCTGCCACAGTATCAGCTGTGGAAATGAAAAATAAAAAACTCAGCCAGCCATAAAAATCAGCCATAGACTACACTAGAATTAAGCAAAAACTTTTTGTAATTTTTGTTTGATTTTTTAACATGAAAATAAGAAAAATAATGACCGAACCATTGTGATTCTATTGACCCACAAGTGAGCTTGGCAGGGTGAGAGAGACTGCAGGTAGACTAAATTGATGTTGCCTATCATGTCCGACCTACTGTCGCAAATCCTCCTATCATTAAACAGAAGGGACTGCAGACAGGTGGTTGGACTGATGACGGGTCACTTTCAGTGGGCGAAGCACATGGAAAAGGTAGGCATGTCAGACAGCGCACTCTGCCCAGCTTGTGAAGAGGAGGATGAGACGGCGGACCACTTCCTGTGCGCCTCTCTATTGGTTAACTTTATTGATAAATTCGTGGAATTTAATTGGCACATCTCGCACAACGACCGCAGGAGACGAATATGTTGGTGCGTGATTACCATTCGATAATGCCCGAGTTCGAAACCTGAGGCATGAAATGGTTCAAAAGTGTTATTAGCGTCCTCATCTCGGCAGGTAATGGCAAACCTCTGAGAGCATTTTTATTGAAAAAGCTTCTCCCAAAAATCATCCGCCGTTCGGAAGTGGCATTAAGCTTTAGATGCCTCCATTTGTTGGAAACCATCGGGATACACACCATAAATGGGAGGAGGTGATGAAGTAAAGAGCGTAAGAGCCAATTATTAACAGAATCTCGAAGAGCGCGAGTTTGAAGTAAATGCAAAAATTGCGAGAATGCTTTTAATGAAAAGGTGGTCCGTTGAAGAAAGACTAATTGAGCCAAAAAGTGCACATTCGAAAGCGTAACAAATTTGCTTAAATTTTTAAGAAATTTTGATAATTTTTTTTTAATTTTTAAAAGCTTTGTAATTTGATGTATACTTTTTTAGTTAGAATATGAACATCACTTTTATATAAATTAGATGTACGATTTTCACTGTCACTCACTGTATGACAAAACAGCTATTATACTGAAGTCCAACCGCCTTTCAATAAAACAGCATACAATTCGTTGGATATCCCTAAGAGCATTGCCACTTTTGTAACAACATCGACACTGCCACTAAGCGGAGAGTTAATTAAAAGCTTACAGTAAAATAAATTTTTATTAGAATTGGGGAACTTTTATGCAACCGCGGACTGAGGTAAGTTAAAAAGTCGCTTAATATTAATTAAATTATCAACAGCATCCACTTTACAGGTCATGCATTAGAAAATCATGGAGAAAAACGAAAAAAAATTGTAAAAATTAATTTTGACAACTTTTTGCATTAAAAGTAATTGTTGACTAACCAAAAATAAACTTTGAAATGCCTTTCTATGTTTTTTACAGCCAGTGCGGGGTATCGCACCACGGCCTTTGACTGAATGCGGTTGCAAACTGCGAATGGGAAAATGTGAACTGGTATGGCATTTCGTCCTGAAAGTGCAAAACTTCGCACTCAACACTCAAGCAGCAGCTAAACTACAAAATATTTTCGCACTCTATCTCCCTGTTCTCGATTGCATTGAAGCGCTTGCTTTGATCAACTGTCAACGAGTAGCAAAGCGTTTAACGTTTAACGCCAACTGACCCTTTTGACTGCCACTTCGTTGAATTGTTCAAACTGATTCTGACCTTGTGCCACACATTGACGTATGCTTTTCTGGCCCTTTGCACCATCGCATATGGGAAAAATTGCCAAACTAAACTCGCAGCGAGCGCCTAAAAGGATATCAAAAACAAAAAAACTTTAAGCTTAAACTTGGCGCTGCATTGCCTTCGCTTGCTGTTGTTCCTCGTCACGCTGTTGCTGGCAGGATGACAGCATTTTGACGAAATGGAGCAACATCAAAAAGGCATCAGTAACAGCTGCTTGTGAACAGGACAGCTGTCACTTGTGGCGGGCGTACAGCGAAAAATGCTAACGACACAGCTCCATTGTGGGCGAACTAACAAAAATAAACAAACCGAAAATAAATTTAATTTTTAAATAACAATTTTAATTTGTTATTAATATGCAGAATGCCCGTAAAGGTGGTAAACGTGACACTATGTACTGCAGCGCATAAGCACGTTCCGGCCACAACAAAGTGAGGCAAGCGTGCACCGTGTCGTATGATGAATGTGTGCATATGTAGGGTGAGGCAACAGCTGATGCCATTAATTAAAAACAAAGCAAAATAAAAAAAACAAAAACGAAATATATTACCTTTGTTAAAATGCTGTTGTTTTTCATGTCTTTTAAATACTGCTTACTTTGCGCATTTATTTTTAATGAAAATTCCAGCCGCTGGTCAACGTACGCGCGGGCGCTATTTCAGTCTACCAGCCGACAGCTTTGCAAAGTCATTATTGGAGGTTGGATCGCGGTGTGTCTGTTATTTCGGACACTTTTTTTTCTTGTTTTGATGTTCGTTGGTTTTTGTGTTAACACAGCCACATTTTAAGTAGGTTGCCTGTTGGTTTGTTGGCTTTTTGCTGCCCGTCTGTGGCCTCAGCAGATTCCTCGAAAGTCCCTTATCGTTTTTTGTTGATTTCAATGAGGTGAATTTTACACCTGCACTTTGGTTTTAATGGCGGATGTGGCTTCTTTTTAATTAAGAGCGCAATCTTTTAAGGGCCTGCAAACAAGTTTTCGGGTGTGCGATTTCGGTTTGAAAAGTCAAAAGTGAAGCGCAGAAGCAAATGTTTTTTTTTTTTGTAAATTGTTTAGGATGAAAGAAGTTATGCGGCTTTGAAATAATACATTTTGCTGATTATTAATATTATATTTAGACTTAGCTTAATGGTCATGTTAAAGTTATTAAGGTATTTTCAAATTTTAATTGAAATTTTCAAAGCAATGTATTGTGAGTAACTAAAGAGTAAAGCGCTGAGAGTGGAGAGTTTTTGTTTTGATCTGGACAAAGTTTAATGTTTCTTAAGAAAATAAAATTATTTATTTAAAATTTAATTAACCTTCAACTTAAGAGATGAAAACTTTTAACGTTTATGTAGGGTATAAATTTGGCACCATTTTCTTGCTTATAATTAAATAAAGGATTTCGTGTTATTATGGCTAGATATTTAAATATATCAGTGCAAATTATTTCCTTTCAAAGAAGTCGGAAAGAAAAATTTAAAACTTTTTGCATTTCTCTGAAAAATTGGTAGTTTATTTAAGCAGCCTTTTTTAAACAAACAGAAAAGACATTGAAAAATTTATTACCTCGTCACACAGAGCGTTCTAAACGGGGAAAAATCAAGCATTTTCTTCTCCTAAATATAGACATATTTGCTATTGTTAGAAAGGAAATTGATCCATTACAAATGCTATTGTCCATACAAAACAGTATCTGAAGCAGCGGCTTTAGTTATCAGCGGAATCATCCCTATAGATATTCTAGCACAAGAGCGCAAACGGAGATGGGAGCAAAAATCACAGGAATCTCAATACCACGTTTCTCCGATATTAGAATTCAAACGCTCACACTCTGGTAGGCAAGATGGAGCTCTGAACGGTACGGCAAATGGACAGTGAGACTAATACCCGATATAAACATGTGGGTAGAAAGAAAGCACGGTGAGGTTAACTATTACCTCACACAGTTTTTGTCCGGACACGGGTCCTTTCGCAAGTATTTGTGGCAAACTGCATATATGGAAATACTGAGTATGACGATGCGGAGCAAACCTTCTTCAAATACGAGAGGTGTAACATAGAGAGAACAGGTCGGCAACGAGCTATTGATGTATTTACACCTGAAGAAATTATCATTTTCTTGATGGTAGACGAAGACAAATGGAATGCCATCGCAAACTTCGTGGAGGATATTATCCGAAAAAAGAAGCGTGAAATAGAAAGTTATGCTGAAGAGCATTGAGCATAGGTTTCTCAAAACAGGCGACCCTGGACGCAGGGTAAGTTAGTACGTGTGCCTCTTAGGACGCCGGAAGCAGTCCCAGAGTGGAGGGAAAAATCCAAGAGAAGAGGAGAGATATTTTTAGTGGAATCACTATACACGTAATGTAACCGTCGCTAGTTACTATATGGTGCGAAGTCATTTTTAACTCAACCTCACCAGCAAAAAACAAAAAAAAAGTGCGTGTAGAGTAGTACACATAATAGAGGTGAAACTTTCAAAGCAGACAAAGAAAGTGGGAGAGACCCGAGAGCGAATGAGAGAGAGAGAGAAATAATATATATCTAAATAAATTCACAACATTTGCAGAGAATACAAATAAACAAAATTTACAAAAAAACGAAGAAGGGTCGACCGGTCTAGGTAAACGCCGGACACAAACCGTGGCAATAACGCGCACTTCTCCGAGCGTTTATCACCCGCACAAACGCAGCAATTCCAGGCCGCAGCAACGACACAAATTACCGCAAGGAAATAGCTATAAATCCGACGCCGAAATGGATAGCACTTTATAGTACGCACAAGCACTAGCCAGGAAACGGAAATAAGCGCCGAAAAGTAGGCACCAAAAAAAAAAGACGCCAAAAAATTGGTACCAAGGAAATATAACGCCAAAATGTAGACATCAAAAATATATTTCCTACAAGTGTGCACCAACAAACAAGCGCCAAAAAGTAGACAGTGTTATTTCTTACTAGAAATTAGCAACCACAAGGAAAAATAGCCCAAAGTGTATCTAAGATATATACATATAAGGTATGGCCCTCTCTCTCCTTTACCTCTACGTTATATCTTTTTTCTCTCTCGCGGAACGAAAATTCCCAAAACGTTGCATGGCCTCGAAATTTTACTTTCCATTCTCGCTCGTCCATTGACGCCTAAGAAGTTTCACTTCAAAAAGGTATAAAAGTATTAATACCCAGCAAAAGCGCCCTTGAAGTTGACACATTTCCTAACAAATATTTTAATACAGAGCCTCACCAAAGTTAGCAAATTTATGCGGAAAAAATTGTCAAAAATGCAACTTATGAGTTTCTACGTTACATTTGACATTTTTCTATTAAAAAATTCAAAAAAATAGCTTCTAAAAAAGTTTGAGTTCTGTAGTTTCGGCTCGCCATTTCTAAATACAAATATTTTATTTTATTTATTTTTTATCTTTAAAAGCTTAAATAACAATAGAATTGCTAAATAAACAAAAAGATAACGCAGCGCTAGCAACGGAGGCTTTCAGCTAAATACAAATATATTTTGTTGAAAATATAGTTAAATTACTCTAAAAATTAAAGGAGTGAATCAAAAATTCATGCGGAATCATGTTTTTTTATTTCATAAATCGAAAGAATGGTCTTTTATTAAAAAAAAAAATATACATTTTTTTATACTATGCGAAATAATCTGTTTTCAATAATGGTATATCGGCCGCTGTATCTGAATGGGTTGGTGCGTGACTGCCATTCACAAGTGCCAGGGCTCGAATATTCGGGTATGAAACTCTAAATGATAGTAACTGTTTTTCCTAATAGCGGTCGCTCCTCAGCTTCCTACCTTCGACGGTATTTCTGTCATGAAAAAACTACTCAGAAAAAAGATCTGCCATTTGGAGGCGGCATAAAACAAAAGGCCCGTCCATACTTCGATATTGGAACAAAACATAAAAAAAAGAAAAGATGGTAAAATCAAACAAATTCTGAAAAAGAATCTGTAGTACCCGATGAAATTCCAGCTGAATTATATAAACTTGTATATGAGGCAAAATAGGAATTATGGCTCAAATATTTAATAAAATCTACCATTATTGTGGAGATCCGTTGTCTGAAAAATCCAGAGCTAAGAAATACTATGATTATCCGCTCCTTAGTTTAATGAGTCGGCTTGAAAACATTTCTTAAGATCCTTCTCAACCATTTTTTTACAAAATGTGAACAACGAAGAACGTGCAAAATTTTGTTCGGCCTTTAAATCCTTGTATAAAACTGTAAAGATGTCCAGAGAGGCATTTTCATATGCTTCATTCACTATGAAATGGCTTTCGATAAGATACTGAAAAAAGAAATAAAGTGCATTCCTACTTATATTGGGGCCAAACTGCGAACTTGAGACTACAAAATGATGTGACGAGTGATCTAAGTACAGGGTGGGCCATATGGCGGTTGCTTTTTGAACTACCCTTTTTTTTTGAGAATGGTAACATAAATGACATGTCAAATGTGTTCATAATTTACTTACGCTATACGCTTGAACAAAATTGGGAAATATTGAAAACCTATTTCCAAAGTGGTGAGCCTTCTTCTTCTTCCGCGGTTAAAGTAAATGGCGAGTGTTACCGTGACATGCTCAACGAGTTTTTATTTCCAAAAATTGAAGAGTATGACATGGACGACATTTGGTTTCAACAGGACGGTGCAACTTGTCACACTGCCAAAGTTACACTCGAACTTTTGGCTACCGTTTTTGAATTCCGATATCCATTGGCCGTCTCGGAGCTGTGATTTAAGCCTGTTGGACTATTTTTTGTGGGGAGCCGTTAAGGACAAATGCTATGCGAACCATCCAGAGACGATTGATGCTTTAAAACACGAAATCGAAGTTGTCATTCATGAAATTCGAGCCCAAACAATCGAAAATGTGCTTAAAAATTGGGTTCATCGAATGGCCTACTGTAAAGCTAATCGTGGCAGGCATTTGAACGATATTATTTTTCATTCATAAATGACAATGTTTAATCTTCAAAATGAAAAAAAAAGTTTGAAAAAATATTGATTCGTTTTTTTATAGCCGATTCAAAAAGCAAATTTTACATGGCCAACTTATACCAACACCCAAAAAAGCAAATTCATGGTTGTTTCAAGAAACTCTCAACAAATCACCAATTCAAACACTTCAATGTATTCGATTGATGTATATGACAATCCGATCCAAAGAGTATCGCGATTCAAGTACCCAGGACGTTGGATTGATTTATTATTTAATATTATTATTGATTGGCTGTTTGTGCATTGTGATCTGAAGAGACTACATGGCTGCACAATAGAGTCCACTCAAACAGTTTTAGGCTGTTAATAAATCCTCAAACTGCTGTAGGCTTGATTTCTACCAGGAGGTGTGGATCTATAGCCCCATTTTACAGGTAACTTAGTCAGCGCCGTGGCACTGCAGAGCAGCCGCATAGAACGCGTTCTGCTGTTTCTTGCGCCTCTTTGCAGAGTCTACAGGAATCGTTTTCTATAGCACCTAACCTTTTCATGTGATAATTAAGCTTACAGTGCCCTGTTAGTGGTTCAGTGTAAAGTCTTATGTTCTCTCTGCTTAGGTTAAAAATTGCTTCTGCTTTTATGTGTTCTGGATCTATGAGTCTTTTCGATTGCCGCAAGCCCGATTGGGCTTTCCAGTTTAATTAAATAAGCCTTGTTGTTTCTGCTCACGCAGAAAGGCACTTTATTTATATATTTTTTTCTATACGTAATTGAGCCATACCAATATTATCATAATAAAGAGAAATTACAATAATTTCCTAAAAAAATTGTATTTTATTCAAAATCAAAACCGGCCCTTGAAACTTAACCACGCTTTAGTTCTAAGACGTGGAACTCTGCTAAAGTGTCTGCAATTTCATTCCCTTCGTTGAATTGAAGTAGCGAGGGAGACTTTCTTCGATTAAAGAAAAACTTTTTACAATAAAAGCTTGAAGATGAAATTATGTTTTCGGCACCTTAAATGTAATGTCTGGTCTGTTTTGTTATGCCGTGTGGAGGCATGGACACTAAAGGTTACGAGTATGAAAAAATTAGATGCGTTTGAGATGTGATGCTATCGGCGGACGATGAAAATATCGTGAACAGATAAAGTTAGGAACAAAGAAGTCTTAACGAAACTTAGAAAGCACACTTTCTCACCTTCTTTGAAGCTATTAAGTTGCTATCAAGCACAGATGAGTAAAACTGTACAAGAGTGCACCGTGAAGCTCAGGTAACACTGCCGCTATCCTCGGTTGCTTCATTTCTCCTAAGGTGCAGCAAATGGTCAGCCGCCTATGCATTGTCTAATCTAGGAAAACTCAGATGAACAGTCTCATTGTGATGCTTTAAGGCTATTCTGGTTTTTCTAAACTCAATCTTGAGTAGACCACTTGCGACTACCTTTACTCACCTTTCGTAAAGAAGAAGAGTAAATTTTTTGCAATGAATATAAACATAAATAGAAATAAAAATGTAGAAAAAAAAACAAAAAACAATGATAACATCACGCATTCAATTAATCAACAAAATTACTCCATTATCTTCTTGCATTCAAATCTACTCAGTTGCGCGCTTTAATCCATTCTAGCAAATTCGCATGCCCTGCAGCAGCCGACATTTATAGAGAAACAATCGGAATGCCTTTGTGTGTAAAATACATTTTGCTGACAAAGAAAAGCGCTATCAGCTCAATAGAGCTGACTCTAAGTCTGAAAGCACATACACACACACACACACACATGCGAAAGTGCCATGAATTCATTGACTTGGAGCCTGAGGCAAGACTACATGAATTAGTGGGGATGTAAGAAGGCAGACGAACCTCCAGCAATCTTGACAGTGGAATTAAAAAAATAAGTATATAATTGTATTTGTAAACATATACTCCGATGCATATAACTGTAACTGTATGTATACATTCGAACACATACTTATTTTATGCATAGAAACAATATGCATCGTAAGCTACAATAAATTGCATTGCAGCCCAGTAACAGCTTATGACAATAAGGCTAAGCGTTGAATAATCAAGCACAGTTAGCCAGCATAGAAACTGCATTGGCACTCATGCGACACGGGCATCCCATTAAAGGCCGATTGTCGAAGCTTTACGAGTGCAGCGTCGCAATGTCACTGCCAAGTATGAGGATGGCATGCAGGGCCAGTAAATGGAAAGATGAAATTAAATCGATATTAAATTTTACATATAGAAAGATGTGCACGTGTCTGCGAGGAAAATTTGTGCAATACTACTTTTTGCAGTATTAAAAAGATTCGAGAGATGCTGGTTTATGAGAGTTGCTTGGTAATGCTTTTGAGATAAACAAGTCAAAATGGATATTTATAATTGAAAATGGGATTTATTATATTTATTATTATTAATATTAGTATTATGAGCATCCCTGAACAAATTTATGAGGAGCTCGGCCAAACATCTAGCCGAAGTGTACGCGCCAATTATTTAAATAATTTATTTTTTTTATAATGAAAGGGAATTTAACACTGCTAAATGAAATATCTTTTGAGCCCAAAAAAGGGGTTTACTATTTTTCAATATATTTTCCCGCAATCGCTGTATTTAAAGGGTGGCCCATGTAAAATTTGCTTTTTGAATCGGCTATAAAAAAAAAAAACTAATCAATATTTTTTCAAACTTTTTTTTTTTATTTTGAAGATTGAACATTGTGATTTATGAATGAAAAATAATATCGCTCAAATGACTTCCACGACTGGCTTTACAGTAGGCCATTCGATCAATCCAATTTTTAAGCACATTTTCGATTTTTTGGGCTCCAATTTCATGAATGGCAACTTCGATTTCGTGTTTTAAAGCATCAATCGTCGCTGGATGGTTCGCTAAGCATTTGTCCTTAACGGCTTCCCACAAAAAAATAGCCCAACGGCGCTTAAATCACAGCTGCGAGGCGGCCAATTGCTATCGGAATTTCGGCTGATTATTCGGTTTTCAAAAACGGTAGCCAAAAGTTCGAGTGTAACTTTGGCAGTGTGACAAGTTGCACCGTCCTGTTGAAACCAAATGTCGTCCATGTCATCCTCTTCAATTTTTGGAAACAAAAACTCGTTGAGCATGTCACGGTAACGCTCCCATTTACTGTAACCGCGGCTTCTCGCTCATTTTCGAAAAAAAAATGGCCCGATGATGCCGCCAAACCAAAAACCGCACCAAACAGTGACTCGTTGTGGATGCATTTGCTTCTCTACAGTAACGTGTGGATTTTCTGAGCTCCAAATCCGACAATTTTGCTTATTGACGTAGCTACCGATGTGAAAATTAGAAAAGAAGAAGAAGACTCACCACTTTGGAAATAGGTTTTCAATATTTCCCAATTTTGTTCAAGCGTATAGCGTCCCATTTCGTAAATGTCAAAACTTTAAGTAAATTATGAAAAAAGCAAACGCTATATGGCCCACCCTGTATAAGAAGAGATAATGAGGTGGTTTAGACGCAATTCATGTTTTGTGAAAAGCATTTCCCAAAGAGACAGGGAGAAAAATTGGATAGACCCGACGCGATCGGTAACATTGCATACCTCATTATAAAAAAGTTGGGATTGACGGAAGTGGTTTCCAATGAGCCCACCTTCCCATGGATGGATAAAGTGTCCAGAGGAGGCTTAGGAAAGCACAATACCGGCATGAAAAAGGAGGAGGATCTCGGCCAAACACCTAACAGAATTGTAAGTGCCAATTATTTATTTATAATTCACAAAATAAAATCTTGGGTTAAGTGAAATAATTTCTTAGACTTGTCAATTTTCGCTACTAACTACTATTTGTACCGTTATTTACATTCAAATATTAATTAAAATTTGTTTTTTAAACCGTTCGCAGTTTGTTTCCATTTAAGTAATTATATTAAGAAAATACTTATTTGCTACAATTTTTACCAAAAATGATTTAATATTTTCCACATTATTCACCTTCTTAAATACAACCTTCTGCAAGGGAGTGTCAAAAATCGAATGTCACTAGTTACCAAACCTTTAATAATTGATTCATGAAATTTTTTCATAAAAATATACTTCTTACTGCAATAAAAATCCGTGTGCCTTTATTGGTGTTTATTATTTTATTTAACAAGCCACGAATCCGCAACAAATTTAATCGACACCAATTTCAAGCATTTAAAAATCACCAGCAGCAAGTAACGAGAGTATTGGTTTTCATACCAGTCAGCAGCAGACAATGTGTTGGACATGGCGTCTGCACAGGAGCCTGGAGCATAGCCATAGCCACAAGGAACAATTCATATTCACTTTGGCTGTGTCTTTGACCTCGCCCTTCTCGTAGCCTTTGTATTTTCGTGTTAAGTTAGTGCCTCTTTGTCTACTGATGATGTGATTTTTGCGAAACAAGCAAAAAAAAAAAAACAAAAAAAAAACACAATACTCTAATAAAACCACTTATGGCCATTTGCCATGGAAGGCAATGATCTCATATATCTTCCAAAATAACAAACGCTTACCCAAAAGCAGTTGGTAAGGGGGATGTAAGTAAAAATCTTAAGTATCAGGGCTTACTTGTTCCTCATTGTCTTGCTAGCATTTTACAACGTAGCATTTTCTCGCTTTTCGCGGGCTATTATTTCCCACACTTTTCACTCGCTCGCTCCCTTTTCTTCCCTTGTGTGATATGCCGTAAAAGCTCGCTTACTTATTCATTCTTGTTTTGTTTGAGTTTTTTTCGCTTGTAGGCTGTTATTATTCTTTCTTTTGTAAGTTCCTTATATTGGGCTTTTTTGAGCCGGCACAAAAACCAGCCTTAGAGGCGATAGAGGTTGAGAAATTTGTAGGTTCATTTCCTACTTCTTCAATGTGAAGCATGAAAAAGAGAGGAAAGAGATTACACCTCGGTAATCAATCGCCAATAAAATACATTTTTGCCATTTCTGCCAGTTTTTTGCAGCTTGCTTCCCATTATACAACTAAAAGAAATAAAGAAAGGAAAATTTGGTTCGTGCCTGCCCTGGTTGGGAGCAGCGTAAACTTACATTATTTTCGGCTGAATTAGAAAATCCTTTGTTTTCTTTTATTTTGTTTTTAATTTTCATAAGATCATAATAATTTTACGCTACATTTCAAGCACTTTCAAGGTATGCAATTTTTTTGGGAAGGCACGCAAAAATGCCACTTTTGATATATACAAATACTTGTATGTATGAATAAATATCCGTCATACTCAATGCCGAATTCTCTAGGAAAAGTGCAGTTCATAAATACTCGTAATTAACTGGCCGAGTCAATTTTGAAGATGACGAAGGTAAACTAGATTTGATTAGTTGTAAATGAATTGAATATTGCCAAATTAAGCACGAGGGTCGTTTGAAAAGTTCGTGCAAAGTCAGAAAGATGGCATTACTGGCAGATATCGCGCTTATGTTTAGTTAGTTTCAAGTTTCACTAAGATCGGCCTTTTTTTTTTTGTTTGGTAGTCGCTTGAATCGAGGAAGTCTATAAATTTTCTTTTCCATCCAATTAGTGATTCCAATGAGTGGCGAGGAATTACTAAACTTACTTCTCGACGCTTATTCTCCGAAGAATTCAATATTTAGTAGCAGCAGGTTGGGAAGTACATCAATCTCTCTTCGGAACCCGGACTGGATGCTGGATAAGCGCCGCTTGGCTTGGGTCATTGGCTCCTTCGGATCCTTCAACTTGCTGGGTTTTGATGGCATCATGCCTGCCCAACTGCAGAAATCTGCGGAGGTGTCATGCCGCTAGTTGAGCCCTATCTATGCGAGCTGCATCTACATACCGGGACGGCTGTGAGGTTTAATTTCGTACCCAAGGCAGGCAATAGCTCACAGGAGCTCAAAGGCATATTAGTGGAATCTGCTTTGCACACAATTGTTAAAGATATTGAGGAGTCTCTATATCAGAAAGAGCTTGCAGTTGGCGCCTTCCTCGACATTAAGGAGCCTTTTAATAACGCCCTACCTATATAAAGCCAATGTTGTTATATGGAGTCATTGCCTGTTGAAACTCACTGGAGAGGATGATATCGGTAAAAAGCTCGCGAAAGTTCAAAGGCCTGCACTCATTGGAATCAGTGGAGCGCTTCGAACTACTCCTACTCTAGCGCTTAATGTAACGTTAAATGTGGTACCTGTAGACATCGCGAGTAAAACTGCAGCTGTGCGTACTGCAATTAGGCTGAGAGGTTCGGGCGTCAGGCTCGACCTCACTCACGGACACTCAAGCATGCTTAGAAACTTTGGGTTCATCCAGCCGAGAACGGATCAGTGCGTACCCTCGCTTAGTCCAAGCCGAACTTTCTCCACGCATATTCCATTAAAGGATTAGTGGACTGGTACAACACCTGGAGACAGGGCTTGGTAAACCTAGATGGCTCGAAGTTGGCCGGTAGGGTCGGAGGAGGAATATTCTGCAACGAACTCCCCATCAGACTCAAATTAAGGTTCAAAGGTCAAAGAAGCAGTTCATTGGCTACTTAATTGAGTAATAACTGCTAAGAAGGTAAATATTTACTCCGATAGCCAGGGGGTTACTAGGGCCCTATTATGGCGCACTCGTAACTGGTAAGGGAATGCCTTCACTTTGTATCCGAGTTCTTTGATATAAGGCTAGTCTGGATATTTGGTCATAGTGACATTGCGGGAAACTGCGAAGTGGACGAGACGGCCAGACAAGGAACCTGTGAGGTAGTGTCCCCGCGAAAGGTGAGGATCGGGATGCCTGCGGTCTACTCTTGGAACGATGGGCTTCGCGTCAACTCAGCGAGCCCAAGGAAAGTACCTAAACTTGTAAGGCCGCAAAATCCTTCTGGCTACGTGTGGATCGGAGGCGTTCGAGGGAAATTCTGAGGATGACAAAATTTTAGCTCTAAAATTTCGTCGGTGTCTTCACGGAGACTCGGAATTACTTCGAGTCTTTTTTTCGTCAGATGTACGGAGGATGAGGTGGAATCATCTCAACTTCTTTTCCTCAGCTGGCCCGCTCTCGTGGGGATAGTTTTCCAATTTTAATGCCGGGTATTTGATCCTTTAAGAGAGTGATCGGTTAGAATGACCATCCAAGATCGATCTGAACGACGTTCCAAGGTAGATAATGATCTTTTGCGATCCATATTTCACAAGTCGGGAAATTGCTCAGGAGTTTGGCATTCATCATACACCAGTTCTAGATCATATTAAACCTCTTGGGTTTGTGTTGGAGCAAAGTGTTTGGGTTCCACATGAATTAAGGGATACGAATTTGTCCGATCGGGTAAGAATGTGTTCATCACATCTGGAGCCGTTTTTAGACAGGTTGATTGAGATGAAAAGTGGGTTCTTTATGAGAGTATTAAGACAAAAAAATCTTACTGCAAGCCAGAAACATCATCAGCAACAGTTTCAAAACCAAATATCCATCAACGAAAAGTATTGCTTTGTTTGTGGTGAGACAGGAAAAGTTCAGTGTACTAAGAGTTGCTGAAACAGAGTTGCCTCCGCGTTGGAGACGGATCTGTACGGCTATAAGCTGGATAAATAGAATGCAGCTATCAAAGAAAAAAGGCCAGCATTAGCGTCCAGAAAAGGAGTAGTGTTCCACCATGAGAATGCTAAACCGCATACTGCAATGGTGGTACAACAAAAACTGAATGCTTTAAGATGGGAAGTCCTTAGTCACCCTTTGCAGTTGTCCAGCCTTAGCTAAAATCAGAGCAGGTTGCCAGGGTGAACACTCTTTCAATTCTCAAACAAAACTATCTGGCGCGGGGATTAGACCAATCCTGTGCTTCATAAAAGCCTAAAAATGGTTTTATGAAAATAAATAAACCTTGTTCCCGTGTCGCACAGTGGTATCACAACGGACTAGTAAGGTCTAAGTGAGTTGGTCATACGGACTGACTACCACCACAACCTAACCTAATCTAGTCACGGGACGGTATTCGACATCGCACCATCTAATTATTAGCTGGTCAGATATCTGCAAAATTATCTAACGGGGGAAAAAATTCAAGTCTTTTGAAAGTGTTTCTAAGGCAGTTGCCGACTATTTTAGCTCCAAGGACAAGAACTTCTACAAAACAGGAATTTTCAGATTACCTGAAAAAGTTGAGGGATATCGAGAGACGTTTGGTGACGTGTGATATCCATTATGATAACCCTAAGCGTCGAAAATATTGGGGCCTACCAGGTGAACCAGGTCCATTCAACAACGAAAAAAAAATCATGCTTCAAAGGTTATGTTGTGCATCTGGTGGGAACAGAAGGGTATCATTTATTATGAACTCCTTAAACAATCTGAAACCATCATTGGCGATCGTTACCAACTGCAGCTAATGCGTTTGAATCGAGCTCTCAAAGAAAAGCGGGCGGAATGGGACGGTAGACGGAAGACATGACAAACTGATTTGGCTAAGAACGGAAAGGACGTAAACTTATTCCCATACCAAATATTTTCATTAAAAATAACGGAACTTTCGCTTTAACCCAATATTTGAGGTTGTAACAGAACTTATGGCATGATAGCGATAAAAGTAAATTGGAAGTTCTCACAAAGAATAGAAGAGTTCTACATACATATGTCCAGTGAAAATATTATTTCTTAAACTTCACTGTATTAAATTTCAATTTCTAGTTTATCGGCAATAAGCTTTTCGTAACGATTCTCCAATACCAATTCGATAAGTTTGCCATAGCTAAAATGTGAGCTGTCTACTGCCATTAACAACTCGCAAGGCATTAGTAAGGATCTATCCTTCCCTGCAAGCCCCCTACAGGATTGAGTTTACTCGTTGGCTGTCACGGCACATATTTGTTGCAACTTTGAATGACATCATTACTGCCTTTGCAACTGCATTGATGGGATAAACATGTCCCATCAAATGGATGCGAAGACAAACTTCGCGCAACAACAGCAAAGTGACTGACAATATTCCATTAGCCGCTGCTTGTAACAAATGGATTGGAAGCTGCAATTAGTGAAATGGCAAGAGAAAATGAAGCAAATTCAACTTACTATAGTTTGCCGCGTGTCAGTCAACACTTTTGAAAAAGGGAAGTTTTCTTTAAGTGTGAATTATAGCAAGTTGTGTATGAAAACAAATATTTCCGATCATTAAAAAGTAATGGCTAAAGTTTTGCAATTTTTAGTTGTTTACTTATCAGCCACAAAGTGGTAATATTTCATTTCTCCTCCCCTCTTCCGCCCCGCTCTGTCTATATCTTTCTCAGCGTCAAACCTTAAGTCGTTTAATTCACTACTATACTTCGCTCACCCGGCTGGCTAAAAATACATTTGTTTATCACTACATTAGCACGTGCAATTATTTTTATAGCACATTTAAAAAAAAAAATGTTGTTTTATTTATTCCCATTTGCGTACCTATAAAATTTTCAATGTTTATGCAATATTTTCATTGTCACATCATTTACGCTGTTTAGTTTTCACAAACATTTATGTGTACATGAATAAAATTCGCTGGTATTTTGTTGATAGCATTTACATATACACACATACATATTCACATATACATCTTGAAGTAATGGGAATTTTAATTACACAATTCGTTCAGAGTTCTATACGCGGCCGTCTGTTTTACTTTATTCAATAGTTTCGAAGCACTTTCGGTGCTTTGTTTCATTTTGCTGCTGCTGTTTACTGGCTTCGACGTCGACATTCAACAGTTGCGGCTGCTGCTGCTGCCAATTGTTTGAAGTTATTTTTACCTCCAATGTTCCTGATCAATATTCCTGTATTTAACTGCCTTTTAAGACGCTGAACTTTGTGTACCCACAGACGTGCATTTATAAATATTTAGACAAATCTCATTTTGGAAAATTTTTAAAACTAATTGAATTGCTAATTACTTTATTAAAATAGGTGGTAAGATTGCCGAAGTGTGGAAAAAACTTTTTCTAATACTTCCTGTTTCATTTCCAAAGTGCGGTTCGCACCCGAGAACAACCGAATGGTAAATATGCACAATTCCACTCAGGAGACAAATTACCACCTAACCCAAGTCCTTCCAGGGCGCGGGGTATTTACAAAATATCTTAACAGATTTGGCCATTTTCGTTCACCAAACTGCCCAATCTGCACGGTGAGGGCAGAAGATGTCGATCACGACTTGTTTCAATGCCCACGCTATGCTACCGAAACTTTTAAAATTTTAAGCGGAGAAAATATTGTGAATTTTATGCTCAATCAGCTAATAACTGGAAGAGAATCTGCGTGCATATATATTAACACATATCCATAACGACCTAAGACTCCTCTAAGAACTCCGCGCGAGATTCATAGGCGTCAATAATAACTTGCAGCTTTTGGGCGCACTAGCTCCGTGAGGTAATACCTTTTTGGTAGTTGGGAGAATGGTAGAAAGTAGAGAGGTGTTTAGAACAGGGTTGCCCATATTCGACGGACCCATCTGGCAACCCTGTATCTTTTGACAGCGACGTTAGATCTCTTAATGACATACCGCATTGGAAGCGTCAGTTCAAGCAGTTTTTTACTATGGAACAGTACACGCCACGTGAGCGCTCCCAAATTGTTGAAATTTACATTCAACAAAAGAACTCAATTGTGAAAACTCAACGTGCGTATAAAAAATTGAATAATGTGAAAAGTACGCCTTCTAAGAACACCATTAAATCTTTGTACGAAAGGTTTTCGACTGGTGATGCTCTTTCTAATCCAAATCTGGCCAAATCAAAACCGACTTAGGCGATCGGATGAGAATATTGCTCTTGTACGGACCAGTGTTGAGACGTCGCCAAGGACATCCCAAAATCGCCGTTCTCAGCAGTTGGGATTGCTCGGACCTCTTAACAACAAATTATCTGCATTGATTTGCATTTATTCCCGTATAAGATTCAATTGACGCAAAGATTGTTGCCTGTGGACAAGCCTTGTCGATTGGAATGGGCCCAAAGGGTCACCGAAATGGCTGGAGATGACGAGCAATTTTGGAACAAAATCATCATGTCCGATGAGGCTCATTTCTTATTGAATGGGACGGTAAACAAGCAAAATTGCCGTATTTACGCCACTGAAAACCCTCACGAAATTCTTTACGACGAAAAAGTCACTGTTTGGTACGGCGTTAGTGCGAAAACGATTATTGGGTCGTTTTTCTTCGAAAATGAAGATGGTCAAGCTGTTACCGTCAATCAGGAGCGTTATCGTGATATAATAACCACTTTTGTGATGCCAATTATTCGTCGAAAGCGTATGAGGCAGTTCTGGTTTCAACAAGACGGCGCTCCACCACACACAGCTCGCACCACAATCGATTTTTTGAAGAAATTGTTTCCTCGTCGTTTGATGTCGAAAAATGGCGATTTTGACTGGCCACCGCGTTCGCACGATTTAACGCCACCTGACTTCTTGTGGGGATATCTAAAATCAAAGGTTTATAATAATAAGGCAAAGACCATAGAAGAGCTCAAGAACAACATCCGTGAGGAAATAGCCGCTATTCTAGCCGAAATGTTAGCTAAAACTCTGGAAAATGCTTCAAAACGGGCACAATACGCCGTACAGGCGCAAGGCGGCCATTTGAGAGATATTATATTCAAAAGCTGATGTCAACAAATCTACTTGAACCAAATAAAATGATTATTATCGTCAACATCAAAAAAATTGTGTCTTTCTTTGATTAAAAAAAAAGCACATGGGTCCGTCGAATATGGACAAGCCAGTACGTAGGTGCAGCTGTGAGGCTACAAGTTGTGCAATCTGCTATGCCGATATAGCAGCACTCATGAGAGTTTACTCTTCACTGATGTCATTCCGCCATTTGTTCTGTTAAAATGTTTATTGAAGCGCAAAATATAAGGTGCTTGATGAGCGAAGTGGCGTAGTGCGCTATCTGCTTTCTTAACCTCCTTTGTTTATGTGATGAGTAAGAATTCTATGTATTTCTTGTAATAGTAAACTCCTTGAAGTGAAGAATCGAGAGGGATCGATGAGGTAGGCATCAACTTTCGAGAAAAAGCTATTAAATCCATGTTTGAGATTCTCGCTAGTTAGAAGATTCAAGATATAAAAGCTTAACAGCCCAGCCATTCAATCTATCCGCTGAAGTAACTCGAGTTTTTCTCATCGATGAATAGTTATTTCTGTGCTGTTTGGATTGGCTTATCTTATTCGTTTTTGCTACCGGTGGCCTCGTCACCTTTATTTTTCTGCGAGAAGATTGCACAATATGTCTGCTCAGTAGCTCTACACTTTTAAGTAGATTCGGTAAAGTTAGGTTAGGTTAGGTTAGCCAGGTTGCTTGTTTAAGATAAGACAACCGGAGGCTCTAAGGCTCATTGTAATACCTGTATTTGATTTCCATACCCAAACAAAGTTGCTTAACCCACTTAGATTTTTTTTAGAAGGCAACAAGCCCCAAATGTCTCAGGTCTTCAAGGAAATAATCAGCAAAATATTTGCCATGGCTTCTTTGAAGTACTGGACACTTACAGAGGAGGTGTTGTACCTACAAAATTTCTACATCATTATCCACAACTCTTACAGAAGTCATTGTAAGGTAGACCCATTCTACTGGCTAGAGTGCAGTGAACCGTTAAAACACTTGTGAGGACGCTGGTAGTTGATATGCTGAGTCCAAGTAGACATTTTGTGCTTTTAAGATTGAGCGCTTTGGAGACCGTGCAGTGAGTAGTCAGAGACCACCTTCTATTGGTTTCCGCGCTTACATTCAGGTCTATCACAGTGTATAATTTGTTTAGAGGAATGTTTTTGATACTCTACCACTCGCTGAAGGTCAAGCTCAGTGGCTCTTTCCTTGCATACTGGTCCGCTCTTTCATTTCCCTCCGCTCCAGAGTGACCGTGGACCCAACAAAGTGTGATGTTGTGTTGTTGCATAAATGAGTGTAACCTCCTGCACTCTTTAACACATCTTGAGTCGATGCACGCTGATGCCAGTGCTTTGATCGCTGTTTGACTATTAAGGACAAAAATGGTAAGGTTTGCTGGAGGTAAGTCCATTAGTATTATTGTGTTTGCTGCTACTTCTATAGGGTCGATTTCAGCTTGCAAGGTACTAGATCGGTGTAGGGGGTCTAAAGAAGCAATTTAAGAATAATTGTGCTGAGTACACTTCCAATCCCTGCCATTGCACATCTTTAAGCCGTCAGTATAAATATGGTGACCACTATTACCTGATTTGACTCTGGTCTGCCAATCATTTCAGTAGCGAATTCGTATTTTATAATCTTAGTTCAGATCTGTCTTGGGAGTCAGATAGTTAATTTACCATGCGCCTCGCAAGTGTTTTACAAATAATATAGTAGAACTGATGCAGGACAGTGCGTGCTTTCTTTTAGCATGCCTATAATCCTGAAAGCAGATTTGGCCACTATGCCTTTAACATATATATAAAAGGGTGGAATGTGTACGATCACGCCCAGCGCTGTCGTTGATCGAAGCGCACCTGTTATTTCTACACAAGGTAATCGTTGGACTGTTGTGAGATTCTTTAGGTAGGATTGTTCCTGCACCGCCCCCCACTACACGAACGCTTCATAAGTCAAAATGAGTTTGATGATCGTGTTGTACGCCCAGTGGTTAATTCACGGCTTCAGGACCCATTTGTTGTGAAATGTCCTCTTACAGATGAAGCGCGCATTACAGGCTTTCTTCACACTTTCTTCGGTATTCCTCTTCCAAGAAAGCTTTGTGTCCCGAATTATGCCAAGGTACTTGGCTTCGTGTTATTGCTACTCCATCTATGTACTGGCATATTATAAATGGCACTTTTATTTTTTACAGATTATTGGCCTAATGTCCAGAGATTATACTAAATGTAAAACTATAATAGGCACTCCCGGGCGAAAAAATATTTATATACCCATTTATACATACGCTATTTTTGCTCTCTTAAGGGGTTACATACGTCCAGAATTTTCAAAAAATTCGATTTATTTCTTTACGGATTATTGTTCTTTATAGTTTTAGGCGTATTTCTGTGGAAGTCGATTGTAAAAATTCCCCATAGATAGAAAGTTATGATAGAAAATGTAACTGCCCGACGAGAGTTTGAGGCGCACAGGTAGCTCTCCTTCGTTGGAGGCAGCTGGCCACTACTTTCGGAGCCTTTCAGCCTGTCGGGTCTTTTGTTATTCTAAAGTATGTATAGGGACATCTATAAAACATTATGAGAGTATATGTAGGGTCGATATGCTAAAGTTACCTATACCGAATGGGCAAGGTAACCGATTCCAAGTGCATATACTGCGAAGCACCGAGCGATGACGCTGAACACACGTTTTCTAATTGTGACGGATGGCTGCAGAAAGAAATGCTCTGAGGGAGCACATTGGCGACATCGCACCGAGCAACATAATCAGCAAAATGCTCGAACACGGGGACAATTGGAACGCAGTAAAGAAATACATCGAGAACGTACTACGAAAAAAAAAGATTGACCTCGACACAGTGCAACAAAGCAAAGCCGCACAGATAGAGACACAAAAAGACGAGCCTATATCATGAAAGCTGGCTACAAATATGGTGGACCCAGACGTGGATGAATAGAATTGGCGCTTTGTGGATGCCGTTCTGGGCCCTCCCGAAGTAATATAGAAAGCTGTTCCGGGAAGGGTGTCTCCCCAGAAGGAGAGGCGGGATCGTTTTAGTGGCCACACCACACAACGCAGTAGACGACGGTCGCTGTAAGTGCGAAGGCATTTTGAACCCTACCTCACCCACCAAAAAAAACAAAAAAAAAAAAAAAAAATTATATGGTAAAGTTTATGAAAACTTAAAACTAAGTTCTTGCTTTAAATGCGCGCGACCTCGAGCGAAATGCACTTGAAAGTTTAAGCTCGTTTTTCTCCAACTACTTTTTTTTATGTACTAATTTTTGTAAAGAAAAATTAAAATATATTTTTTTTATAAAGTTTAAGTACTAATAAACAAAGTATAAAATTGTTTAATATTTATTTCTATTGTTCTCCCCTCTAAAAATAGATTTTATTTTAGCGCATTTTTGTCGCTGCTGGACGTATGAACCCCTTAAACAAAAATCGATTAGAAATAGTAACGCAAACATTTCTGAAATCAATTATGAACTAAATACACTTAAAACACCTGAAGTTGAGGTTTGATAATAATATTTACAATCTTCTTTGAAAACTTTGAAAAAAAAATCATAAACAAGTAAAATCGCACGAATCGCTGCACGCAGGCAAACTTTTTATGAATAATCAACTTTGGAAGCGGAAGTGAGGGAAAACGCTGAAAGCTAGAACGGTAAACATTTTAATTGGTGTGTGGAATTTCATTTAGTTTTATGGGATACTAAACTCTTTATTAGTATTTAATCTTTTTTTATTAATTCACAAAATCAGGGTCATTTACTTCATTGTGCGCTGGCTACATCTTCGAGCAGAGCATAAAAATGCATTCAACTTGAAAGCTTTTCGATTTTTACAAAGAAATTGAAATCACTGTTCTTGTGTTTTTCTAATTTTACGAAATACCCACTAGTTTGTTTACCATAATTTACTACCCGCACAAATTCGCATAAAATTATCAACAAAGGCGCGTCCGTCGTCTGTCGTCTGCCTCTTATTGATCATTTTGAATTTCGCTTTTCGCCGCCATCGATATGTTTTATCGAAGGAAATCAATTGTCGCTGATTTGTTTACAGTTATTTTATTAATCTCCCGCATATCTTTAGTTTGCAAGCTATTCGATATGTCGAATTACGATTCGTTTGTTATTTTGGGTGTGTCCATGGTGCACTTGAGCAAAACACTGGAAAATTTCTAGACAAACAGAGACACGACTTTTAATGGATAAAAGAAATGTGAAAAAGTAGGCAAACAGAACTTATATTTGCTAACACATAAACAAACAGGCGAATAAGTGAGTGAGAGCTTGTGAGCAGACAAGAGATTGGTGTTATCAGTTACGTGATAGCCGAGCGCATACAGAATGTTTAAATTTCAAACATGAAATGGGTGTCTTGTTTAGAGATACAAATTTTTTTAATAGAAAATAAGTAAACAATGTTATCTATATGCATTTGAAGCTTGCACTTTGCTCTAACAAAATTCAATGGACTACAAAACTGCATATTAGAAGGTGCTTTAGAAATTCTGATTAAAAAGTTTGAAATTTTGAATAAAATTCGCCGCATTTTTTATTAATTTTGCACAAAGTATGAAACTTTGGGTTATTTGTGTTTTCTTATAGTATATGTAGTTTATACTATAGCAAAACACAAATAACGCAAAGATTCATACTTTTTATAAAAAAAAAATGAAATTAAAAAAAAAAGAAATAATCAAATCTTTTAGTATGTAGTGTATACTTTCTTTTGACGCCGACTCTATATAATAATAATTACAATAGGACCAATATATTGGATTGCTTCCAAATTATATGACACTAAGCATTTGCAAATGATTTCGGTCAAGTGGCAATTTCGAGATTGCGGCTTTTGAAAACCATTTTTTTTTTCAGTTTTGTTTCATATTTTCAGCATAATCGGTCTAATTTCGTTTCGAGTGCCCAAAACATGTACTTCTAAGTCATCAATCATGGCTGAGTTGGCAGCGTAGACCAGTTATTTGAGACAAAGAAACGTATTTTTTGAAAAGGCGTGGCTGCTTACTTACTGCTACGGAAACCACATCATTCACTATGCGCTTTCGCTGTGTCCGGAGTTCGATGTTGGCGCAGATGCTCATCGTGTACTTGTATTATTCTTTTGCCCATGCCTTCCAGCACGCGGTCAGCGCTCTTTGGAAGAAGTGCGGCGCTTCGGATTACTCCTACTCTAGCGCTTAATGCTATGCTGGATGTGGTAGCCGTGGACATGGCAAGGAAAACTGCCTCTGCACGCGTTGTAATCAGATTGAGGTGTTCGGGCCATACGCTAGACTTAAGCTACGAACACTCTAATATTCTTAAAAACATTGAGTTCATCCTCATGGTTCTTGTTCACGATCAAGATCCCTCGCTGGGTTCGAGCGGTACTTTTTCCATTCATATTCCTTCAAGTTTTTTGGGCGGAGTGAAGCATTTGGAGATAGGGCATATCTGACATGTTTACGGATGGCTCGAAGCTAAACGAAGGGGTTGGTGGGAGAGTATTCTGCGAGAACCTCTTCATCAACCTAAAATTTAGGCTTTCGGACCACTGCAGTGTTTTACAAACGCAGGTGGTCTCAATTAAGGAAGCAGTAAATTGGTTGCTTGCTTCTGTAATTACTTTAAGGGACGTATATATCTGCTCCGGCAGCAAAGCGGTAATTAGGACCTGGGGCTCATTGTTTGCGCATTCGAAATTAGTCAGGAAATGTCTGGCTTTTCGCTCGATTGCATCCCAAAACCTCGATATGAGGCTCATTTGGGTTACCGGTCACAGTGACATAGAGGAAAAGTGCTGGGCTGATGAGGTGGCTAGGCAGGGGACACTGGAGACGGTTTAATCGCGAGGACTGCGGTTACTTTGAGAATCAGAGTGAAATTTAATGGAACTTTTTCAGTGAGTTTGGCTGACTCCGTTAACCTTTTTGCTGACTTTTTCAAATCCAATTATGTCGTGAACTCAGAAAACACCAATTAAGATTTTTGTGTTGATGCACCCAAGACCTTAAACTCGTTGCCGTTATTTGAACAAGATATTATTAATGGAATATCATCTATACAATCCTCCTTGAAAACAAACATTGATGGAGTATCGAGTTTTTTATTCAAAAACTGCAGTTATTAACTTTGTTCCCTTTTGAGTCATACATTCAATATCTACTGGTGTTTTCATGGACGGTTGGAAGTTGGCGTCCATCACTCCAATCTTCAAAACTGGTAATATTAAGAAGAAAAGTCCAGACTTTTTGAGGACAAGCTAGCATTTGCTACTGTTACAAATTTAGTTTTTTTTTTGCTCAGTTCTGTGTCTCTGAGTTTAAGAGTATACATATCTCTACTTGATATCATATACTCCGATTTTTCGAAAGCATTTGACACGGTCTCACACAAAATTCTCCTCGGGACACTTGGAAATTTTGGTTTCCACACGGCTTTTCTTTCATAGCTGAAATTGAAATCAAAAATAATCTCATTTGGAGAAATTAGGAATACTAAATCCCATACATTTGTGTCAACTTCTGGAGTACCGCAGGGTAGCATTCTTGGTTCTATCTTGTTTATACTTTTCATTAATGACGTTGGTTGGTGTATCAAGTATTCGAAATATTTACTCTATGCAGACGATTTGAATTTGTATTTCGCAGAATCTCCTCTCTATCGGATACATTGTTATTACAGGAAAACTTGAACGCTCTGAATGACTGGGTTTCGCAAAGCAAACTATGCCTTAATTCTAGTAAGTTTTATCACATGAAGTTTTACAAGTCCATGAATTCCCTTTTCCTCAACTTACTATTGTATGTTTGAAATGTAACTCTTGTCGAAGTCACTGAAATTCCTGATATTAGAGTTATTTTTGAATCGTCTTTTACGTTCATTATCAATATTAATTGTGGTACTCCGAAGACATATGCCAAATATGCTAGTGATTTTAAAGACCCATGCACTATCAAAAATCGAATAAAACACTTTAGTCCGTTCGAAGTTGCAATATGCCTCCGTCATCTCGAATCCGATGCAGTCCTCACAATCTTTTAAAATTGAAAGAGTTCAAAGCAAATTTGTACGTTTTGTTCTTCGACCTCTTCACTTTGATGTCCTTAATGCTCCGACGACTTTTTGAAAGCTTAATGTTAATATACGTTATAATATCAGGTACCATTGACGGTTCAGCTCTACTCGGCCAAATAAATTTCACTGTCATTAAGGGGGGAGCCTCATGTAGAAGTCTCAAAAAATCGATTTTTTTGTTTTTCGATAACTTGAAAATATAGTATCTTAGGAATATACTGTGAAATTTTCATCTCGAAATTCTCAATATTATAGCTTCTACAGCCCACTAACTAGGTAGAGAGCGGTCCGCGTGCTCCTGTACCTCAAACTTTAAACTCAATTATTTCGAAACGACTTTTTTAAAAACTGCTCGTGTTGTAACTCAAAAAGTTATCGACCGATTTGTTTGAAATTTGGTGAGGCCTTTTTGTATGTTACTACCGGAAGGATGAACCAAAAACTTTAGACATTTCGAGTTGATAAATTTCTTTTTGGGGGTTAAAAATGTCAATAAAATAGCCCTAAATTCTGACTTTTTTTTGAAAGGGTTATTTCATAATTAATTTTATACTTTTTTTTTAATTTTAAAGGTTCATCCTTTCCGTTAATATTTCATAAAAAGAAATCACTTTTATTTTTTTGTTTCAGATCGATAGATTAAGAGTGATAAATGGAGCAGTTTGGGACCTCGCGCCGTAGGCAGCCGACAAGAAATGATGCTGAGCCGCCATTTTGAAAAAAAAAATAAAAAAAAATTTTTTTTTGTACTCTTAAAAGGTTAAATAAAGTTGTGTTTAAGTTTCTAATTAATATAATTATTTTATCACCTTTAAAAATATGTTTAAAAAATGACCGATTTTGAGGCTTCTACATGGACTTCCCCCCTTAATAGAGTACTTCGCTCTTATAACCCATTTTATGTTGAAGTTCTCAGAACTAATTACATTAATTTCGCCCCTGTTACAAGAAGACTTGGAGAGCTTAATCGGCTCTCTGTAAGTCTTGAGCTTGAGTTTGTGATGCCAAGGCTTCTATTTAAGTCTTATTATTTGCCAAATAAACTATCTATTTAATTTTAGTTCTTAAGTTTTTGTTTTTTACCCTGTAAATCTAGTCAGTAAGGTTGTTACTATTGATTTAATAGGGTAATATTCTCGACAGAACGTCCGGTGTTTGGTCTGCCAGTCCTTTTTTTATCCTCGATAGAACCGGCTTTTTGAAATTGCACCAGCCTTTGAATTGCCAATTAATTCGGACGATTTTAATAACGTTTTTTTGCGTTGTTTTATCGTGTCAAATTTCACAACTATCTACTTGACAATTGTCAAAGATGACATAAAAAAACATGTGCCGTCTAGGAATTATTCACTACTAAGATCTAGGTGTCTCTTCTGAAAGACCCTTTAGTTTAGACGTGAGTCATATCTCTCGTTTATGTATAGCAAATCAATATCTTTTTTATTTAAATTTTAAAAATGAGGTTTGCTCCATTTTACTTAGGTAGTAATTTGTATACTGAATATAAATTGGCAAACCAAACATTTTCTTGGCCAGTTGGTTTCGATGAGTGATTCTATGTTAAAAAAACACCCTTTATACATATATACATATACATATAAATGTGTGGTTGTCTAAATGTGTTTATGGGTTTACTTAAGTTGACAAACGAGGTAAATCATGCGTGACACTTTTTCTTTATGAGGCTTGATTGCGTGTGTGTGCTTCAGTAGCAAATTTACATGTTGGTGACTCCCATATTGTCGTGCTCAGGTGCTTAACAACCCACTGGAGCGTTGGACCTTAAACTTTATATTTGTTTGGATACAGGTCACTTTGCGACAGGTGTGATGCCCTCCAAGTCTGTCAACCTTTTTATGCGCATAAAACTTTATTTGCATTACATTTAAAATATGGGCGAATTTTTTTTTGGTTTGGAGTTCTGTGCTTGCCTCAGTGTTTAGATTAAAACGGAATCGGTAGATTAAGTTAAGTGTGTACTTGCTTGGGGAAGAAATTCAGAAAACATATTTGCTTTAATGCGGGAAGAATAATCACCACAAATTAGCTTTTACAACAGAGGATAATTGGATTAGATTAGGGTGGCTAAGAGGTACATCCTAAAATACTATAAATAAGGGTAGCAATTTGAGGTGACAATACTAGAGAATAGAGATGAAAAAAAAATAAATGGAAGAAAAATCAAGTTGTAACAATTTAAAAAAGTAAATATTTCAAAACTCGCTGCGTATCTGTATTATAAATATACAAGTTGCATATACCTACCTTTGATAACTCCTCAGCGGCATTAATAAAGAGGAATTAAACAGTTTAAACTTCAGCTTTGCAAAGCTAAGATAGCTGAGGAGTATATACTTAGGTGTTAGCAAGACTACAAGGGTGACCGGATAAATTTCCGAACCTCCGTGCATGAAACACCAAATGATAGTATTTCTGCCATGAAAAAGTTTTTCTTAAAAACAACCATCGGCCGTTCCCTTTATTTGTTGAACAACATCAAGAACATAAAGAATATAAGACCCAATTATATAAATATACCCATATGGTCATTAAAATAAGTACGCTGCTTTTATCTGTTTGCTTTCAATTTTCAAAAACAAAAAAAAAAAAAAAAAAAAATCGTACAAATGTATCGCTGAGTCACTTGGACGGTCCTAAAATTCGGTTGTAAATGCTCCTAAGCTCAAAAAACCACAGAGCGACGTGGTGGCAAAAAGAAAACGACTTGCGCTACTGATAATTTAATAGTGACTCTTGCCAAGAGGAGTCCTTTTAAGTCATCAAAGGCTATTACAGCTGAAATCAACAACTTCGTATCAGCGAGAATTGAAACTACCAGGCGGAATAGCTCGTAAAGTTCCTCTGTTGAAACAAACAAGTTTCAGAAAGAGGAAAATTGTTCCTAAAGAGCACAAGTCATGATGTGGGTCATAGGGTATGAAAAAATGCTACAACATACTTTGGAGCGATGAAACAAAAATAAATTTATTAGAAAGCTATGCTGAGCGAAATGCCAGACGTCCTAAAGAACAAGAGGAGAGAACTGGGGAGAAGCCCGGGGTTCACAAAAAAGAAAACATAATGCTTTAGGGATGTTTCTCTTGGTATGGAGTAGGTCCTATCAGCACCTCGTAACCAAAAAACAAGCAAATTTATTTTCAAGGACATGTTGCTACTACTTGCTGAGGAGAAAATGCCGCTTCGGTGACTTTTTATGCAAAATGATGATCCAAAACACTTTTCAATGTTAGTACGATAATTGTTTTTACAAACTAATGTTAAAGTTATGGATTGGCCAAGCCAGTCACCTGACCTAAACTACTTTGAAAATCTTTGGGGAGATTTATAGAAGCGAATCGAGAGAAAAACATTCAAAAATAAGAAGATTCTTATTTTTATTTATGGCAAAAATGCAACGTACTTTGCTATTTCACTCTGACAGGAACCTGCTATAGGATTATCAATTCTATGCCAAATCGAATACAAAAAGTCATTGACGATCATGGACACAGTGGTTATTGATTGAATTTCGATAATTTCAATAGCATTTTTGTGACTATTTTGATGCCCACTTTAATATTTCCTTTTTGTTCCAATTGTCCCTAGTTTAAGTTTCAAAAGAATCTTTAATTATTATTTATATTAGTTATTTTAATCTGTGAAATAAAAACCACATATAATTGAATATCTGGCATTATTAATTTCAAAAACTTATATTTCCAGTACGAACGTGGGTGTACCTAATTTGATGACCATAAGTGTATATAAGTGATTTGATAATTGGAACCGAGATGTGTTTTCGCTGTGTAATCTTAGGTAGTATGGGGCCAGTTGAGCACAGGAGAAGAATCGAGTTAATTTGTGCGTTAGTTTTGCCTTTTGTTTCAAGCACTTTTGCGCCGAAATGTATGCATTAATTTAAGGTTGAATGTTGAGAATTCCCACTGCCGAAAAACAGCCGGTCTACTGCCTTCAATTTGGTTAATCTACTTCCTGGACGCGTAGCTGAATACCTAATAAGCCAATTTAGATGTCGATCAAAACCATAAATTTTCAGAATAGTTGCCAAATCAAAAATGTTTATGGCAGCGAGAAATTCACGAATATTTGGCGGTAGTTATTGCAAGAAATGGCGTATTGTCACGCAGCCGAAAATGCGGGTAAGTGAAAATGCTATTGTGAATATAAATACGAGAATTAATAAATATTTAAATTTCTTACTTTGGGGAAATATATTTTTTGTATGGGTGTGCGAGTGAGTAGTAGGGATGCTAGTTTTAGCGGCAATCGTGGATTTCGAGGTATTTTTCATGCAATCCCGAGATTACGGAACTCGTTCCAAAACAAATGTATTTTTTTTAATTTAATAAAGACACAAAAAAATGACCCGTAATTAAAGCCGCTTCTAATTAACTCCTTGCCGTGCTTTAATGAGTGAGCCAGGCCCGTGCATAGATCGTGGGGCCAAACGTAAATATCACGAGCCTGGGTAGTGATTGAATATTAGTTTCTGTCAGTAGTCACGAGTCTCGTAATTGCTGTTACAAAGTAGTTTATATTATTCTGATCTGTTTACCACGCGTTGACGCGTAACACCTGGGCCAGAGTTTCGTCGAGCTAAATGGCACATGAATTTTTAAGTTTAGAGTAGACTTAAGTTTTTGTCAGTTATGGATATATAGCGTCAGATTTTTGGTGGAGTGGCTCGAAACAGGGTCATTCATATCAAATGAAAAAAAAATGAAGTAATTGCCAAGATCCCGTTATTTGGGATTAATTACGGAAGTGGTAAATAAATCTGTAATCTGAAAAAATTAGTAAATTATCTTGGAGATTCATTTCAACTAATCTGGGAATTTTCGGTGCATAAAAATAAAAATGATCGAGATCCCGTTATTCGGGATTAGCGCTTGAGAAAGGGGTTGAATTCTTTGCAACTACTCTTGTCAAAGCCTTTAAAAGATCCTGCCCTCCAACACGTAATACACGCAAGGTGAAGCCTCCTTGGTGGAACAGGGAATTAGGAGCACAGAGGCGTAGAGTACATGAATTCTTTAGGTTAGCCAAAGTTGCTGACAATGAGTTCTATTGGAAAGAGTATAAGGATCTACTAAAAGTATACAAAAAAGAGATACGTAAAGCCAAGAGAGAATCTTGGAAGAACTTCTGTAGCAGTATGGAAGACAGTAACGATGTGGCTAGACTTAGGAAACTGTTATGCAAGAATCCATCTATGCCAAGAACAATACGAAAAATTAACGGTGAGTGGGCTGATTGCTGTGAGGACTCTCTAGAAGACCTAGTCAGCACACATTTTCCCGGGTGTGCGGACACTGCAGATCTCGAACCCAGAGGAGATATTGTGCACGAAATCCCGACGGACGTAATTACAACCAACAAAATAGAATGGGCTATACAAAGTTTCGACCCATATAAATCGCCAGGACTGGATGGAATCTTCCCAGCCATGCTCCAAAAGGTAAGCCATCTTGTGGTACCATGGTTAAGAACGATATTCAGGGGATGCCTGAGGTTCAGCTACGTTCCTGTACTGTGGAGAGAAGCGAGAGTTGTGTTTATTCCAAAAGCAGGAAAAAACAACCCTCTATACTCAAAGAATACATGCCCATAAGTCTGACCTCATTTCTCCTGAAAACGTTAGAGAAGATTCTAGACACATACATTAGAGACACAATTGCGCCGGACGAATTATCCAAGGCGCAGCATGCTTACACCAAAGGCAGATCTACTGAAACTGCACTTCACTCACTTGTACTAAACATAGAAAAGGCGTTGAATATAAGGAGTATGCTCTAGGAGTATTTCTAGATATATCAGGGGCCTTTAACAACGTGATAAAAGATGCTATTTTAAATGGCATAGAGTCACTTTATGTCTAATCTATGGATAAGGCAGCTATTAGCTAGCAGAAAGATAAGAGCGGAGTGGAACGATGCGAGTGTCACCAAATATGCATGCAGAGGTACTCCGCAAGGTGGGGTACTATCGCCGCTATTATGGTTACTTGTAGCAAAAGAAATGCTTAAGAAACTTGATGGAGGGGCACCAAAACTAGTGGCATATGCCGATGACATAGCTATAGTAGTTACGGGAAAGTACCTGGACACCATCAGTAATGTGATGAACAACACTCTCAAAACGATACACCAATGGAAGCCTGGCCAAAAGTGGAGCTCCCAGCCCTACTTAGATTCGCCAAAAGCGCTGACATCCTACATGATGTCTACTTTAGGTATTCATAGAGGTCGGTCTCCATCTGGTATCGCTAGGGACCAAAAGGTCTATGCGTGGCTTATGCCAACCAGGCTAACCTAACCTATTCGGGATTAATTACGGAATCGATAAATAAATCGGTAATCTTAAAAAAATTAATAAATTATCTTGGAGAATCATTTCAACTAATCTCGGAATTTTCGGTCTATAAAAATGATTGGGATCCCGTTTTTCGGGATTAGTTCCGGAATTGATAAGTAAACTTGTATCTTGAAAAAAATTAATAAATTATCTTGGAGAATCATTTCAACTAATCTCGAAATTTCCGGTACTCAAAAATTATGGGGATCCCGTTATTCGAGATTAATTATGGAATCGTTAAATAAATATGTAACTGGAAAAAAATAATAAACTATATTGGAGAATCATTTCAACTAATCTTGGAATTTTCCGTTTACAAAAATGATTGGGATCCCGTTATTCGGGATTGATTACGGAATTGATATTCCTATTGAGTAATGTCTTTTAGAGCTAACAAATTGAAACTTTGGCGTGAATGCTGGTGTCTCACAAAGGATAGTCCAACTAATATTTCACTCAAGTTGCACGCCCAACAGTGTAAATATACTCGTGCGTAATATTATTGAAGCAAATATTTTATATGAATGTTTTGTAATATATGTATCAAACACAGAAAAGAAGGCTTTTTCCTTTTTGCACTAGACACCAATAAAGTTGTAACTTTTCAGCGACTTGTTTGTGTGTTCACACTAAGTGCACCAAGTATCACCACCAAGTCACACCAATTCTGTGGAAAATCCCAATGTGATTATCATCGCCTGCGACCACTTTCTTTGTACATACATACATACATACAAACATATATCTAATCCCCTCGACCATAGCCACTTGATTGGCTTGTGCAAAAGTAGCAAATTTAATTGCGCACTTGTGGCTTGTGTCAATGTGTTTCAGAGTGTTTTATTGACTTTCTTTTGCTCATTCCTAGAAGTATAATGCTTACACACACACACATACACATATACATATAAATATTCATTTGTACATAGGTATGTAGACAAGTGTGCACATAAATAACACAAAACTCCTGCGCGTGCATTTAGCCAGTTTGTCATTTTTCCTGCCCGTTTGGCTCATCAGTTTGTCATTGAGTTAATCTTCCATCGTGATGATTTTATTTCTTCTGGTTCACTCTGGCGTCCAGTAATTGCCCTCCATTCTCATTTTCCTTTCCAAACAGACATTTTTCTTAATTTAGTTCTATTTTTCTTGCCTTTTCGATTTCTATGATATTAAATTGCTTCATTTATTTGATTTTCTGCTGTATTTTTTCTGCTATACTCGTGTGAACTTTTGCAACTTGCTCCTCTTGTTTGTGTAACAATGTGTTGACAGGGAGTCCCACGAGTGGATATTCATACTTGAGTGAGATGTTGTTAAATCCTGCGTTGATTTCCGAATGTCTGCTACTGTGCTTGGCAACGCTTCTGGCAAGTTTAACTTTCGTTACACGTGAGGGTACACATTTACGTGCATACATACAGACATGCATACATACATTCATATGTTCAAATATATTAAGGCACAAAGCAAAAAAGAGGAATAAATTCTTCCTGAAGTTTGATGAGAATGTAAAGATGTGAGCTGCTGAAATTTGTAAAGAAAGTAATTTAAATTTAAATTTTATTTTCCTCTGACATTTCTCGTTTACATGAAGCAGCTTGGGTTTTTAATGAATTAAGAAATTTCTGGCTGCACGTTGGCCTGCTAAAACTTTGAAGCTTTTGAGCTATAACTTTTGAAAGGAAAAGAGTTAGCCAAATCCTACTTGCAATGAAAAAATTTGTTTTCTTAGATTTAGAGAAATCCTTCGTACAATAAAAAAAAAATTAAAATAACAATAAACTGGCGCATGTAAAATTCTATAATTCCAAATGTTCTTCAAAACGTTTGTAATACCGTGCAAAATAAATGTGAGGGACGAACTGTCAAAGGAACGATAGTGAGAAAAGAATAAAACGAAATAAGAAAAAACACACAACCAAAAGTGAACAGTTCTCATATATTATTTATTTTAGAAAAAAAAAATGTGTTATAAAAACGGCAGTCCATAATACTGCGGCGAGAAAAAGAATTGTGTCCCACTATACAGTGCGATGGTAAGCTCCTGTGGAAGTCACACTTTGAAACAAAGACATCCAAAGCACTGACAGCCGTCTGGCAGGGCAAGGGTGCTTTTGGGAAAACGGGGGGTCTTTCTGCTAGCAAGGTCCTATGGATCTACACGGTTATGATAAGACCTATTATCACCTATGCATCAGTGGTGGATGAGTAGACTCGATCTTATGGGAGTCAACAGGTCCTTATCGAAACAACAACGCACTGTGGCCATCTGTTGTACCAGAACTTTTCCGACTACTTCAGGCCCGGCATTAGATGCTCTGCTTAGTCGACCCCCACTTGATGTTTTCATTCAAGGAGAAGCCTTGAAGGCCATCTGCAGGCTAAAACTCAATGAGAATTGGTACGGCCCCTGTCAGGAGTTGGACAACAGAGTAGACATGTACTTCGATCCAACGATTCTCGCCATGCCCCTTGACTTCATGCCATCCAGAGTCGTGCTTGACAAGAGATACAGTGTGGTGCTGCCAGAGGCTCAACTGTGGTCAAACTTAGAAAATGAGCCCGGCAAACACTGTTCTCGCATTTGCACGGATGGCTCCAGGACCGAGCACGGTTCCGGCTTTGGTGAGTACGTGGAATCAAGCGGGACAAAACTACACTCCGCTCTTGGAATGTATGCATCTGTGTTTCAAGCGGAGGTGTATGCTGTTCAAGAAGCAATGAACTTTGATGTGGAAAACAGATGGAGAGGTAGTTCTGTATGTGTCTGAAGCGACAGACAAGCTACGTTCATAGCCTTAGACAGCCCTCCAACCACTTCAGGGGTAGTTGAGTCCAGTAAATCCAGGCTAAACTATGTCGGCAGACATAATGTGCTGATATTAACATGGGTCTCGGGACGAAATTTCTCACTCTTTAGCCAGAATGGGCTCTGAGACCATCTTTCTTGGCCCGGAGCCTGTTCTGCCCCTCTTTTCTGCAGACATCAAACCCAAGGTTAGAAGACGGGCGAGCTTGGTAGGCTGAGAAAGGCTGCAGATGGACAGAACTGATGTTACCTGTCATGCCCAACCGACTGTCGCAGTTCCTCCTGTCACTAAGTAGAGGGCACTGTAGGCTGGGAGTTGGACTGAGACGGGCCACTTTCTATGGGAAAAGCACATGTAAAAGGTGGGCATCTTAGACAGTGTACTCTGCCCAGCATGTGGAGGGGAGTATGAGACGGCGGACCACTTTCTGTGCGTCTGCCCGGCCTTCGCTCGAATCATGCTTGAGGTCTTTGGCACTTATGTGTTAAGAAGCGACCACCTTAGCTCCTTGACACCAAGAAGAAAGCTGAGTAGATCTAAAGAAAATTATAAAGGGAACCCGATTGCAGTACAATGGACTTAATTGTGTCTGAGTGCTGTACTTTCCAGTCTGTCGCGTGCGGTTCACTTGATTAGAGGCAATAATTGGTATGGAAGAAAATTGTTATTAAAGCAACCGTTTTGATCAAGTAACACAAAATTTTCTGATAACTCAAAACTGTGTTGTGCTCGATTCTAAGCATGCATTAAAAGTTTATTCTATCTAACTGTATTTTGGAGCAGTACAAAGTCGGCAGTTGTAACATTGAGTTTGATTTATTGGTTCACTTGAATAGAGACACTCAGTTTGCCTAAATGATTTGCGCGTTAAAGCTGTGAAAAGGGATTGTTTTTTAGGCATTCCTTGTATTTGGTCGAAAACATCTTAACTTTAATAAAACGGGAGAGCACAAAGGTTTAACAGGTTACCACAAAAGACAAATCAATATTTTGATCTCAGAGAGATTTTCAAACCGGCCAAATTGCCAAAAAGATTGGTGGAAGTCCAAATGTTGCGGATCCTTATGTGAAACATGGTGCCTCCTATGGTAAGATCTACAAAACCAGGCACCGACACCGAATGAAACTCGTAAAATCTTTAGGATTGCATTAGATTCCCCCATTCAGGGAGCCATAAATTAAAGAAATGCCAAATGTTGCAGCAGAAAATTCACCGCTCAAAGGGCTATTTTAAAAGCGCCACATTTAAAGCATAGGTTAGCTTAGGTTAGCCTGGTTGGTAATAAGCCACGCAAATATCTTTTGGTCCCTAGCGATACCAGATGGAAACCGACTTCTATGGATACTGAAAGTAGACATCATGAAGGATGTCAGCGCTTTTGGCGAATCTAAGCAGAGCTGGGAGATCCGCTTTTGGGACGTACCCTCCAGACCCTAAAACAGTGGCTCCCAGGCATTTTTAACGCGTGCTTATTGCTTTTATTGCTTGACTGCCCACTCCGTCTAAAGTTTTAGAGCCGTCTGTGTACATGTGAAAAGTCCTATGGCCAGGCTTCATGCCTTTGTGCCATCCCTCCTCTTTAATTGTAGTACGAAACCTTGTCTCCCAATTAAAATACGGAGTCCGGAGTACGGAGTAAAATATAAAGAATTACAAAAACAAAAATCTGTTACAAATCACGATCCCGATGAAGGGAAAAAAGTAATAATTAGTGACGAAAGTAGTAGAAAGTAGTTTAATCTGTATGGATCGGGTGGAGAGAAGTACTATTTCTATGACTTGAGAAAGGAGTAAAGGTACTTGAGTCGACAGCACAGAGTGAGGTGTGAAGGTGTTATACGAGTAACATAATATTAGTTTGGGGAAAAAGAGTTGTTCCGCATGACCAAACATTAAATTCAGATCTCTATTGTCCACAACTGTACCGTTTGAAGCTAGCGATTGACAGAAAACAGCCAGAATTGGCCAACAGAAGGGGTGTTGAGTTCCATCATAATTAAGCAAGATCATTCACGTTCGTAGTGACTCGCCAAAAACCTCGGGAGCTCCGTTGCACAGTGGTCCGACCAGAAGGCGTTGGCGGACAAAATTGAAAAACTCATTTAATTAAGCTGAAAATATATATTTAGGGGTTTTAAGGATCAGTGATGACGAATTTGACCTTAGTTTTAGCAAATTTTAATTTCATTGAATACTATAAATACATTTTTACTTCCGTAATTAGCTGGTGAGTTCATTTTTACATTTTTCACGACCCCAGAGAGTACCACGTGGAGGCTTACGGTAAGGTTATTCTCTCCTAATTTTTTTTTCTTTTTAGATTTTTTTTATTTTTTATTTTTTTTTTTTTAATTTTTGTTTTTTAATTCTTAATTTTTTTTTTTTTTAATTTTTAATTTTTTTTATTTTTAATTTTTAAATTTTTTTTTGTTTAGTTTTTACATTTTTTTGGATATTTAGTTGTTTTTTTGTTTTTAATTTTTTTTTATGATTCAGAATCCTCGGTTTCTGATGAGCTGTTTTCTGAGGCTGGATCATTTTTCAAATTTAAAAGCGCAAGAATCTTTTTTGAAAATGGTTTTGGCTTGTTTTTCGGAACCTTAGTTTTTGATATTATAACTACATCTGATGAACAAAGCAAAGCATTTAATAATTTTGTTTTTTTTTAAGTTGTCCCTTAATGCTGATGGGGTCTGTGATGTCTTTTACACAAAATTGCCATATGTAACGTTTTGCCTGTGGGTAAATGCACAAAAGCTACATTATTTTTAATTTGCGCAACTTTGCGCAACAGGTTTCAGTTTGAGATCATAGCTGAAATATGTGGCAACATCACTCATGTTCATTTCAAGTGGACCGGTGTGGACCACTCGAAAAAATGATCTTTAAAAAACAAATTTTCGAAAAATTTTGAAATTTCCAAAAAAAAAAAAAAATTGGATTTTGTACCACAACTTAAGAGAATTATTACTGTTTCCGTTAATATATTCAATTATCTTTTTTCTTTTCAATATTTGGTTAACAATCAAATGGTAATATTTATTTGCAGACATGAAAATGAAACTCTTGCATGAAGTACGATTTGCATACAATTTCATGTTTAAAGTCAAAAAACTACAATGAAAAATTTTTTAAATTAAGTAATATTTTGAGAAAATCTGCCTTGAATATTTAAGAAAACATCTGCATTATCAAATTTTTATTTCAAAAATGTTGAAAAATTGAATTTTGTCCGGCCGCCGGACCACTGTGCGTTGGGATGTTTCAATGCATAACGATATAGTCTGAACTTGGCACCAAGCTATTACCAACTTTTTCTTTCATTGCAAAACTTCCTGAGTGATAAGAAATTGGTATCAAGAGAAGATTGTGATAATCGGTTACTAGAGTTTATCGCCAATAAGGACCAAGACTTCTATGATACAAAGGCATTATAGAGCTACATTTAAAATGGCAACGAAATATATAACAAAACGGTGCATATTTGACCCAAATCGGACAATCCGGAACATCTTAATAAAGTTTTGAATTTTATGGTACATTGATGAAAATAATGGATTTCTTTTTCCCCAAGCTACAATAATATTTTTATAAGAAGTAAAAATTTGGACTGAAAATTAGCGCGTTAAAAGATGTCAATTTAGATTTAAGTTCATGTCACGCTCCCTTTCTTCATACCTTATGGTTTTCGGCATTAGTAAATATTGTGACTGTAAGACATTTCAATACTTTAGCTTCAGTGGTTCTAGAAAAAAGCTATAAGAAGGTTTCAGTTTATATGGGAGGTGCCACACCCCCTTTTTCAATACCTACCACATTTTACCATAAGACAGGTATTTGCAATTTGTATAACTGTATCAAATTTCATTGTCTTAGTGGTTCCGGAGAAAAGCGATTTGGAAATTTACGTTTGTATGGAAGGTGCCAAACCCACTTTGCCCATACGTACCAAATTTCACCATGAGTACGTTATATACAATTTACGTCTTCGTGCCTAGTTTCAGTTGTCTAGCTTAATTGGTTTTAGAGATATATTGGTTTTCACATTGTGGTCTATGGATATCTGGGTTAACATCTCTACACTGAAGAAAATTATTTCTTCCAAATAGATGCATGTGTCATTGAAATCGCGAAAATAGTTTAAACCTATTTTATGGTTGATATTAAGCTCCTGGGTGATGCTACGACTACTAACACTCTCGGCAACTTCGATTATCGACATTTACTTCAATGGAATGGAAAAAACAGCAAACGATTTTTTTAGTGTGAAATGACACTTTGACAACTAGCGCAAACTTTGAATTGCTTGATCGATACTTTACGAGATGTCGATCACTACAGCCATCTATCGAGAAAATAATGGATTTCTTTTTCAACAAACTAATATAATGATGAATACTTACGAGTCAGTTTTTCATGGGAAAAATACTTTTGACGCTTTCGCATCCATGACAGAGCGATCGCTGTAAGAAAAAACTTTTCGAAATTTTATGCGCGCAACTGACACTGAACACAGAATCTAAGCAGTTAGTCTCGGTTATGGCGGTCGCAGCAAAGTAAACATGCCATCATTCGAGCTAATAAATCTTGTGTATATTTGACACGCGATTATTATTCTTAATAGTGTCTGTGGCGTCAAGATAACTTCATCACAAGGCTGACACATTTGCTTGCTTGATAAGCCAAATATTTGTAGGTTAGTGTACTTTTCAGTAGTTATCTTATCCGAAAGCTGACACAGAGTCATTCTTATAACTGAAAATGAGTAATACGATTGCGATAAAGGAGTGGCGTAGAATATCTCAATTAGTCTTTTAGGTTTACTTTTTATTAAAACAAAATAAGTCTCGTCTTTTTAATAAAAAACATGCATTAGGGTAGACCCAAAAAAGGAAGAAAATCAAGGCAAATGCAATCAGATAACAACTCAGTTGGGCTTCAACTTTTTTTACTCTAGGCCGTAAGCTCGTTTGAAGCAGTAGTGAATCAGGTTCGTTTTTAGATAAGTATGTGCATTAACTTACCCAAGGCCCCTCCGAGGGTAATTTTGAGTAAACAAAAACGTGTTTTCTTTGTTAGGCCTGGGACTTTTCAGCCCAAGTGTTGTACTCAATTACCAAACACTATTTACCTAAAGGGCTTTCCAATAACAGATGCTATTTTGAATAGCCCGCTATTTCGATAGATGTTGCCTTGAACGCTGTCATTTTTTGATATTTGACAAGTAGAAACTACGCCATTAATAAAAATGGAACGATACACGCTTAAACTACGCCCTAAAATTATTAAAATTCACTATAAAAATGGTGAAAATTTGGCAGAGACGGTTCGTAAGACTCGAACATTTTTGGGTCATCGTGAAGCACCTTATCGGACCGCAATACAGAAATTGGTGAAAAAATTCGAGCTGTTGGGACAAGTTAGTGATGTGAAGAATAAAACCCGTGCACGTCGCTCATGAGCAGCCGAAAATATTGCTGTTGTAGCCGAAAGTGTTGAAGAAAACCCAGGTTTGCCCATTCCTCGTCGTTCTTTGGAATTAGGCAACCCACAAACGTCATTACATCGTATTTTGCATAAAGATTTGGCTCTTAAGGCTTATAAAGTTCAGCTAACACAAGAACTCAACCCGGCCGATCATCAACAACGTCGTGCCTTTGCTGATATGGATCGTTGAAATGCATGAAAATAATCCGGAACTCCATCGAAAAATCATCTGGAGTAATGAGGTCCAGTTCCACCTTGGTGGCTTCGTCAACAAGCAAAACTGTCGGATCTGGGGCTCAGAAAATTATCGTTGAAAAGCTTCTTCATCCTCAACGAGTGACTATTTGGTGCGTTTTATGGTCCGGCGGAGTTATTGTATCTTACTTTTTCGAAAATGGAGCTGGAGCAATAGTTACGGTGAATGGATTGCGCTATCGAGAGATGATTAACGATTTTTTATGGAATTTTACGGAATTGAATGTTATTGATCTGGACAACGTTTATTTTCAACAAGACGGCGCTACGTGCCACACAAGCAGCGAAACCATTGATCTTTTACGGGAAAAGACCTCCAGTAACACCTCCTATTGGAAAACCCTTAATCATCAAGAAATAGACTCCGCAATCGCATACTTCAATGACAGTATAGTGTATGCAACAACAACTTCGACACCTATAAACATGATGAGTAACAACAAACACAAATTACCCCATAAAATCTTGGATAAAATCAGAGAAAACTAAGGCAACAATGGCAATCTACACGCTCACCAGATATTAAAAAAAGGCTGAATATAGCAACAAAAGAAATTAAAGATATATTAAAAGTGGACAAGGACGAAAAATTTGAAAAATATATCGCATCACTGGGAGCTACTAGAGCTACAAACTATACACTATGCGAGGCCTGCAAAAAAATCAACAACGCAGTTATGCACCAACCCCCTCTAAGGACAAGGACAAATTCTTGGGCGAAAACACGAAAAGAAAAAGCAAAAATACTCGCTGATAATTTAAAAAAAAAAACATTTACAAATCAACATAACAACCAAGACATTGAAAATTCTGAATTTCATGCCCACCTCACAAATAACATAAATATACCAATCAAAAAAATAACTTCGAATGAAATACATATAGCAATTGAGGTAAAAATTGACGTAAATAAACCCCCAGGATATGACGGAAACACAGGAAGGATTCTAAAGGAGTTACCTGACAAAGCTACTCGGTACTTAAGAAATATATTTAACTCAGCATTACGAATGAAGTATTTTCCACTGCCTTGGAAGGTTGCTGAAATCATAGCAATACCCAAACCTAATAAAGACGCCGGTGTACCTCAGGGCAGTGTATTAGGGCCTGTACTATATGTGCTGTACACAGCTGATATTCCTCTGCCTGCAAGTATCGACATGATAGTAACTTTTGCAGCTCACACCGTCCTATTGGCAGCTCATAAAACCTTAGAAGCAGCAACAAACAAGTTAGAACAGATTTTGAACAAAACACTAACATGGTTTAATGCTTGGGGTATACAAATCAATAGTGGCAAAACAATTCATGTAGTTTATTCAAACAAGAAAGTAAGACACAAGAATCTGACAATAAACCATTCACAAATCCCGATAGACACCAAAGCAAGATACCTTGGAATGACTATTGACTCCCAACTGCTCTGGAAAGAACATATTACGATGAAAAGAAGTGAGGTAAAAAACAGATTCCGACAACTACATATATTTTGGCTACTTGGCGCTCGAAACTGTCATTGCTGAATGAAATACTTATATGCAAGTACTGTGATTGTCAATCTGGGCATACGGCATAGAAATCTGCCGAGCTGCAAGTAAAGGTAACATTAGCATTATTCAACGACTACAAACAAAAATACTCAGAAGTATAACCAATGCACCTTGGTACGTCTTAAACGAATACATTCATTGCGACCTCAATACCGAAACAGTAGCAGAAATCATTCGCAAACGCAGCACAAATCATATTGGCCGTTTAATGAACCATTCAAATACTGACACGTGACAACTCCCAACAGTAAAAAAGGGCAAACTCCAGGCGGCTCAAACGACCAACCCCAACTCAGCTGATAACTAGAATAATTTAAAGCTATGTACATACACTTGTAAACTCACACAAAAATTTAACCAAAATGTAATATTGATACTGATGAATGTTATGAAATCCAAGCTATAGAAAGAATTACTTAGTGTCATACGACAGGTGTAATTAATAAAGGAGGCAAAAAAAAAAAACAAAAAAAAATTTTTCCTTCCCACCAAACAAATTTTCCTACAAATTTTCCTGAAGAGCAAAAACAAAACTTGCGGTAACATTTTATTTCCTTGAATTTTGCTCTTCTCTAAGTGCGCGCTGGTGCATTGTTCTGATTAAGAAGCTTTTTTTCTTTAACAAACGAGGCCGGTTTATCTTCATTACTTCACCATTTAATCGATCCAATAAAGGTTGATAACATTCCCTTTTTATTACTTTTAATATGGCTTGTTAAATTATAACTTCCTTACGTATAATTTTTCGACCAGGTAGGAGAGTGTTGAACGATCACTCTTTGGTAAATTTTTTTTTTCCTTGTTCACTCCAGTCGGGAGCATAGGGCCTCGACAAGACTCAGTCTTGCGTTGGTTTCGTTAATCTATTTTGCTTTCTGGCAGGGTAGGTGATTAGCCTGCCGCTATTGGTTTAAATTTATTGGCAAAGATTTGCAAATAATCGTACAAATGTGCCATGAAGCTGATCCAACTGATCTTTGATTGCTTTCTGCGTGCTATTTCTCATATGAAAATCTTGAGCACTGAACAAAATTCTTCTTTCCGCATTTTCACAAAAAAACTACAATATTTAAACGTAATTTTCTTGACACAATTACAGCAAATAAGTGACACTAGCAATGAGATTCAAGCTCTCTAGAATAAAAATTAGATTTATATATTGGGTTGGGGAACAAGAAATGCCGTATTTATGATCGAAATTTGACGCTTTATTTACCGTACTTAGAGTTATCCGATTCAAGACAAATAGGCTCCGTTTTGTTTGCAAACTTGTTGCCATTTAGAAGGCAACTTCATTACCCCCTTTATAAAACCCTCCCTCCTTATTTGCAAAAAATTCAGACATCTATTCATCAAAGATGTGTGAGGACGAGCGTTGTCCTGGTGGAACACAACACCATTCCTATTGACCAATTCTGGCCGCTTCTGGTCAATCGCCTGCTTCAAACGGTCAAGTTACTCACAGTAGAGGGCCGAATTAATTAGTTGAGCAGCTCACAGTGGATAATTCTCTTCCAATCCCACCAAACACACAGCAAAACGGGCCTGGCGGTCAATCCGGGCTTGGCGATGGTTTGGACCGGCTCGCCGCTTCTCGACCACGATCTTTTTCGCTTGGCGTTGTCGTACGTGATCCACTTTTCATCGCCAGTCACCATCCGCTTCAAAAATGGGTAAAATTCCTTCCGTTTTAGCAGAGAATCGCAAGCGTTGATACGGTCCAAGAGATTATTTTGCGCCAACACGTGTGGCACCCAAACATCCAGCTTCTTTTGAATCCAATCTTCTGCAAATGGTTCCAAACGGTTTTGTGGTCTACACCTAGTTCCTGACTAATCGAGCGAATGCTCACATGCCGGTCTCTTTGGATAATTTTAACGATTTTATCAGTCTCTACGACGATTGGCCTATCAGTACGGGGTGCATCTTCGATATATACTACACCAGAACGAAATCGATCGAACCAACGCTATGCTGTGCGAATCCTTACAGTATCTGGCCCATAAACTTCACAAATTTTTGCCGCCGCTTTCGTTGCATTTTTACTTCTAAGGTAGTAAAAACGTAATATATGAGGAATTTCTTGCTTGGTGGACTCCAGCTTTGACGCGCTATAAGTTAAGACTGAAACGTACGATCCCAAAACTGGCAAAGGGACACTTGTAGTACAGATTGTCGTCTTCAAATCGCCGTTTAGTGTGACCCGATGCAATAAGTACAACGCAAGATATGTTTAAATGTCGCGCTCAATTGACAAAATACGACATTACTTTTTCCCCAACCCAATATTATTTGCGGTTAGCTACATACGTCACTTATCAGCCTGCCCTCGTACGCAATTCTTTTCTACATAAGACGTTCCCAAGTGGATTGCTCCATATCTGTTTGTAAGTGTGTCAGATAAGGATATAAATTATTTTGCCATTCAATATATATAAGCATACATACATACATACATTTCTATGCCCTGTATAGAAAGTATCGATTATTGTGAGGCTCAGAAACGAAACGAACTCATATTTATCTTCGTCATTTTGCTTTTAGTTCTATTTGATTGAGGGTATTCCCTTGTAGTTTGCATTCATGTAGCTACAAAAAAAGGAAATGTAAATGTGCACCTGCTCACAAAATATATTTTTCTACGCATTTTATTTTACATACACAAAATATTGATATCCTTTGCGCTTAGTCCTTCTTCTTGCTCACATGCACACAAAAGGCTTACATGAACGACTTTTGGTGTACGAGTATTTGATTTATTTGGTTGCGATATTCATTCAGAAATAACCCAAGCCAATGTTGAATATGTGGCGCCACAACTAACCCAGATTCAAATATCACAAGCAGCCTCTTCTAATCATCATACATTCACACTTGACTTTCTTAGTTCACCACAATTGACTTTCTTAGTTCGATTGGCTTTTCAACCTGTACGCCATTCAAGTAAAGCCGTATGCAAGACAAACGATGTATTGGCGTATACAGAAATTTAAGAGAAAACCTTAAGGAAATAAATTCATATTAAATTTTTGCATCGGCACAGGTCAGATTTTTTAGATCCATATACACAATTCCTGCCTTCCAACATCAAATCTAGGATTCTTCTTAATTGGCGCGATAACCGCTTACGCGATTTTGGCCGAGTTTAACAAAGCGCGCCAGTCGTTTCTTTCTCGTGCTAACCGGCGCCAATTGGACACACCAAGTGAAGCCAAGTCCTTCTCCACCTGATCTTTCCAACGCAGAGGAGGCCTTCCTCTTCCTCTACTACCACCAGCTGGTACCGCATCGAATACTTTCAAAGCCGGAGCGTTTGTATCCATTCGGACGACATGACCCAGCCAACGTAGCCGCTGGATCTTTATTCGCTGCGCTATGTCTATGTCGTCGTAAAGCTCATACAGCTCATTGTTCCATCGTCTGCGATATTCGCCGTTGCCAACGTGCAAAGGTCCAAAAATCTTACGCAGAATCTTTCTCTCGAACACTCCAAGCGTCGCTTCATCGGATGTTGTCATCGTCCAAGCTTCTGCGCCATACGTCAGGACGGGCATGATGAGAGTCTTGTAGAGTGTTAGTTTTGTTCGTCGAGAGAGGACTTTACTGCTCAGTTGCCTACTTAGTCCGAAGTAGCACTTGTTGGCAAGAGAGATTCTACGTTGGATTTCAAGGCTGACATTGTTATCGGTGTTAATGCTGGTTCCTAAATAAACGAAGTCTTTTACAACCTCGAAATTATAACTGTCTACAGTGACGTGGGAGCCGATACGCGAGTGCGCCGACTGTTTGTTTGAAGACAGGAGGTACTTCGTTTTGTCCTCGTTCACCACCAAACCCATTCGCTTTGCCTCTTTATCCAGTTTGGAGAAGGCAGAACTAACAGCGCGGTTGTTAAGGCCGATGATGTCAATATCATCGGCATACGCCAACAATTGTACGCTCTTATAAAAAATTGTGCCTGAGCGATTAAGTTCTGCGGCTCGTACGATGCTCTCCAACATCAGGTTAAAGAAGTCACACGACAGCGAGTCACCCTGTCTGAAACCTCGTTTGGTATCAAACGGCTCGGAGAGGTCCTTCCCAATTCTGACGGCGCTGCTGGTGTTGAGCAACGTCATCTTACATAGCCGTATTAGTTTTGCGGGGATACCAAATTCAGACATCGCGGCATACAGGTAACTCCTTTCCGTACTGTCGAATGCAGCTTTGAAGTCGACGAAAAGGTGGTGTGTGTCGATTCTCCTTTCATGGGTCTTTTCCAAGATTTGGCGTATTGAGAATATTTGGTCGATGGTAGACTTTCCAGGTCTGAAGCCACACTGATAAGGTCCAATCAGTTGGTTGACGGTGGGCTTCAGCCTTTCACACAATACGCTCGCTAGAACCTTATAGGCGATATTTAGAAGACTTATCCCGCGGTAATTGGCACAAATTGCAGGATCGCCCTTCTTATGGATTAGGCAGAGCACACTTAAATTCCAATCGGCAGGCATGCTTTCATCCGACCATATTTTGCATAGGAGCTGATGCATGCACCTTACCAGCTCCTCGCCGCCATGTTTGAATAGCTCAGCCGGCAGTCCGTCGGCGCCCGCGGCTTTGTTGTTTTGTAGCCGCGATATTGCTATTCTCACCTCGTCATGGTCGGGCAACGGAACTACAATTCCGTCGTCATCGATTGGGGTATCGGGATCTTCACATTCTCTACGACATGCGCAGCTGTCACTGTTTAACAGGTTCGAGAAGTGTTCCCTCCATAATTTAAGATTGCTCTGTACGTCAGTCACCAGATCGCCGTCTTTGTTCTTACAGGAAAACGCCCCGGTCTTAAAACCTTCTGTAAGCCGCCGAACTTTCTGGTAGAATTTTCGGGCGTTGTTCCTGTTGGCCAGCATCTCAAGCTCCTCGCACTCACGTATTTCGGCCTCTCGTTTCTTCTGTCGGATAATACGTCTCTCTTCCTTTTTCAGCTCTCTGTAGCGATCCCACATGGCTCGCGTTGCGCCCGATCGCAGCGTGGCTCTATAAGCGGCATCTTTTCTTTCTGCGGCAGCATGACATTCCTCGTCGTACCAATTGTTTTTTCGGGCTCACCAGAATCCGATTTCTTCTTCGGCGGCGGTACGTAGGGAACGAGAAATGTGGCTCCATTGCTCGCGCATGCCGATTTGTTGGGCAGTGCTTTCGGAGAGCAGGAGTGAGAGTCGAGTTGCGAATCTTCTGGCTGTCTGTTGTGATTGCAGCTTTTCGATGTCGAACATTCTTTGCGTAGGTAGATGTACGTTTTTTGCTGCACAGAGGCGGGTGCGCAGCTTGGCTGCAACAAGGTAATGATCCCAGTCAATGTTGGGTCCTCGGATCGTGCGTACATCTAATACACTAGAAGCGTGTCTTCCATCTATCACAACATGATCGATCTGGTTTCGCGTTTTTCGATCAGGAGACAGCCAGGTAGCTTGGTGTATCTTTTTATGCTGGAATCTGGTGCTGCAGACTACCATGTTTCGGGCCCCGGCGAAGTCGATCAGCCTCTGTCCGTTACCGGATGTTTCGTTGTGCAGGCTGAATTTTCCGACTGTGGGACCAAAAATTCCCTCCTTGCCCACCCTGGCGTTGAAGTCGCCAATCACGATTTTTATGTCGTGGCGGGGGCAGTGCTCATACGAACGCTCCAAGCGCTCATAGAAGGAATCTTTGGTCGCATCGTCCTTCTCTTCCGTCGGGGCGTGGGCGCAAATTAGCGATATGTTAAAAAAACGTGCTTTGATGCGGATTATTGCGAGACGCTCGTCCACCGGAGTGAACGACAGTACTTGGCGACGAAGTCTCTCTCCCACAACAAATCCGACACCGAATTTGCGCTCCTTTACATGGCAGCTGTAGTAGACGTCGCAAGGTCCTATGGTTTTCTTGCCTTGCCCCGTCCATCGCATCTCTTGGATGGCAGTGATGTCAGCCTTTGCTCTTACGAGGACATCAACCAGCCGGGCAGAGGCACCTTCCCCATTAAGGGACCGGACATTCCAGGTGCATGCCCTCAAATCGTATTCCTTATTTCGTTTGCAGGGGTCGTCATCAGTGTTGGAAGTTCTCATCCGAGGCTTTGTTGCTGTTTTCATTGGGGGGGATTTTTAAGTGGCGGGTCCCAAACCCAGCGCACAACCAGCTATGCTGGGATGCTTCGCCTTCTCACGTTAGCTCACTCCCGAACGGGTGTTCGAAAGCTAACCAGAGGATACGTGGGCTAATCCCGGACGTTGTGAGCTGCTTGAACCATATGTAGAAGAATCGTCCTGGCCACTCCCAAGTGAATGGCGATCAGTAACTTTCCCCACTTGCGTGGACTTCTACACATGGAACCATCCCTCAAATCTAGGATACACAAAGGAATTATGGTCGCTTTTGTTAGGTTCCCTTTGGAATATGCTTTTATTATGCATCTGGAGCTCAGGCGTCATACAAGGTGAAGTCCAAAGTAAAAAAGACTGACACCATAAAAATGTTTTTGACCGCGCCCTCTTTTTAATGAGTTAGTGTGTTGGAAGTTATATCCTTAGCTGATTTCCGGTGTAAGCTTGGTGACATCCGGTTCAGTGGAAGCGAAGTTATTGCGTCTAAAGTGTCAGTATGTTTGTGCCATCGGTACAAAAATGAGTTTCGAACAAAGAGCTAATATCAAATTTTGTTTTAAAATCGGTAAAACTTTTACCGAAACATGTGAATTGATGAAAAAAGTTTATGGCGATGATTCTCTATCTCGTGCCAGAGTTCATGAGTAGCTTACACGTTTCAGAGATGGTTGTGAGGACATAAAGGACAATGAAAATCAGTAATCACCGAAAGCTCCATCGAAATTGTTCGTAAATTTATTAAAAATGAACCGAAATCATTGTTGAAATTCATGAAATCAGAGTTGAATATCTCCAAAACATCGATTTATCGCATTTTATCTGATTCTTTGGGCTTACGAAAGGTTTCATTCTGCACAAGTTAACTGAGGACCAAAAATTGCCCAGAATTCAACATTCGAAAGACTTCATTGAAGAGGCAAGAAAAGGCGAGAACTTCCTTTACAACATTGTAACTGTTGATGAAATTGGTGTTTCCAACATGAACCTGAAACTAAGCGTTAAAGTGCCGAATGGAAGGCCCCAGACGAGCCACCACCCAAAAAATCGCGTTTGAAGAAGTCAAAAACCAAGTCGATGCTCATTTGTTTTTACGATTCCAAGGGAATTATCCACAAGAAGTTCGTGCCAAGAGGCCAAACCGTCAATCCAACGTTTGTTGGATCGCATTCGTCGAATTCGCCCTGAATACCGCGAAGAAGGAAGTTGACGATTATTGCATATTAATGCACAATCTTATCGATCTCGGGTTGTGATTGATTTTTTGACTAGAAATCGCATTTTAACCATCCATCACTCACCGTCCTCGCCTGATATGGCTCCCTGTGACTTCTACCTATTCGGAAACCTGCATTTGGCCATGAAAGAAAAGCGTTTTGGGTCCGTAGAGGCCATCCAAAAGGATTGTACCGACATCCTTCCCCCAGCGGTGCAGGGGTTAGAATATGCCCGAGGTAAGGCATGCCTGTCGTAAAAGGCGACTAAAATCTAGGTCCACCAGTGCCTGAGTAGTATGGGTGCTCAACTGGGAGTGTCCTCGGGTACGATGTCTTACCGAAGACCATAACTCGGTACCACGGGGAACAGGAGCTTTCAAAGTTCGCTCTGACCTGTTCTTTGGGAACGGCCCTTCTGGGAGGTTTTCGTGGTGGCTGTGGTTAAGACCTAAAGCGCGGGTAGATTTTAGGCCCATGTGGAGTTGCATTGCAACCGGGTGCCGGGACCCATAGAACGGCAGAGTTATGGGTAGGCCTCGAGCCCTGCCAAGGCGGTTAGTGTGTCCATGCCACATTGCCAATTGGTACCAAATATTGTTTGGATCCTGATAATTGATTATTGATTTTGATCCGTGTACCTTTGGGTACCGTGGGTTTAAGCTGTCATCAGCAGATACTCACGTAAAAAACAGTGGATGTTGTTGTACCGACATCCTGATGGAAAAGCTTTTAGAATGCGCAAAACAGTGTATCGAGGCCAGAGGGGACTATTTTGGATAAATCAATTCGAAGTTATCAGAACAAAGCTCCTGTCGTGTCTATTTTCGCTCAGTCTTGTTTATTTTGGACTCTACCTTGTATATGCATAGAATAGAGCGCATCAAAAAAATTTGTTATAATATTTGCATTTTCATAATTTTCACAACTTTTGCTATCTTATAACTACCAGTGTTTACGCTTATGTTTAAAATCAGAATAGAAGAAAACATCTCGCCTATTTATTTATTGTGAAAGCCCTATGGATCTCACGGATCTATGGATTGTTCTGATACCTCTTAATATCTGTATGGGAGAGGTATTAAAACTTTAGAAGTAGCTACTAAATATTTAGAGTGGAGTCAGTAAGAAACTTTTGTATTTCCTGTCTTTTGCGGAAAACGCTGTTTTTTACCTTCTGCATGTATAAAAAAATGGTAGCTGTTCAATGGCTGCGAAAACTTATGGCAAGCTATCTACATATCTGTAAACTTAAAACTACGCATCACCTACGCTTTCTACACCTTAAAATTTTTGATTATGTGCGATTTCTGGTTTGGCGGGAAGGTTGTAAAATAAAAAAAAATATGACATTGTTTGTGTTTATAAGTCATCAATTCAAGAAGAAATGGATTTGCCATCTATCTAATAAAATATAGTACACATTATGTGATAACCTGGTCACGCATGCTAACAATAAGCTCGTTTTATGAAAAATATACAATTTTAACTACATTTCATAGAACACTTTTTGCATTGAATGAATATTTAGAATTAATAGTAAAAAACTTTGTAGTGATAACACTGTGACGGAAATGAAATGAATATCAAAATGCACTTTCTCAGCGTGTTTATATAAAGCCTATTCAGCGCGAGAAACGTTTTAATAGTCAAGGGAATTTTCAAGTCAATTCAAACTTGCAGATTATTATACTAAATTAAATGGGCTTTTGTAACGGCAGGCTAATCACCTACCCTGTCAGATATCAAAACAGATTAACGAAACCAACGTAAGACTGAGTCATGTCGAGGCTCCCGAGAGGAGTGAACAAGGAAAAAAATAAAAAAAAGAGAATGGATAACGTATACTCAAAGTTTTTCTAAAAATTATGTAATTTAATGAAAAATTGTTGCATATTTTTAAAATTTGCACGGAGTTTCAAATTACGATTGATTTTGTCAATAAGTCCCTTTGTTGAGTTATTGAACTCACTGTATATACAATTTTGAAAGCATATCTAAGGATTATAGGAATATTAAAGGAATTTTTGAAGCATACATTCAGAATTTAATGGAATATTTTGAGCGCCTAAAATAAGTTTTTCTTAACAATTGTGGTCAATAGTTTGCTGAGAATTTTTAGTAAAGTCAAACATTTCTGCTTTAAAGAAAAACTGTCTTTATTGGCAAAAAAATTAATGAATATAGAAAACATGTGCGTAAAAACATACAGAAAGGTGATTTTATTAAATCTTAAGTGCTGGAAAATATTTCCTTCACGATCTGTGTTGTCTACATACAAGGCAGCGTAAAATTAATCATCAATTTTGTTTTTTAATAACTTTTTTACAAAATAAAGGAAATGAAATAATTTTGAACGATGGAAATCTTTATTCCGACATTTGTGCGCTCCAGTGCTCGCCTGCTTGTATACAAAAGCCAAGGCGCATTCATTAAAGGTGGTGGCAGTAGACCAATAACACTGTTCTGTACGTTTGACTGTCAAAGCAAAGTATTGAGAAACTAGAAAACAAATAATGAATTCACCTTGTTTCATTCTGAGCTGACTGTGACATAGACACGGTGAAAGAAAAAAAAAAAAACAAATCAGCTAATTTACCAACACCACCTTTAATCGATTCGCCTTGACAAAACCCGTCTACTTCAAAGTCTCAAATGTGATTGACTCACAAAAACATTTACAAAAATTATAAATCTTCCGAAAGACCGTATTGTTTTTCTCATTGGCGGAGTTGTTCCAACGCTCAATTAGTGGACATGGAAAGCGTAAAAGGTAACTGCAAAATAACTATTTACATGGCAAAATGCAGACGTTTGCCTTCTAATGTATGTAGTTAAAACTTACAAAAAAAAAAAAAAAATGTCGCTCAATCGTTTAAAGAAAATTTAAATTTCCCCACAATTAGTTAGAAGAAGGAAATTTGATAAAAATTCAATTCTCGATTCTTTGATAAATCTATTACAGTAAAAGCTGCAAAGTTTTAGGATTTATAAAAAATCTTTCAATTAGGTACTTACGATAACTAGCAGAACTGCCTAACATTCAGATATCGCGCGGGTGCATTTCAATTTATTTGATATTTACATACCTGCAAAGAGAAGAAATTGAATTTGAAAAATAAATGTCAATTTGAAATAAATATTTTTAAATATAATGATATTCTATTTGTAGATACCGGTAGATGTGTACATAGACATGTGAGAGACTACAAGTTTACGCCTTCTCAAGTGTCGTGACGTCAGTACAGGAAATAAACACACCAAAAGAAGAAGAGTAACCGAGAGTGAGTGGAAAGCCAGAACAAGGAATAAATTGAGCACACATACTCGTACATACATCGGCATGTGCATACATTTGCACTCAAAGATTTGTGTTTTTCAGTACTGTATACACAAATGTCAAATTCGTAAGGTAGCGGTTTTCGGAAGGTGGCAACTTCTATATTTTCTACATTGTGAGGTGGATTACTTAACCTCCGAAAAGCAATGGCAAAAAATCTGAGTGTACTTCTGCGAAGAAAAGTCTGCAAAAAAAAACAACAATCGCGCCAATTTGGAAGTTTGGGGCACAGCTTCTAAATCCAATTTCAGCATGCTGCAACGTGTACAGTCGAAGATACTTAGGACAATAACCAATGCACTATGCCTGATTCGAGCGAAGGCCGGGCAGACGCACAAAAAGTGGTCCGCCGCCTCTGAGATGCCTACGTTTTCCATGTGCTTTACCCATAGAAAGTGGCCCGTCATCAGTTCGACCAGCTGCCTACAGTCCCTTCTGCTTAATGACAGAAGGACCTGCTACAGTCGGCTGTCAGGAGTTTACTATCGAGCAGTGAAAATTTGAAATTTAGCAAAGAGCACCAAGACATTTGGTAGCACCTAAAACACTCTCGCTAAAAAGCGCATTTTATTTAGAGCTCTGGGAAGAGGGTAGGAAGGAAAGGAGAAAAGTATCAGAGAAAGAAATAATAAAGTTAGACCTATGGGAATTTTCCAGATTACTTGGCAAATCATACTCATTCTCACGACATCGGAACCCAAAGCTCGAAGCCTTGCTCTACCAAAGGCAGGACACTTACAGAGAAAGTGTGCAGTGCTATCTGCGTCTTTCAAGCAAGACAGGCACATCGGGTCCTCAATGATTCCAATGGTGGCCATATGCTGACCCCATGGGTTGTGTTCTGTAATAATATCAACCATCAACCGAACGTCTTTCCTTCCAAGTTTTAGTAGAAAGTTTGTTAGTTTCCTGTTCGGACTTGTCACAGAACACTTTGCAGTTCTGCAGCGTTCTAGACCGGACCATCGCTCTTTATGTAAATTGCATACATAATCGCTGATCCAATTCATGATTCTTGCCGAACTGATTCCGATTATTGGCTCTGGTCTCTGTGGGGGAACCGCTGATCCACAGTTGATTAATTCATAGGCAATTTCGTTTCTTTGAACACCGGAGTGTCCTGGAACCCATATATGTACAAGCCTGTTTTGCAACAAATTAAGCTTCTTCTTACATTGTCGAACAATCTTTGAGGTTTGCTTCCCGTTCTCCAGGGCCATCAGTGCAGCCTGACTGTCACTGAAAACTCCAATCTGTTTCCCGCTCTATCTCTTCTCGATTACTTACAGGATAGCAAAAAATTCCGTTTGGAAAACAGTTGCCATTTCCCCCATAGCATAGTAATACTTAGCTATTACTCGTTTAAGTACGTCCGGCTCCAGATCCTATTTCACTCATGGACCTATCGGTAAAGGAAATATCCATCAAAGCTTCCAGAATGCATTCTGGATTGCTCCATTGCGTGAGCGATGACATCAAATTTCCTTCAAAATGAAACTATGGGTCTTTAGGTGCTAAAACAGTGGATGCTGGTTAGATAGCAACTTAAAGATTTCTCTGTGCCCCGAAGTTCCGTCTTTCGTCAAATCAAGCATAGCATTTAGAGCATCGCCGGAGATTGTACTCAGGCACCCGTAATGCATAAACACACACTTCTCTGCAGCCTGTATAGTTTCCGAAGTGTGGACTTGACCATGCTCCGTCGCCGCCAGACCTCAGAGGCGTAAGTGATTATTAGTCTGATAAGTGCTGTGTATATAGGACCACAGCAGGTTTCAGACCCCAAGTTTTACCAAAGGCTCTGCGGCATTGCTGAAAAATTCTTAATGCGCGATTCATCTTCAGTGAAACGTGTGTCTCCCAAGTCAGCTTCTTATCCAAGATTACTCCTAGATATTTAACTTCATCGGAAAGACCAAGTGTCACACCTTTCAGTGTTGGAAGACTAAGTCCATCCAATTTCCATTTTCTCGTGAACAAGACTATGGTGGTTTTGTTCGGTTTGACGCAAAGACCTTGTCTCATGCATCAGTCATCGATTTTGTCCAGGATCTTCTGTACTTTCGTGTAAAGCCTTCTTAGGGATTTATCCGATGTAAGCGTACAGATATCGTTCGCATATGCTTGGGCATGAAAATCGAGTTCCTGCATCTCCGCTAGTAGAGTGTCTACGACCAAGCACCACAACAGCGGTGAAAGAATACCCCTTGGGGTTACTCCAAGATATTTGATTTTTTTGGATAGCTGGATTGCGACCACCCATTACCACAGCACCAAGTGTCAATCATATCCAGAGTTTTCTACAGATGTTCATAAGCGAAGGGCCTGTTAATAAACAGGCAACGTTTTCTCCATATGCTTATGCGTAGACTCCAGCATCATTTAAGGTGGTGAGTAGAGGATCGATCATCATGCACTAGAGCAATGAAGATGGGAATGAAAATTATAAAATACTGTGGAGGGCTGCCGATTCCAAGTCTGATTGACATTCAAAAAAGTAGAAGTTTAGGCATCGAGTACGAGTACTAGTTGAAGACCGGCATAGATCAATGAGGGACCTAGTTTTGGGCTCATTCCTTATAGGCCACACCTGTTCAATTATCTCACAAGTGGGTTGCGTGGTCCGTGTCCATTCCCCACCTTTGCTGAAAAGGATTCACCTAGAGTCTAGGCGTTCTTATTTGCTCTTCACCGTACACTTTAAATAACGCAACGAAGAGCGCAAACACAACGCACTGACATACTTGACGACATTTTCAAAATGACGGTAACATAACATATCAGTGCCCACACTTAAATTATTGCCAAATCATGCAATCAAATTTGGCAGTTGTTGTAAAGTGAACAATTGAGAGTCGAGATTTTGAGTTAAGAATTATCGCCTGCGTGTGGACCGCATAAGGCACGCCTTTATGTGCAAGATATTAGATTAAAAAAATACTCTCTTTAGTAAATATGAAAGCAGTTTGAAATAATACTATAATTGTGTGCCCTTCGAGAAATCTTCTATAGGGTGGGCCATATAGCGTTTGCTTTTTGAACCACCTATTTTTTGAGAATGGTAACACAAATGACATGTCAAATGTGTTTATAATTTATTTATTTATTTACGAAATGGGACGCTATACGCTTGAACAAAATTGGGAAACATTGAAAACCTATTTCCAAAGTGGTGAGTCTTCTTCTTCTTTTCTGATTTTCACATTTGGGGCTCAGAAAATCCAGACGTTACTGTAGAGAAGCAAATGCATGCACAACGAGTCACTCTTTGATGCGGTTTTTGGTCTGGCGGCATCATCGGACCATTTTTTTTTTCGATAATGGGCGAGGAGCCGCGGTTACAGTAAGTGGCGAGCGTTACTGTGACACGCTCAACGAATTGTTTCCAAAAATTTAAGAGGATGACATGAACGACATTTGGTTTCAACAAGACGGTGCAACTTGTCACACTGCCAAAGTTACACTCGAACTTTTGGCTACCGTTTTTGAAAACCGAATAATCAGCCGAAATTCCGATAGCAATTGGCCACCTCGGAGCTCGAGGGACTATTAAGCCCGTTGGACTATTTTTTGTGGGGAACCGTTAAGGACAAATGCTATGCAAACCATCCAGAGACGATTGATGCCTTAAAACACGAAATCGAAGTTGCCATTCATGAAATTGGAGCCCAAACAATCGAAAATGTGCTTAAAAATTGGGTTGATCGAATGGCCTGCGGTAAAGCCAGTCGGGCCAGTCATTTGAACGATATTATTTTTCATTCATAAATGACAATGTTCAATCTTCAAAATAAAAAAAAAGTTTGAAAAAATAGTTAGTTTTTTTTTATAGCCGATTCAAAAAGCAAATTTTACATGGCCCACCCTGTACATACAGGCAGTTATTTCAAGGACCTGCTTTTTCAGTTTTTCAGTGAATTCATGAAATCTGATCTGCATTCGCTGGAAAATTAAAACAACTGACTGCTACAAAATCTTGCAGGAATAATAAAAAATTCTCGATATTACAGTCGCATTTTAATTTTGCTGTTTTTTTATTTTCTTAATAACACCACTTATACCAAATTATGCGAACTGGGAGTATCCTTCAACAGAATAAACGAGAACATACTTGAAATTTTCATTGAAAGCATACGGAAAATTTATATACAGGTCATCACACCCCAAAGTATTGAGAGGAATAGTAGTAACGTAACATTTTCGGCATTGAAAAATGAATGAAAGCTGAGCCTATTTCGCCCTCTTTTCAGTTTAAGAGCACCTCCCTCTTTAATTTTTCCAGTCTAGTTATGCAAATGTGCAAAAAAAGGACCTTCTCACATATTTACATAATACATAAATCTTCCAACGATTCGTTGCCAGGTTGGTTAATAATAACAACAGAACAGAAACCATCGGCTTTGCATTTGTTAGCGAAAAAACGTGCAGACGCCCCACAAAATGTATGTAAATCACTTAAATGAGAAATAAGCTTTAAAGAAGAAAAGCAACGCTCGTATCATTGATGGTGACTTTGGCTGTGAAATCTGTAAAGTGAATGTCAACATTCGCTTCAATGAATTTAAGCATAGCAGCAACAATGGTGACATAAAGCGTGCTGAAATACATTACCGAATGAGAAATATATCCCAATTCACATAATACACAGTAAGTATGACACACACACACACACATACACACAGACGCACACGAATTTGCTGAACACAAGCAAACACATTAAAAATCACGTCCAATTCAAGCAAAGGATGACAGAATGTCAGAATATTGAATTGAAGGCGAACGTATAGTGCCAGATGGATTTAAGGTTTGCACTGCAAGGACGCTCGCATACATTTATATCAATTCACAGTCAGACAGTGGCACTGACAATGACCATCGTAAGTGATTATTATGCTTCATACATATCGCTCTTTGCGTGCGTGCTTGTGAGTAACTTTCTAGTGCATGATTCCCTCTGCTGTACTACCGCGGGCAAAGTATCAGTACGTTTGGATCTGTGTGTGTTGAGTTGATGAACGCAAGAGAAAACACTCTACCACAGATTGAAATCTTTCTACGAGCGCTGATAAAGACATGCGGGCGGATATATAAAGTAGAGAAAAGTATATATGCAAACATTTATTGCAGCGTCTGCAGACGTTCTTGATAAGGCTGCCGCTGACGCTGGTGCTTAATGCGTCTGTTTGTACTGCAAACAGCAGTCCTGCTGCTGACGCCAGAGAAAGATCGCGTGCATTTCCGCATATCTATCAGATAAAAGATAAAATGAATGAAAGGAAAATATTGTTGGAATCGCTCAATGCGAGTCAACAGAAACGTGCTACTGAAAAATGTTAAAATCAGAGGTTCTGATGCATTAAATGAAGTGAAATTTAGTTTTGCTTGGTGCCGATTTACACACGGAGACGTCTAGAAGCGAGACACTAGAAAATGTCTTTTGATGTTTCATTCGCGTTCACACGGGTAAAATTGTCTTTGGCAACATTCGTTGCTTTTGAAGTTTACTTCATTAAGTTTGACAATACCAAAAAGAAGCTCAAAGCATGTCGCCAGCACGGAAAACGGAAACCCCTCTCTCTCTCTCTCTTCCCGTGCGTCTTTCTCCCACGAACAAAATGTATAAATGGGGACTTTTAAATATTGTTTGGATTTATATTTAAACAACGACTAAAGTTTGACATAAAAATTTGTATTCGCATCTTTTCTTTATGGTAACAGTTGGTGGTAATAGAGGAAGAGGAAAGTTCGGTAGGTAGGTCGGTTAGATGGCAAGAGTACCCCAGGTACACCACAAGTAGCACTTACGTGCCGTTTTGATACCATAATGTGGACCACTACCTGCGAAAAATTTTTGGGAATAGAAAACCGTGTACAACCATCCAGTGCCTATGATGTAGTGGAGGAGAGAAAAGGGATCTAGAATGAAGAATTTCTTCAAGCCATCCCCAAAGGGAACGTTAAGGAATCCCAAGCGCATAGCCAACAGAGCCGGACATTTGCAGAGAAAGTATTCAACAGTTTCTTTCTCTGCAGGATCTCCACAGCTTCTGCAATAGGGTTGTACGGAATTCCAAGCTTCGCCGCATGAGTTCCGATCACTCAGTGACCAGTGAACATCGCAATGAGTTTGGAAATTGAATGGCGTGCAATTTTCATCAATTTAAGCGTCCTGTTTCTATCGTATTGAGGTCATATTGTTTTCGAAATAGCACACGATGAGACGGACCTTCATCTGTCTTGCGCTATTTTTAGAAAGAAATTGTGTAGTTTCCCTTTAATAACGGTCAAGGGGACACCGATGTTTGAGAAGCGGACAACTGAAACCAGTTCTGTCACCCTTTCCTGCCAAGCTCATCGGCAATTTCATTTCCCTCTACATTCCTGTACCCAGAAACCCAGATAAGTGAAATGTTTCCTGCACGTTCGAGACGTCTCAGTTGCACCTTACAGGAGTTTACCAAAAGAGAGCAGCAATACGGGGACGACGGGGCTTTGATCGCAGTTTGGCTATCGGAAAAAATATTAATGTCTCCCTCCCAACAGCGATAACGAAGCATTTTGCATGCCTGCAGGATCGCGAAGACCATTGCCTGAAAAACGCTGCTCATTTCCGGCAGTTTAAAGGAGACCAAAATGTTGGCTGATTTAGAGAAAACCAGATTCTATCTTCGATCTTTCAGTAAAAACAGAGGCACCTATATCCGTGCCGACTCTCCCCTCTTTCCAATCCTGCCTGCTCGGAAAGATAGCCCTAGCACAACCCTCAAAACCCAGTTTGCGGATGGAAATATCAGTACGAAGCACAGAGAAGGAAGGGGAGATCTGCTTCAAGATGTTATTATGCCCTACAAGAAGTTGCCTATACATTCAATATTATAGAGACATTTGGCCGTCATGGAGATTTGCTCTCTTTGGATACCACACAATTTGACAATTGTCCAAATGCAATGCATCGTGTCGATTGGTGGAAAGCAGTCAAACAACAAAATTCAATCGCGGTAGTTCAAAGCACGTCGATACCATCGTAACAGGTGAAGAATCTTTGATATATGCATATGAGCCGATAGAATTCGACAGTATGGATGTTCTAATGCAAGCTTAATCCAAAAAGTTGCTCGCGGAAGAAACACCTCAAAGCAAATTGTCGCCTGTTTTTCCCGACAAGCTCGTGCTAACCGGCGCCACTTGGAAACACCAAGTGAATTCAAGTCCTTCACCACCTGATCTTTCCAACGCAGAGGAGACCATCCTCTTTTTCTGTTACCACTAGCTGGTATCGAATACTTTCAGATCCGGAGCGTAAGACAAGATCCAGCCAACGAAGCCGCTGGACCTTTATTCGCTGTGCTATGTTTATGTCGTCGTAAAGCTCATACAGCTCATCGTTCCATCGTCTACGATACGCGCCGTCGCTAACGTGCAAAATAAATAAATAAAAATCCTCCGCAAAATCTTTCTCTCAAACACTCCAAGGGACGCTTCATCGGATATTTTCATCGTTCAAACCTTTGCGCCATGCGTTAGGACGGATTGTGCTTTCATTACTGGGCGCAAAATATGAAAGGTAATACTCGTATCTGTATAAAATAAATAATATTTGCCAATAAGTGCATAGTAAGTTGCGTTTTTCGTTTACCCATTATCTATTATCTCTTCACTGCTTGTAAGGCTTAGAAAAAGTGAATTCAAAGTGCACACTGCTCTTTCATATAACATCGACTCTTTACAAAATTCACACCAACCACAAGACAACAAATATGAAGAAAAGTAGTTAGCCGAATCTCACAGCATATCCTATCTCACAAAACTCAAATATAATAGCAAATATCAAATGAGCGCTCATCTTGGAACTCAGATAATTCTCACGCTCTCACCGATATACTCAGTCCGCTAACTCTCTCTCAGGTAATCACCATCAAATAGCTAGAGCAGAGAATACCTGTACAATTTACCTTTCTATGTAGAATTTAAGCTGCCTGCTATTTATTCATTGTCTAAAGCTTGTATGCATACATACACATGTTTCTCTTAATATTAATAAGTTTCTCTGGTAGTAAGAAGATAAACATTACTGCTATTCCCATTTCACTTGCATACTTTTGTGCCAGTGTCTTTGCATTCATATATTTCGAAGTTTTTGTGACTCTGATGTTGCCACAAGGAATTCAAACCATTACGTGTGCCTGTTTATTGATCGTTGTTGTGCGAAGACGTGCGCCTCTGCGTTGTTGTTAGTTTTGGTTATCTGAAAAAGTCATTCTGGTGCTGTTATTAAATATTTTCATTTTATATTTTTGCCATTTTATAGTGGGAATTCTTTTGAATGAAAAAATCTACATTCCAGAAACAGGCACTGCTCACTTGTGTTTCGAACTTGGTTTGTTTTCGGAAAAATGTATTTAAATTTATATAAAAATTTGCATGCAAATAAATTTGAAGTGTCTTAATTTTATTTGACTTATTATTTACAGTGAGTTCTTGTAACCGCTTGGGCACAATTTCTATTTTTAAAAATTAAATAAGCTCGGTGTTGGGTCACTGTTTAGGTACTACCAGAGCCTGCAGAAATGCCTGCGATGGGCACATCTTATATACATATATAACGGGTGATCAATTAAGAGGAGTTTTTTTCATTTGCGTTTTTTTTACAGATCGCGCGCGAGTTGTGGCAAACTGTCATGGTGGATTTGTTGAACAGCGTTTGGCATTTCATCATGGAAAGACTCACACCGCAACAACGTCTACAAATTGTTCAACTGTATTATGAAAATCAGCGCTCTCTGAGAAATGCTATTCGACATACCATCAACAAATTTGAATCCGAATATTCATTAGGTGGATAATTCTCGACCGAATAGACCACGTCCAGCAAGAAGCATTGAGAATATAGCGGCAGTAGCAGAGAGTGTACGTGAAAACCGCGATGAATCGATTCGGCACCGTTCTCAGCAACTTGGACTGTCGTATGGAACAACTTGGTCAATTTTACGGAAGGATCTTCATTTAAAAGCATACAAAATACAGCTCGTACAAGAACTAAAGCCAAATGACCTTCCTGCACGTCACCGTTTTGCTGATTGGGCTCTTGAAAAGATTGAAGAAGATCCGCTGTTTTCGAGCAAAATTTTGTTCAGCGATGAGACGCATTTCTGGCTCAATGGTTACATCAATAAGCAAAATTGCCGTATTTGGGATGAGGAGCAACCAGAACAGGTTCAAGAGCTACCTTTACACCCAGAGAAAACAACGGTCTGGTGTGGTTTATGGGCTGGTGGAATCATCGGTCCATATTTTTTCAAAAATGATGATGGCCGCAACGTAACTGTGAATGGTGCTCGCTACCGTACCATGATATCGGACTTTTTACTACCTGAAATTGAATCTAATGATCTCTACGACATTTGGTTTCAACAAGACGGAGCCACTTGCCATTCAGCTCGTGAAACAATGACTTTATTGAGAAGTCATTTCGGAGAGCAGCTGATTTCACGTTTAGGACCTGTGAGTTGGCCACCAAGATCTTGTGATATCACACCTTTGGACTTTTTTCTTTGGGGATTCGTGAAGTCCAAGGTCTATGCTGATAAACCAGCTACGATTGAAGCTCTGGAAGCCAACATTACGCGTGTTATTCACGACATACCAGTCGAAATGCTCGAACGAGTGATTGAAAATTGGACCTTCAGAATGGACCACCTTAAGCGTAGTTGCGGCCAACATTTGAATGAAGTCATATTCAAAAAGTAAATGTCAAAGAATGTCCTTTCAAATGATAAATAAAGGTTTTGAACATAATTTACATTTTTGTTTTTTTTTAACTATTGAAAAAAGCACCTCATGATTGATCACCCGTTATTATACTAAAAGGTAAGCGTTGACTGTGAATGTGGAGTAGGGACCTGGCGTACTTTCAAAACGCTTTCATTCTCCTTTACGTTTATTTTATGTAGGTTTATGAAGACACAAGTAAATTGGAACTCACTCGCATAGGTCGCGGGCAATTCAGGTGCTAGGTTGTTCAATAAGTCTTGCAGTTCGATAAGAAAAAAACAGTTCCATGGTTTGAGATACACTTTGTTATTGACTATAGTCTGCCTGAACATCAATGCATTTCTTCAAACGAGATTTATGAATTCCATCTCTGATGAGCGAATCTGGAAGGGTTACAAAATACGATTCCACAGCTGTTATGACCTCATCATTTGATAATGAAAAATGCCTTCAACACATGCATTTCTTTGGTCTGGAAACAGACGGAAGTCGGTAGTGCCCAAATCTGGTGAATACGGAATTCTAAATTTATTTTATGGTTTTTGGCCATTGCTTAAATGTTCCTGTGACACGGTGCATTGCTCCGATGGAAAAGAATTTTTTCGTTTGCACAATGGGTTCTTTTTCACGAACTTTTTGCTTCAACTGATTTAAAAGGTATTCAGAATTTATTCTTTTAACAGGTTGCAAGTAATCCACAAACAAAATTCTTTCTGCATCCCAAAACTCTGATGCTAACACCTTCTTGGCCTTAGATTTCTGGACACGAATTCTTTTCGGAGCCAAAGAACCAGAGCCAAAGAAACAGACTGGTGTGTCTTATGCTCTTGTTTTGATTTAAGATAATGGTGATATGCCCAAGACTCATTTATAGTGATGAATCGATGCACGAAATCCACTTTATCCTTTCGAAAAAGCTCTAAATGCTGCTGAGGAAGTTGCATTCGAATGTGTTTTTGTTCTATTCTTAGCGAAAGCGACACCCATCCATTGTACACACAGCTTCCTGCAACCCAAAACTTCAGTCAAAATATTACTAACACCGCCCAATGAGATGCCTAGGGCTTCTACTTAAGCTTATAGTATCCTTCCGTCACTCACCGATATTTCTGGTGTTGCTGCCGTTTTTGGACAGCCTTGACATGGATCGTATTCAAGGGATGTACGACTACGTTTAAATTCAGCAAGCCATCTCCCTACTGCAATTATAGCGATGAGCAAGCCAGTAATCTGGTACGAGTTTCTAAATTTAGGTGAAACTATTGTTAGAATTTCAAAGAAGGCAACACAATACGATTTTTTACGAATAAAACGCACCATCACGGGGAGCACAGCACGCCAAGAAAATGGTGAGCGAACTACCTGGCAGCACTGCATTATGGGGTTAGGGTAGTCAGAATTTTCAAAAAATTGGATTTTTTTTACATTTTCTTAAAGTATAGTATCTTAGGAATATTATGTGGATATTTGAAATGAATCCGATGAATACTTTTCGAGTTATTGAACAATTAACAAAGGGCGCTCTGGAATAGCAAAGTAGCAAAATTTTAAATGCGTTTTTCTCAAAACTATGTTTTTTGAACTGGTGATCACTGTAACTGAAAAACCGCTTGGTAGATTGCAATAAAATTTATACTGCTTTTAAAACATTTAACACTCGTGCCTCTTCATAGGATTTTTGTTTTTTTTTAATTTCGATTTTTTTTTTGAACAATTAGTTGTCGTTTGTTTTTCTCAAGAATCTGAAATATATTTCCTGAGGCCGCCATATTGTTAATTTTGAAAAAAGCTTCGATGAGGCACAAGAATATCTATTAATAAAACTAATTTCTCTTGTCTGATTGATTTTAGATGAATGTCCGAGGACTTGTGATGATCACCGCAAGGGACCTCTGGAGAACCGAGCTCCACATAAACAGCGATAACTTTTACATTTATTTTTCGTCTTTTTTGAAATTTTGGTAAAGGCAAGTCGAAACATGATATATTAATGCCATGTTTTTATTTTAGTAAAATAACTAGCAAAAAAAACTCATTGAAAATCATAATTTTTTCGGGCCTCTGACTACCCCTAACCTCTTATCCAGCTCATTTACCAGACCTTTTTTCAACTGACTATAGTTTGTCTTCATCAGTACCCCAATATCTTACGGAAGAGCAGTTCGTTTCTTGCGAAAATATAACAAATGGCTTAATTACCAAAAATTTTTTTTGTTACTAGGCCTTTTTTATAGAAAGCTCGACCTCAATAGGATTTAAACGTATACTTATCTACATACAAATATTTTTATGGACTCGAATTTAAGTAGGTAGGTAGGTGAAATGGTTGAAGTGTCAGTCTGGCACTCCTCAAGTAGCACTAGATTGCCGTTTTGATACCATTATGAGACCTTTAATGGGCAGATATCTACAGCCAGCCAGCCAGAGCTGTTGATATAATAGAGAAGGTTGACGGGATTTAGGTTGGCGCACTGCCCCAGGCTGTCGAAGAAAGGAGCAGTAGGGTCACTTAGTCGTCTAGCTGCCAAACCCGGACATTTACAGAGAAAGTGCTCAACAGTCTCCTTCTCTAAAAAGTTCCCACAGCTTCTGCAATGGGGTTAAATGGTAACTGTAGCTTTTCCGCGTATGTACCGATCGTGACCGGTAAACACAGCTACGAGTTTGGAAATTGAATGGCGAAGAGTCCAAAGGTCTTTCTGAATCCTTTGTATATTATAATGGGGCCAAAGGGTTTGTGAAATAGCACATGAAGCAATGGATCCCCATCTTTTCTGTGCTTTCCAGAGAAATTATTTGTCCAGCAGAAGTAGTAGTGACGATCGCAGAAATATATAAATAAATTAGTAAATGTTCTAATAGCTATAAGAATTTATAACTATTTTTAAACATATACATACATACATTTAAGAAAAATTTGAAAATTTTCAATACTTTTCATATAACATTTCTTATTACTAAGTGCAAAAGGGGAAACCGCGCTTTGGAGAGAGTGTCCACATTATTAGAAATGTGGAGAAGTTGAGTACAATAATTAAAAACGTTTTATATATTTTGCGGCTGAATATGTATGTATGTATTTAACAAAAGCAAAGGCCATTTAACAAACAGCCCAAGTAGATGTTGTGTCATACTACGTACTACGGAGTCATGCGTCAATGGTCTAAGAAGTACTTAATAAATATTTTAAATTTCCAAGTTTTCATGCGGCTTCTATATTAAAATATACTTAAATGCCAACAGGTTGAACTAACGACATTTGCTTACGCATTTTAAAAGTCATAAGTCTTAATGGGTTTACGCTTTACTCTGTTTTACTTGTTTCAAGGTTTTGTTAACAGCCACTTTTAAAATCTTTATTAAAATATTTTTCAATTAAACGCAAGACGCACCAACTAAATGTAAAAATAATGGGCATTTTGATGTGAATTTGTACCCACATGCACACTGGTGGCCGTAGCTTATGCAACTATAAAAAACGGACGAATGGTATAGTTTGAAAAATAATATATTTAGTACTTTTTTATTATTTTATTTATGTACAAGTACCTATTGTATATCTTTATTGTTGAAAAAGTGGAAGAAGGTATTGCAAAATCAAAAGGCCCTTCATTTCAAAGTAAGAATGAAATTAAAAACGTCAGTGGGCATTTTTTTCAGAATCAAAAAGTAAATATCTCACAGCCCCGTCACAATAACGAATTTTCGATGCAAAGTTTAGTTAAAGTTTCTGCAGAGGCTTTCTATGAATCCTCCCCTTTCAAGCGCGTTTCGGGTCGTTTCGTTATCGGATTGCAAGACTCAGCGCTATGGCACCTCTCCTTCTGAGGTGAATGAAAACACATTTTGTACCACCATCTTCAGAGAAAAGATACCCACTTTCTTACTTATTATATCGATGCTGAATAACATAGTTCGTTACTTCGGGAGTTTTCGGTGGATGATATCTTACAAGGTTATTTTTCCGCCTGATGCGTACTCATAAGACTGTTAAGTTGAATTAAGTAAAGCGAAGTAAGTTAAGTTAGGTTAAGTTAACTTTATTGGGTAATTCGCCGAGTTTTCCCTCCATTTGGTGGATACTTTGCAAAATGTTATTTTTCAGCTTAAGCTATACACATAAGACTGTTGACTAAGTTAAGTAAATCTAAGTTAACTAGTGTTAAGTTAAGTTAGGTTATGTTAGGTTAAATTAATTTAGGTGAAATTATGTAGGGTCTCAGACAAGTTGATTCTCTATTCTGTGACTTATTCAACCTCTTGCTGGGAAAAATCTTTAGCGTTGCCGAGGTAAACTGGTACTATCTCTCATAAGAGTATCAGGCTACAAGCATATGTCCATGACATCAACATTATCGGCTTAACCAACTCGGCATACTCCACTTTAAAGAGAGAGGCGCGCAGTGTGGGTCTTGCGGTGAAAGAGGGCAAAACAAAGAACTTGCTGTCTACTTATAAGGAAATTTCGCGTCTTGGACAATATATCAGTGTTGACAACCAACAATTCGTAGTTGTAAAGGGTTTTGTCTACCTTGCGAACAGCATTAGCACCATAAATGACGTCAGCCTGGAGATCAAACGGAGAATAACTCTTGCCAACACGTGTTACTTAGCGTTCAGTAGGCAATTGAGAAGTAGAGCTCTCTTGCGAAGAAACAAATTGACACTCTATACAACGCTCACCATTCCCGTCCTGCTATATGGCGCAAAAGCATGGACGATGTCAACAGCAGTTAAGAAAGTTTTGGGAGCCTTCGGGAGCAAAAAGAATTATCCGTAAGATCGTTGGCCCCTTATGTGTTATTGAGAAGTACCGCGTACGGCTGTATAAGCTATATAGGGGACTCGACATTAGCGTTTAAAAATACAGCGACTACACTGGCTTGGCCATGTCACCCGTATGAAAGAAAACATTCCAGCAAGGAGAATTTACGACACGGTACCCCAAAAAGTAAGATGTTGAAGAGGATGACCTCATCTCCGTTGAAAGGATCAAGTACTGCGGGACCTATCATCACTCGAAATTTCCAACTGGCCCCAACGAGCGCAGGACAAAAACAGCTGGCGCGCTATTTTGGGATCGGCCAAAACCGACACACGCTTGTAGCGCCACATAAGAAGAATAAGAAATTATATGCATTGTATAATATTTGTATATAATTTACGGATATATCTTTTATTTGGCCGAGATTCTCCTCCAATTGGTGGTGTGGTCTTGATGTTTTTGCACAAATAGAGGGACCTATAGTTTTATGACGCCTCCGAGCGGCAGCTGACTTTTTATGAGTAGGTTTGCCATTGCCTGCCGAAGGACGACCGCCATTAGAAAAAATCATTAACACTCCCATTTTTACACAGGGCTTAAAGTAAAGTAATGTAAAGTAAAGTAAAGTAAAGTAAAGTAAAGTAAAGTAAAGAAAAGAAAAGTAAAGTAAAGTAAAGTAAAGTAAAGTAAAGTAAAGTAAAGTAAAGTAAAGAAAAGTAAAGAAAAGTAAAGTAAAGTAAAGTAAAGTAAAGTAAAGTAAAGTAAAGTAAAGTAAAGTAAAGTAAAGTAAAGTAAAGTAAAGTAAAGTAAAGTAAAGTAAAGTAAAGTAAAGTAAAGTAAAGTAAAGTAAAGTAAAGTAAAGTAAAGTAAAGTAAAGTAAAGTAAAGTAAAGTAAAGTAAAGTAAAGTAAAGTAAAGTAAAGTAAAGTAAAGTAAAGTAAAGTAAAGTAAAGTAAAGTAAAGTAAAGTAAAGTAAAGTAAAGTAAAGTAAAGTAAAGTAAAGTAAAGTAAAGTAAAGTAAAGTAAAGTAAAGTAAAGTAAAGTAAAGTAAAGTAAAGTAAAGTAAAGTAAAGTAAAGTAAAGTAAAGTAAAGTAAAGTAAAGTAAAGTAAAGTAAAGTAAAGTAAAGTAAAGTAAAGTAAAGTAAAGTGAAGTAAAGTAAAGTAAAGTAAAGTAAAGTAAAGTAAAGTAAAGTAAAGTAAAGTAAAGTAAAGTAAAGTAAAGTAAAGTAAAGTAAAGTAAAGTAAAGTAAAGTAAAGTAAAGTAAAGTAAAGTAAAGTAAAGTAAAGTAAAGTAAAGTAAAGTAAAGTAAAGTAAAGTAAAGTAAAGTAAAGTAAAGTAAAGTAAAGTAAAGTAAAGTAAAGTAAAGTAAAGTAAAGTAAAGTAAAGTAAAGTAAAGTAAAGTAAAGTAAAGTAAAGTAAAGTAAAGTAAAGTAAAGTAAAGTAAAGTAAAGTAAAGTAAAGTAAAGTAAAGTAAAGTTAAGTTAAGCTAAGTTCAGCTAAGGTCATTTGAGTACGTTGGTTAAGTTAAATAGAATTCATTTAGTTAAAATTAAATTTAATTTAAACTAAGCCAAGACCGCCTAAGCCATAAGTGTAGCAATTTTGTTAGCCAGAATGATTTTAAGTTAATTTGTAAAAATTACAACAACATAAAACTTTTTGAAATTGTAACTTAATTTGAGAATTTTAAAGAATAGATTTTGAAAAACAAAATAAAAGCTGCTTTTATATGTCTTTCATATGCTAGTTTGGTTGCATATATTTTGACCATTACTGTACATGCACATGTAATTATAATGGGCTACTATCTGCACTTTTGTGAAGCGACCACCAATCTGGGTCAAGTTGCACGAAACTTAACATGCACTTAAGCGCACATAAATGCATATTTTTCAGGCAGAAGAGGAAAACTAATTTGCTAAGAAAAATAGGAAAGTGGAAGTTAAAAAAGTTATATCACGAAAAGTGAAAAGTTTCTTAAAGTACGAAATCAATTATGAAAACTGGGAAATGATTAAATATTTACGAAAATGTTAGAGCACTTGCACACTTTAGGGCGTACAACTTCAATCATTGTTCTCATAATAGTTTAAAAAACAAAAACAAAGTGAGTTGTGTTGCAGGTCAAATGAAGACTGACAGCGAAAACAATATGCGTTTGAACGAAAGAACTAACATACAAAGCATTACAATAACAAAAAACTGATATGAATGACAACAATAAAAAAACTAACTTACATCGAGAGGCGTGCAACACATTTGACACTTACAAGGGCGCTTCACCTCAATGCGACGCACTGTACTGCCATTCCGGACTGGCTTGCCAACCCCCATGGCGGCAATAAAAAGTGGAGCAAACAACGAACGACAAACAAGTCTTTTATGCGTTTTTATTGCTTATTTGTTTGTGTTGTACACATTTTTGTCATACAATGCTTTTGTTCTTGTTGTTGTCGTTTAAGTTGTCGTTTGCGAGTCGTGTTTATTATTTTCGCCATTAGCGTTTTACATTTACTTTGAAAAAGCCTGTGATGATGAGAAACAAATTCCAGGGGGAAAAAATTAAATAAAATTTGCCAGATTATAGTTGAGAGGGTTGGAGACGTAGACGGAGTAGGGCGCATTGTTTGGCCGGATAAGTTGGTAAATAGGTAAATGCGAAAGTTGCGAAAGTAAAAAGTGGTAAAATGTGTAATACCATATTTTTTTTTATATGTCAGCATTAACGTGGAAAGTTGCGTTGGGCAAATATGGAAACGTGGGCAAAATTCGTTGAGAAACGTGGAAAAAGCAAAAGAAAATAAAATATTGATTATTTACTTCGTTCTACTTAATTCGCATACACAAAAGTGTGTATATTTACCAAAAAAAATATAAATCGGATAAAAGTATAAGTCTAAGATTATTTTGCAGTTCATCATAAGAGAAAGGTAATGCATTAAAGGTCACGCATAAAAAAATCGGTAAAATGTTTTGTAAGAAAATTTCAGAACCAAATCCGTCTGCAAAGTATTATAGCTTGAAGAAAATGAGCTTTCACCTTGAACAGCCGTAAATTTAAGCGCCTTAGGGCCAGTTTTTCAGTGCTATGTATGTTAAGTGTGGGGAAATTTTTCACCCTGCCAAATTGGGCGCTTGAATTTAGTTCATATGAAAAGCAGACTTAAAATTGCACTGAAAAACTGGCCTTCAATAACAGCCAACTTACGGCGGTAGTGAAAATAAATGCTAGAATAGGTAACTTTCTTATTTCAACATTTAAGCTTGGCTACTTTTGCCTTCTAACGTTACTGGATGACTTCAGTAGCCATATTCAACAAAATTTTTGCAGCAGAGCGAACTACACTCAAGTGGAGCTGTCTGCTGATGATTGCAGTTTAATGGATGCAACACTGTGTAATTCGCATAGAAACTACTTACTTTACGAAGAGTTATGAAATGACATTAGTAACTTCTCGACCTCCAAGTGGATAAGACGGTGATATCTATGCCTATAGCCACTTGCAAACTACTTATAGATAGGGTAACCATCAATAAGGTAAATAAAAGTTGGCAAAACCTCTCAACATGCGAACTAAGCAGACAGACATGGCCGGAATGGAACAGCGGTCGATCGAACAGATTGTTAAGATTTAACAGAGAAGCTATAACAAAAATGATAGGGGTGTTAACTGGTCATTGTCTAATAGGCAGCCACACTAGAATGTTAGGACTCCCGTACTTCGATTTCTGTAGAAGCTGTCTTTATCCAGAGGAAGAGGATACAGTCAGACACCTTTTATGTGAGTATGAAAGCTTAGCTATGAGAAGGCTCCGCACTCTTGATACAGCATTTCTAGCCGATGTAGCGGACATAGCCCATCTAAAACTAACGAAGCTCTGCTCGTTTATTAAAGCTACCGAATGGTTTGAAAAGGAACCCATAAGGTAAGGATAAGTTCCAGTGGTATCACAAAGGACCTTCGAAAGGTTTAAGTGTGTCATTGCGACAACCACCCCACCTTCCTACCTACCTCCTCCGCCACAAATGAGTGTTCAAAGATTAGCAAACAAAGCATAGTCTCGATTGAGCAGCTCGTGCCAAAAAATTTCGAAAATATGGATTATGAAAATATGTCAAAACTTGGCAATAAGTCCCTGCGCTATAGTTATGAGACGCACTTCATGTACAAGGCGGCGCAAAATTAAGCAATTTTGAAAAATTTGTTTATTAAAAAAAAAAAAATATTTTGACTTTTACACGCTCCATTTGCTGCTAGTTGGGTGATTAATTTTGCGCCATCTTGTATATATGTTTTTTTTTTTGTGTTAGCGAAGGGTGAATCTTTCATAGATACCGTCAACTTAGACGGCATGCACGATTCATACTGCTTGCTAATGGTACACCTCATTCGGGACCACGCACAGTCAGTAATTTTCATACTGTCTCGACTTGCAAAACAATACACCTACGTACTAAACCCTTGAACTCCGTCTCCTCCACCACTCTGCCTGCTTCAACGTATTACTTCGCGGGGCTGGTTAGCTATATAGCTTCGTCAATGTCTATCGGCTAATGCATCTCATTTGCTCAATGTGTCTGAGTTCTTTTTGAATTCTAGTAGCGAATGCAGCTATCTCCTCCCACTTTTCTTCCGATTGCAACATGAACTCGACTACGTCAGTTGCATTTGGGATTATTCTTCCTGTTATAAAGCGTGGACAGTGGAAACTGGCATGTTCCACGTCTTCTTCTACATTGCACACAGGGCAGTAGGGGCTGTCATCATGCCCGAACCGGTGCAGATATTTCCTAAAACCTCCATGTCCAGAAAGAAACTGTGTCACATAGTAGGTTGTATCTCTAAAACTCCGATTTAGCCATAGTCGCAAATCGGGAATCAGTTTATAGGTCCATCGCCCTTTACTGGAGGTATTCCATCGGTCTTGCCACCTTGTTAGTGACACAAGCCGCTCTTCTTCTCTCACCGCTTTTTTTATTTATTTCGGCATCCGCTGCACATCTGTCATAGACTTGCTTCATTTCACTCACGAGAATATCCGCTGGTATCATACCAGCTATGACAAGCGCCTCGTCATCCGATATTGTTCTGTAGCCGCAACATGCCCTTACGGCACTTAGCCTATATACAGACAATAGCTTCCTTTTGTTATCCTTCAGTTTCGCCGCATGTGCCCAAACTGGGGCTGCATACAGGAGGACTGAAGTGGCCACATTTGCAAGCAATTTCCTCCTAGTTGACTTAGGACCACCTATGTTAGGTAGGATCCTTGAGAGTGCCGCTTGTATGCTAGCGGTTTTCTCTACCGCGTAGTCAATATGGGCCTTAAAATTTAACCTACAATCTATCATAACTTTTAGGTATTTCAGAGCCGGTTGTGAGTGACCAATTTGCTCTCCCACTCTGATTCTCATCTGCCCGACTTTTTTCCGACTTGTTATCAGAACCGTCTCCGTTTTTTGATCTGCCAATTTGAGTCCCGCCTGTTCTTGTATATATGTATATATGTATATATGTATATATGTAAGTATAATATGTATGTACGAGGTGTGGTCAAAAAGTGTCGTGAATTGAATTTTCGCAGGTTACGTATATTCGAATTTCGATTTTTTTGTTGCGATATGTTTGTACTCATGTCCCTCACTCATGCCGACGAGTTCGGCCATTTTCAATGTTCAGTTAATTGTTGACAGCTGCTTTGCTTGCACGTGTTTCGGTTCGTCTTGGATGTTTACCTATTCAAAAAGACGGATCAAAGAATCTGCATCAAATTTTGTGTGAAAAACGAAATTAAGTGCGCGGATGCATTCCGAATGTTGACTGTGTCATACGCAGAAGCTACTTTGGGCCAAAGAAACGTTTATCGGTGGTACAAAATGTTCTCAGAAGGCCGAGAAGATGTGATCGACGAAAGGCGTGCTGGACGCCGAGCACTTCAACAACAGAGGAAAAAATTGATGAAGTGAAGAAAATGGTATTGGCCAATCGGCGAATCACTATTAGAGAAGGACTTAGACATATCGATTGGTTCGTGCCATTCGATTTTTTTCAATGATTTGGGCATGAGATGGGTCACCGCAAAATTCATACCAAAACTGCTCAATTTCGACCAAAAGCAGCATCGCATGAACTTTGCTAATGAGATAATGGTATATCACTTCTATCCGCGATGACCCAAATTTACTCCAAAGGGTCATAATTGGTGACGAATCGTGGGTTTATGGTTATGACGTGGAAACAAAAGCTCAATCATCTAAATGGAAGCTGCCGCACGAACCAAGACCAAGAAAAAACGCGCCAAGTTCGGTCGAATGTAAAAGTTTTGCTTACCGTTTTCTTCGATTGCAGGGGCGTTTGCATCATGAGTTCTTGCCGCAGGGTAAAAGGGTCAATAGGGAATATTACCTGCAAGTTATGCGCAATTTGCATGAAGCAATCCACCAGAAACGCCCGGATTTGTGGAAGAACAAAAATTGGCTCTAACATCACAATAACGCCCCTGCTCACACATCGTTGCTTGTGCGCGACTTTTTGGCCAAAAACAACACACTAATGATTCCACAGCAACCGTGTTCCCCAGATCAGGCCCTCTGTGACTTTTTCTTGTTCCCGAAAGTGAAGAGGCCCATGAGAGGACGACGCCACGCTACGATTGACGAGATAAAGACGGCATCCAAGGAGGAGCTGAGCCAGATAAACTCGGGTATCGGCACCCACGTCATTGTTGACAGTTATGATTTCGAGGTTTTAGAAGACTTAGTATATTTAGGAACCATCGTTAACATCGATAACAATGTCAACCTTGAAATACAACGGAGAATCTCTCTTGCTAACAACTGCTACTTTGGACTAAGTAGGCAACTGAGTAGTAAAGTCCTCTGTCGACGCACAAAACTAACACTCTACAAGACTCTCATCATGCCCGTCCTAACGTATGGCGCAGAAGCGTGGACGATGACAACATCCGATGAAGCGACGCTAGGAGTGTTTGAGAGAAAGATTCTGCGGAAGATTTTTGGACCTTTGCACGTTGGCAACGGCGAATATCGCAGGCGATGGAACGATGAGCTGTATGAGCTTTACAACGGCATAGACATAGTGCAGCGAATAAAAGATCCAGGGGCTACGTTGGCTGGGTCATGTCGTCCGAATGGATACAAATGCCCCGGCTCTGAAAGTATTTGATGCGGTACAAGCTGGTGGTAGTAGGGGGAAAGGAAGGCCTCCTCTGCGTTGGAAAGATCAGGTGGAGAAGGACTTGGCTTCATTTGGTGGGTCTAATTGACGCATGGAATTCTCCCAACTTTAAAAATGCGCACTCTTCCCCAAATGGTTTGTTTGTGTGTGGTTATGAAAATATGTGCAAGAAAAATAAAACTCCCGTATATACAGAAATATTTGTTGTCAATTTAGCACTGCTGTGCTCCCAACGGCTATACAAAAAACAAACTTGACAACCCCAGCGTTCTTGTTAATGCAAAATACCAACAATTGGAATTAAATTTATACAAAAGTGTGTCATACCTGCATATTTGAATAAAATCGATATATCTATGGGGAAATACACTGACATGCCAAAGCGGGTGAAGGAGGTACAAATGGAGCAAGAGAAACGTATAAAGGATGAATGCATACACACACAAATACTTATACAGATATACATAAATACATATAAAAATGTGTACGCGCTACAAGCGCAAATGCGCAACATGTTTGGATTGCTAGCATTCTAGAATTCATGAGCATAGACGTGCACACACACCAACGCATGCGTGTATGTATATGTGCATATGCATGCATGTGTATGTGCCTATTTGTACGTTTAAAGGTTTGCTACTTTTGTAATATTTAGCAGCAAGTGGATAGTAAGTATTTACTCACTCGCATGCAGTTTGTGCCACTCACAACAGGCCTTCAGTATTTGAGGTCAATTTGCGCATATTAAAATGCCCTATTGCTTGCTGTCCTACAAACATACGCACAAATAGAACTTTTTATTAAAAATGCACATACATTCATATGTGCTTAACATATACTGTATGTGTGTGTGTATGTAGGTTTATGAGTGGTATGCCAATGTACACAGCTGGCAGCAACAGGTTGTCTGTCGTTTGGCAAACAAGTCCTCGTGTACTCCGTGAGTGCTATGACTTAAAATATGTATGTAGTACGCAGCAGCGTTGCCTTCTGTTGAATAATGCACGAAGCATTTTGTGCCGCCTCCCTTTTACTGTTGACCCACTTTTTTGGTTTAACTTTTCACCTTTTCATATGAGTTGAATTAATTTTTTTTCTAAGGGTCGGGCGTTTAGTGTTTTTTTTTTATGTATTCATGTAATATATTCCTCTTTTGAAAACTAAATGGACAACATCAAATTTTATTATTTTTATTGGATGTTTTTGCGGATTATGTAAAACAAATTGGTTTTATTTAAACTTTTTTTGAAGTGAGCGTGGTGCGTTGAGAGTTCTAGATGGGTGTTGCTATTATACGAGTATCAGCATAAATGTATGGGAAATGGTGCAGAAGTGATAGTACTTGGCCGGACATAAGTCCACGTCGTTCCGTCAACGTAGAACAGGCCTGGAATCATCACATCAGTGGTACGTTAACTCGTCACCGAAAAATGCATATTTCGTACTATGACATACGTGAACGAGTGCTGAACGTACTCGTTTGATCGAACTGTCATTCGAACACCGACGGCCGCCTATAAATGGACGAAATGAACCATAGATGCAAGTAAGCGGTCATACTTGCGTGGTTCGACCCAGCGCAGTAATAAAAGCCGCTCGAGAAAGTGTTCGCAGAAGTCCCGTAGAAAGCAGAAAATCATGCAGGGATATGAATGTAGCGACCAGATCCATGACAAGACTAATTAGAGATGATCGCCACATGAAAGCCTTCCGTCGCTCAACTGGACATCTTTTGACAACGCGCTTGAAGAAAATTAGACTCGACAGATGCAAGCAGCTTCTTCGGTGGCTCGCGGTCAACGACCATCAAAATATTATTTTCACAGATGAGCAAATTTTCTCTGTTGAAGAAATTTTTAATAACCAAAACGACAAAATCTATGCTAAAACTTTTAAAGACACAAAAAATGTTGTTCCAAGGATTCAGCGCGGCCACCATCCAGCCATCGTAAAGTTTTGGTGGGGAGTGTCTTGTAAAGTCGTTACATCTCTTTATTTCTGCGGTAAGGAGGTTACGACCGGAGCAAAAGTGTACCAGGAGTATGAAGCAGTTGAGTAGGACTCTCTTCAATGAAGAGCGTTGGATCTCCTAGCTAGATTCCGTACCTGGCTAAAAAACAATATTCTTAGGTTCATAGCCGCAGAAGATTGAACGTCTGGAAGTCCAGATCTGAATCTATAGGACAACATTTTCCGGCCAGAATCGGAGAAGACGGCCTGTCGAAGGCCTCACAGAAATTTGGAGAGTCTCCCACCATGGAAACTGTGGGTGCCTCAACGGCCTAAACATTTGAAGGCATGTGAAAAAGCAAATGGTGACCATTTCGAATGTATATTAAAACATTTTTTTTTTTAATATTTACATGATTAAATAAAACAAACTTCATTAAAATATTATTATAATTTCGATTACGAAACAGTGGCCCATAGCGATAAAATAGTTGTTGTTGTTGCAGCAGCTTACTAAACCCTGTCTGTGCGATGTTGACACAGGTGACAGCTGTTGTCTTCACCTAACGCATTTAACAGTAGACCCAGAAAACACGCTGATTCGACTGGTGAAAGAAATTGCACTCTGAACTGCACCTAACGGTACGAATATCGGTACTGCAAGAACGTTATTTATGGCAGATCCCCAACTTGCCAGTTCATCTGCTTTTTCGTTACCTTCAATATTCCGGTGTTCCGGGACCCAGATTAAGGTTACATTATGGTTGCTACTTAAGGTGGTAAGGCTATTCCTACTTTGCCCTACCACTTTAGAGGTTGTTGTCGCCGAATCTAGTGCCTGGATTGCAGCTTGACTATCCAAAATAATAGCAATTTTGAAGTTTAAAGAGAGATTTACGATTAGTAGCCTACAAGTAGTCCCAATTGCCAGTACTTTCGTCTGAAATACACTGAAGGCATTAGGGAGACGCATAGATTCTTTAATTTTAAGTCTATGAGCTTTCTCGAGCTTTCAAGCAAACTACAATATTAAACTGACGACATAGGCATAGTGCAGCGAATAAAGGCGTAACTGCTTCGTTGGCTGGGTGATGTCGTCCGAATGGATACAAACGCACCGGCCCTGAAAGTATGCGATGCGGTAGCAGCGGAAGAGCAAAGCCGTTAGAAAGATCAGGTGGAGAAGGACTTGGCTTCACTGTTGAGAGTTGAAGCAACGAAATTTGCCCTGTATGTACGCAGTTTAATGAAAGTTGCCTAATATCAGACGAGAGATTTAGCTGGATGGAAAATAGTGAGTTTTACCAGTTTGATTAGGTAGAACCATACTCCCTAGCTGCGAAACCTTCTTTGTTGTTGCTTTCACATGCAAATTGTTCGTCAAATGGGCAGAACCCAAACATAGCGAGCAGAAAAGTGGTCAACCGAAGGCGCCCTTTTTGTCAATGTCCAATATTTCGTTGCCTTAACTTTTTGCTATTACAATTTTTTTCTTGATAATTCGAAGTATTTATTACATTTGTCTTTTGTTTTTTGTACTTAAAGTTGGTCTGCCCGGGGTTCGAGACCCGATGTGCACATGCAACAATAAATTATAGACAAAATAAATAATAAATAAGGACGGTGGTATTCATGGATATATGAAGGTAAATGCCATTTAGCCTTGTAGTTCTGGAGCTCCTTTAAAATGAAGAAATTAATATAAATATTTCGCAGGCATTTAAGTTCCTCAGATGCCACCAATCGCTGAAGTTCCTGTCGAGTATATTCGTAAGTCACTCCTACACGCTCTTATAGAAGTCTTAGGGGCTAGACAATTCTTCTGCATATGGTCCAAGCAGCTCACCACTTTTGGGCTTCCCCCAAGTATCCTCTGAGTAGCTTCCCAACGTCCGTTCGATAGCGAGCTAATGTGAGAAGATGAAGCAATCCACGATATCTGGTTGTGCGGTGGATTTGGGACCCGCCATGAAAGAATCCCCCCGAATGGAAACGAAAAATGTTTGCTAGTGTAACTAAAATCAAAAAAAACATTGTTTTGCTTTAAAAATTTTACGAAAAGCAATATATTCTTAGTTGTTGACACACTTTTAAAACGCAGTGTTTTCTAGTCTACGCTCAGTGTCCGCAATTCCTTTATTGTTATTGTTGACAAAGGTGGTCATGGATGTCTTCTTACTCACTTTGTTCTTGATGATCTTCTATTTGATTTACCGCACATATCTTTTTACAAACAACTACTCTTTGTACATTTAACATCCAACTACACATAGCCCTTTACATTTGACTACGCGTACGCCACGGCGTATGAGAGATGCAACCCCAATTCGGTTTAACACGCAATTCCGACAAATATTGCCTAGCTACAAAATACATATTTATATAAATATTGATGGAATAATGAAATATAGACACAAGACAACAACAACAATGCCTGTCTTATGAATCAGGCCATGGAATTGAATAAAGCAAACGAGCGATTAATTTTCAACAGCGCATTCCACATCAATTACTTCAGTTGCCTTACTTGAGTTTAGTAGGATTTAGGCAGTTGACAGAAAATAGTTTCGACAATGTTTATTAACGAAACAAAGGATAATAAATCGATTAACCTATATTCTAAGTTTACTTCGTGAGTGCCATAATGTCTTTCTCAACTTTTTGTTCTTCCACTCAAAATAATCTAATTCATCACTTCAAATGTAATGAAATGCCTTTTTATGTATATGCCAAGAAATTCGTAACACAAAGAAATGTTTATTGCCATTCAAGTAATCAGAATTCAAACTTAAGGCTAAGTAAGGCCTTTAGAAAGGGGAAACCTTTACATTAATAAAAAGGTCGCCAAAAGTCAAACACCTGTTCCAAAGACAATAAAGTGAGTCTCACTTAGAGTAGATATTTGAATAATTTTGGTTTCCCTGCGGCATTACTAAACAGAGAATATACCAAATATAAAGTCGCCCACTCATTTATTTCATCAAACAGAAAGCGGCCGCCATTCCATTTGCAATTTGAATCGCGTAAAGCAAATCGAGAAGTAGGCAGATGATGGAAATGAAAATGAGCCACGGCCACAAATAACAAACGCAGACATTTGTGGTCGGCGGTAGGGGCGCGAATATGATATGCAAGCCAGTCAACTGGCGATAAAAGGGAAACAGAATTGGATAGGGCTTTTTGATTAAGATGAATTATTAAAACAAGAAAAGGAAAGAGTTGCACTTGGAGCAATAAAGGAATTTTTATGTATACGAAATAATGGCAACTTTTTGTTGTAGTGAAATGCTAGTAGTAGTAGTAGTAGTAGGGAGATAAAAAGAGGACCAGCCGCACTATAAAAAACATGGAAAAATACTTTAAAAAACGTCATGCGATGCAGAAGCGTGAATGAAGAGACGACTCCGGACCGTTGAATCTGGAGATATCGCGCAAAGGGAGCCGACCCGAAATATTTGGTTGGGGAATAAATTTGTAGCGTTTTTATCGAAGACTTTTATTTAAACAAAAAACAACATTTATATCAATAAGTTAATCAATTTTATATTTGCTGTTGCTGTTCACAACCTCTTTCCACATCTCGACCAATTTGTTGATGTCGTTCCGTCAAATTCCGCCAAAAATCGCCTGGTCTTGTGTCAAAGGAGTTTTTGAGCTGGTTTGGTTTGACAGGGAGCAGAAAAAATGGTAACCGATCGGTGGAAGGTCCTGAGAATACGGCGGATGCTGAAGGACTTCCCATTTGAGCTCTTGGAGTGCAGCTTTGATGACTTACACAACATTAGGCCTGGCGTTGTCGTGAAGGAGTATAGTTTGACCATGTCGATCAGGCCTTTTCAGTCGAATAGTCTCATTCCCGCGGTGTAGCTGGACGATCTAGAGGCTCTGATCGTGGCATTCTTTCCGAGCATCTCCCAGTGCACCATACGCTCCTCAAACACATATCATGATCTCCTTTGGATAAAGATCTGGCTTGACTCACGGCTTTGGCGCATCTCCTGGAACCAACCACTCCTTTCTTTCGTATTGATGTATAGGCATCATTACTCATCTCCCATGACGATTCTATACAAAAAACACTGTTTATGACTGCGTGTTGCTCGATGGCGGGTATGGCGCTGAGAAGCAATTTGAAGGCGATTTTCTTTGTTTGTTTTTTTTTTTGCTGAGCTCGTGAGGCACTCAGTGTTTGGGTAAATCCCATTAAATGAAGTTCATTAAAAATCGTTTAATGATCGCAGTTTATTTTTTCCGCAAATTCACAATTGCTTCAAAAGTGATTTGAGACGTTTTTCATCGAATTTAGAAGGCATTCCGCGGCGGGACGTGTCATCTTCGCCAAAGTCGCCATGTTTGAACTTTGCAATTTCCATTTCCGTGCTGTATACTCACCTATGACACCTTCTCCATACACGTCGCAAATGACTCGTTCTACTTCGGCAGTTTGTAGACCTCGATGAAATGCAAAGGCAAAAGCAGTTGTCGAAAATGTTGCTTTTTGTCTCCTGGGTATTCCATTTCTACGGCTCAAAACTAATAAAAAATGAAATAACTCCAAAATACAATTAATATAGTTTTGTAGAACAGAAAGAGTTCTATCGAATAATAAGTATTTATTACCCTTTGCCAAACGGCAAACAAATCGTTGTCAAGTAAAAGAAAATGCAAAATCGCTACGAACTTATTCCCCAACCGAATATCTTGCAAAGCACCTTTTGATCGAACCGTCTTTTCTACTGCCACCTTGTCTGTTGGTAACACAGTTCACGTTTGTGCGCTATGCAACAGAATGAGAGGCTTGACGAGCGATTAGTGGAGTATTAGTTTTACTCATGAAGAGAAAACTTCACTTTCAGTTGCTCGCGTCTCCCAGAGTACCCCATTTGCTTCTATTGAATAGTGATTGTTACTGATTGCATTTATGTACTCTGCCGTAAGCAATTATTTTTTGTTTTGGCAAGAAAATGTTGGTGTTTGTGTTAAGATTTTAATTCACGCGTAAATACAGATTTGGTCGGTCACTGAACTTTCACACTTCTTGTGTACTTTTATTTATTTTAATACAATAGCGGATGATTGGCTATATACAGATTTATTCACAATTACCCAGCAAGGTCGTTTGTTGACTTGGAAGCGGTTCACTATGTTTTGCGTTTAATATAGGGAAATGTATTCAGACGGCATTATTTACCTTTTCAATTTCATATGTTGAAGAAAAAACCGTGTGCTTATACATATAATAGTTTGAATTTAACAGCTTACAGGTTTACATATTAATATAACTAAGTATGTAAATATAAGTATAAATATATACAGGGTGAACGATATGAAGTGTTACCTATTCAGAACACCATAACTTGTTTGTGTGAAATTAGTTTTTATTGATTTCAAAGATAAAATTGTTCAAAAATGATTACAATTTTAATATATATTCACTTTAGCTCGATATGACCACCTTTTGCCTTGACTATAGCCTTCAAACGGTCAAAAAATGAATTGCATGCTGCACGAATGTGATCTTGAGGTATTTTGGCCCATTCTCGTATAATCGCTGGCATATTTTTTAGTCCTCACTTTGCTCTCCAAAATGCATCAGAGGGAATAGTCCATCGGATTTGCGTCTGGCGCATTCAAAATCCGGTGTGGACGAAATGAAGTGTGGAACATCATTTTTTAACCATTCATGGTTCACACGACCTTTATGAGATGGTGCCGAGTCCTGTTGGAACGTCCATGGTCTACGACCCAAATGTTTGCGTGTCCACGGCTCGCATTCACTTTGACACCTGGCTCGATAAAAACGATTGGGGAGCGTCCATCAGCGGTCATCGCGGCCTAAACCATTACTTGCGATGGCTCAAATTCTCGTATGAGCGTTCGGTCAAGTAAACACGATCGTTTTGAGTGTTTATGAACTGCTCAATTGGGAAATTTTTTTCATCAGAAAACACAATGTTAGGAAATTCGGCACGTTTGTGCAAGCGCAACAATTCCTTTGCTCTTTCGCACCGAACTTTTTTTTTCTGGAGTGAAAGATCGTGAGCTTTTTGGAACTTATAAGCCTTGAGCTTGAGCTCATTTTTCAATATGCGTCGAATGCTGTCTTGCGATATTTTCAGTTCTTTGGTCATTTTTCATCCACTTCGACGTGGATTTCGTTCAAATCGAGCCTTCACTTTCCGAACCATTTCTAGCGTTGTTGCGGTTTGTTTTGGTCCACCTCCATAGCGTTTTGCAATGCTACCAGTATCATTGTAACGTTTTATAGTACGATACACAAACATTTTATTCACTTTGAGGTGACTGAGCTCACGAACAATGGCTGGTTGTGATTTTCCAGCCAAATATAAGGCAATCACACTATTACATTTGAATTCCATCACAGAAAGAAATCAACAAAGTGAGACGCTAATGCTTTTGATGGCTAATAAACCATATATTGAACTGTCATTAGAACAATTTTGACGTTGATGTCATGAGCTGTTTTACAGATACAAGCAGTGTGAAGTTGGTAGCACTTCATATCGTTCACCCTGCATATAAATAAATGTAATTATTTTTATTGTTAATTTTATAATTGTGCTTAATTTTTCTTCCACAACATTTTTTCATGCGTTTTTTTAATACTTTTTACATACGATGCCTAACAGCGCTGGTGCCTTTAGGCTGCCAATTACAAGTCTAACTGGCGTTAGTGGTAGTTTAATTATTATTATTATTATTATTATTTACTCCATACTCCTTTAGAAGCTTAAAGAGGCGACAAAAGTTTCCCAAGCATTTCGATTTCTAGCCATGAGACTCAGTTCATTGAAAGATTTTTCAGTTTCATTGAAAATAGTTCTTTGCCATGTCATCAGTGGTCTGCCTCTTCTTCTCGTTCCTTGTGGTTTCCAAGTCAAGGTGGCTTGCGGTATTTTATCGTAAGGCTTTCGCAGAGTGTGCCCACCCATCCATATTTTCTATTCTCAATTCGTTGTTGACACTTTTTGGCGTGTATGTCTCCAGAGTTCCTCGTTTTTTATCATCTTGGTAACCCAATTTTAAATATAAATATTACGCAGATACCTGTTCAAAAACGCTTGCAGTTTTGCGTTTGTGGTCGATGTCATAAGCCAAGTTTCGGATGCATACAGTAGCACGGACTTAACGCACGCGTTAAAAAGTTTAAACTGTGTACAAGTTGTGGTGTCGTCGGAGGGCCGGCCGCCATATACTTCGAAGCCTAGCCTACGTTTTGCGCCATAGTCTGTGGAAATGATACTTCCTAAATAGCAAAAACTGTCAAAGTCAGCTATGATTTTTCTCCAATTGTAAAAAACATGGTGTTGTTAGTTTTGATACGCATATATTCCGCCTTGTTGATGCCAGTTTTTAGTCCTACTTTTGTGGATTCTTCTTGGCACATGTTTAATTTCATCTGCAGATGTTGATGCGAATGCGGGAAAAAAGTATTAAAGGTATGACATATCCGTTATAATAAACCAATTTAGCTTTTAGGGGGATTTGATGGCGATTGAAGACGATTGCGGTATTTGCTGGTTAAATTTTTGAAGTAAAACTTCTTAGGCGTCGATGGACGAGCGAGAATTGAGTGTAAAATTTCAAGGCCATGCAACGTTTTGGGCATTTTCGTTCCGCGAGAGAGAAAAAAGATATAACGTAGAGGAAAAGATACACTTTAGGTTATTCACGTCTCCCTTTTGTGCGGTTCTTCGTCTTTTCTCCCACTCCTACGCTAAGGCTCTAGTCTAAGTCCTACGACGTTACTCGTATTGTAGGAGCAAGTGAGAAACACGTATACATTATATACAAGGCGCTAGAATATAACAGAGAGAGAAAGAGGGTGACGCGTAAACGTACAGCACTAACGCCGTATTACTATAGTAGAACGAAAGAGAGCAATATATTGTTAGAATGGGATAGATAGTATTGCACATGCGCGTGCCTTGTCTATGCACGTTATAGTGTTAGACGCTAAATATGCGCACGGCTCTAACGCCACGCTAATACATCGGAGCGAGAGAGAGTAAACTATAGTTAGAATACGACAGATCGTATTGTGCGTGCTGTGACAGCCCGATGGCGGCAGACGCTATATATACGCAGTTGATATACCAGGTGTGTTATTTTTGTAAATTTTGTCTATTTGTATTCTCTGCATATGTTGTGAATTTATTTAGATATATATTCTTTCTCTCTCTCTCTCTCTCTCATTCTCTCTCGGATCTCTCCCTCTTTCTTTAACTGCCTTGAAAGTTTCACTTCTTTTATGTGTATTACTCTAAATGCACTCTTTTTATTTCCTCTTTTTATTATATAAAAGAATTTTTAAGTTCCGTTGAAAAGGTGGGTAGAATCTCGGACTGGAAAAGTTGAAGAATTTCCACGTTTGCATTTGTTGATGCGTCCCACGGTTGGATACCACAAGTCCAGATTCGTTTGAGAACAGATTTTTAACGGATAAGCGTGCTGTCCATTGAGAGGTGCGATTTACGGTTTAGCAGCCAATACTTTCGAAATAAGAATCCTAGAGCTTTCTTTTCGTTTTCCACATGAGCCGTTTCTCCAAATGAATGCCTATGCATTTGACAATATCAGATTGCGGGATGGGGGGTAAAATACAAGTTAATTTGTGGATAGATGGTTCTCCTTGTGGTAAAGGTTAATGAGTTAAACTTTTATAAAAAATTAAAATTAAATTAAAATTTTAGTGTCTAAATAAATAGAGGCAAAATATCGCACATCTTCTCTATTACCGATGTGTATACCAATATGACGTATTTAAATTTATAATTTTTTGTTTTATTTTTCCTCCATACAATCAACTCCCCACTCTGGCCAATCTTAAATCCTTATATTCGGTAATTTTTCAAAATAAATTATTCTGGCCTTCAACTCTGGCAAATATCGTGTCGGAAAAAATCATTGAATATTTCCATCAAATGCCCTTTTCTGCATTTCTCGGCCTTTCTGTAAGTTTTTCACATTTCTCGCTTAATTTTATGCAAATTTTCGTTGTGGTTGCAGGCAATTAAGAGTGATTACTTATTCATTTTGTTGGCGTCACACAAAAGTAAATAAATATTTTTACTCTTCTGCCTTCCTCACTTCATTTTATTTAATTACTTTTTAATGAATGTTTACTTTTGCATCCTACTTTTCCCTCTACTCGTCTCGGTAATTTTAGTCAAGGAGCAACATGGATTGCGGCGCTCATCCAAATAGCAACGGCCAAAAGTTTGAGTGGGAAAACTTTGTTTGTTCCCTTGTCAGTTTTAATTTGTTATTGTGTTAATTAGTTCTTGGTCATTATTTCTCAATTTGAGGTGTTCTTACAACCTTGTTTTCTTTCGTTTTTGTGTTTGTTGTGGCAGCGAGTTTTGGCGTCACGGTCATTGCATTAAAGTGCGTGAGGCTAATTAAGCAAATATAAACTAAGAATAAAATTGAATTCAAAGTGGCTTAGGTGCTTTCAAATAGTTTTCCTTCGCACGCGAAAAGAACAACAAAAACGGGGCGAAAAAATAAGGAGAGCAGGCTAAGCTATTGATGATGATTATTACCAATGAAGACCAATTTCGAGAAATTGTTTTTCGAGCTTTTGAGCATCTTCATGCTCGACCATCCAGCCACCTCATTCGTCGGAACTTGCACTTTTATGTGTTTTCCAAGTTTAAATTTGACATGGTGTGAAAGAGAAAGTGGTACGCATCTTAAAAGAGCTGTCAAAAAGTTGTCGACTCTAAGCAATGGAAGAATCGCATGGAGCGTTGTAATCGTAGAAGCGGAATTGAGGGTGAAAAAAAAATGTATCATTAGTCTTTTCTTCATATTATTTATCTCTTGTTTTGGTTTTTTTTCCTTGTTCACGCCTCTCGGGAGCGTAGGGTCTCGACAAGACTCAGTCTTGCGTTAGTTTCGTTAATCTACTTTTGATTTCTGACAGGGTAGATGATTAGCCTGCCGCTACCAGTCCTAAGTAGTGGGAATGCCCACTTGTCGTTGCTTACAAACAACGCCTTCTTACTGCCAGGAGCGCCATCTGTGTTTCACATTTTTCTGTTAGAGGGGTCGCACAGATCGTTGGGAACTTCGCTAAATTTCGTGTGTCTGCGCCATTACCGCAATCACTCGCTGCTCTTGCTGGCGCCACGGATGCAATGTCACTGATTTTGCCTGGTTTAGCAGTCACAATGCAAATAATGCGCTGACTTATTGTGCGGGAGTAAGGATGGAAAGGATAAGTTGTTTTTTCCTTTTTTTTTGTTTTAGAAACATGGAAAGTAGGTAATTTGGAAAAGTGAGAGGACCGTATTTTACGAGGGATTTGAACCCACAACCTCTGGGATGGCAGGCTAGTGCACTTACGCTAAACTACCGAGGCCGTCGAGGTGTAAAACTTGCATTATGTTATTTCCTAGGTACATTTATTTGTAGTAATTTTTGCCCTTTTAAGCTGGCAGCGTTTCTACATATCCTTCGGAGTTTCTTAAAAATGAAATAAAAGAAATTTTTTTTTTTTTTTACTTTGGTGTAGGGAACTGATGTTTCATGCCTGGGGTTTTGAATGTGGGCACTTCTGAATGTTAGTCCTCCACAAGTTTTCTCCATGGCCTATAGCCATACTACGGTAGTTGACCGCTCCTATGCTTCTTAGGTCGTCTTCAACGTCGTCTAACCACCTTTTCCTCGGCCGCCCTCTTTGCTTCTCACCAAACTTTCTTGCATCGAAAACTTAGGCTTTGGTCTTCCTTGACCACGTGCTTTATTTGAATTCTGTTTTATTTACAAAAATTGCTTGATTTAAAAAAAACTCTACAATTTTTCATGATTTTTTTGCGGTTGCATAGTTTATCTTTTTTAATATCAAAATTTCATCATTTTATCGCTTTTATATATGCTTGCATACCCATTTTAACTCAATACAATATTCAACCAACATCACTTCCTTATCAGCAGACATGTTTTCCCTAATTTTTTTGGAAAAAATAATAATCTAGAAAGGAATGGCTAAACCTTTCCAAGTCACATCTGATCAGCCAACGCAGCATAACTTTGGAGGGTGGTCGCATTTTTTTGTAACAGAAGTGCACCTTGAATCCATTTTAAACTATTTTTTATCTTTCTTTTAGTGATATTTTTAAACACATTTCTCAGTATAAAAGATTCCTTAAGGTAAGTTGATTAGTTTTCATTAGCAAGTAAATAATTTTCATGCTGAAAAAATAACTTTTTAGAGCACTACGCCAAGAGGAAGGAAGCTGTCTAACGAAGAGCGCGCATGTATTCTCGCCTATAGCGAATCGGGACTCAGTTCGCAAAATAGCGCTAAAAGTTAATCGGTTAAAAATACTGTCTACGACTTACTGAAAAATCCTGATGGATATGGAAAAATTAAAAGCACCGGTCTAAATTGACGACAGGTGTAGATAAGATGAATGAAGGGCTGTCATCAATAGAAACATCAGCCCTAAGAAAATTAGATGTGAGCTTTTTTTCAATGTTACGAAGAGAGGAATACTGTAAATTTTGAGTGAAGGTTCGAATTTGAAATATCAAAATAGACTAGCAGTCTACACAGTTAGACTCGAATTCGACGATAACTCTAACTTTTGGGATGATGAATGGCAATTTATCATTTTTAGCGATAAAAAAATTTTATCTCCATGAGCTTTTTGTTTATCAGAAATACTTTTGTAAGCCACGACAAATGAGTCACTCACGAAACTTCCACGTTGGCTCTCTTATGACGCTGGACGCTTTTAGCGATCGTGGCAAGGATTTTATTTCTCATAAGATGAACGCCAAAAATTACGTAGAAGTCTTAGATAATTTTCTACTGAATTTTGTCGAAGAATGAGTTCGGTGAGACTGGGACGTATCAACCGGTCAATGTTCCAATCCACATGGCTAAGCGTATAAAGGAGATTTTTTTTCTAAAAGTAGTCCTGTGATGAGGTGGCCCGAGGTGGCAAGTGGACTGGACAAAAATCGACTTTAGTGTTCTTCAGCAATTCGTAAAATCGATGTCATGACGACAATTAGCACTCACAATAAATCACGGAGGACATACAAGCGATTAAATATAATTTTATATGGTTTTCCTAAGACTTAAGGGGAGGTTCTAGTCAAAATCGACCAAAAAACTTATTTTTTTGTATTGCTCTATTTTCATCCTTAAGGTCTTAAAAATGTGTAGGGAAAAGGATATTTCCCTATTTAATTGATTTTACGAGTTATAGCGTAAAGATGAGAGAGCGCGTCGGCTGAAAAACAGGTAGAAGCGCGCGCTCGGAGGAGCCTTTTTCTCGAAATTTCTTTTTTGTGCGCGCGGGCGCGATTCCACTTCAACGACTACACCGATTTCGACGTTTGATGGCTCAAATTAAAGGTTATTCAATTTAGGGGGCCTTCAGGAAACATCTTCTGTAAAAAAAAAAAATTTTAGTATTGTTTTTTTTTAACGTTAAAACAAATAAAAAGGGGCAAAAAGGTGTTTTTTTTAAAGGGTCCCCTTAAAAAAAATTGGAAATTCATAAGGCCCCCCAAATTTCATGTACTTTAAGATTTTGTTTGGGTTTTTCGTTTCAGATCACTTGGCAGGGCTGTAGAATGCCCCGCGCACACTGCCGAGCTCGACCGTTGTCAATGAGGACTGGAGCTGCCAGTTTGTATTATTTTTACTCGAACAATTTTTGTAAACTTTTCAAAATATAGACAAATAAATGCCACAAAAGTTTAAAAAATCTCAAAAATCTCAAAAAAAATCATGAAATTACGCACATTTTCGGGCCTTTGGACTAGTCCCTCTCCTTAATTTAATATTAATTTTGCCCTATTTATTTTTTTCCCCATCTATTCTTCTCATCTATTTCCTTTTACGCACTTGAAAATTATTAAATTTTTACAATAAAAGGCAATCCTTTAACATGTTTTGTTCTTAGGCTTCTTTACTGTCCTTATGCCGCAAGGTACAAATATTTAGTTCAGATTATTTTATAAAAAAAAAAATGTTGTTCTGAGTCTCATATAGCTATTTAGAAGTAGTTAGTAGTTAGTTAGCTGTAGAAGTAGTTGATATTCCAATGATTTTTGCGATTTGTTTCTTTTGCAAACGTTCATGTCCCATAGCAAATTTATCGACTTTATCAACAACTTTCGAGAATATAGACTCAATGACCTTAGTACTAAACGCCTTCAATTGACTCCTCTTTTAGTTCGTAATTTTTCCTGTGAGAGTCCTTTTAAGCTGAAGATATCGCCTTCATATTGGCTTTGTGTGTTCTTGCTGGCTTAGAGAGAAACTTAATCACTTTAGGCAACTCAAATTTCGTCGAAATTTACTTGTTCATACAGCGATAGCTCAATGTTTAATTAACAATTTGGAATGAGACGCGGCATTTATAAAATATTTGTATTTACTCCCCAGTATAAAAAAGACTTAAGACCAATATCAACCAATCTGCATCCAGCGAACTTTTTGTATACCTCACGTAATACTTTTGCAGTACAGAAATGAAAGTGATACCCTAAGATACCCTTAGAAATATATAAGTATGTATAAAAAGCATAGAGGTAAAATTTTAATACCACCATAACTTCCATAATTTCATAATTAGTAAATGAATGTTGTAATACTAAGTAAAAAACCCAAAGTTTGTAGTCATTTCAGATTTTATGAGTAAAAATGTGATACGAAACTGAAACGTAACCTAAGTAAGTCACTGCAACTCGTCTCACCAACCCTTTCTCATACTGTTCCCACCAAGCTGCCCCATTCAACCTAAACTTCGTTCATAGATATTTTCATTTACTTTCACTGGTGCGGAAATTATACTCAGGCAATCAAGCTTTCGCAAGCAAAGAATTTCCAAAGAAAATTGTTTACAAACAAAGTTTTTGTGATCAGGAAGAAAAATTATGCCATAAAAATGACAAAAGAAATGCTTTTAAGGAAGCATCAGCGGGTTGAGTCGATAAGGCGGTTGTGCAGTTGTGAATTCTTCAGGGAAGTATAATAAAGCCAGTGGGCAGTTGTGGAAAGTAATTTAGACGTGCCCAAAAATAGTACGAATATTCTCGAATATTTATTTTGCGCATTATTTGCCATATACCATACTTGAGAGAATACTACACCATACCTCGAATCATACATATCTACTTCGTTATATCATAAAAGCAAAAAATAAATGCACATTTTACACTCACCTCAGACATTTTTCGTTTCTTCTTCATTCAGCTATGCGCTGATGTTGCGTGCGGAACTCTTTTATGGGTGTTCGTGAATGTGCGTGTGTTCTGTAAGTTTTTCGAAGCGTGAAAATCTCAGTAAGCCACGCGTTGCCACTTTGGGTTATCGCACTTGCCAATTGCTTGCCTCAGCTGACTGTTGATTGGCGTGTGCCACACGGCGTATGATGAATTTTATGCTTGCGTTTTATTCATCGGAGAGCATACGAAAAAGTTTCAGCTTGCATTTTGCGGTCGTATTAATGAACTTTTAATGTCACGTCGCTGTGGAATTTCCACACCAATTTAGTTGTTTAAATTGAGTTTTAAAAGTCATGCATACGTTTTTTTTAATAATTCCTTGCATTGAGTTTTAGTAGAATTGAAAATAGTTCGTTGCAATAAAGGCATACTTTTAAGTTTTTCAATGAATAAGGTAAACATTTTTAACACTTTTGTTGTTACACTGACTTACATAAAGTAGGTGATTAATTTGTTTTTTAGTGCGGCCTGTTCGTGATAATTCTGAAAAGAGAAAAAAGATTTATTTATTTAGTAGTTTTGATTAGTATGATTTTACAAATGGGTATAGAACAACGCGCACCATTTCCAATGGGCAAACTTCAAACAAATTTTACAGGTTTCGCTATTAGCGTCCACATTTCAAAAAACTTTTTAGGTATATTTTTCATGATGTTGGGTTTCTCAAAGATTTGAACCAGATGGTATGAAAAATAAATAAAAATTTGCTAAATCAAAGATTTGTATCATATTAGGAGTGCAACTCAAGAAGTTGAGTTATACGCCGTTTGCTTTTTCTATAATTTGAACAATTATTCGTCGAAAGCTTATAAAATTCAATGGCTCCAAATATTATTTTCCATTAATGTCTATTAACCTCGTCCATCTCACATTCTACTATATTGTTTACGGTTATATTAGCCTACGAAAATTTTATAAATTTCGAAATATTCCTAAATCTTTAAGTAAGATGCTGATAGCAGTCAGTAATAATTTAACAATTCAAGTTAAAATCATGACTAATTTGTTTCTACTAGGTGTGCAACTAAGTTCTCGCTGTTTGTCAGTAGATGCCGCCAGCAGTGTGTGCTAGTCGATTCTAACATAACCTAAACGTCATAAACCAAGCTTAGACATATGGTAAACAAACTGCTTCGACACATTGGTGATTTGGTTTTGGTATCAAATACTTTTGGTTTTGTGAAAATGTCTGATTTTGTGCCGAATAATCGTCATTTGCGAGAAGTGTTGATTTTCCTATTTTATTCGAAAAAAAACGGCGGCTGAAGCGCATCGAGAGCTACAAAAAGCTTATGGAGATGCTGCTTTAAATGAAACAACGGGCCGAGATTGGTTCCGTTGCTTCAAAGACGGTGATTTTAATTAATATTTGAATGTAAATGACGGTACAAATAGAAGTTGGTAGCGGACATTGCCAAGTCTAATATTAAAACAAGAAATTATTTCACTTAACCCAAGATTTTATTTTGTGAATTAATTTTTAAATTTAAAACCGATCGCGAAGTTGCGAAGTTTCGCCAATATGAAACTATTTTGTTAAAAAGAAATAAATAATTGGCACGTACAATTCTGTTAGGTATTTGGCCGAGATCCTCCTCCTATTTGTAGCGCGCGTTCCACAAATGGAAGGCCCTACAGTTTTGAGCCGATTCCGGCAGAGGGTTTTTATATGAGATCCTTTTTCATTCCGGTACTGTGCGTTGCTAAGCCTTCTCTGGACACTTTATCAGTCCATGGGAAGGTGGGCTCATTGGAAACCAGTTCCGTCAATCCCAACTTTTTTTTATAATAAGGTATGCAATGTTACCTATCGCGTCGAGACTATCCAATTATTCTCCCTGTTGCAACTCTTTGGGAAATGCTAGTTTTTTGCAAATTATGAATGCCGTCTAAATCACCTCTCATCATCATCATAAGAAATAAAGCTTTGTAAATTCACAACTCATCGATCTCGGATTGCGTCGATTACTCGATCATGTCCTGACTTAAGTGGTATGTATTCCACTATACTATCATACTACCGTAGTCCTGAACATACCGATGAAAACTCTTTAGCGAGTTGTTGCTCGTAAGCAGACCATTTTGAAAATAAAATGTTTTTTCTGCAAATTTTACTTTTCCTCCACCTTTACTCAAAATTTCTAGAGCTAGCAACCCAGTGCCTTGCTAAGGGAGCCGATTTGTCAAGAGAGAACGAGAAAGCTGCTTACTGAGCAAACCTTTTATCATTGAATCATGGACTACAGACTTGTAGACGTCACTTTTGAAAGGCGCTTTATTTTGGTTTATTTGGTTAGAATTTTATATTATTTTACTTTTTTATTTCATTTATTCAAATATTTCAAATTCATTTCATTTATTTTAGTTTACTTTTAGATCTGCATGCTTGTTTGCTGCATATATTTTGCATATCAGCCATTTATTTTATCCCCATATTTGCCTTTCTTATTTTCGTGATACAGATTTAAAAGGTTAAATAAATATATTTTGCTTATGAATCTTTTCTACCGACCACACAAATAACTGAGAGTTGCAAATTGGAAAAAATTCCGTTGGCTTAAAAATATAATTGTGGAAATGTACCATGAAACTTATGCCGGACATCTGTTGATAAATAAAAAAATTATATTTAATGCACTTAATAATCAATCAGAAGCCTCATATGAATTGAATCTCCCGCTTTAGCTTCTGGTTTGTCGCTAGACGCGCAATTTTCTTGTTTATTTACATTTTGCATTAATCCAATAATTTTATGCAGATGAAAATTCGTAGAGGTGTTCATCACTGAATACGACGGGTAGGGTGTGCTACCCTCATATAAGTTTCAGATTCAAATGATGAATGTGGTCTGATTTCGCTGGAAGTTAGTATTCGGTCCACTCTTCGGGTTCAATTCCGGGCACTCTAGTTTCGCTGTACTGCAGATATTAAAGTAGCTGACGGAAACTGCGTAATTACAAAATAACCCTTCATATTGTCTAGTAAAACATGAGAGGTATACGAGTGGTATGCGAAAGGCCTTTCTCTGCTAATAGCAATAGCAAAAACAGGGAAGTAACTTCATATTACCATCATCTTTTGGCTCTACAGCTCTTTGTGAGCTTTGGCCTGCTCCACGTGGGACCTCCATACGTCTCGAGCGCTTGCGCCTTTTTTCCAGTTCGTTATCCTAAGTTTCTTGATGTCGTCCTCTAGTTCGTCGGTCCATCTTGTTCTCGGCCTTCCTCTTGATCTAGTGTTGAACGCTCTGGCTTCTACGATTTTCTTCTGCGCCCTCGTACCGTCCACTCTTGTAATGAGACCCAGCCATCTTAACCGCTGCGCTTTGATGAAACGTATAACATTTTCGCCCTTTATCAGTTGATTTAGCTCGTCGTTCCATCTTATCCGCCAGTCGCCGTGATCTTTGATTGCTCCGAAAATTCTTCTGAGTACTTTTCGTTCGAAGGCTTGCAGTTTTGTTTTATCTGCTTCAATTAGCGTCCACGATTCAGCTGCATAGCATAATACTGGTCTAATGATGGTTTTATATAGAGTCTGTTTAGTAGTTTTGATTTAAAGAGTTTCGTTAACGACCCATACAATCTGTTCGCTGCTAGAATTCTTTCATCGCTGGTGAGGCTCATTGAATTGTCTCTACTCAGTTTGAAGCCTAAATAGGTAAAGGATTCAACGATTTCAGAAGAAAAATTGCCAATTTTTAGTTTGCCTGATGTTGGTTTATTTTCGTCTTATCTTTGTTGATTTTAAGACCAATTTTACTAGCAGCAATTTCAATATCAGTGAATGTTTTGGTTAGGGCGTGGATATTTTTGCTGACAATTGCTATGTCATCTGCGTATGCGAATAATTATTTAAAATGGGTTCAGCCCTTTTCGCGTCACTTACTTCATCGATGGCACAGCATAGCATAAGGTTGAAGATTGTTGATGAGAGCGTATCCCCTTATCTTACTCCAGTTTTAATTCTGAAGGTGTCGGATTTTTTATCTTGTATCATTACTTTGGATACAGTTTCTTTCAGAGTCATCATCACTATTCTGGTTAGTTTGTCTGGGATTTTGCATTTATGAAATACTGTGGGTGCTATCGAAAGTTTGTTTGAAATCAACAAACAGCAGGTGCAGCCCAATGTTATGCTCAAAACATTTCTCCATAGACTGTTTGAGAGAAAAAATTTGGTCTATTGTTGACCTTCCAGGTCGAAATCCGCATTGATATTCTGGTAGTACTCTTTCCGAGTGGCCTATAAGTCTTTTGTTAACAATTCTTGTAAAGATTTTGTACGTTGTGTTGAGTAGGGAAATCCCGCGATAGTTTTTGCAGTTTAATTTATCGCCTTTCTTGTGAATGGGGAGTATTATTGCTGTGTTCCAGTCGCCTGGCAGTGTTTCATTGTTCCAGATCAATGTGCTCCATTACCATAGCAGCTGTAAAAAGGTACTAATGCTGGACTACTCCCAATTGCGAGTGGAGTGCAAACACGCCCTTTCTGATTGTTTACTTTTACGTGGAAATGTCACTTAATTTTCAGCCACATTACCCAGACAGTTATCGAAAAAGGCAACTTCCACATTACGCTTTTGCTCTGCTTTGAAGTTATTTAGACTTCTTTTATACACTGCACCCACATCATTACACTTCGCGAACATCATAACCACACTTTCGCACCTCTATAAGTAGATTCGTAAATGGAATTTTGCACTTTATTGCCTTAATAATCCTTGAAATGAAGTTATCTTACTGCGTATAATTTTGATGGCAGATTTGATGAATAGCCTTTTGTAAAGGAGCAGCGAACAACCGCAAAAATGCCTCTGAATGTCGTTCGTCTCAATGTGTGCCTACGCTTGCTTGTTTGTATGTAAATATATATATGTATGCATATTTATGTGTCGACATGTATTCCCAGAATATTCGTTTACGGAGTCATTCATATGAAATTTTAAGAATGCGGCGCCATAATTACAATGTCAAATATTTTGAGCAACAATTACGCAAAACGTGTAGCGCGTGGCATCATAAAAATATGTGTGTAATATGTAAATTCATTTATACATACATATGCATGTGGTTGCCATATAAAAAACTCAACTTCTTACTTACTTAATACAAGTGCCCCAAACGGCGATATCATCGCAGGGAAGTAAAATTTTATAATGCGTTTATATTTACTGAATTTAAAGATTTTAATCAGGTGTTTAAGCGAGTGATGCTGCGAGTGTGTTTATTTCACTATTAATGCTAAACTTAGCAGTAGCCGTCCTACCGCCGGCGCTACAAGAGCAGTGCCAGCGGCAACGCGTTCTGTTCTGATGCCGGGCCAAGAAAGCCAACAGCTTGTAAGCGATGAGTATTTTTGTCTTACAGTTGAAAATAGAGTTGGATGTATGAAAGGACTTGAAATAAGGGTTAAATTGGTTTATTAAGATCATAATTTATTTCAAGGACTAAGTGCTCGAGAGGGAACATTAAGGTTAACTTCTATCAGAAGAAATGGGCTAGAAATGGATTGGTCACTTTGACTAAAAATATTATTCTCAGTATTTATATTTATTAAGCGAAGGATAACTCTTGGCAACAAGTGCTACTTTGGGTTAAGTGCGCAATTAAATAGTAAAGCTTTGTCTCTCGACGAATGAAAATAACACTCTATAAGACGCTGAAACCTTGAGAGGAAAGTACTTCGCACGAGGAAGTACTGCTCGCGTGCATGACGGCTACCGCACTCGAATGAACCACGAGCAGTACGAGCTGAGCTTTACGGAGATATTGACATAGTTAAAAGTGTCACCCTACAGCGACTCAGGTGGCTGGTCATACCGTCCATATGGAAGGAACTGCTCCGGCGAAGAAGGTGTTTGAAACGGTAATTGGCGGTCGACGGGGAAGAGGGCGTCCTCGTACCCGATGAAGGGGCTAAATTGAAGATGTGCTGGCTCCTCTTGGTTTAAGAAACTGGCAAAGGTGTACGAGAAACAGAAACTCCTGATGCGGCATTATTCGGCAGGCTGTAAGTAGGTAACGAGTTGTTACGGCCAATTACGAGTGTAAGGTAAAAAGTAAAAGCCTTATAAAAAAAGGAATCTACTGTTTTCTGCATATTTATATTTCTCTAACTCTATCTTCGTCTCCGTTGCTTCAATTTTTATTAGGTGCGCAACTAAGTTCTCGCTGTTCTTTTGATGAAAATACAACTTCATTCTGAAAACATGGTTACAAGTGAATCACTGAAAGTATTGCCCATCGCTTTCTACTACTTTTCTCCATCTTTCTGGTAGATCTCGTATACAGTCGCGGTAAAACTGTTCATTTTTTGAGGCTATCCACGGATCAAGCCATTTTTACGATTTTGATGTCTTCATATGAATGAAACTGCTGGTCAGCTAGACTATGTGCCATCGATCGGAACAGGTGATAATCGGATGGCGCAATATCTGGAGAATATGGCGGGTGGGGTAGGATTGCCAACTTCAGTGTTTCCAGGTAGGTTTTAACGGGTTTGGCAACGTGAGGCCGAGCGTTGCCATGCTGTAGAATCACTTTTTCATGTCTCTCCGCGTATTGCGGCCGCTTCTCGCGGCCCACCCAATACATAGCATAACCTTCGCAGCGTGAATATTCGGCCGAGGCGACGATGTAAAAGCATGACCGGGCAGTCCCCGTGACTTTCTTTTCTTTGGATTGCTGTAGTGAATCCATTTTTCTATTTTTCATCACCCGTCACGATGCGACGAAGAAAACCCTTCCTTTTTTGCCGCTGGAGCAGTTGTTGACAGGCGAAAAAACGACGTTCAACATCCCTTGGTTTTAACTCATAAGGAGCCTAAGTCCCCTGTTTCTGAATCATTCCCAAAATATGCAATTGCATGGAAATGGTAACTCCTAATACTAAAGCAAACTCTTCTAGCGTTTTGCACGGATCCTCATAGAGCAATGCCTCCAATTCAGCGTCTTCGAAGGTTTTTGGCCTTCCTTCACCGTATTTGAATCGACGGAACCAATCTCGGTACGTTGTTTCACTTAAAGCAGCATCTCCATAAACTTTTTGTAGCTCTCGATGTCTCGATGAAGCGCATTTTTTTTTTTCAAATAAAAGAGGAAAATCATCACTTCCCGCAAATGATGATTATTCGGCACAAAATCAGACATTTTCACAAAACGAAAAGTATATGATACCAAAACAAAATCACTAATGTGTCGAAGCAATTTGTTTACCATATGTCTAAGCTTGGCTTACGACGTTTATCTCCATCTTCACCTTCATCTTCATCGTTATCTTAACTTTATCTTTATCTTTATCTTCATCTTCATCTTAATTTTCATTTTCATTTTCATTTTCATCTTTATTTTTATCCTTATCTTTATCTTTATCTTTATCTTTATCTTTATCTTTATCTTCATCTTTATCTCTATCTTTATCTTTATCTTTATCTTTATCTTTATCTTTATCTTTATCTTAATCTTAATCTTAATCTTAATCTTAATCTTAATCTTAATCTTAATCTTTATCTCTATCTCTATCTCTATCTCTATCTTTATCTTTATCTTTATCTTTATCTTTATCTTTATCTTTATCTTTATCTTTATCTTTATCTTTATCTTTATCTTTATCTTTATCTTTATCTTTATCTTTATCTTCATCTTCATCTTCATCTTCATCTTCATCTTCATCTTCATCTTCATCTTCATCTTCATCTTCATCTTCATCTTCATCTTCATCTTCATCTTCATCTTCATCTTCATCTTCATCTTCATCTTCATCTTCATCTTCATCTTCATCTTCATCTTCATCTTCATCTTCATCTTCATCTTCATCTTCATCTTCATCTTCATCTTCATCTTCATCTTCATCTTCATCTTCATCTTCATCTTCATCTTTATCTTTATCTTTATCTTTATCTTTATCTTTATCTTTATCTTTATCTTTATCTTTATCTTTATCTTTATCTTTATCTTTATCTTTATCTTTATCTTTATCTTTATCTTTATCTTTATCTTTATCTTTATCTTTATCTTTATCTTTATCTTTATCTTTATCTTTATCTTTATCTTTATCTTTATCTTTATCTTTATCTTTATCTTTATCTTTATCTTTATCTTTATCTTTATCTTTATCTTTATCTTTATCTTTATCTTTATCTTTATCTTAATCTTAATCTTAATCTTAATCTTAATCTTAATCTTAATCTTAATCTTAATCTTAATCTTAATCTTAATCTTAATCTTAATCTTAATCTTAATCTTAATCTTAATCTTAATCTTAATCTTAATCTTAATCTTAATCTTAATCTTAATCTTAATCTTAATCTTAATCTTAATCTTAATCTTAATCTTAATCTTAATCTTAATCTTAATCTTAATCTTAATCTTAATCTTAATCTTAATCTTAATCTTAATCTTAATCTTAATCTTAATCTTAATCTTTATCTTTATCTTTATCTTTATCTTTATCTTTATCTTTATCTTTATCTTTATCTTTATCTTTATCTTTATCTTTATCTTTATCTTTATCTTTATCTTTATCTTTATCTTTATCTTTATCTTTATCTTTATCTTTATCTTTATCTTTATCTTTATCTTTATCTTTATCTTTATCTTTATCTTTATCTTTATCTTTATCTTTATCTTTATCTTTATCTTTATCTTTATCTTTATCTTTATCTTTATCTTTATATTTATCTTCTTATTTATCTTTATCTTTATCTTTATCTTTATCTTTATCTTTATCTTTATCTTAATCTTAATCTTAATCTTAATCTTAATCTTAATCTTAATCTTAATCTTAATCTTAATCTTAATCTTAATCTTAATCTTAATCTTAATCTTAATCTTAATCTTAATCTTAATCTTAATCTTAATCTTAATCTTAATCTTAATCTTAATCTTAATCTTAATCTTAATCTTAATCTTAATCTTAATCTTAATCTTAATCTTTATTTTTATCTTTATCTTTATCTTTATCTTTATCTTTATCTTTATCTTTATCTTTATCTTTATCTTTATCTTTATCTTTATCTTTATCTTTATCTTTATCTTTATCTTTATCTTTATCTTTATCTTTATCTTTATCTTTATCTTTATCTTTATCTTTATCTTTATCTTTATCTTTATCTTTATCTTTATCTTTATCTTTATCTTTATCTTTATCTTTATCTTTATCTTTATCTTTATCTTTATCTTTATCTTTATCTTTATCTTTATCTTTATCTTTATCTTTATCTTTATCTTTATCTTTATCTTTATCTTTATCTTTATCTTTATCTTTATCTTTATCTTTATATTTATCTTCTTATTTATCTTTATCTTTATCTTTATCTTTATCTTTATCTTTATCTTTATCTTTATCTTTATCTTTATCTTTATCTTTATCTTTATCTTTATCTTTATCTTTATCTTTATCTTTATCTTTATCTTTATCTTTATCTTTATCTTTATCTTTATCTTAATCTTAATCTTAATCTTAATCTTAATCTTTATCTTTATCTTTATCTTTATCTTTATCTTTATCTTTATCTTTATCTTTATCTTTATCTTTATCTTTATCTTAAACAAAAATATCTTAAATCTTATTCTTACACCTTTCTTTAATTTTGTATCAACATTAGAGCATACATTTTGCTTTATTATGTGTTAATATTATTAGTTTTAAGTTCAGGGTATTTAAAGCTTTACAGCTAATTAAATTATTTTAATTGTCTGGAAATTTTGTGAAGGGCTGAGCTACCTATGCTAATAATAAGTTAAATAAAAATTTATGAATTATAAATTATTTCATTTAACGCAACACAAAACATTTTGGAATGCCTCAGAGGTCCAACGTATGCAAAAACATCTCAGTAAGCATTTGCGTTTTACTCCAACTTGGTAATAAATCAACTTGTTAATTTTTTAAACTTAGCCTTTGGATAACTTTAAACGAATTTATGGACACACAAATCCATTGTACTCGTTTAAACTCATTAATTTTCTTGCCTTAATTAATGGGCCATCACTGAGCTGACTGTGATTACACATCGAACATTTTCACGTTAACTGTCAAATTAGCCAAATGAATTTTAGTGATTCAGATAAGCACAATTATTGCCGCTTAAGCAAATGTATGTACGGATGTGGTATTCTGCTTTAGGTTTTGTATTCTCGTCAACTGAATATGCATTCGTATCGCTTGATACATTCATGCAAAATGGCAAAATAAATTGCAAAATTGTATTCAACTGAAAATGTACTTCCTCTCTGATAGGCAAAAAGGTCGGAAGTTGTGAAATCATTCGGCGAAAATGGGCCCGTTTTCGTTTTTAATATGAATTTGCAAAATTTGGTAGTAAGCACGAAAGTATGTTGCTTTCAAAGCGTTGCTGCTGCGGATAATTTTAAGGCACTTCACAGTTTTCTTTGATCTAATTTGAAGTATTTCTGACCTATTTTATTTTAGTCCCACTTCTAGAACTATCCAATGCGTTTATGCAGACATCGCTGTTCAATATTTCTCACAGACTGGCGATTGAGCAAGTAAGATGAGTTCCCACTGAAGAAGACTGAGTGGAAGACTTTTCCATCGATCAGTAGCAGATTGTTCCTTAATTCTGTTGTTGATAAATACTAGTCGGTTTCTCTGTTACTTTCTCAGAGCGACTGCTACTTACAGACACTGGTCGTGAGCGCCCTTAGTTTGCTTTAATTTTGACTTTTAAAGACATGATCTGGTAAGCACCCGCGAGGAGCTTTTGCTAAGAGGATTTTTGCTGACCAAAGGTAATTTTTAATTACATTCAGCAGCAGCATTGGCGGCATCTCAAAAGAAAAAAAACCTCTCTATTAAAGCTTTTTTTGTTTTTCATAAGAAACTTCTTCCTAACCGCGGTTCATCAAGAAAATTATTATAACATTAACAATGCCAGCATTCATTTCAATATTTCAGAAAGTGTTGTCAAATCTACCCAGTCAAATACTCAATTTATCACTTTAATGACTTTGAATAAAACAAATTAGCAAAAAAATAATAATCACGTGAAATTTATCCTTAAAAATGTGTGTGCACCCCACTCAAGTAACCAAAAAAACACACAAAAAAATATAAAAAAGTTCTCTACTGGAAAACAATTTGTCAGCAACAGATAAGAACAAAAGCTATTAAACCTGGCTGTTAAAAGGAAAATAAATAAATAAATAAGTAACAATACAACCGAAACCCAAAGAGACAAATAACAAATGTCTGTAACACTGCACCAATCAAGCGACGGGCAGAGAGTTGCAGACACAAAAACAACAGCAACTCATGTACCTACGTGTCCACATATATGAAAAAACAAATACAAAATGAGTTGGATAAAAACTAACACATGTACTGGACATGTAAAACAAGCCAATAGAAACAAATAAATGGCAGTAAAAAATTAAATGACAGGCAAAAACTGCAAATACGAAAATGTCTATATTTCAACATGAAAACGAGGATTTCGCTAACGACAGCGAAAAACTGTAGTTCCACCAGTCCAAATAGTTGTATGTATGTGAGGCAAAAGTAAAATATTTTCATAGAAATATGCACCTTCTGTTCGAAAAAAACCCGAAATTTTAATTCGTTATGTACAAAAGTTCGGAATTTAGAATAATTTGTTTGTACTGTGGCCGAAAGATGAGTAAACCAAAACGCTACAAATCGACAAATAAAGGTCAGATCAGATTGGAGCTACTTTTTCCAAGAGGGTTTTTTTGACAGATCACACGTGACTACTGTCAAACTAAATACAACACTTTTTTTGGTATTCATTGATATTTCATCATGGAAAAACTGACGCCTCAACAACGTTTATAAATCGTACAATTGTATTACGAAAATCGACGCTCAGTGAAAAGTGTTCATCGCACGCTCAGGTTAACTTATGGTACACAGCGCTGAGGCCCATTTTGGGCTTAATGGCTGCACAAATAAGAAAAATTGCCATATTTGGGTTGAGGAGCAACCTAAAGAGATTCAAGAAAAGCCATTATATTCATTGAAAACAACCGTTTGGTGCGGCTTATTGGCTGGAAGAATCATCGACCCATATTTCTTCAAAGGCGAGGTTGGCGCCAATATAGCGGTAAATGACGAACGCTGTCGCGCCATGATAGACTACTTTTTGATGTCATAAATTGAAACCCGTAATCTCCATAAAATTTGCTTCCAACAAGACGGCGCTAATTTCCGCATAGCCCGTAAAACAATGGATTTACTGCGTCGTCGTTTTGTTGAGCAATTCATATCTCGTCTCGGACCAGTAGATTGGCCACCAAGATCGTGTGATATCACACGTTTGGACTTTTATTTGTAAAGGTATGTAAAGTCCAAGTGCTTTGTGGGTAAATCAGTTTCGATTGAGACATTCACAGCAAATATTACTAAAGTTATGCATGAGCTGGCGACCGAAGTCCTCCAGCGAGTCGCAAGTCATTCAAAATTGGTGTTTACGGATGGCCGAATTACGACGCAGTTGCGGCCAACATTTCAAAGAGAGTATCTTTAAAAATTAAATGTCATGAATGGTTCTACAAAAAATATATAGACTACCCAATCAATTTAAATTTTGGATGCTTTACTTCAATTTAAAATCCGATACCTCTAAATTTATCATATTTTACTTGAAAACATTAGGTAAAAAGTTCTGACAGCCTCCCGCCAGATGTCTTAAATCATGAATTGTATAAGTACTTTGTATGGGAGCATATTATACGGGGAATTAAAGGTGGCATTTTGTTCCATAAAAGCTTCTTTGGCAGTTTTGTGCTTGATGAGGTCACCTTCCGTTACAGTAAAAATAAGAAAATTCGATAAATCTTTTGCTGTTTATGTACCAAATACAGTATCGAAAGCAAAGAGCTAATCAATGGTTCCAACGAATCCATTCTGGTAATAGGTATGAACGTCGAATATGAGGGACGCTTTTGTAGGTGTCGAAAATGTGTCGAAAATGTCGATAAAATCATGTCGATGAGCCCTGACTTACTCCATTGCCCAGAAGCTGAAGATTTGCCAGGCAACTTTTTGGTGCTATTTGCATAAGGCTGGCCGCACGAAAAACTGATGTAGGTGAGCTACACGACTTTACGGAAAATAAATGTTTGACCCGAATTTACGTCCGCCATTCTTTGTCGCAAGGTAACGAGAGTGCGCCATTTATGAAGTCGATGGTAACTAGCATGGGTCACGTCGCATTTCGACCGAGTCTTAAACCTTCCTAACCTCAATTAAAGATGAATGCTACAAATGCTGGAAAGGAAATCCATTGAGTTCAGCATTGTAGGAAGATAATGGCATAAATGTGCTTGGAAAGACCAAAATTTTTTGAATCTTCCTGCCATGAAAGGAATGGAGAAAATAGTCATGATTGAAGTCATTCATAAACAAAAATCCTAGAAAAAGGGATGTACCACCTTGATCAAAAAGTTCGCTGAGCAATCGCCAGATGACGCTCTAAGTCAACCGTTTGTTTTTTTTTTTGTTTTTTTTTTTTTGATGTGGTTTTTTGTTAGGTGGCCGCTTCTGAGACATTCCTACCAAAACTCGGTTATCACTGCTTGATATTTGTAAAAGTTATGCTGTCTTGCGTAAATCTATCTCTGCACGAGTTTTCGATTTTTAACAGTTTGAACAATGGATTTGAATTTGCAATAACGAATTTGTATTAAATTTTGGATTTCATGTTGGAAAAATCTATGAAATGTTGAGACACTCTTTCGATGTTTCGGTACTGATACTCTTAAGAAAACAGCGGTCTACGAGTGGTATGAAGGCTTCACAAGAGATCGTGGGTTCATTGACGATGACGAACCATCGGCCATTGATGAAAACATCAACCAAGTAAAAGAAAAGTTGATCAGTACCCACAAATTGATCATCAGATAGCTGGTAGAGGACTTGAACGTTGCTTACGGATCCGTTCAGGATATTATAGTTAATGCTTGGTTTCAAAGGACTTGAGTTTCATGCAAAAAACTGGTTGATATCGCCAAATATATGATTTCCAAGGCTATATCCACAATCCAATCGCAACATTTATCAACCGCATCATTACTGGAGACACAACTTGGGTTTATGAGCACGCAATCCAGAGAAAGTGGAGAGCTCCTAATGAACTAAGACCAAAAAAACCACGCCAAGAAAGCGATGCGTAAGATTTTTATGGATTGCAACGGTATTCTGCACCAAGAATTTCTGCTAGAAGGGCAGACAGTTAATAAAGCTATTATTTGGGAGATATGAGGCGTTTACATGAAATGGTTCGCCAAAAAAATCCAAAAAATAAAGGATTTGTGGGAAAACAACTCGTGGATTTTGTACTATCATTACGCACCATCTACTAGCGCCCTCTGCATTCGTTAATTCTTGACCAGGAACGAAACAAATACCATCCAACAGCCAATGAATTCATCTGATACTTCTCTCTGTGATTGCTTTCTGTTTGATCGAGTCAAAAAAACCCCACCCGTAACTCGGCCACTTTGAATAGCCGAAAGGAAGTAATGGAAAAATCGAAGACTGCTCTGATGGCTATATCGAAAGTAGAGTTCCAGAAATGTTCCGAGTGAGGGATCAAACGCTGGTATAATTGCCTTGCAGTTGATAGGAAGTACTTTGAAGGCGATAATATCACTTTTGTTTTAAGTTTTCTGAAGGTTGTATTTATACTCGTAAACAAAATAAAAGAATTGATTCGTCATTAGAAAAACGACCTCATTGCAAAAAAAATTGTTAGGTGCATAAAATTTGTGTCCTGCAAATCGCGCTGATTATTTCTATTTCTAAAACGTTTAGAACTTTTTTGGAATAGAGGGTGCATATACAGTCAGCGTCAGAGTAGAGTGTACAGATTTTACTATTTGTTTACTTATTTTATAATTTCAACTATTTGTTTATAAAAATATCGTTCGTACTAAAATAAAATTCAAATAAACTAAGGTTTCAAACTTAACACAAAATTTATAAAAATTCTGCAAATGTTTAGCAAAATTTCACAATTTTTACTAGGAATTTATAGAAAAATTTCAGGTACGCAGTTTTTTAGATTATTGAATTTTGGTACAATAAAGTGCAAGTTTTAAGTACATTCAAAATTACACTGATTTTTGACAATTTTTTAGACAGTGCATTTTGCGCATTTTCTCTATTCGACACAATTTTCTTATATGGGAAAAACATCTTATACCATCAGCAGAAAAAATTGTCAAAAATCAGTGTAATTTTGAATGTACTTAAAACTTGCACTTTATTACACCAAAATTCTTGCACTTTATTACACCATTACACTGTGGTACAAAAAAAAAAGTTGCAAAAAAACTTTGGATCGGACATGGTGAGGGTTGTAGCTTATGAAAAACTGAAAATAATGGTATAGTTGAAATTTCCAATACACCCCCAAAATCTCATTTTATGGCCATAAAACCGTTTTTCAGTAGGTTGATATGAACAATCACTCCTAACTTCGCCAATTTCCATCCGATTTCGAATTTGCTTTTTTAGTTCGAAAGAACAAAAACAAGCCTTTTTGACAGTGTGTTAACATTTTTTCTGAAATGACAACTGACGAGACTGTAGACGGAAGTATTTGGAATTTTTTTATTTTTTCTCTATTTTTTCGACTTTGACATAATTTTGACGATATTATCCGATATTGAGGATTTTTTTAATACACTACTGTTATAGTAAATTTAATTTTGCGTCAAATGAGCTATATTTGACTGTAATTGAATTAAAATTAGTAGAGTTGTGTGGGTTTTAAGATTTTTTCTTTTTTTACTACGAGATTTGGTATGCGTTTCGAAGCATGAAAATAATAACAAGTGTCATTATAAACGCATAATATTTATTGGAGTATTGTGCAGTGCAGCACTGTACGGTATGGTACGGTGCAGTACACAACGGCACTGGTTCCAAACTTAAAAATGCATTGGAAACGGCCCTTTGGAGTTTAGTATGGTACGGTACATTTGTCATTTCTTCATCAGTTTTGAATACTTCTCTGTAAGAAATTCGATCATCATCATTCATCTGAAGTCGTCATCAACTAAATTCCATTGTTTAAATCGAGAAGCGAGCGTTTCAGATTGTCTTCCTGATAGAAGTATGTAAATCACGAGAAAGATCCTGAAAATCTGAATTTGATACAATGTCTCGTTCTGAAAACTTAGAACCAGACGGAAAGTACTCTTCATCATCAGGTTTATTGTTATCAGTTTGATCATCATCAGCAATGAGTTGAACTTCCTTCAGTTCATGACCTGCAGTTGAGTCAATCATATCGTCCAAGACTACGGGGTTCTTAACAGTTGCAACATCAGCATACTTTATGTGCTTTCGAGTTTTATAATGATGACCGTTTACGTCCGTTTTACAAAAATAACAATCATCTGGTTTATGATAAGGCTGATGATGCCATATCATCGGAGAATATTGAGAAATTTGACTTTTCTGGCAACGTTTTGATTTATATCTTTTGAATTTCAATGAAACAAACAATAAAACTTTGACGTTTTAATAAGGTTAAATTATAATAACAAACTTCTTTTGTTAATCAATGTACAGTGTGAACTTTGGCACACTTGGGAGCTTTTCCATATTTCTATTGAAAAAAATGTGCTATAATATGTCAGATATTTTCGTAAGTTCTAACCAGTTCTGTTGTATGCAGTACAGTGTACTCTTATGTATTCATATATACTCCAATAAATATTACGTATCTATAATAACGCATCAAAACACGTCCTTATTCCCATTTAGCGTAAGCTATACCAACATTCCAAATTAGTAAAAAAAAAAAACAAAAAATCTTAAAACTCGCACAACTCTACTAATTTTAATTCAATTACAGTCAAATATAGCTCATTTGACGCAAAATTAAATTTACTATAACAGTAGTGTATTAAAAAAATCCTCAATATCGGATAATATCGTAAAAATTATGTCAAAGTCGAAAAAATAGAGAAAAAATAAAAAAATTCCAAATACTTCCGTCTACAGTCTCGTCAGTTGTCATTTCAGAAAAAATGTTAACACACTGTCAAAAAGGCTTGTTTTTGTTCTTTCGAACTAAAAAAGCAAATTCGAAATCGGATGGAAATTGGCGAAGTTAGGAGTGATTGTTCATATCAACCTACTGAAAAACGGTTTTATGGCCATAAAATGAGATTTTGGGGGTGTATTGGAAATTTCAACTATACCATTATTTTCAGTTTTTCATAAGCTACAACCCTCACCATGTCCGATCCAAAGTTTTTTTGCAACTTTTTTTTTTGTACCACAGTGTAATCTACAAAACTGCGTACCTGAAATTTTTCTATAAATTCCTAGTACATAGGTACAATACAGTACGGTTCACTTGATTAGAGGTAATAATTTTTATGGAATAAAATATTTGTCAATAAATCAAGCGCAGTATTGAAGCTGCTGAAGTTTTATTACTGCGAAATACCGTTGGCTGGAATAATATTTTGATTATAGCTTATTTTCAAGCAAAGTACACTCTTTACTTGAATTATGGGGTTAGGGGTAGTCAGAGGCCCGAAAAAATTATGACTTTCAATAGTGTTTGCTAGTCAATTGCTTTATTTTACAAAAAATAAAAACAAAACATTAATACATCATGTTTTGATTTGAATAGCAAAATTTCAAAAAAAAAAAAAAATTAATAATTGTAAAAGTTATCGCTGTTTCTGTGGAGCTGGTTTCTCCAGAAGTCCCTTGTGGTGATCATCACAAGTCCTTGGATATTCATCTAAAATCGATCGGACAAGAGAAATTAGTTTTATTAATAGATAATTTTGTGCCTGATCGAAGCTTTTTTTCCCATTTTCAAAAATTAACGATATGTCGGCCTCAGAAAATATTTTTCCGATTTTCGAGAAAAAAACCGATAATTAATTGTTCAAAATAAATGGAAGTTTTTGAAAAGAAAAATCCTTCGATCAGCCACGAGTTTTTTATGTTTTTCAAAGCAGTATAAATTTTACAGAAATCTACCAGGCGGTGATCACCAGTTCAAAAAACATAGTTTTGAGAAAAACGCATTTGAAATTTGGCCATTTTGCTACTCCAGAGCTTTCGAGCGCCCTTTGTTAATTGTTGAATAACTCGAAAAATTTTGTCGGATTCACTTCAAATTTACACCCAATATTTTTAAGATATTATGCTTTAAGAAAATGAAAAAAAGTTTGTTTTTGAAAATTCCGACTACCCCTTACCACTTATCAGAAAACCTTGTGTTACTAGATCAAATACGGTTGCTTTATTAATCATTTTTTTACATAAAAGTTAGTAACTCTAATCAAGTGAACCGGACTGTATGTGTTTGCATGAGTCAAAAGGGTGTTTTTATTGGAGTAAACTTGCCAAATGAAATATTACTATACAATCGTATGCCACTAATATTTGAGCACAAGTTCGGAAATTCGGATTTCGGCCATGCAGCTGATAATCAGGAAGTCAAATCTGGGCACTTCCTCTCACTTAACAAAGGCTGTGTATCGGCCATTAATCTGATGACTTGATGTCTTAGGATAAATCTCAGCGGGAAGCAGTGACACAAAATTTTCCTATATAAAATCAGCAAATGAGGAGAGAATATTTGCACCCAGAACCTTTACGTAAACGTTTCATGGCTGCTCGAATAATATTTTATGAAGAACGAGTAGTTGAGCGTAAAATTTTTCAACTGAATTGTCATGCAAATATTTTCGCAATTCAAAAAAGTTGTGCTAGTTTCATATCAGCTCAATGTTCACATCGCAAACTTTAAACTATAGTTGTCAGTTGCCAAAATTGGCTGTCAGTTGTAAATAGCCAATTGTCAAAATTGTCAAATGTCACTAGAAATTGCATTGTTGCACATCTAAAAACACACTTTATTTTATTTAATTTTTTGTTTGTTTGTGAATGTGCATACACACATACATACAACTTTGCTTTTGTTTGCTTTTGTACAACAACCCTCATGTAAATGCTTCTCTCTTTTAAGTAGTTTTTGCTTTAGCTGCCCTTTTTGTTGAACCTTCGCTTCGAATTGCATTCGATAATTCTACGAAATGAATTGTCTAAATGAATGCCAAACAATGACACTTTAAGTGATTACATTTGCTAATTCGCTGCATTAATATTTGATTTGGCGTATTGGCGTGTCGGTGATATTTTCTGGAATTTTTTTTTATTATTTTGCTAGAAAAATATAAAGCCGCGGTATTAAATTTAATTAAGTAATTCAGTGTTATTTCCATTAAAATCGGAAGGCATATTAACATACATACATATGTGTGCGTGCATATGTGTATGTACAGTGGCTCACAGAAGTATTTTGCATAATAGCGCGTATGTACAAATTTAAGATTTTGTATGTACTAAGTATCCGAAAATAAAAATGTTAATACTTACACACATTATTGAGCACTGTCTTAGCAATTGGGCTACACATCATGCACAAATATTGTACCGTTAGGTGCATATAACAAAAAACGTGCGTAGCAATGAAAATGTGTGCTCACAAAAGTATTTTGCTTATTGTTTATAGATACCGTTACTGGACGCAGTTCAGTTACTTTTTCTGTTTTCGCTGAAGTTGTGGCTACAAGTGCGTATTATAATCAATTTTATTTGTAATTGAGTTCATTTCGTTTGTAATTGTGGTACTCTGCATATCGGAAATGCCAAAGGGTAAAGAACTAACTACAGCTGAAAAAAAAATTATTTTACATCTCCATAATGAAGGAAAATCTACGAAATATATTTGCAATATGTTTAGTCGATGCCGCCAAACGATAGAAAATGTAATAAAACGGTGTAAAGAACGCGGTAATTTAGAAAATTTAACCCGTTTTGGTCGACCAAAGTTGCTAACTGAGAGAGAAGAACGCCAAATATTGAAAGAAAATCGCAAAAACCCACATTTATCAGCCCCAAAAATCAATGACAAAATAAAAGCAACCTTTCAGATTGAAGTATCCGATGAGACAGTGCGCAGAGCCCTCAGAAGCAACAATATTCACGGTCGTACAGCAAGGAAAAAACCACTGATTTCACAAGTCAATAAAGCAAAGCGGCTTTTATTCGCCAACACCTATAAAACCAAAAGTTTTGAGTTTTGGAAAACCGTCATATTTAGTGATGAAAGCAAATACAACATTTTTGGTCCGGACGGACGTCGTATGGTATGGCGGAAGCCAAATGAAGAGCTGCGATTAAAAAATGTTAAATCCACTGTTAAGCACGGTGGAGGTTGCGTCATGGTGTGGGGTTGTATGTCGGCCCAAGGAGTCGGAAAGCTGGTGTTTATAGATGGAACGATGGATAAACATCTTTATTTGTCTATTCTCACAGACAACTTACATTCCAGTGCAGAAAAAATGGGAATGGCGTCTAACCACTTTTTGTTTCAACACGACAACGACCCCAAGCATACAGCTCATGATGTCAAAATGTGGATACTTTTTAATACAAAACATTTGCCAACACCTCCCCAAAGTCCCGATATCAACCCCATAGAAAATCTGTGGGCCTATCTCGAAGAAAAAGTGCGAGAACACAAAATTTCGTCAAAAAGTGACCTTAAAGATGTTTTACTCCAAGAATGGGAAAAAATACCTCTTGACTTTTGTCGCAAGTTAATAGAATCTATGCCAAAGCGCTTGGAAGCAGTTTCCAAAAATAATGGTTATCATACGAAATATTGAATGAATAGAAATTAGTATATTTGTACACCACCTAGTCAAAAGCAAAATACTTTTGTGAGCAATGAATTCTATTTTATTTTACTTTTTTTACGTTTACATTGGAACATATTTTTCTTTTAAAGTTTTAATACATTGTTTATGTAGATATAAGGTTTATGTTTAAGAATTTATGAAATAATTAACAAATGAATTTAAAAAATATACAGGAATTGAAGCGTGAACTTATTTGTCTTCTCATGCAAAATACTTTTGTGAGTCACTGTATGTATAAATAGTAATTGATTGCAGTTTAGTAGATATTTAGAGCCTCTTGTCAAAAAAGTACGTGGAATTTGCGATTTAAGTAAGCTGCGCTTGAGATATTTTCAAAACCATTTAGATATTTAAAATTTATTTGTTCATTTTTAATACTTATAGAGTGATGTTATCGCTATCAGAAACATAAATAACAGTCCTCGTATTTTCCGGAGCTTATCCTATGAAGGTCCGAATAAATTTTAAATATTTGATGTTTATTTGGGTTTTTTTCTATAAAAAGCAACCCTCGTATTTGCAGGTGCCTATTCTATGATGGTCCAAATAAATTTTAAATGTTTAGAAAAAAAATGTTAATATCTATAGGGTGATGCTATCGCTATCAGAAACATAAATAGCAACCCTCGTATTTTTAGGTGCTTATCCTATGATGGTCCAAATAAATTTTAAATACTTAAAAATGTGTTTTTTTTAATATCTATAGAGGGATACCATCGGTATCAGAAATGGAATAGCAACCCTCGTATTTTCAGGGGCCTTTCCTATGATGGTCCAAATAAATTTTAAATATTTATAAAACCAAGTTTAATATCTATAGAGTGATGCTATCGCTATCAGAAACATAAATAGCAACCCTCGTATTTTTATGTGCTTATCCTATGAAGGCCTGAATAAGCTTTAGATATTTGAAATTTTTTTTATGCCATTCATTGCTATCAGAAACATTAATGGCAACCCTCGTAAGTTCTGGTGCTTATCCAATGAAGCTCCAAATAAATATACGATATTTGAAGTTTACTTGTTTTGTTTTAGTGCCTATAGAGTGATGCCATCGCTATCAGAACCATAAATATTAACCCTAATAATTTCAGAAGTAGTTTTTGAAGTAATATTTGCTGCTGTTTACACCGACTTTTCCCTACTGTTGCTACCGTTATACAAAACAATATTAAAACATAGAAAAACTTTGCATTAATAAAATTCAGAAAACAATTTAAACAAACCCATTAACGAACATTTATATTAAAAAAAATCACATAAAAAAAAGCAGGAAGTCGAACAGACTCAAATGCGGCGGGTTACATTAATTTTTTTGTATGATAATGATGCTGTGAATACTTTTGTTGTTGTTTTTTGCTGAAGATGAGAGTGCTGCCGCTGCATAAGTGCGAAACAGAAGTTCAAGACAACAACACCAGTGGTAGCAGCCGCAACAACATAAACAATCACAGGCCAAGTTCATGTAAACTGAGCCGGCGATTGAGATGTGCGCACATCCATACACAGCACACACATATGTACATATGTTAATGCAAGCAAACGGCATACGAAAACACTAAAAGAGAATATCGAGAAATGAATACAAGCAGAAGCACAGAAGCGCTGGAGCGCTGGAGCGCGCGTCGCCAGCCAGCTTGACTGCGATGACAGCGATGATGGCATACGCACTGCGCTTAGTTGAGGTTGCATGTGTGTGTGTATGTATGTAATTATGGGCACAATCTTCATATCTGGTTATGTGACATACGCGCAATCGAGTACCAGTACTGACGTCAACAGCTGATGCGTTAAGCCAGTTTCTTTTTCTCATAAAAAATCGTTACTTGTTTTATTCTTTATGACACACACGCACATACTTAAACATGTATATTTTTTTTATTTAGTTGTAAGCAGAAAGGCTTGAGCGCACCCGCAATGAAATACGAGCAAGAGACAAACTTAGAAGAAGAGATAAAATCAACAAAGTGGAGCATTAAAAAGAGAAGAGATGCGGCACACATTTTTAGTGACAGATTTTCGTATCAATTTGCACCTTTGATGCTCAATAATATGTAAGTATATGTGAATGCCTGTAAAGGGTGAACTTTCAGCGGGGTTATTTTCAAATCCATTATGTTACTTTGATACTGACTGCAATTTAGTGTTTATAAGGCACGATTTACGGAATGCAAGATGCGGCTGGCATGAATATGAAGAAATCAGCTGATTTTCTGATTAACATAGACACTGTTCATGTTACCTGATTGCCGTCTGAAAGCCGCCTGTGAAAGTGCCGGCCCGGATGTTACTCGCTCAATTTCGTTTTTCACCGTTTTTAAACCAGGTAATCTATTATGCTTGACTTAAGAATACGTGTGAAATGGGTATGTACAATTGTGCTGTCAAGCCCCTAGGACGTATCCGTCAAATTAACTCTCACAATTTTTTTTCGGATGGCCAAATATTGTAATATATCATTCTTCTTCTTCTTGATTAGCCCGATAACCGCGTAAGCGATTTTGGCCGAATTTATCAAAGTGCGTCAGCTTTGTCTTTGTCGTGCAAACCGGCGTAAGTTTGCCACACCAAAGAGAAGCCAAGTGCTTCTTCACACCAGGTGCTCAACAGTCTTCTTCTGTGAAATCTTTATAGGGAATTAAATGGTAAACCTAGCTTTTCTACATGTGTGCCAATCGTCCAATGACCGGTAGACATAGCTACGAGTTTGGAAATCAAATGGCGTGGAGTACTCAGGACTCTCTGTTTCTTCATTTATTGTATTGGGGTCAAAGGGTTTTCGAAATACTACACGAAGAAATGGTTATCCACTTGATCTGAGAAATAAGTTGATAACAGTTAAGGGGATGACGATGGATGAGGATGGCTGGGTATTAGGCCCCTGACACCAATTTAGCACCCTTCTTGGCAAGCTCACCAGCAATTTCATTTTTCTCTTTGTTCTAATGTCCTGGAACCCAGATTAGGGAAATATTACCTGCACACCTAAAATATTTGATGTCCTCCTTACAACGCTAGCAACATTCGGATTCCAACATGGAGCCGTCCGTGAAGGGAGAGGAAACAGCCCCGGTTTAGATTCTCCCCTCGTTCCAATCCTGCATATTTGGAAAGATTGCTCTGACACGACCTTCAAACTCCAGTTTGCGAATAGAGAGTGTTAACTGCCCAAAAAATGCTACCATGTCTCTTGAGAGATTGCTCCCAGAGGCCATCCACCTTTAACCTGATTGCACTTAGAGCAACGATGGTAACAACTCTGTGCTGATCTATCGGCCAATTAATTTCAATTTTCCCAATAGACTACTTGGCTCTTATACTATATTTTATATTGAAGTTCTCAGATGTACTATAATTACCTCAATTTCGCCCCTCTTACAAGAGGACTTGAAGAGCTTAATCGGCTTTCCAAAAGTCTTAATATTGGTTTTGCGATGCCAAGGTCTCATTGAGTCTTATTTATCAAATAAACCTTTAGTTCTTAAGTTATTACTAAGGAATCCTGTAAATCTAGCGTAGTCTCTCGATTGACTTAAATTAAACAAAAAATAAATCAGCGATTTGTGAGTTGGAGCCAGGAAGCATTTGTGGAATATTGAAAAAATAAATGAAAAATACTTCAAATATATTCTTTGCAGTAGAAATATCAGCCAATGGCCCATCCTTTATATTTGCGGTACATATTCCTAAAAGGAGGTGTTAGTTTGCAGTAGCAAATCAAGAAAAAAATGATGCGGAAGAAAAAATATATTCGCAAACAGCTGGACACAGACATATGCACTTCCACACATCTTTCAAATTTAGTTTTTGTTTAAATGGGCACCGATCAATTCAGGTTCATTGAAAGTTCATGCAAATTTTGGGATTTGCCCGATTAAAGAAGAAGTAAAAAAAACCATATAAAAACAACAGACAGTAAAGAAAACTATGAAACATCTGCTCAAGCAGCCTCTTTAACAGATTTTTTAACAGTCAGAAAGTCAATAATGTAAAATTGCATGTAATTCAATAGCGACGTTATTGCTCCGAAATTTCAAATGCGAAGATATTTTTGCATCTATTTTTAGCACGTTTTGCTTTTAGTTAATTGTTTGTGCCAACTTTTAGCTTTCTCTTTCACCCACACTCGATCTGGGATGCAATGATTTTTATGGCTCTGGCTGCCGCAAATTACTTGCTAAAAATACTTTAATATTTATTACTAAAAATAACCGCTTTTTTCCTGTAGTAGCCGTCGCAAAAAAGTCGTGATGAAGCGAAATCGATGGCTTGCTTTTAGGCAATTTTGCGGCAATTCAGTAGAGAGCATTTTTAACGATAACTCACCGTATGTGCCTAGTAGTTTTGGCACTTATAAATAAACTCATATGCCGAACTGTCTTTTAAATAATTAAAAAAATAAAAATAAATACATAAATAATAAAAATTATTTTATAATAAGAGTGTAGTACCTTTTCCTGATGTTCAAAATTTGCAAGTGACTATGAGGCATGGTGCAAAACGTGTTCGGGCATTTTGAAAGCTAATTTGAAGCCAAGTGTGGATAAATTAGTATTGGAGTCCGATTACTTGCTTTAACAAGACAATGACCCCAAGCACACTGCTCTTGCTACGATGCTTTGGTTGTTATACCACGTCCCCGAAGCAGCTTAAAACTCCTCTACAGTCACCTACTTTAATGGAATTTATTGGGGTGTAGGATTCGCCGGCAAATCATTACATCCAAAAAATGCTCAGGAATGTAGTGATAGATGAGTGGAACAGAATCACCTCCGAAGGAACGTAGAAGTTAGTGGAATCTATACCAAGACGTTTACTAGAGCTTTTCAGAAGGAAAGGGCATCCAACGTCTTAAGATTTGTAGTTCTAAGTGCTTAGTATTGTAACTGCTTTGATTTGCACGCAGGCTGTTGCGTTCAAGATGCTTGAAGTATTTTAATTTTGTTGTTGGTTTTGCATACCAAAGCAGGTATCTTTTAGATATAATATATATACAGGGTTTGATTGAAAAGTAATGAGCCTTCTTGCGCGGAGCGTCTGCCAAGCGATCAACCGAATCGGCTGGTGGGGGAAAATGATCGTTGGACCTTCCCCTTCCGATCGTTGGAGCAACGTTACTCGATCAAATTTTACGTAAAGCTAAACAAAACGAGTATCGAAACCATTGGGCTACTCAAGGAGGCTTACGGGGACCAATCTCTGTCCAGTGCCCAGGTAAAACGGTGGCACAAGTCGTTCAAGGAAGGCCGGGAGGACGTCGAAGACGAACAGCGATCATCACGACAATGCGCCGGCGCACACCGCCTTCCTCTGCACCTCCGCATTGGCCAAGATGGGGATTCGGGTACTTCCCCACCCTCCCTACAGCCCAGACCTGTCCCCTCCGGACGTCTTCTTGTTCCCGCGCCTGAAAAGAAAGCTGAAGGGGAGGCGTTTCGACTACATGGAAGCGATCCAAAAAACTGTGACAGCCGAATTGAACGCGATTCCGGCGGATGAGTTTAAAAAATGTTTCCTGCAGTGGAATTGACGCGTACATCCTTTTTGGGTATTTGGCCGAGCTCCTTCTACTATTTGTGGCGTGCGTCTTGATGTTGTTGTTCCACAAAACGGATGGACCTACAGTTTTAAGCCGACTCCGAACGGTAGATATTTTTCATGAAGTTCTTTTTAATGGCAGAAATACACTCGGTGGTTTACCATTGCCTGCCGAGGGGCGACCGCTATTAGAAAAAAACTTTTGCTTAATTTTAGTCTTTCGCCGATATTCGAACTTACGTTCTCTCTGAATTCCGTATGGTAGTCACGCACCAACACATTCGTCTACGGCGGCCGAATGAATTAAAGAATAATTGATTTAAGTGTGGAATATTTGGAATGGATTTATCTTTTCAGCGGTTGAAAAGTTAGCTCTGGCTTGTATGCACAGTTAACGTAAAGTCATCCCAATTCCAATTCCTCACAATATAGAACAGTGATCGAATTCTGCTGAAAAAGTTTTTTTGTACAATCTGGGGTGAATTGTGTGAATTCATGTAAAGTTTCCCAACTTGAGACAGGTGTGAAAAAGGTTTATGAAAAAAAAAAATTAATTAAAAAAATAGTTCAACTTGGTATTTTTTTCGCGTTCCTATTACTTTGAGCACAGGTGTATGTGGACACATCATTCTTAAATATTTTCCAACGACTGTGTCTATTCATTACACCGTCAAAGCACGTCCTCAACTCGTCGAACGTTTCCCATAATGCTTTGAATTTTAAAGTGGTTTTTTTCGTAATTGTGAATTGATAAAAATTATTTTATAAATACACGTAATTAATGCCATTTCCAACCTATTTATAGGCACAAAACATGTGTCGCCGATTTAGAGCTCGAAACAATAAAAATTAATTGGTGGCAAACCGTGACTGAGTAGATTAAAGGTGTGAAAAATGCAGGTAGAGGTGGCGTCAGCTGATAGCGGAACGAAGTGGTAGTAGCAAGAAATGCATTTACCTGCGACTTGGTTACCACCTCTTCTTTTGACACTTGCGTTTTTTGCACTTGTTGTTGTGTCGCTTTCGTTTTAATTGCTGGTAATTAACATAATAACAATGGCCAGCTGGTAGTGACTGTAAGTATGCGGACGCATTAATGAGTGGCACTTGAAGAAATGCATTCGAGTGCTCATTTATGGCCGTATAATAAAATGTGGGGGTGGGTGCTAGTTAAATCACCACAAAAGAAAAATTAATTAACTTTAGTTTGACGGTTGTACTTGTAATTTCACCTTAAATTTTTTTATATACCTATTTCTTTATGGGCATAAACAAATTTTCTTTAAATCGGAACTAAATCAGGCGTAAGTAAAATTTTAAAATATATAAATTCTCAAGAAATCAAGTATGATAAAACTAAAAAAAAGACAAAAAAAATGAGGGCACGTAAGACAGTCCAGATCATTTAATTACTTTTTATTTAATTTTATAAATATTTGTGTAATAACAAATTATTTAACAAATAATTACTGAGTAGCTCCAGGACCAAAGGTTTTCGTCTCTCTTTAATGATTGATATTACATACAGCCGCTGAAAAATACTTAAGACTTTTGAGACGTTTTTCGATAAAATCGCATACAATTGTTTTTTTTATAAATTTAAAATGTTTCAATATGCGTCCGACGTTTTGTCTAAATGAAATGAATTTTTACTTCAGGTATAAAAGGTAATACGATTCGAAAATACTGAATGCAAACAAAAATCCAATTTAGAGAAAATTCTGACCACCCCCAACCCCTTAATTACTGCTGCGCAGCGGCTTTACATTGACATTATTAAACCTCTACAACTGTCAATATGAATGGATTCCCATGCTGTCGTGACCTTTTCAAGTAAATTCAAAACTCATCCAATTTAGACAATTTAACGTTCATCCTATCAATCTGCCTAGAACTCTTGCACTCACTCCTTTTGCTGGGAACGTTTTCTGCTATTTTATACTCAGAAAAATATTTCAAAGCATTAAAAACCATCGTTTTCTTGTGTTGTAATATCAGTGTAGGGTAATCCGGTTTTTTCAAAGACTATAATTGCTTTTCGTTCTTAACAGAATATGCGAAATAAGCAGGCGAACGCTCTTGGTAGAGAACTTGTGGCTTGCCCTGCAACAATTCGGTTCGTTTTTCATTACTGTTTTACAAATTTCTTTCGTTGAATATATTTGAGACATTCCAGACTAACTCAACGCTATCCCCTAATATGTATGCTCAAAATGTCACCTTCTCTAGCACAACAACGAACACAAATTTTAAATAAAGGCAAACTTTCCCAATTTCTCTCCGACCCGTACTTCGAAAATATGCACAAAATGCATACCTTCCGTACTTCAACCATTTCATCAACATGTACGAGTATCACCTTATGTAAAAACATAAATTCACAAGCGTAGCTAGGCATGACAAGGTGTTAGCTTAAAGGCATTCGAAAATCGCGCTGATTTTTCATAATTTTTTTTGCATACAATGCTGAGAATTTTCTCACATATAAAGCATCGATTTTAAATTTTCTCACAGCGAAAAAAAAATGTTCAAAAATCAAAGCGAATTTTCAACCAGTTGAAACTTGCATTTTCTTATCTGAAAATTGAATGTAAAATTAATATGACAAAAAATAATAAAAAAAAAAAATATAAAAAAAAATTATAAAAAAAAATTATAAAAAAAAATTATAAAAAAAAAATTATAAAAAAAAAATTATAAAAAGAAAATGTATACATATGCCACTTTTTCATCAGTTTTGACAATTTTACTTTTTTCTATTTAGTTTTCATAAGTTTTTATGAAAATATATGAAGCATAAATCGAGTATATTAGGGTTGGTATTATCACCCTAAATCTCCCAATTTTGGGATATCTTTAATATGTTTTTTTTATATAAAATCCATTAACATTAAAAAAAATTCTACGAAAAATATAAGAGGAATATAATCGGAAATAAATAAAAGTTTTTTTTTTATTCATAAAAAAAAAATATAAAAAATTTAATTTATAATAAAAATGCGATTTTTAAATCAGCTGTAAAACTGCAAGTTCAGAATTGTGCTAAAAATTTATAACAAAAATTCGATTTTTTAATCAGCTGTAAAACTCCTAGCTCAGAATTGTGCTAAAAATTTTTTATAAAAATTGGGCTTTTTATTTTTGTTTTATTTGTTAAATTTTTTGTGAATTTTGTGCAAGGCTTGCAGCTTCAAGTTATAGGATTTCTATTGTAGAATGTGCTATACTTTTATGAAAACATAAACACAAAAAAAAAGCAAAAATACAACAAATATTTAAAGGTAGGTTGCTCATTGAGCTCCTATTATTTTGAACACAGCTGTGTATATAAAAACCTGGAGACACATTCACTTCGACAAAAATGGCATTTCTTTTTAAGTTTAGAAAATAATGCAGTTTAAGTCACCGATGCAATTGCAATTTTTTGCAAAAAAAAAAATATATATTTCTTTAGCAGTGTAATTATTTCTGTGCCAAACGAGAGGAATAGCAACTAACTTCTGCTTTGCATTCAATTGAAATTTAAAAAAATCGTTAATCCAATTTCAATACCTACTTTTCTATTAAGTCACGCTGATTACCACATACCAACATTGCATAATATACCTACACATGCACGTACATATGTAAGTATGTACAAATTTCCACTTTTCCATAGAACTAATTTTTTATAATCTCATTTGACTGTCATTAGTCTCAATTGGAAGTGGCCGAGTGCTCGCGATTTGCGCAACTACTAAGCAATTTTGTGCGACTAGTGTGCAATTTGCGAGATGCAATGACATTTGCGGCAATATTTTGCATTCATTATTTCATAGCACAATTAAACTCGTTTTCCATTATGCAAATACGAGTAAAATGCTCTGACTTCTACAAACTATAATTGTTCACTAAACAATGCGCAGCAAATATGGCTGCTATGTGATTTGCGGATAATTAAGCAAAAATATATGCAAGTAATGCCGGTTGCATTGCAGTGGCCGTACTTACACACATACATATGCACGTACATATACACATATGCATGTTCTTCCCTGGTTAGCCAGTGTCCTTGAAGTGCTCAGCATTTTCTTGGCAACTAAAAGCTGCGTAAGGAGAACTATGAAATAAGCCGGAACATATGCACGCACATACATATGCATCTACACATAGACAGCTGTGGTTAGTTTCTGTTTTAATATAAATACATTTTTTTATGTATTTAAAAACATTTACAATATCAGGCGGGTAAAATGCACTAATAAAGTTATCTCCATCAAAATATTGTACAAAAAATGAATAAACATAAAAAAATATTGCTACTTGTCAGCTTTTTAAGCTAAATGGAAAAATAACAATAACGACAAGAAGAAGAAATCATAAAAAGACAACAACAACATTACATCTATATTTATAATTTATTGCCCTGTTCACATTGAAGGCAGACAAGCGCATACAACACATAGACAGATGAGCGCAAAAACAAAAAAACAAAAAACCTAAAAACAAACAAAAAAAAAAAACAATAAAATACAAAAAAAAACACATCCGTCTGAGCTGCACGCAATCAGTCAAATGAAAATGCAAATATTTACGCACAGCCTTTGAAGCTTTGCAGGTTAAGCTTTTTTTGTACCTAAATGTTTTTATGTACTTGGAACAAATCAAAAGGCAATAAAACATATTTCTTTTCATACATCTTTGTTTTTTTTTTTCGCTTGCTCGGTGAAGTAGAACAAGGTTCGAGAATTGTAGTGCCAATAGTTCACGCGAGCGGCGCCGAAATTTCGGAGGCACTTTTCGGTTGTTGGCTGTTGGATGTGGCATAAATCAAAGGGTTGCGGCGGATTAGCGAAATGCGGACAGCAGAGAAAATGTGTGTTCAAAATTCAATGAAAAACAAGGGCGCGCGCGACTATGGAATAAATAAACTTTTTTGCATAATCGTGTAAACTAGGGCAGCTAAGCCCGATGTCGGGATTTCGAGATATTGTTATGATATTATTTTTTGCAAAATTTATAAACATTGAAAAAAATCGTCTTAGAAGGTAAGATGAATATAATCAAAACTAGTAAAAAAAAATTGACAAAATGTTTTAAAAAATTTATAAAAAATAAAAAAAAGTAATAAATATGTCATTTTTTAATCAGTTTTGGCCCCTTTTTTTTCATCTCTTTAGCTTTCATAATTTTTGATGAAAATATATAAAGCATAAGTCGAATATATTAGGATTGTCGTTATCACCAAAATCTGAATTTTGGGATATCTTTTGTTGCCGACTTAAGCAACCCGTAAAAATTTACGAATAAGAGCAACTCTGCGCGAAATTATGACTTGTCACTATAACTAAGCTTTACTCTTTTATATCGCTCATTTCATTTTTATCGGTGCGCGCGGACACATATAAGGCCTAATTGAAAGAAATAAAGAATAAGAGAGGAAAACTAAGGTAAAGAAAAACTGAAATATAATTAAACTATGAATTGTAAAAAATATGTAAAAACTAAAAGAATAAAATAAATAAATACCTTTACAGGTTTTTTAAAGCATCAATCAAAGAAGCTGTTAAAAATTAGAATCCTCTTTTCTTTACAACAAAATCTTTAAAAAACCTTATTAAATGATGGCGGAATTAAAAAGGTGCTCCAGCAACGCTAAACACAATGGCTGAAGAAGTTGTAGTGCAAAATGATTGTGAGTATAACGTCACTAGTCCTGCACCGCCTGCAGATCAAAATTTACAAATAAATCTAGATGGCGACGGTGGCAGTCTCATCGCACCACAAGAATTGCTAATCCATAGCAGAAAAAAACAGCTCCGTTTACAGCAACTAGAGGAGACCATGCGTTTAAGAGAAGAGTATTTACGGGAAAAATTTCGCATTTTGAACGCAGAAGATGCAGGCGAGGAAACAGAAGGTCCATGTGTTATTGGCCCCACCAAAATGTGTGGAACTAATGTGAGCGGTAACATAGCATTTTCTCCTACTCCAGTGCAGCCTGTACAAAATAACAGAACCAACATATGTCCAGCGCGTGAGGTACCGGTACATACAGTTATGCAGTCACCACGTCAGCCGTCGACGCGGACTGCGGCAGAGCGTAGTCAGGCCTTACATGTAGACTGCAACGGTAATTCGCCAAACATATTTACAACGTTCACAGCACCAACAAGTACAGCACGTTCGCCAAATCAGGTATTCGCAACTCAATCAGCCGATACCTGTAATTTGACGACTTCGCAGTTTGCAGCGCGGCAATGCGTGCCAAAAGACTTGCCGGTATTTAGCGGTGACCCCCAAGAGTGGCATATTTTTGTTAGTGCATATGAACAGAGCACACAAATGGCTGGTTACTCTCATCATGAGAATTTAGTTCGCCTTCAAAAATGTCTACGTGGTAAGGCTAGGGAGGTCGTGCGCAATTTACTGGTATTACCGGAGATGGTACCTGATATTATAAATACGCTCAGAATGTATTTTGGACGTCCTGAGCAAATACTTAGAGTACTTATTGATAGGGCGCGTCAATTACCATCGCCTAAGGGTAAACTTGATCTACTCATCGACTTTGCATTTGCTATCAAGAATATAGTAGCAATAATTCATGCAAGCAAACTAAGCGGTTACCTCAACAGCCCATTACTATTGCAGGAATTCGTTGAGAAGCTCTCTCAGGAGTCAAAACTTAACTGGGCAATTTATTCAACTGGCATGAATAACCCTTGCTTGGAAGATTTTTCTACCTGGTTGTCCACATTGGCTGAAGCAGCTTGCCGTGTTACGAATCCGGCATCACTCTCAGAGAAACTTAACAAGCGTGAAGCTCATTTGCACACGCATAAATCTGATGCCGTTTTAAAACAATACGAAGAAGCAAAATCTATGCCCAGATGCGCAATGTGTAATAACCCGCATAAGGTTCCTCAGTGTGACCGGTTTAAAGCACTCACTATGAATGAGAGATGGGACTTTGTTAAGAGGAAAAATCTATGCCGCCAGTGTTTGGGAACACACTCTCGCCGCTGCTGGAGTAATAAGTCGTGTGGGGTGGATAGCTACACAATACGTCACCACAGACTCCTTCACAATTCTGATGTTAACAAAAATAGTGAAGTTTCAACGATGCTGAATAACCACCGTTCGATTTCCAGCAACAACACCACATATTTTCGAATCTTGCCGATAGTTTTGTATGGAAGAAATAAAACAATATCCACATACGCGTTTATGGATGAAGGATCTACACTAACACTTATAGATCAAACACTTGCAGATGAATTGGGTGAGGCTGGCGTTCCCGATCCTCTATGCATTCACTGGACTGGAGACATAAACCGATATGAAGCTGATTCGCAACGACTCGATTTACGAATTTCAGGTAATATTCAAGGTGCGAAAATATATCCACTCCGAGGTGTTTACACGGTTAGTAGCTTAAATATGTCATCATCAACATTGATTGCTGACCAATTGAAAACAAAATATGCACATTTAAAAGGCATTCCCTTGCCAAACTTTATTGACATAGTTCCTAAGCTAATTATTGGTGTAAATAACCCCAATTTGATAATGGCACAGAAGGTACGTGAAGGTGGATGGCAAGATCCCGTAGGGGCGAAAACCAGATTAGGGTGGACAATTTTTGGTGGCGGTAATAATCAGAGTAAAGGTAACGGATTAAACTTACATAAATGCGACTGTGAGAGCGATAACAACTTGCATGAACTCGTAAAGTCCTTCATGTTGAATGAAAATATTGGAATTTCAGTGCCAAAGGTAAATCCAGTTTCAATGGAAGATCAACGAGCCATAGAAATTTTGGGTAACTGCGAGTTGCATGAGGGTCAGTACACCGCGAGCTTGCTGTGGTCAAATGATAATATACGATTGCCAGACAGCTTGCCAACAGCTCTTCGTCGCTTTAAGTGTCTGGAACGTAAGTTATCTAGCAATCCTGAACTACAACGCAATATGCAGAAACAAATTGACAACTTAGTTAAGAAAAATTATGCGACCAAGTTACCGAACGAAGCTATAAATGATTGTGGTGATAAAATTTGGTATTTGCCGGTTTTTATTGTTCGCAATCCGCACAAGCCAAATAAAATTCGACTTGTGTGGGATGCAGCCGCAAAATCTAGAGATGTATCCCTAAATAATTTCTTACTGAAAGGACCAGATATGTTAACTCCACTAGTAAATATATTATTCAACTTCCGAATGGGTAGAATCGCAATATGCGGTGATATCGAAGAAATGTTCCACCGCATTAAGTTACGACACCCAGACGCAGATGCTCAGCGTTTTCTCTGGCGTACTAACATGAATGATCCGATAAACGTGTACAGGCTCAACGTTTTAAGTTTTGGTGCTTCTTGTTCTCCATGTATAGCGCATTACGTGCGAAACCTAAATGCTTCGGTACACGCTGCTCAAAATTCTCAGGTAGCGTGTGCAATAAAGAATCACCATTACGTCGATGATTTTATTGATTCGACTCAAACCGTCGACGAAGCTATCAAATTGGCAAAAAATGTTCGAGATGTTCACTCCAAATGTGGTTTCAACATGCGTAATTGGTCAAGCAATTCGCCAGATGTTTTAGCAGCGCTTAATGGAGATGGGGAGCCACAACTTAAATCATTTGACTGCAGTAAGGATGTCATAAATTTCGAAAAAATACTTGGTATGTACTGGGAACCAAAATCCGATACATTCAGCTACGTGCTCAAATTTGTTCGGCTTAAGCGCAACGTATTCGCGGACAGGGTCGTCCCTACAAAGAGAGAAGTATTGCAAGTGCTCATGTCAGTTTTCGATCCACTGGGACTAGTAGCTTGCTTAACTTCATATCTAAAGATTCTTATTCAAGATATCTGGCGAAGTGGAATAGACTGGGATCAACCGTTAAATTATGAACTTTCATTGAAATGGAAAACTTGGATTGAATACATTCCCGTTATTACTAGCGTTTTGGTACCGCGTTGCTACTCTCCACTCCTTTACGAAGATGACTGTAAAGTACAACTGCATACGTTCGTAGACGCAAGTGAAAATGCATACGCTGCCGTATCATATTTTCGTATTGAAGCTGGTGGTCACATCGTCAGTAGGTTGGTGGCAGCTAAAGCAAAGGTCGCACCGTTGCGCCCGCTCTCAATACCACGACTGGAACTACAGGCTGCGGTAATTGGTGCACGTTTAACAAACATGGTTGAGGAAGCACATCATATAAAATTTGAGAAACGTTGCATCTGGAGCGACTCAAAAACCGTTCTGAAGTGGCTTCATGGTGATCCGCGTAAATTTCAACAATTTGTAATGTTTCGTATCGCTGAAATCCAAGAAGCAACTGCTATCAGTGAATGGCGTTGGATACCAACAAAAATGAATGTCGCTGATATTGCTACGAAAACGAGGCCTTGCATTGAGGTAGCTCATCAGTGGATAAATGGTCCCGCCTTCCTTACTTTACCTACTAAAGAGTGGCCGGAACAAGAAGATCTGGGTACGGTGAACCCTAGCGAATTTCGAGCTAAGCTTCTAATTCACAACGTGCAAAAGGTAAATATCAACTTTGAATATTTTTCGAATTGGATTCGACTATATAGAGCTATAGCAAACTGTGTGCTTTACATCGAAAAACTTAAACAACGGCTCCAAATCACATCGGAAGGCAGTCATCTAACGGCATGTCATTTTCGGCGTGCAAAACTGCTTATTTTTAAGACAATCCAAATGGAACATTTTGATGACTGGTCATTGCTTAAAGTTGGTAAGCCTGTATGTAAAACTGGTCCGCTACGAAACCTGCAAGTTTATATGGACGACGAGCATCTCATTCGCGTGAAAAATAGGGCAACATATTTTCAGTCATGCGACCAGCCTCAACGTGATTTCATTGTTCTACCACCTGGTCATCGAGTAACCTATCTTATAGTAGATCACTATCATCAACGCTTTTACCATATTCAGCACGAGACAGCCTTGAATGAGGTAAGACAATTGTTTTTTATACCAAAACTGCGATCGTTATTTAAAGCTGTGAGGCGAAATTGCCAAGTATGTAAGATCGCGAACGCCGTTCCGCAAGCTCCACAAATGGCGCAATTACCCATAGCCCGGCTTGCCGCATTCTCTCGTCCCTTTACGTATGTTGGAATCGATTATTTTGGGCCGATCTTAGTTACTGAAAACCGCAAGGCGAAGAAGAGGTGGGGAGTATTGCTGACCTGCCTGACAATAAGAGCTATACACATAGAAATAGCCCATTCTCTAAGTACTGACTCCTGTCTAATGTGCTTGCGAAATTTCATTGCTCGCCGTGGCTGCCCTGTTGAAATATATAGCGATAACGGTACGAATTTTCGCGGGGCTGATAGCTTTTTAAAAGACGAGTTGCTTAAACTGAATGCTTCTATCGTAGAACGTGAACTTGCTCACAAAGGTATCGCCTGGAAGTTTAATCCACCAGCTGCACCTCACATGGGTGGAGCATGGGAACGCCTAATAAGAACAACAAAGGCAGTGCTGTATAAGATCTCGCCGTCGCAGAGATTCTCTGATGAAAGTTTACGTTCGGCTTTGCTGGAGGTGGAGATGATCATTAATTCTCGACCGCTGACATATCTATCGCTCGACTATGAGGACCAGGAACCGATTACCCCAAACCATTTTTTATTGGGCAGTTCAAATGGAGCCAAGCCGTTTTGTAAACCTGAAGAAATTAGCTTAAAAATGAATTTACGTCAAAGCGAGATGTTTGCGAATTTGTTCTGGCGTCGATGGCTACGCGAAATGATTCCATCACTTACACGTCACAGTAAATGGTTTGAAAAAGTGAAACCCATAAGCGAGGGTGACATCGTATTGATTGTCGATGAAAACGCAGAAAGGAACACTTGGCTAAAAGGTATAGTCGTCGAAACAACGATGGCAAAAGATGGACAAGTAAGGCGTGCTAAAGTAAAAACGAGGCAAGGTGTTTTAGAACGACCAGCAGTAAAGCTTGCAGTGCTCGACATCGGCAAAGACAAGGCAAGCTCCGAAGATTCGTCCGCTTACCGGGGGGACATTGTTGCCGACTTAAGCAACCCGTAAAAATTTACGAATAAGAGCAACTCTGCGCGAAATTATGACTTGTCACTATAACTAAGCTTTACTCTTTTATATCGCTCATTTCATTTTTATCGGTGCGCGCGGACACATATAAGGCCTAATTGAAAGAAATAAAGAATAAGAGAGGAAAACTAAGGTAAAGAAAAACTGAAATATAATTAAACTATGAATTGTAAAAAATATGTAAAAACTAAAAGAATAAAATAAATAAATACCTTTACAGGTTTTTTAAAGCATCAATCAAAGAAGCTGTTAAAAATTAGAATCCTCTTTTCTTTACAACATCTTTAATATAATGCTTTTTTTACCAAAATCTATCAACAATAAAAAAATTTCCTAAAAATGTAAGATTAATATGATGAAAAATAATCAAAACAAATTTTTAAAAATTTATAAAAGATGTATTAAAAAATTTATAAAAAATATAAATATCAGTTTTGACAACTTTTATTTTGTATATTTAGTTTTCATAATTTTTTATGAAATATATGAAGGATAAATCGGGTTGTTGTTATCACCTAGGAATTTTGGGATATCTTTAATATGTTTTTTTATATAAAATCCATTAACATTAAAAAAGCTCTCCAAAAAATGTAAGAGGAATAAGATAAAAAATAATCAGAAAACTGTATTAAGCAAATTTATAAAAAAAAAATTATTAAAAAACCAAATGTATAATTTTTTTTTAATAAACATGCGATTTTTCAATCAGTTTTGACTACTTTTCTTTTGCCTATTTAATTTTCATGAGTTTTTTTTTTTAAATATAGTTCACCCTGCAATAAATATCACATTCTCCTGAGAGCGAAGGATTAGTCGAGTATATTAAGATACCCAATTTGCTTATTTGTTGTCAATTCAACGCATTTTTGGACCATGTCCGGCTCTAGCCAGCAGCAGGAACCGATGTTTAAGATCGTACTTCTTAATGAATTTAAATAATCTATACACTTTAGGTATCAACAACCTTTTACGTTTTGCCCAAAGCTGAGGATGGTTCTATATAGAAGGGGAAATGTAGTCCAGCCTTTGCGGCTCACAACGTAACCATTTTGTGGTCTATGTGTCATTGCTGTTCCTATCTGCGATGCGGCTGCTTTCTTACTGATCTTAAACCAGAGATCTGAAACCCCGGGGCAAATAACTTTTTTAAATTTTATAGAAATTCTTTATGACTTTCGTGGTTTTTATAACTGAAACCATTTATTAAAAAATTCTTATAAAAAAATTTCTTTGTTAATGCTACCACCCACATCTTGAAATTTTGGTATATTTTTAATATAAATCTGAGAACTTTTTTAAATTTTATAGAAATTTTTTATGACTTTGGTGGTTTTTATATATTAAAAACCATAAATTAAAATTATATTCAATTTAAATTATTTATCATAACAAATTTAGGTTTAATATATTAACAAAATAAAATTAAAATAGTAACTAAGAATTTACTAAATGAATAGATTTAATGAATTTGTTTTATTTTTCATATTTATTAAATTTTAATATTTACTGATAAATAATCCTTTTATTTTTTAATTTCTAAAATTTCTTGCAAAAAAATTTTCTTTGCTGAAATCTCGAGATTACGGAATATTTTTAATATAAACGTGAGATCTGAAGCCCCGGCAAATAACTTTTTTAAATTTTACAGAAATTCGTTAAGACTTTCGTGTTTTTTTTTTTTTTTGTTTCTAATCATTTATTCAAAAGATTCTCATAAAATTTATGTATGAAACACGCTCATGGTCAAAATAATAAATATGCGAAAATTGAATCAGTTGTGACTACTATTTTCATCTATTTAATTTTCGTAATTTTTTTTATAAAAATATAGTTCACTTTACACGGCCAAAATCGCGTAAGCGGTTATCGCGCCAATTAAGAAGAGGAAGAAGTTCGCTTTACAAAAAATAGAATTTTTTCCTGCAATTGAGGTTTGAAAATGTTACATTAGGATAGCACAAAACCAATGCTTTTGTTGTTGCTATCCACTAAATCTGTTCAGTGTTTTCCACAAGGTGGCACAAAATTAATCAATCATATTTGACACCCAACTAAAAAACTGAAATATATAAACAAACAAGCAATGGAGTGCGTGAAGGTCAAAATAAAGATTTCCCTCACACAAAATAATTTTTTTATTTTATTCAAAATAAAAAAGTTATTGAAGTATTCAAATAAAAAAAAAATACCAGTCTAACGGTTAGACGCGATAGAAGTGAAACCTTCCGTAAAACAAACTGAGAGAGAATGAGACGAAAGCAGCATTAGGAGCGGGATAATTATAGGTTCATTATAATACTACTACCAAAGTATAAAGTTTATATTTTATTTTCTTCATTTTATTATTATTCATCCTCAATGTTTTCAATTTCAACAAATGATACGAGTGGCTTATGATAGCTAAAATATGATACAAATGCTTTGGTTTCGATGTTGTCAACATATCTTTGAAATTCCGCGTCAATTGTTATTTTTGATCGTGTTGTCGATTCAGTGCGATTGTTACACATTTTTAAATTGAATGTTGTATTGAGAACGTCAATTAAAGGAACCGCTGTGTCCAATGCAAAATTTACGCTAAAATCGGCACTTAAAATCATACATAATGCCTTCTCGCTCACCGTGTCTCCGTAATACGCAGGCGCGCACACATACGTACTAGCATACATACAAACAAACATACGTATGACGCTTGAACTAAACACCAAAGCAAGTAATAGGCAGTGTAGTATACATACTACAATACTCACTATACTAGCGTGGCTCAGTAGTACGCAGCCACACACATATACGTATATCAACATATAACGCTTCGTAGTGTCGCTTTTTCGTTTCATCGAGTCTCAAATCACTCCCAACGATTCTAAAGAAGTTTTCACTTCAAAAAAACGTGCGTGTAACGTAGTACACATAACTGAAGTGAAACTTTCAATTCAGACAAAGAAAGAGGGAGAGACCCGAGAGAGAATGAGAGAAAGAATATATATATATAATACATATATAAATAAATTCACAACATTTGTAGAGAATACAAATAGACAAAATTTACAAAAATAATACACGTGATATATCAACTGCGTATATATAGCGTTTGTTGCCAACGCGTACTGCCACAGCACGCACAACACGATCTGTTGTATTCCAACTATACGTTGCTCTCTGTCACTCCGATGCATTAGCGTGGCGTTAAAGCCGTGCGCACATATAGCGCCTGACCCTTTAAAGTTCATAGACAAGGCACGCGCATGCACAATACTATCAATCCTATTCTATACTTTATTCTATGTTGGTCTCTCTCGCTCTACTATATTAATACGGCATTAGTGCTGTACGTTTACGCGTCACTCTCTCTCTCTGTTATATTTTAACGCATTGTATATAATGTATACGTGGTTCTCTCTTGCTCCTACAATACGAGTAACGTTGTACGACTTAGACTAGAGCATTAGCGTAGGAATGGGAGAAAAGACGAAGAACCGCACAAGAGGGAGACGTGAATAATATATATATAAAGTATAGCTCTCTCTGTCTCCTTTTCCTCTACGTTATATCTTTTTTCTCTTTCGCGGAACGGAAATGCCCAAAACGTTGCATGGCCTTGAAATTTTGTTCTCCATTCTCGCTCGTCCATCGACGCCTAAGAAATTTCATTTCAAAAAATTATGCAAAATTAAATTGAAGGATTAAATTTGCGCCATCTTACATATTTAATATTTATTCTCACCACCAAAGCAGTGAAAATTACCATTGAATTATTAAATAGAAAAAATACGCTTTTCCGTAAATTTGGTATAAAGTTTCCACAGTTCTCCACTTTCAATTTCCCTTCAAAAATGTCCAAAAAATGATACTTTATATTTAATTTTAAGATATTACAATTAAAGCAATTTTTTTCAACGGGCTTTTAATTTTTAAAATATTTTTAAATTGAGTTCTTCTGCCATGAATTAAATTTATTACAAATAAATAAAACCTGCCGACGAAAATAAAAGTTGCACTTTTTTATGATTTCGCGAATGTCAAAATGGAAAAATTATGTAAAAGGAATTAATCGCTCACCATAAATAGGTAGAGGAGCTTGGCTTTTATTAGTGGGAGAGTTTCTGCTATTTATTTCCTAGTGAAACTCATACAAATTTTCTGGCATATGCTTTGAAATTCACTCAAAAGGGAATTGTAGAAACTGCCCGAATTTAAAGATTTTTCAGGTACATTTTACTTAAGATCTTTTCTTCACTTTAGCATATAATCCGGGATCTTTGATTTGGCATCCCTAATGTAGATATAATTTAGTTAATACTAGATAGAGTTATGCTAACAAAACTAAACACAGCTACGTACGTACGAGTATTTGTGTACATCATCCAGATGGTGTAATCTGAAAAGCAAACAAAATTGTATTGCTAATAAAATTGTGCAAACATTAATATTTGTTGCGTAGCATACAGAGCGACGCTTTGCGTTTTATGCAATTTATGCTTCAACTTAACGTTTTTGCTCACAGAGAAGTGTCAACGCATTATAAGTCAAAAAACGAAACAAAAATGTCAAAAAAGAAATAAAAAAAATAAAAATAAAAAAATAAAAAAAAAACAGCAGAAGATGATTGCTGCTTTCTTACGCGCACACCTTTAAATTTTCGTTTATAACTGTGTAGTGAGCAAAGGCACACTATTAGACCATAGACTAGGCAGACATTTTACGGTGTCATATACAACAAGTTTCACTTTAAAATCAATTACTTTAAATTCCTTAAGAAGCAATATTATTACATTAGATTTTATTTATTTTCGTTTGCTAGAAGCCGGACCAGCCTATTAGGTATTTAAATAGCCACTACAGATCTCAGATATGGCAAAGGCATCTTCTATGACCTACGTGAAGAACTTAGGCCTACATACAGCAACATATATGTTTATTTTCCAGAAGGTATACACAAATTCCAAATAACTGTTGATGTAGTTTTTTTCAGAACTCATATTTATTCATAAATTTATAAAAATTTAATTACCTTATAAAAAAAAAAACTAACAAAACAACAAATAAGCGGTATGACAAAAGTCTACATACATCCATCCACTTGGTTCACTCAAGCAGAACAAACATTGAAAAAGTAGATGTAAAGTACCGTTATTCGAAAATTTCAGTTGATAAATTGCTATTACATACATACATACACGCGCAAATTCGTAGGAAAATAAAAAGCGAACCGAGTGCCCAAAGAACTTGTCCAGAAGAGATGTAAACTCCATTTTAAGGGAAATCGACCAAAATCCGAGAATTAGTGCTCCGAAATGGGTCCAACATATCGTCGAGACATACGGAAAAAGTGTTCATCCGAAAACTATTTTCAGAGATATTTTAATAGCAAATATTTCAGCAGGACACAACGTAAAAAGCTTCTGATTTCAGAAACAAAAAACCGTCGCCTTCGACTCGACTTTGCACGGGCACATATTTTCAAAGGAATGGATTTCTGGTCTAAATTTACGAATTGAAATTCAATAAATTTGCAAGTGATGACCGGGATAAATACGTTTTTGGAGATTAAAAGTTTTCTACCTACTGTCGAGCACGTCGGTGGTAGCGTAATGGTTTGGCGAGCTATAGCTGCATCTGCCATTGGAAAGATGACCTTCATTGAAGGTACTATGGGCCGATATAGGTAAATATATTGTAACTTTAAGAAAATTTACAAAAACATGTGTACGTCTTTCTGTAAATAAAGCTATTTGAAAAGTTTAGTTTAATTTTCAAGTCAATAAGTAAAAATTAGTTTGAGTCGATTTCAGGCCAGCTCGAGTGAAAATAGCTTTGAGAAAAAAGCATTTAAAATTTAATTTTTGTTACAATCCTGGAAGTTTTTTCTTTATGAATTAAATTTTTAATATCTGCGCCGTACAATTCCCTTTTAATATTGGAAAGTTTATGTTCTTCTTGCTCTGTGCTCAACTTAATTTATTTTTAAGAATTCTTGTATAGCTTCATCCTTTTAAGAAAAGTGTTGGAATAATATTTGAAGCCATCGGTAGAATGCTTGGGTCTTGCGCAAGATTGGGTTTTGCAATAAGACAATGACCCTAAGCATACTGAATTAATTGTCAAATGGCTCTTATTTTGCGCTCCCAGACAACTAAACACACCGCCGCAGAGTGCGGATTTGAATAGAGAGAGAGAAAAAAAAATAGTAACTGACGCAAACTCTGTGAAGAAAAAGTTGATGGAGGCATGAAACCAATGCCAATGACGCCTTCAAGCAGTGATTGATAACTGTGGTGGACCTCGATTAGAATAGATTAGATTTGTGGGGGCCTAGACAAGTTCAAGCACTCAGCCAGGAAGACCATTGTACTACACACGGATAGATTACAGTGGAAGGCATAGAGAGACAGGATAGATACAGTATGGATGGTAAGACGGGCAAATTGGTTGGAGACCACTTTTCCGTGAATCTTTTGGATTCATTGAGGAATCTTAAGGATCCGGAATTGGAAGAGTATGAATTTTATCCATACTCAGAACATCACACCTCAACAGCCTAAAAGTGCGTTCACATATACATTAATTACCAATAAATCCACAAAATTAACCTACACATGAAGAAAAGAAAAGAAGAAGGCATATTGGGTCGCTAAAGATGGCTACCATATACTGACCACAGGCGTTGAGCCCTGTGATTACACCTACCAGTACTCTCAGGCCCTTTCTGCTAAGTTTTAGGAAAAAGGCCGCAAATTGCCTGTTTGTTTCTTACACAAAGCACTTAGCTAATCTGCAGAAGCTCAACTCAGACCAACGCGTTCTATGGGTAGACCTCATGAAGTTGACAAACCATAGTTGAACCGATGCAGAATTAACCCCTAGGAAGGGTTCAGGGCACAGTGGTGTGTTTGTCTTCATTAGCCATTAGTGGTGGACCTACTAAATACTAAAAGTATTCAAAAAATCTAGTTAAATGAACAAATTTGTTTTTTCAGCTAATTGAATTGTATTTATACTCTTGCCATACTGCTTTTTTGTTGTTTTTTTGATGTTTTTTATGAATAAATATGTATTTCGAAAAAAAGCTACATTAACAGCTTTCTCAATTATTGTATATGTATGTACCATCTGGGAAATAAAAAAATATGCTGCTATATGTAGACTTAGGTCCTTCACTGTACAAGTATATCGTCTGTAAACTTTTGTAAGTTTTTATAAAAATAAAAATGAAACAAATCATACAGCTGTGTCTATGAGCGGGCAATTGGTTAATGCATTAACTTTTTTTCTAATTCACTTAAACGAATCACCATTAAAATAAATTCGTTTAGTGCAAAGGCTGTGACTAGGCATCCTAATAGTAGGGCGGGTATTTCTGCAGCGTTGAAATGGTCTGCCGAAATGTTTAATACGATGAGTCATGGCCAGTTGCTTAGAGGCTGTCTGTACGAATTCATTGGGATTTTCCTGCAGGGTAGACATTGTGGTAAATTCTAGGTTGCGCATTTCACACAAATGAAAATACCTACTTGCATATGTTTAACCTTTACGTGTAAAGATGCAGACACCTTCGGTGTTTATTTACATTGCACGCAGCGCTCAACGAACATAAATGCTTTTACAACAAATAAATGCTCATTTATGTAAATATTTATATGGATATTTGTGTTAAATGCATGTTGTCTAGCAAATGAGCTTTTTCTGTACCTGGGTATATTTTAGCATATTGTTTTATTATATGCCTTGTATTTGTATATACATTTGGTGCTTCTACTATTTGTGGCATGCATCCTGATGTTGCTAGGTTAGGTTGGGTTAGGTTAAATGGCCGCCCATAAAAGATCCCACATCGGCAAAGAATCAAATCCGTCCATTGTGATATCATGCAGAGGAAAACAGAGGGGAAAATAATGGAATGGAGAGGAAAAAAAGGAACAGGGGCCTTTGGATCTGAGGAAAATGACGACTAAATGGTTTCTTTTTTCGATTGCGTTAACCGCTCTAAGCTACTGATGAAATTTATCTGGTGCGTAATATCAACACCTGAGTTGTTTGTACCTCATCCTCGAGATAGCAGCTGGCGAAAAGGCCTTCAGTAATTGTAAGTCTCATTGCATAGATATCTAAAGCACAATGCGCCATAAAGATACCCAAAAAATGCGAGCACTTTGGCTTTGTTAGGCTTAGGAGTTTTCTCGGCCGCTTTCGATCTACTCATGGCCAGAAGAATCTCTCGACTTTTCACGTTTCCGCACTAACTCAGCGTTCGTTGAGTCGACATAAAGTCCATCATTCTAGGAGCAGACCACAGGTTTTTAAGAGAACGCCAATCCTTTCATTTTGCGGGTCATCTCGAGGGTCGCCTGTCTAGTCAGCTCATCAGCCCAGCAATTTCCTTCTATGTCCCTGCGAGCGGGAACCCAATGAGCCTATTAACGAAGTATTTGAATGCAGTCAAAAGAGGATTTGAAAGCACAAATACCGAGCTATAGACTCTAGTTGCCGCTTAGCTGTCGGAGTATATGCTTACCTCCCTCACATTAATTACAGAAACAAGCAACCAATCTACCGCTTCTTTGATTGCGGTTGTTTCCACTTGGGAAACCCTACAGTAGTCGAGTAGCCTAAATTTAAGTTTGAAGGGGAGCTCCTCGTAAAATATTCCTCTACAAACTCTTCCGTCCAATTTCAGGTCAACCGTAACTTCAGGTCTGCCCTTTAGTTCATTGAGGGAATATGGATGGCAAAAGTTGCGCTCGCACCCAGCAAGGACAATAACAGTCAGTCATGGAATGAACTACATATTAAAAAAAAAAAAAATATGAAAATTAAAGAAACCCAAAAATAAAGTAGTCAAAACTGGCCAAAATATTGCGTTTCTAAAATTCTTTTAATATTTCTTAATGAAAAATGTTACCGAAAAGGTTAAAAAAAGTTATGTGCATAAAAATTAATGCTAGTCTGATTAGTTACATTCATCAGTGCTGTTTTTAAAGGTTACGCTATATAGTCAAAACTTACGCTGCAAACAATCGCACAGAATTAAGACTTGGTGGTTGTGGAACTGCACACAATTGGAAGCGTTTATGCAGCAGCAGCCATTTTTGCAGCGCGGTGTACTTATTATTATTTTCTTGTTAGAATAAGAGTCCATTCTCCATCCACAAGAATTCAATCATTCAAGGTTTGGCCATCCGAAGCAAAATTGTTAGGGTAACTTTGGCTGCTACGTCATCGGCAATTTGGCAGCAGAATTGCGCTCTCTCATTTCCCGCCTATTCACACGCTCGTCCAATCAGTCCTTGTTCTGATGGCAATGAAGTACAATAAAATAAGTGGAGATGTTAATTTTTTCGTATATCGCCAACGCAATCTTAGTTATGTCCTAAACAAACCGCTGTCATGGTCCATGTGACGTAAATTTCATACTGAATCTTCCATGCACATGACGTTATTGAAGATGCAGAACATGGTTTCTTGGCAATCCACAGTTTGAAACCGAAAGGGTAGACTTGATAAATACGGTAGGGAAACCAATAAAGGTTAAGGGGTTACATGGGTTTCGTCGGGTAAAAAAAGGCCTATTTTCAATATTTTTTTTCTATGTAAAAAATTATTTATTTAATTCAAACTTTTTTCTGTCTTATAGATACATATTTAAAGAATAATTTCTGAAAAAAAAACGTAAAACTCCTTCTCTATTGTGACGTCATTTCCGGTGACCCCTCGAAAAAAAGGTGCGTCCGCGTTGTCAGCATAACTCCTGACAGGCTCATCAAAAATGAAAAAATAAAATTAAGTGTTTCAGTTAAGACCATAAACTCGTGCTTGAACGGAGGAAAGAAAAAAAGTAAAAATTGGAATTTTGGCAGACATTTTTCCAAAAAAATGAAAATTTCGGTCAAATTTGCTTGACATTTTGTTTTTTATAAATAGTTGTAATTGAAAAAAAAAACAAAATCTTTCGTTCAAGCACGAGTAAATTGTATTTCGAATACCTGTGTAAAATTTCATCAAGATCGGTTGAGTAATATAGTTTTCGAGAACATTTGACAACCGACTTTGAAAACACGCTTCCGAGAAAAACGCGTTTAAAGTTTTGAGTAACAATAAAAGTGGCTTGGAGCGCACACATTTCAAAGGCTGTATCTCTGATTTTTTGAACCAACGAAACCCATGTAACCCCTTAACACAAACTGGTGGATATTATGCTTGAGCCAAAAGAAAACTAGTCCGCTGTTTGCAATGTAGTAAATAAAATTATCACAAAGTTGAGTTGTGCGGAGTCTCACAGAATGGCAACAGACCGCTCCCCCTCCGCGAAGCAATACCTGACTGTAGTTCACGGACAAAGGGAAACGGAACAGAGGTGCGGTGAGCCGAAAGGCAAGTCTCACACTTCGGGTGTCAGCAAATCAGCTGATTCTTTCAAGTTCGCTGAGAGCTGGTTAAGAGTCTCATCTTCACTATGTTTCTAGTCTATCATCCGTATGCTATACTATCGGGGTCAGATTATTTCTGGCGAGAATAGTTCCTTGCTTCCGTTATAGCAGTTTGCGCATCATGGCAGGAATGCCGGAGCTTGTTGCGTTTCGTCTTGAAGCCATTTCACTTAACTTCTAAACAGTAAATTTTTTAGCAAAGAAATTAGCAAAATATGTCCCACATCCTTTTCCAGAATATCGATTATCCATAAATCAATAAATCTATTATAATCGCATGGAACGGGCTAACTATTTCAGTTTTCAGTTCTAGTATTGAGCGACAATAAAAAACTGCACCTGGTCTTGTAAGTTGACTTTCCCATGTAGTGTATTTGCACATATTTGCAATGTGTTCAAAAGCGTATTAGAAACTCGAAGGTGAGGCAAATATTTTTGATGCCTCTGAATAATACTCGAACTACTTCATCATCAGTTTGAACTGGCTCAATTTGTGTGAGTTATGTAAAGTAAATGAATATAAATCCGATGAATTTACAGCTTCAACAACGTGCTGAGTGAACTTGATGGGAAAATTGCATCTGGTATCCTTTTATATTAATTGATGTTAATTTGTTTTACACAGCTCTTAATTACAAAAAATTGTGTACAGCTCAAGTGCAATTCACATCAACAAGTGTGAGATTAAACATTTGGAATGTAAATCTAAATAAAATTTCACTCAACAGCCACTTAAATTATTTATGAAAGTTACTTACTATTCAATTGCTATGGAACTTTGAATATCATTTCTACAAATAATTTAATAATAAACGATTTAAACAGATACCAAAAATATTGAGCGAAATCTTTGCGTTATATATAAATACATGCATGCACATATTTGAGTCTTTCCACTTAGTTTCATACTGATATCTCGTATTTGTATTAGTCTCTTAAACTGTAAGAATTTTTCAACTTGCACCCAAATGAACTTAACCTTGGGAAGAGGAGCAGCTCAAAATTTATTGTGTTAATGGTATTGTGTTAAATATCATTTATTTGCATTAGGCAGGCGAATTCCTTTCGTTGTTTTATTTGCGCATATTTGCAATTTCAAAACCACCTGTGCCGCTTAGATGGGCCATAAAACTCTCTTTGTCGTGGAAAAATTCATATTTATTATATACATACACACACATACGTACATATATTTTTATAGGCGCATGATTTGTTTGTGTATAAACAATGCATTCAAAAGCTGAGAACAGCTGCATTTTTTCATTTCTTAATATATGGAACATAAATTGAGGGCATTGAAAAATATACAAACCAGAATCAAAAATGTTATTTGCCTTAAATATTTCTCAATGCATCAGTTTTTAATTGAAAATAAGAGAAAAATCATAATTCGTTTCTTTTACTTCATTTTCTAGGTCTAAAGATAAACAGAAGGCCCATTGCAAGAGGAAAAGCGATAAGAACACAAAAAGAGCAGATAGTGCTTATGAAATCGATCGAAAGATTTGAGTTTTCTCGGGTTACTTCCGGGAGCAAATTCTGCATATTTCTTTAGTCAAGATCCTAGTTCGAAGGACTCCGGTAAAAACATCTTTTTGGTTGGGTTTCGTTTGGAGAGAACTTAATGCATCTGCGATAGTAAAAGGAGTGAGTATTAAGCACTCTGCAATCAGAAATTTCTGTACAGTGGAGAGGAAGAGGTCGGGGTGAGACGTTCCCACGGCAGTCGGTTCTACTGCCAGAATGGTTCTACTTCAAATCCGACCAAGTACTGTCACTCCAGCAGTTTTCGCTGTATATGTATTCTTAATTCCGTTCCTCCCTGATGGGATATAAGGCCTCTACAAAACGCTTCTAACAGTCACACTCCTGCGCGATGATTTTGACTTTTTTGACATATTTCCTTGGAACCTTACATCCTTTTCGAGAGTTCTCTTCCAAGTGTACCTAGGGCATCCAATCCCCCTCCACTTCCTCTGCCTCATTTCAGTCTGGATGGGTAACTGCTTACAATTCGTCCAATGCTCTCTGTTGTTGATCGTTCGGGGCCACCAAAACCGCAATAAACGTCTTAAACATCTTAAAACATTATGTTTATATGTATAAGGAATGTTTATGCTGCTACAACAACGACAAATTAGAGTGAGTCAAGCATTTTACGATTCAAATCAGTAAAGAAAGTAGGAGTTGTTGTTGCTCTGTGAGTTATATTATCTCTATTTAGCACACTGAAGTCATCGGTCTCTGTCGTCAATCTTATCTGGAGTTGGGCCCATAAAACATGCTATTTCGACGGGGGAAAAACCTGTGTTAAATCTGTGCTCTTAACTGTACATTTGAAGAGGTGTTTAGTTTAGCGCAGGTTGCCGTCACATGTCAGACCTATGTCGGCTCTGTCAGAGTCGATTCTGGATACGAAGCAGTTTAACCTACTATAATGTCTGATATGCAATTGTGCCAAAATAACGCAGGTCCTAGGGAGCAGCTAGAGAATTCGTCTCCCATGGGTAGTGGTGGGACTCTGATAATGGCATTCGAGAAGCCAAAGTTCATAAAAGTATTAAGGAACTTCCGATGCATGTCATTTATAGCCTGTCTGTATACTGAGAGCTCCAGTGGTTGTCGAGCTTAGACCTGGATTTGGCCATTCAAGCATTGTAGATGTCTTCTGATGTGGCTAGTAGTTGGCTAAGCCTGCAGCAAGTGTGTTCTGGATGTTTATTATGATAACACTTCAGATGGAGTGGAAGTGCTTGCGGATCATAATATTGTACTGATTACAGTGCTTTGGCAGGTCTAGAGCTTCATTTCCAGTGTTTAATTAATTCCAGGGGGCTAAATGGGCGCTGCATAACTTATAATCGGCCGGACGATTGTGTTAAATGTTACTAGCACGTTTTATTATATTTTGCGCTTTGAGGCTTGACGATCTTACCGGCAAGTATAATTATACGCTCCGAAAAGGAGAGAAAACTGTGGAAAGTGACCCACAGTACCGGTAGTAGTTTGGCATCCTTCGTCTTAATTGTAAATAAAGTCGTCGTGGATTTAGGGGACAAAGTTGGTTCCTTGTACGGAAGAATCGAGAAAGTCTGGATGTCAAAGTCACAAGCCGTTGATGTCATTGCCGAGCACAAAGGAAAAGGACATCATCTTCTTCTGTTGTGAAAATATGTCTCTAAATGTTACTGGCGAGTATCGACCACACAAGTAATTTCATTATTGGCGAAGAAGTAGGCTCTTCAATATCATCATCTACCGTTTCTCACAGTTAAGATTTTGTTAAGCCCGTGACTTATGGCGTTAAACATAAACCATCATGATGATAGACTAGGAGTAAAAGTCACCAAAATAAACAGGTTTAGTTTACTGAACTGGCAGCCCTTGGTCGATAAAAAGCCAAGCCATTCTAGTACACAGAACCGGCTGTCATGGGAATGAAAGTGGGGACTTTACTCTCGTTGTAGATAACCAAGTCTAAATGTAAATAAAGTGACTCACCTCTTGCATTATATCTGTATTTTCCTGCAAATGGGAATTTCTGTCATTGACAATGACGACGCTATCTTTACTGCTTTCAGCCATAGTCTCCCTTATCAACATGAAAGGTGGCGCCATCTCATCCTCGAGTGCCAAGTAGGGGGAAATCAGTCAAAGATTCACGGTACTACCTTCGAGGCTAACAGTTACAATGCCTTCTCTCCTGAAATTAAGCAAAATAACTCTATTTAGTTCCTTCCTGTTGAGCATACAGGATCTTGGCCTATATGCGCCTTTATGCAGCACGACTTTATGGCTTGTCGTCCTGATTCCCGAAATCCGTTAATGCTCAGTTACCCCTCTTGGATTAGGACCATTAGTAAACTGCGGGATGTCGCCTTAGAGTCTAAAAAAGATTCATCTGCAGAATAATCACCTTCGATATTTCTCTTCTGCGGTGAGTGTTCTCGCTTTCAAGATAAGTGTTCTCGAACAGTTGGCCGATGCTAATGCACTTCCATACTTAAATGATGTTATAAAGGGTGGTTAAATTTCAAGGGCCAATGTTGAATGTGAACCACACCTAAACGTCAAGCTTTTTTCTGCATTTCATTTGACATTTTTCAATTTCAGACTAACTCACTTTGAACCATGGAAAGATACTCAATTGAGCAATGCGTTAAAGTTATTCAGGCTTATTATGAAAACGGGCGTTCAAATCAAAATGCATATCGCGCACTTCGTGAAGAAAATCATCTTCAGTGATGAGGCACATTTTCACCTCAGTGGATTCGTCAATAAGCAGAATTGCCGCATTTGGGCGAATGATAATCCAAGAGTGATTGCCGAAAAACCAATGCACCCACAAAGAGTGACTGTTTGGTGCGGTTTATGGGCCGGCGGCAACATTGGGCCGTATTTTTTCCAAAATAAGGCCGGTGAGGCAGTTACTGTGAAGAGTGTTCGCTATCGTGAGATGATAACGAACTTTTTATGGCCCGAATTGGAAGATATGGATGTGGACGATATGTGGTATCAACAGGACGGTGCCACTTGTCACACAGTAACGAAACAACGGCTCTTTTGCGCGAAAAATTTGATGGCCGAGTAATCTCACGTCGCGGCGATGTCAATGGGCCGCCAAGATCATGTGATTTGACACCGTTGGTCTTCTTTCTTTTGGCAACAATTCAAGAGCTAAAGGATAAGATAATTCGGCACATTAACGCCATAGAACCTCAATTATGCCTCAGCGTCATCGAAAATTTGGGCCATCGAATGGAGGTGTGCCGCCGAGGGCGCAGCGGCCGTTTGGCCGATATTTTTTTCCACACGCAATTGAGGTATACCTATATTATCATAATAAAGAGAAATGACAATAATTTTGTAAAAAATTTGTATTTTATTCAAAATCAACACCGGCCCTTGAAACCTAACCACCCTTTATATAAACTAATATCCGGCATGCTCTACTAAACCTCAGTAAATAATATAAAAGGAACCAAATGTAGTGCTTCTAACCCACTTCGATAGTAGAAAATCGTTCATTTACTTAACTTTTTTATAACCTCTTGATATTGTAGTTCTATTTCGCTGTGCCTATACTAAGTCATTTACCCATTGTGCAGCTATCAGACACAAAAAATTCCTGAATGGCAACTGCGATCGGAACAATCCGAAAAGAGTCGCTGAACTTTCAGACTTATTCCTGAGGTTGTGGCGTGGATAAACTGAAACACGGCGAAGTTGATTAAGATGCTTCTTACTGGGGATGGATGCTTCAAATAATTCACATAATACTGCCCAGAAGAACGTGAAAGCCCGTTGAATGTTTTAGAAGTTTAGTGGGAAAAATTCACGGCTTCGGTCCCAAAAAAAAAAAACAAAAACCCTATGTATTGGCTCGAAATTTCCAAGAGAGCCTTCTTTGACATGAATTTCTGTTTGATGTGGTGTTTCTACCGCTCTGTCAGCTGGCATTGCCCTATTATTTGTAAAATGTCTCGTTAAAAATCTGGTTGAACTTCCAGTTCATGAATCCTCCACTAGACAAAAGAGTGCACTACTTGGGTCTTGTACGAGTGCTGGTCAATATTTATTAATTAAATAATATTTTATCGAATTGCTCCATGGAGTGTTCTCAATACTTCAAACTTGAGATCGGCCCAGTCTTTGATACTATTTACAATTATACAGCATGGCTAGCATGATAATTTCCTCTGTCATATAGACCGCCTCTGAGCGATTTTGAAGGAATCCAATAATTTTCTAACGTAACCGGAAAAAACGAAAAAAACTGTCATTGTGGTGGTGATATACCAAAAAAAAACAACATAACCTCCATCTAAGTTACTTCGTTGCCATCTGAACAACAACTGATTGGTCCACCAATGGGCCGGTCTTTTCTACAATTATTTGAAGGCATTTTTAGGCATTCAAAAAAATTTTTTTATGGAGCCTAAAGACAAACTCTTATAAGCATTTTGAAAACGTGGAATGATTATTTATTTGCTTTTGTATGTGTTTTTAATAAAAATCATACAATACTAAAATAAAAATCTTATTGAATAAAAGTCTTGTTAATTAAAATTATTTTTTAATAAAAAATAGTCCCATAGTTAGCGGAATACTCTTTCATGAATCACTGCAGCAGCAATTAATTGCCAATATACCATTGCGTATATTTTTGCATACATATATACATATGCACACATACAAATATATGTATCTGAATCACAACAATTAACAAATGCTGATTTTTATTAGTTTTTGACGCTTCTAATTTGTTTTGGAAATTAAAAACCCCCAATTTAGTGAATTGAAAGGCGCGTAAAAACCCAAACAGCAAAGTGTCCATTTAATGACAAATGAACGCAATAACGAGGAACGTCGCAGACAGTTGTATAAATTAGACTTAATCAAATCAGAAACATGAAAAAACATTCCTTTATTGACACATTCAATACATTGGTTAATGGATGGCATACGCTGACAAAAAATTTAGAATTATTGGAGAATGGTAGAATTAGGCAGTGGTGGAGGTGTTGTCCGCGTGACACAGCCCACAACCAATTAGCACAAGAGATACGATTTTGATACACCACTTGTAGAACCAGTGCATTTTATTAGTTAATTAAATATAAAACTGGTTATGTCAGCTTTTTACTTTTCTGTAATTTCTTCTACGGAAACCATCGAGAATTTCCGCAGCATTCTTTACCGTAGAGCACCCAGACTTGGGCACTCACAGAGATAGTGAAATACTTCCTTCATTCCTTTTGATTGCAGCTTTCTCAGATTGTTCTTGTTGCAGCTTCTTCATCTACGTTATCGTTGGACGGCCACTCCATCTTCCTAGTATGGTCTTCCAAAGGCCAGTGGCGGGTTATTGTTGACGTAATTCTGAATATGTCTGCTCATGGCTTTCTTAACAACTCGTGAGTTCTGTATTTGGTGTAATTGGGCCACGCTTGTTTAGTTATTTTGCAGGTATCCGTATTAGTCCATCTGTCAACGGCCTGCTTCTGGAATAGCGAGAAGATCTCCCTTTCGCGTACGCCCTGGCGACAGCCTATTTCAACCGGTTCAGATTTGTCTTGTCAGCTCATCAGCTTTCTTATTTCCTTCTACGTTCCTATGACCAGGTAATCAGGTGAGAGTGATTTTAAAGCTAATACTTTCGATAGTTGTTGTGGATAGTTTTTAATTATCCTGCAAGCTTCCCTTATTCCGAGAACTTCTGTTCTCGTCTCTTCCAAGTCTATTCCAATTCCTCAGGCAAAAAGTCTTGGAGTTTGCGAGGTCTTTGCAATATACACCGGCGCCGACGCCGTAATCCATCTTGGAACCGTTAGCGTAAAGTGCAGTTGTATTCTCTTTAATTATTGAATTCAAATCCCATTCCCTTTTCACGTGGGAACTTTAACTTCAACTCTATTCTAAAATCTAGGGTAGCGCTAGAAAAATCTGATTAGTTGCTATTAAGTCATTGACTGGCTAAGATATCAATTTGACCAAACATCCTAGCATTCCAAAAAACACATTTTTTGCGGTAGTTATAAGTCTATTAGAAACAGGTAGAGTATGACATTAAGGTTGGCAAAAATCCTCTGACTGAACCTTCAGTGAGGGTGCCGCCCTGATAATCGGTTTCGACAACTTTGCTCTCACACTCCCATCTCTCTTCTAATAATCAAATTTTCGAAATTTGATCTTGGAATAAGGGGCGGGGATGCGAGGAGTAAGGCGGTGAGAGGTCTAGCAAAGGCTGTTTATAAGGTATGTATGTCTTTCCCCAGCACCTTTGAGGTGGGCGAAGATATGTAGATCCTTGTTGCAGATGCCGACATTACATGGGACAGCGCAAAAACAACAACCCAGAATAGCGTGCTATGGAAGACTGCAAGCTTTTGGCAATATTCCACATCCAACATGACACAAAATTTTGTACCACTTCTACGGGCCTTGAAAAGTTTTCTTGATGTACATACAGGTTTGACCGATACTCCACGAGCAACATTTTTTAAAAGGTGCCTGTAGTATCTACTACACCTTAGGTAGATGTATAGCGAATTTCGGAAGCATTTGCATACCTACGTTTAAATTTTTAATAAAGTAAAGTAGTTTTGTATATTTAATAAAGCATTTTTGCTCGTAATAAGAAGATTCCTATGATCTAAATTAATACTTCCTGGTGCAGCAAGGAATTGAAAGTTATACAGAGGAAAGCCCGTCAGGTTTTCAATAGCGCCAAGCTGACTGGAGACTCCTATAGAAGTGTCTTAATGGTATGCAATAAGGAGCTGAGAAAATTAAAGAGAAACAACTTTTGCTGGACACTCACTTTCCGGACTGTATCAGCGTGGTTGAGGACAGTGAGGAGATCGAGGACATAAGGTTCCTTATGCCTATACGTAGGGAACTATTGCTCAGCCGTAAAATCTTTACAGTGAACAAAACTTAATGAGCGATCTCCACTTTTAGTCCATTTAAATCGCCAAGTGCTAATAACATACAGCCGTGTATACTTCAGCACGGCGTGAATATATTAGCACCGGTCTTAACATATATTTTCAAGATAAACCTGGAATTAGGCACGGTGCCTAAAAATTGGAGTAAAGCCAGGGTAGCTTTCATTCTGAAAAGGTGGCAGAAAGGCGGGCCATACCCCAAAAGCCTATCGACCCATAAACTTAACTTCTGTCCTACTCAAAGCCATGGATTGATCAACAGATTAGAGATGTCTATTTTAGAGATTCGCCTCTTCATGATGAACAATACGCTTACCAGCCAGGCAAGTTGACTTAGACTGCTATACATAACTTTACGACTAAGATCGAAAAGTATGCCTGCAACCTACATAAAGAGCGATGGTCCGGTCTAGAACGTTGCAGAACTGCAAAGTGTTTGGTGACAAGTCCCAACAAAAAACTGTTAAACTTTCTACTAAAACTTGTAAGGAAAGACGTTCGGTTGATGGTCGGTATCATTACAGGACACAACCCATGGGGGTCAGCATATGACCACCATTGGAATCATTGAGGACCCAATAGCATGCAATGCTTGGAGGAGCCGGATTGCACTGAGTATTTTCTCTGTAAGTGTCCTGCCTTTGCTATAGCAAGGCTACGAGTTTTGGGTACCGATGTCGTGAGAATGAGTAATATTTGTTGTCAGATTTGCCAAAGAATCTGGAAAATTCTCACAGGACTAACTACTTTTGACTCAGTCTCTATTCTTTCCTATCTTCTTCCCTCCATGACTATCTACCCTCTTTCCAGAGCTCTAAATACAACAGAGTTCGTAAATACTTATCATTGATGAGTAAAATATCCCTCATTTAGCTGATAAAAACTCAACTCAATGCATTTTGTTTTGAGTTTTTCATTTCTGCGAAAAAATCATTTATTAACATTCCTCTTTCGACATTCTTTTAACATGCTCTTTAAAGGATCAACCGAGTTGAGTGTTCGCTAGCTTATTCTCTCCTCTCAGATTATTTAAAAATGATAAACTCTTTTCAACAGTAGCAATCATTTTGTATGCTCAGTGAGTTTTCTTTGAAAGCATCATTTTTTATCACTCTTTTATATTGACACATTTTCCTACTTGAATTTCTATCACCGTTTGTTTTTATTAAAGCATTTTTGTGGCTAGTTTGCGTTTGCAAGTGTTTCGCGTGTGTAAAAAGTGTAAAAAATGGGCAGATTTTCTAGCTGTTTATCAAATTGAATGAAAGTTTATTCAAAAGTACAGATTTTGACGAACCGAACGACGATCAGTCTTACATGTTATATTTAATCGACTTTCATTAAATTCAATGAACCTCAACTTTAATGAATTTTCTTTTACTTTCTTTCTTTGAAATTCTTTGAAATATTTATTTTCATATAAGTTTTACTTATTATTTATATTTAAAAAAAATAAATGAAATAAACTTCACTATTCTCGCAAAGTATTACTTTCATTAAATAAAGCAGAAATTGGTTAGGGTATGCTCGAAATGCATATTTATAATTGAGCAATGCAAAAAGGCACAATATGGAATATCAAATTACTTATCATTGATAAATTCATATAAACTTGAGCTCAAATAAAGAGCGCATCATTTACAAAACTCGGGGGATGAAAACAAAGCGAATGCTCACAGAACGACCAACACTCTTTGTATACAAACAAATGAGTAATAAAAGTGTTTGAGGAGTTACGCAAAATAGATCCTCTCAATGATTTACTCAGAAAATATTTTGTATGAGTTTTATTGCTTTTGGTGATAGCTTGAAAGAGCAGGAGCGAATTTTGAGCGCTCTACGCACTCTGAGATAAAATGGGCTTTTTAGCCTGAGTGTTTTAGGGGCCACCAAATATCCTGGTGCTTCTTGGCTCGACCTTTTCAAATTTCAATTTCAAGATCCAAAAGGTGTTGGCTGGTCTTCCGTACATCCATTGACATTGCGGGGGCTTTAGATAATGCTTCTTTCAGCTCTATTGAAGAAGGGATGGTTAGGAAGGAAATAGATAGTCATGGTAGAAATTAAGTCTACAACAGTTTTAGTATTTATTAATAACCTAAAACTGTTTGAGTAGGCTACAGGGCTGCACCATACATATATCTTTTTAGGTCGCGGTTCACAATAAGGATCTAAATTTGGAGACTTTGACGTATTGTAAGCACATTTAGATATACTTGACTATAATTTTGTTGTACAAAAATGCCAGCTTAGCTGCATGAGAACTATCGATATCGATAATCTTGGTTTGACAGCTGAGTATGGCAAACTGTATTGATATTTCAGTTCTATTTCGTACTATAATTTCAAGTTCTCAACCATCTTAAAAAACAGGCTTATCTTTAACAATTATTTGGTCGCTTTTCTCTTCAAAAAATGCTACTTAACAGAGCTATTTATATATTCTTTCTTATTGCCATCACTACCATCCGTTGCCTCTATAAATATCTTTTTCAAAACAATAGTAGAATAAATATAACAGGCGTCTTGTATTCATCCAATCATTCAACCTTCGTCTGCTATTTTTTGCAAATTCAATGATTTCGTTTGGCTAAACGCTTGACGGCGGCTGGCATCGCTTCATAACTGCTACGAGTATCAACATTTGTCGAAAACTTGAGTTCTTGAATGTGTATATGTATGTATGTGTATGTGTGTCATAGCATATGTGCATAAATGTTTGTATTTAATGCTAATTTTTTGCTATTTACTTGCGCATAACTTTTCAAAACTTTTGCTTCGTTAGCATATTTCTTTGTGGTCTAATCATAAAAATGCGATATGGTTATTTAAGCTACTATTTGTATGTATGTATGTATGTAGTTAGAAGGTTTTTTTCAGTTTCAACAGATACAAAAAGATATGTATGAATATCTATATATGACATACATTCAGTTAAACTTCTTCGATATACGCGATTGATCTATAAAAACTATTATTTGGCCATCTTGAGATGCCTGTCCGTAAGATGATGACCGCAAGAAATGAGCTGAATTGTGGAAAAATATTTACATGGACCATACATGAAAGAAATTTAATGTAAAATGTGTCATAAATAAATTTACGATACAAAAAATGTGGCATATTTAGCACAACTCGCTTCGTGTGACTTTTCTCTTTTCGCAAAACTCGCTCAAAGTACCGAAAATCTCTTGTCAATATGCAGAAGCCGTTGAAAATTTTAACTCTGGGATCTGCCTAACCATACTTGAATATAATGACACACGAGCACATACATGAACATTTCAAATAAAAGAATCGCTCTTTTTGATGTTAAAATTATGGTTTTCTTGACTTTAATATCATAAATAATTCGAGTATAGTCGCTTTTTCTATTTTGCGCCCAATAATGAAAACAGAATAAAATAATAATGAAAATGACTTCATTGTTCTTCAAAATAATCACCTTGGAAGTCAATACTTTTTCTGGATACGCTTGAACCAATTTTCAAAGCACTTTTGCCACTCAGCAGTGGAGCTTTTTCATGGTAGAAATACACTCGGAAGTTTGCCATTGCTTGCCGAGGTGCAACCGCTATTATAAAAAACTTTTTCTTTATTTTGGTTTTTCACCGAGATTCGAGCCTACGTTTTTTCTGTATTCCGAATGGTAGTCACGCACCAACCCATTCGACTACGGCGGCCGCCAATATGGATCAACTACTAAACTTAATTCCCACAATTCGAGCAGATTAAGGAAATTTTCGGTGGTAAAACTGCCGAAAATTGACATCAAATGGGAATGAAAAATGATCAAACTTTTAAAAGGAACAACCAGGAAGACTGGTTAGCTCTAACGCGTTCGAAATTACATTAATTGCTTTAAATTTCGGAGCAGTTTAAGATTTTTTAAATAAATAATTATTTCTTAGTATCAAGGCAGTTAATACCCGTATTTGTTACCTGCGGTCCATCGAGTGAGGGTCTTTGTGGCTATCATCTAATAGGCTTCATATTCGTGGGCATATTTTCATATTAGAGAATGAATAAGTTTATAATAGCGTCTCATAGTTCAACAATAATAAACCTCTTGATGAATTTTCTGGCATGAAAAATCTTGTCAAAAAAACCATTACTCATTCAGAAGGTGGCCTACATTTGTTACGCCCTTCATTTGTGGGATGTCATAATATTTAATATGTAAACTTGCAACAAACAAAAAAAAACAAAAATAAAAGATAATCAAAATACAATACAAATGCACAAAACTTAAAAAAAATATTCGAAAAACAACTTTTTAAAATATGTAAAAGTTTTGTTGCTAATTGAGGAAGAATAAATAGAGATGCATTAGGAAACAAACACTTACATTAATTTGATTATATGGCCAAAGTGAGTGTAGAGTGAAAGGCAACAACAAAGAAACGTGGTGAATAAAAATATTAAAAATACGACGCCCATCAGTTGCGGCTGACGACAGTAATTGCCTTAAATAAGTGCCAAAATATGAGCGCACATCAACGATCGGCCAATAAAGTGGTGTTCAAATTGCTAGTTGACTTTTGGTGGGAAGTGTGGAAAGAAAATCAATTAAAGTGCCGACAAAAATATCAACAAAATAGCATTTTTATTATTCTTAATTGTGTTGTTGCTTGCTGCTGTACAAATATTTAAATTAAAAGCGACGCGGCTGAGGGTCTAGCAAAATAATTTATACCTGAGCCGATTCGTGACAAGTGAAAAAAAAATTTAAAAAAACAGCAAGGAAAAAAAAAATAAAAAAAAAAAATATAAAAAAAAATAGAAAAATAATAAAAAAGTATAGAAAAAAATTGAAAAAAACAAATACTCGTACAAGAAATCGAATTTAATAAAGAATTGAAAAGCAATCAACAGCTACAGTTATTGAAAGCCCATTTAAAAAGAGCGCATAATTAAAATTGTATGGCATAGAAAAATCAGCAAAGGAAAAATTCTAAAATACAAAGACTTTTAAAAAGCTAAACGCTAAAAATGGCAAAAAACAAAGTTTAAACAAACTTCGACACCCGCTCTGCTAGGCATACAAATGTAATGTGGTACATACCCTGCAGGAAATATTTGCTGCATTGAAATGGTTGTCTCGCTTAAAACTCGCGAGATTTCACAGCACTTCGCTACGCATTTGGCGAAATTTTCTAATATTTATTTTAGAATTTTATTTTTTATAATTCTATAGATCCCATTCTGCGTGCGTTGATGCTAACGAAGTTTTCGAATCTCTGTCATTCGCCTGTGCCTCTATATGCACGCAGGATTGCAAAAGTTCGGCCTTATATTCGGGCGACAGTAGTGACAGCTGTTTTCGCAGTTTAACCCTTAATGGCCGAAAGACCCCGCTACGGGGACATAGTACTTATGCGATAGAAAACGAAAGGTCCCACTACGGGGACATGAAAAGAATTCAGTTTTCATTTCATTTATTTATCATCCCTGGTTTGTTGATCATATAAAATTATAAATCAAGTAAATATATTGAATTCATATCTAAATAAATCAGTTTAAATGTTTAGTTTAAGTTTTCATCCTTATAAACGTTTTAGAATTTCACCTAATTTTCCATCGTCTTATGGACAAGTATTACAAAAAAAGCTCTGGGCCGTTAATGGCGTCCTTAAAAAATGCGCTTTATTACTATAAAAAACTATACACCAGCTGTATGAGCGACTTTCTCATTATTGAGTTGCATCTGCTGAGGCGAAATTTTATCAATTTGTTATCTGAGATTGCTGAGACCCTTAAAAACCTAATAAATTTATAAAACTTTTGCTTCACAGCATAATTTCAACTTGCAAGAAATTAAAATATTTTTAAGAATTGTTGCATAAATATATAGGGTTTTTAGCTGCATGAAAACTATCAATATCGATAATTATGGCTTGACAGCTGAGAATGGCAACCTGTCTTGACATTTCTGTTTTAGTAAGGTTTGGCGAGTCATCATGAATCGCTTAACGCCAGAACAACTCTTCCAAATTGTGGAAATTTACTTTGAACAAAACCAAAAAAAATCCATTCGCGAAGTTCATAGAGCACTGGAAGCATCATCGGTCCTTATTTCTTTCGAATTGAGGAAGAAGCTGCGCTACGGTGAATGAAGAGCGCCATTTTTTTCAGAGCATCGACGACATGTTTCCAATAAGACGGCACAACTTGCCATACAGCTTAGCAATCGATTTATTGGAATATTCAAGCCACCATTGAAGCCTGGCGGCCAGATTTATTGGAAAAAGTAGTCAATGGGCCATGGACTGATCGAATGGACCTTTGTCGGATATAACATTCAAAAAATAAACGCCATGAAGTTATCTAACAATAATATAAAAAAGGATTGGATGTATTAGGTGTGCAACTATGTTCTCGCTGTTTTTTTTTTTATGAAAATACAACTTTATTCTGAAAAAAAAATGGTTACAAGTGAATCATTCAAAGTATTGCCCATCGCTGGCTACTACTTCTTCCCATCTTTCTGGTAGATTTCGTATACCGTCGCGGTAAAATTGTTCATTTTTTGAGGCTATCCACGGATCAAGCCATTTGAATGGCATTGCTGGTCAGCTAGACTATGTGCCATTGATCGGACGGCGCAATATCTGGAGAATATGGCGGGTGGGGTAGGATTTCCCATTTCAGTGTTTCCAGGTAGGTTTTAACGCCGCTGTTTCCAGGTAGGTTTGCGGCGGCTTCTCGCGCAATGCTCGGCTCAATCGCATCAATTGAAGTTGATACTGATCCTCAGTGATGGTTTCGCTTGGTTTTAACAGTTCATAATAAATAACATCAACTTGGTTCCATCAAATACATAGCATAACCTTAGCACCTGTGGACCGGGCAGTCCCCATGACTTTCTTTTCTTTGTTCAACATCCCTTGGTTTTAATTCATAAGGAATCCTAGTCCCCTGTCTCTGAATCATTCCCAAAGCATGCAATCGCTTGGAAATGGATTGGTGGGTAACTCCTAATACTGAAGCAAGTTCTTCTTCAGATTGACGCGGATCCTCATTGAGCAATGCCTCCAATTCAGCGTTTTCGAAGGTTTTTGGCCTTCCTTCACGCGGACGGTCGTCAACATTAAAGCCACCGTCTTTGAAGCGACGGAACCAATCTCGACACGTTGTTTCACTTAAAGCAGCATCTCCATCAACTTTTTGTGGCTCTCGATGTCTCGATGCGCTTCAGCCGCCGTTTTTTTTCGAAGGAAAGAGGAAAATCAACACTTCGCGCAAATGACGATTATTCGGCACAAAATCACGAAACCGAAAGTATATGATACCAAAAAAAAATCACTAATGTGTCGAAGCAGTTTGGTTGCCATATGTCTAAGCTTGGCTTATGATGTTTAGGTTATGTTAGAATCGACTAGCACACCCTGCTGGCGGCATCTATTGACAAACAGCGAGAAGTTAGTTTCGCACCTAATTTAAGTTCTCAATCATTTTAAGTTCTCAATTTTTTGAAATTCTGCAACATCCTCTGGCTATATCGTAGTATCCCCTACATCACCAGTGCAAGGGCTTCTGGCAACACACCTGACCTAGGACCGAGAAAATTATGTGGCTGTGTTTTTTTTTTTAATTGCACCAAATTCATGTTATTGCGCCACATTTGAGTTTTAATAAAATGTAGACTATTAAATTTATTAATTTATTATTTAAAGGCTAGCATTAACTTAATGGCCGTGAAATTTCGCCAGCAACATGCATTTGCCTTGCCATGAAATGTCGCCAGCAACAGAAGAAATTGAAAAATTTTGGCAAGAAAATTATTTTTAAACAAACTAATATAATACACACCCATATTGACACAAGGAAATTTAAAGAAGATTTATTTATTATTTTGCGAAGACGTTTCGCTTGAAAATGACATGGGTATTTTAAATAGGTGTGAAAAAATGTTGCTGGTATAGTGCGCGATGTTTTTATGTCGAAAACTGAATACTACCTTACCGTGAAATACCTATGAAATTTCATGCATATTTTACAGCAATGCAATTTGCTGGATTTGAACGGCCATTTCACATGAAACATGAGCTAGCACTAAGAAAAAATATCAAAGCAATAAAAGTTAAATTTTTTCTGGTGCAATAATCGAAATGAGAGCCCCTGAAAGGTTCTTCAGTGCTCCACCTTATCGACATGAGCAAGAGCAGCAGCAGCGTCATTTAGGTTGTAGTTTTATTTTGCATAGGAACAAGTTTTTGAATTTAATACTGGTTCAGAACAATCAAAAATGTAATGCAAAGTGCACTACAACTCATCTGTCAAAGAACGGAATACCAACAGCGAACAATATACATTACCTAGCGCTACGCCTTAAAATCGTCAGGCGAAAGAACATTAACTCGCTCTGGTCCTAAATTTACCAGAAGCGCGCCAGTTTGATTGTGAATTTCTCTACAGGGTATCTACTGACATACATACATACATGTTAATGACGCCCAACACTTGTGTGATCTGCTGTTGCCGTCATAATACTACGAGCGGCAGCTAAAGTAGCGCACCGCACGCCTCTTAACATATCTGTAGCGACAATTTGAATTGGTTTTGTTTTCTTCATTTTTTAATTGCTTTTCATTTTGCCAATATTTTGTTGATTTTTATGTCTGTATGTATATATTACCATACATATATGTATATGTATGTGTGCACAATTTTTTTCAATGCCTGCGTAGGCCAAGTGCGCGTATCTATTTCAGTAGAATGAAACTGAAATGGATAGCAAAAAGTAGCCACAAACAGCAGCCGCAACAAACACATACACACCTATGCACATATATGTATGTACAGTATTGCGGATAATAAATGCAACTTTTTTGTTGGGCTTCTTTGGATACTTTGTTTTAATAAATGGGTTATGATTTCTACTTCGCTTGCCTCATGACCCTTCCAATCGATTGATGGTAAATGAGGTCAATCAATTAGAAGGTTACCGAATGCAACACTCAAGCATCGCCACGCTGTTTAATTTAATAGCCAAGTCAGAGGTTGATCTACAACGGCTATTACACAAATTTGTAGTCACTACAAAGATATTTATTTTTTTTATTTTTTAAGTATTTAATATGTAGACATCGACTTAAAAGACACAGAGCTAAGTCGCATAAAAAAAACCAATAAGGTGCAAAATGGAAATAGATCGAATTTTTATTGCACAAGTGATGAAGTTCAAATACCTCGGGATGGAGCTCTCTAGTGGCAACGGTATTATTAAGGAAGTGCGAGAAGGATGTGCTCAAGTGGGCAAGGTATCTGAATGCCTTAGAGACATAATATGGAGGAATAAGTACTTAAGAACGGAAGCTAAAATCCGAATATACAAATCTGTGATAAGACTCATTCGGATGTGTAGTGCAGAGGCGAGAGCGGAAAATGCAAAAACAAAATAAATGCTACGCTTTACAGAAATGCAAATTTCACGATCTAACGCAGGAAAAGCTCTTCTAGCCCTCCGTTCGGCAGCCGAGTCTGACCAGACTTTTTCGAGCTTGAACGAGAATTTATCGTATTTTTATTATAGCTAACGATAGCTAATTACGTCGAAAAAAGGTCAGACCCAAGTGCCCAACAGAAGGTTTAAAAAAGGTGTCCAACAGAGGGCTAGATTGCGTAAGAAATAGAACAATTAGAGAGGAAACGAAAGTTACTGGCATTGTTAAACTAGACGAAAAGCTTGGAATGACCGCAGAACAAGAGCATCCAGTAAACGGATACGAAGGATCTCTAGAGATTCTAAACCAAAGGAACAACATGCACCGGAAAGACCTCCAAAACGATGGAAAGAGCGCAGGATGTTGACGTCAATTGAAGACACATAAAATTCTAGTTATTTATCGATGAATTTTTTCAGTTTTGGCACGCATTGACCGATATAAACGTCAGCATTGATCGCTTTGGCTTTGTTTTTGCGAATCAATGGTTCTGAAACACCCTTCGAAGAAATGGCCACCTACACTAGCACCTTCAGCTCAAATTTTGATTTGCTGGCATAGTTAACCTCGTTTGGTGTTGTTTCGATGTTATCCGTGTAAAAACTGTCGTTGCCACTCAATTCATGATGAGAAAATGTGAAGTACAGTTCATCATCCAAAATTATGATTTTTTCATTCGCAAAGTGTTCACGACGAGGTGCACGGCAGCAAATTGGTATTTTTTCGAGTTGTTTCACTGTATATTTTGGTGCTCGCTTACGCTTATAACATAACATTGTTTTTCCTAACTGTAACAAAACTGCCATAAGTAGATCAGCAAGAGCTGCTAAGATTTTGCTCCGCACTGTACATACGACGAGATACGTATGTGTGCATAGAAAAGAACAACAGCAAGCAAGCAGCCAAGCGAATTCATCGCTGAGCGTGGATTAGAATTACGTCACCTTGAGTCGACTCGCTGATGCGGTAAAAGACGCTGGCGATTTTTGTTCTCTTTAAGCGCATTGCACAATTAAAATAAATATTATGTATTTTTGTGGTGCTAGCGAAAACGAAAAATAGTTATATAAACAGTGAACAAATACTGAAAATAGTTTGGAGCTAGAAATAGTGTGGCTAATATTTTAACCGCGAATTTTGAGTGTAAAGTGAAAAATTTTAAGAACCTACTTAAAATATGGCCAAAGCTGCTTATTTTGCTGATTGACTCTAAACAGTCATACAAGGGGAGCACCTAAGAGTAATAGGAAAAAGTAAATATAGCAGCGAAGTTTGGAGCTAAAATGAAGCTTTCGTAACTCTAAGGCAATAATTCGCTTCAGTTTCAAAACTCTATTCTTAGGAAATCTCTGTGTACGTTATGGCGACTTATACGCATGCTCGCCCGCCACGCTGTACTACTTATATGTCAAGTTTGTTACCCAGTATACGACATGGATCCTATGAAAAACAATTTAATTTC